>NC_139232.1:46045388-47252237 GCF_977018435.1 Lepisma saccharinum
TACTTTAATACCGATTTTTGTTCAACAATGGACAAGATTGAAGTAACTAGTCTTCGTTATAAATCCGTAAACTAAATCTTTATTTAATCATTTTATGTGCAAGGGCAAATATTAATTACTTTATAAAATCAGTATCTTAATTTCTACAAAGTTTAATATTATAACGCACAAGTTACAAGTGACGAGAACCGAATTTTTAATAGAATCTGAAGAATGATAAGATTTCATCAGAGGCAGCGAAGGTGGTCACTAGCACAACATGCAATAGTTCAAGAGATAATTCCAGACAATCAAAAAAGCTGATTGAATAAATATTTAGATAGTAGTAGGGTGTTTTATTGTGTACCATAAGGTATTTATTGGGTTTACAGCGTAGTAGTGGCAGCATATCCATGAAAAACAAAAAAGAAACTGAAGGGTTGTTTTATTATATACAAAAACTAAAAAAACTAACTAACTAATTAAACAGATATTTCAAAAATAATTTTCTTCATTCCCTTGTTTTTTTTTTTTTTTAATTTACTTTTGACTATGGATGACTGAAAACGGAGGGCACAAAATTCCATTGCCAAAATCTAGTGGTTTAAAATTCATTTGAAGCCTTGAAAATTGCAAGTTACTAGATTCCAAGTTTTAAGGATCTATTTCGTACATATACACGTAACCTGGCGTAGCACCGTTATAAAATTACAAATAAAATACCCATAGGCTCAGAAATACTAATACGAAGAAAGAAATTCAGCATTAAATTTCAAGCACAAGTAATTCTAGAAGTACAGAGTTATACCCTGTCCCAGATAACTGTGGAGCAAGGCCGCGCATAGCGTCAGAGAAGCGAGGGAAATCTATTGGCAGGGCGAAGCAGTACACGCTGATGGGAAGGCAGTCACTTTTCCCCACTCCCCGCAATCCCGTTCCTCTCACGTGTTCATTGGTGGAGCCGTTTCGCGTCACAACTTGCGCAGAGATTTGTTTTCGTTTGCCTGCTCTACAGTTAGCTGGGACGGAGTATACATGAAAATATTTAACTCTCTTGCAGGATAAAGTTTTCCATGGACCCGTTCCGAAAGTCGCACGAGTTTAACGCGTTAAACGAGTTATGGTAACTGTCTCTCCCATAAGAGCTTCCGTGCGTTTCGTGAGGTTCATTATGCTGTCCCAAAAGTCGCATTCCGTGCGTCTCGTGAAAGAACGAGATTCACTAAACGTACGGGCCAGGAGGCTGGTTTGTTCTGTGAGAATCGTCTGCTGCTTGCAGACCTCGCGCGTGCATGAGGATTTCAAACTGCACTAGTTCGGAAAATGTATTATAATTGTAACAGAGAGCGATATGAAGCAACATGCACAAGATGAGTGAGCCATAACTGTTCTTACAATGTGATTAAAATGAGTAATAGTGTTCACAGCAGAGTTTATTTCTGCCAGAAGGACATGCCTTCCGCTGGATGCCATGCGTAAAATTTGTATAAACAAGACGCTGCGCCTGCACTTTCGTTTAGAGCGTTCCATAAGCCTGAAAAATAACTGGTTTCACCAGGTTCACGAGACCAGTTACTTTCGTTCGATTCGTTCGTTTCGTTAAGACTTTCGGAACGCACCCAATGTTGAGGCGGCAGAATACCTAAGAATTGTTGTTCAAACGGAAACCAAGGGCGTAGTGAACAAGATAGAATTCTGGACAACACTCCAAGTGGTTCCAGGTTCGATCCTTCTTAAGAGGTGTTCCATTTTTTATATATTTCTCCTTTTATTAAACAAGAGCATTGTATCATTATTTATAATAGCAGTGTGAAGTGTGCTGTTCTGCATCTGGAATTTACTAAAACAATAATAATAATAATTAGAGCCCGGAAGTTTGGCAAAATGCCTCTTTTTATCTACTGGATATATCAGGGACGTCGTTAGAGGGGGGCCGGGGGGCCCTGGCCCCCCCGAAACGTTCACGTGGCCCCGGAAAACTGCTCTACATTTGCTGAAAATTTTACTTTCATGACAAATATTTCAAAAGAGTTTTTAAGCAAATTTTTCTTTCAGTTTGAAATACTGTTCTTGAATTTGAGTGGCACGAACCCAAAACAATACATTTCTTTCTCGTTTTCCTGGTTCTAGCTATAGTGGATGTCAGTGTAGTAACCTAGCACTTCGATGTTTCTCGGAATTTTGAGGGAGCGGTCTTTCCACCCCTCAATAACAGGCAGGGTTGGCCTTTGGATGTTGCCGTTGCGTCCAAACAATGTTTCGAGCTTGAGTAGTTTGTGACCAGATTGAAGAAAGAACGCTTGTGCAGCAGTAAACCAAATATATGCAAACAGTTACAGGTCCCGAATCAGAGCGCAATACACGCTAAATAAGTATAATGGTGGCAGGATGCCTATGTAGATTATCATATCTCCGGGTAAGCAGCATTATTCGCACCAAATAACTATTCTACTATTGAAACAGTCTAAAACACACAACATGTTAAAAGTAATTCTCTTCATAAACTGTACGATTTCTTGAGTCGCATATTTTTCTCGATTTCGTGAAGACCGATTTTGAGAATCCTCCTTAACAAACGATACCTCCCCGATGGCGCAGTGATAACGTTCTTGCCTTGTAATCGAGGGGTCCCGGGTTCGATACATGGGTGGAGGCACATGGTGGTCCGGATCTTACATTCGACTTAGGTCCAGTCCCGATCAGCGTTATTGTGCATAAAGTGGACTTAAAACACCAACTCAACTCAACTCCTTAACAAACGTTTCGAAGAATCGAAAATTTAAACAAGTAAATACATATTTGTCATTTTGAAGCAAATTATTATTATTTTGGCTATTTTTGGTTCGTATGAATCTGCCTCACACAGTAAGTTCGTTTATTTTATTGAGTAAAGTACAATAACAAACCCTAGCAATAGGTCACTGGAAAGGCATGTGTGGTTGCACATATATTTAAGCATCTATAAATAAATAATAACCCATGGTTCGACAGCCCTGGAAGGGCCTTGGTCTATCTCTCGACTGCCAGTCTCCTCCCTCCCACAATCCTACCTAGAGGTGTGGAGATCTTTAACCAGTAATGAGGTGAAGTGAGGTCAGCACGTCGAACCCCCAACCGGTATAGGAGATATCCATAAAGAATAATTATATTCTTGTGGTCAGGAGTCGTTGTCATTTAACAAACTTTATTGATTTATTCCATCAGCATTATTTAAAATATAGTGCCATACGGAACTTACCAACTTAACAAAGGCACATTGATTGCTTAATGAGGCATTTTCATTGTGTTGTAGAGCAGGTTCAGTTTTCGGAGTATTGCAATACTCTACACTGTCCGTTCGAAGAATTTTGAGAATATTGATGTTTTGTCAAAGGGACCACCTGCGAGTAAATATCTGTGGATGTTTTACACGTTCATCATATTTAATAAGGTAATTTTCCGGTTCAACTTTCCTTCTTACAACATGTCTTTTGCCACTCAGGCTGAAGAGCCGATTCATAAGTGGAACTACCTTGGCAGAATCAGAAAGGAACTCTGATTGGCACCATGTTGACAACAGACTCAAGAAGTCCCGTAACCGACAGAACTTTAAGCGCTCGGATAACGGTGACATACACTTTGGTTGAACAAAAAGAGATGTATTAGCAGGAAATGCAGTGATTTTATGGCCCGTACCTTTCTGGGAAGTCGGGGACCTTTTGAAAACACACTTTCCCTTCATGCACACCAGGGGCCTAAGCTAGGTCACCCCCTCCCACCAAATCTTTTCTTCATCTGACTCTGGTTGTCGACCGCGCCGAAATCACAAACAAGAAGATTTAGCTGCAGGTTGCTAGGACTTTCTGGGTTAACTACTTTATGGTTCAGGATGGACATAGGCTTTTCAATTTGCAAAAGGCAAAATTCTACTGTTTGTCCCTTTTCTGGCGGGAGATGAATGACAAAGATGTCGCGGTTCCCTCAGGTTCCCACACTCAACCCTTGTGCTCATAACCTGCAATGAAGGAAAAGGCCATAATAAGCCTTTGTAATGTAACTTTCCACGCATTTTCAAGAAACATCTGCTTCTTTTTGCTCTACTTTGTCGATTTAGTGGACAATTGAAGACTGTCGGCTAGTTCGAAGTACGTAGTTTGATTCGACAAGTGGTTTCATAGTTAGCTTCTGTAAACCCGAGATTCCAGTAGGATCACGGAGTGAGTGCACGTTTTCATGCATTGCGAGTGAAATTTCGAGTTCATTTTACTTCGCTTTTCTGTCACATTTGGCTAATTGCGAACATGGGGATGAGTGATGATATGATTAAATTGATCAATGGACACTCACAAACACCCATGCCCAGTCCGGGATTCGAACCCGGGACACCTGGCATCGTAGCATGATGTGCTAACCACCCCGCCACGGGGGTCGGCGAAGTGAAATTTCGAGTGTGAAGCTGCCAGCTCGTCTTCCTCTCGAAAAAATTGAAGTAGGATCGATTGATCGACCAAATGTCCAACACATTGACTTTCTAAATTGGTGTCCGACTACCACACAGGAGCCCGAGTTTGACTGTGAGGGCGGTTGACCTCACATGTGATGAAGAATAAGTCACGTTACATTTATGGAAGGAAACAAGGTATGTAGTAAACTTTTTTGTAGTTTGAATGCTCTAGAAATATTACGTTTCAAAATTTTGCATATTTTGTGATTTTTCTTCATTTAGCCTCCACCAGGGTTGTCAAAGGTCCATGAACCCATAAGTTCTATGGGTTTTATTGGGTTCCGTTGCAGGACCGGAACCTTTTTCCTCACACAATTTAAATTCGGTCTTAGAAGTGTATTGTGTATCATGAAATATGGAGAGCCAAATTACTTACCAAGCATTTTCTGTTATTTGCCTATCCTAGTGGGAGCAACAATCTTTTGCCCTTGCTGGTGAACTCGGTTCCTGCAAATTCAAGACGGCATTTTCTAATTTTCATTCCTATTTGGGCCGACAACTCCGTGGTGGAGTGGTTAGCAGGTTACGCTACGAAGCAGAATGTTCTGGGTTCGAATCCCGGCCTGGACATGTAATTTAATCTTAACTCATTCTCATCTTCACGATTAGCCAAAAAGTGTCATAAAAGTGCAGTAAAATGAACCAAGTCAATCAATCATTTCTATTTCGTTATTTTACGCCGCTTTTCTACCTCTTGGGTTAAATGCGACGATGAGATTGAATGATTATTCGAAGGAATAGCGATGCGAGACACATGATGACCACACCTGTCCAAGGTCCGAACCTGGGACCTCTGGTTTTGTAGCGCGTCATGCTCATGCTTCGGGAGTGGAATCCTTTCGATGAAAAACTATAAAAGTAGGGTGAAAGAAAACAACATTATACTGTACAAGAAAGCCATGTTTAGGTTCTCTAAAGAAAACTACAATTATTCAGTAAAATTAATTTTGAGGAACAAAACCTGTGAAGTGTTTTCCATTCGGTGACGCGTGGTCATCACATCGAGTCCCATCTATTTTTGAGAGTGGAATTTGCTTACATATTGATTTCAAGTAGCTTCCGAATTGTCCTCACGACGTTGGGCCATTACAGAAATTTTGTAGTTCCTACCAGGGATCGAACCTTGAACCTGTCGTACCATAGACTAGAGTACAATAATTTGAGCGCGCGGGAATTTTGTTGTTTCTATTGCCATCACATATTCAGCTTTGAACGCGCAAAGATTACTTTTAAGAAATTAGATGTGTGCATAAAGTTTCTTATATATCGTCAACATTCTCCAATGTGTACAGTACGACGCCACAAAAGACTCGTGCATGTCCCATAAAATAGTGGTAACGGTGTCGCCTTGCACTAAAGGGCGTCGGATTCGATTCTGGTATAAACAATATACCGTGCGTCCATTTCCATCTGCAGCCGAGAGATCGGGAGAAGCGTGGCGGGCGGCGCTGGCGGAGATGCCGACATTTGCGGCCTGTAATGCTCGCTTATTTTTACGGACATATCCAGACATTTATATAAATATTGCAAAACGAGCACTAACCTGGGTTATAATTCATCATCTGTAATTCATCCAAGTTCTGCAATTATATACACAAAAAAATACGCTTTAGAAGTGACGATAAGAGTCACAGATAATAAAACATTTTAATCATAGTTTTGACCAGCAACGTCCTGCTTAAGTTTATATCCTTGAAAGAGTTTTGTGTCGATGGGGATCGTTTGGAGGTTTCGAATGTGCAACACTGTATCAAGATTACGCTGCCGACGAAACCATTAAAAGTCAATGGTTTTCTTGAGCTTCCTCGATGAACTCGATGAAATTGGGGCAGCGTTAGAAAGCTATCCAAACAAACCTCTACGCCGTGTTTCACAGGAGATGGGAGTGTCAAAATCATCAGCACATACAGCCACTAAGCTACTAAAATTAAAACCATACTCTTATAACACAGGTTAGTGCTCGTTTTGCAATATTTATATAAATGTCTGCATATGTCCATAAAAATAAGCGGGCATTTCAGGCCGCAAATGTCGGCATCTCCGCCAGCGCCGCCCGCCACGCTTCTCCCGATCTCTCGGCTGCAGATCGAAATGGACGCACGGTACATGGGATGCCTCAGTAGTATAGAAATACGATAACTTCTGTCGCTATTTAATATTCGCAATTCATTTGCACGTATTTATAACTAATTTGCACGGGTTTTAATTAATTCGCATGTACTTAGAATTCATTTGCAAGTACTTAGAATACTTTACATTTATGTATTTGCATGTTTATAACTTTTTATGAATATATATTTATTTATTTTATGAAAAATATGTATATAGAAGGTAATTAGAGGTACTAAACGCTATGCATATGGTTTTATATTCATTACTGCAAAGTATGTAATGTATAAATCGATAATAATTAATGTTTATAATATTGAAAATAAGTTTTCTATGGTTTATGAACAGCTATGAACGGTGGTAATGGGTGTAGGTACAGGTCCAATTACGATTGGGGACGGTCCCGGTACTCGAACCCGCGATATGTAATATTATTAATTAGTACTATGTAATAATGTATGTTATTATTGTATGAAACACGATGGTGCAACACGCTAGACAGAATACTGTCTTAGAATCTCGACTCCGCTCTGATCCCAGACAGAGAGAATGAATTAATATTCCGCGCAGGTAGAGGAGAAAGGAATTTGGGGGAAGAGCGGTCAAGGTCAAATGACGTCAGAACGTCAGAACAAAGAAGGAATCTGATTCACCAATCAGAGAACGCGTCGGTAGATTTTCAGAACCGGTTTTTTCAAGGTTAACCAGTACGCAAGAACAGGGGAAAGCTATGCAATACTGTAGGGCAGGGGAGGTATTCAACCAGACAACAAAGGATGTCTGAGAATGCGCAGCAAGGGTCAAATCTCTGAAGCTATGCGGTTTCCGCCGCCAATTAATATTCCGCTCAGGTTTGCCTCCAAGGCACAGGACGCTTTAGCGCAGGTTTTTTTTATCTGTACTATGAAGAAGGGAGAGCTATTAGGGACGGGGCCTACAGTTTTCACTATTTGCTTTTATCACGGGGTAACGAACCTAGGACCCTTTGATTATTGATTTAGGTAGTAAATGTATGTTACTGTGTGCTATTTAACTTAATTTTGAGTTTATTTTTTTACCAAACTTTGACTTTATGTCAAACATTTTCACAGCTTATTCTTATTTTTACCAAAATAACACTATTTGTACTAATCACCAACATTTTTTATTAAATTTTGGACTCACAAAGACATTTTTTCAACTTTTAACTTATTATTTTACAACTTTAAGTTAATTTTTTACCAAAATAACACTATTTGTACTATTCAAGCAACATTTTTTATTAAATTTTGGACTCACAAAGACATTTTTTTCTACGTTTAACTTATTATTTTACAACTTTATATTAATTTTTTACCAAAATAACACTATTTGTACTAATCAGGCAACATTTTTTATTAAATTTTGGACTCACAAAGACATTTTTTCAAATTTTAACTTATTATTTTACAACTTTATGTTAATTTTTACCAAAATAACACTATTTGTACTATTCAGGCAACATTTTTTATTAAATTTTGTATTTACAAAGAGATTTTTTCAACTTTTAATTCATTATTTACAAGTTTATGCCTATTTTTTACTCAAATAACACAATTCTATCTGTTCAGGAAAGACTTTTAGTTACATTTTCGACACACAAAGTGTGTGTTCTCAACTTCTATCTGTTTATTTCACAACTTTAGGCTTATTATTACCAAAATAACACAATTCAATCTGTTCAGGAAAGACTTTTAGTTATATTTTCGACACACAGAGTGTGTGATCTCAATTTCTATCTGTTTATTTCACAACTTTAGGCTTATTATTACCAAAATAACACAATTCAATCTGTTCAAGAAAGACTTTTAGTTACATTTTCGACACACAGAGTGTGTGTTCTCAACTTTTATTTGTTTATTTTACAAGTTTAGCCTAATATTTACTCAAATAACACGATTTGAACGTGTTTTTATTACATTTTGGACACACACGCACTCTCTCACACACACACACACATCCACACATACGCACACACACACACACACACACACACACACACACACACACACACAGAGAGAGAGAGAGAGAGAGAGAGAGAGAGAGAGAGAGAGAGAGACATTTTTCCAAGTTTACAGGATTATTCTCCAAGTTTACTCAAATAACACAATTTAAATGTGTTTTGAATTATATTTTGTACACATGAAGTGTGTTTCGTCAAGTTTTACCCCGTTTATTTTACAAGTTTAGGCTTAATATTACTCAAATAACACAATTTAATCTAGTCAGGAAGGATTTGTTATTATATTTTGGATGCACAAAGAGATGTTTTCAACTTTTTTACTGATTTTTTGCAGGGTACGTATTAATTTTTATTTATTTTGTTTTGTATACATTTACAAATTTTTAACTTAGAGTATAGTATTTATTTAAATTTTTTCAAAAACACTAAAAAAAAGTACTTTTAGCTAAAATGTAAGCCACAGAATATATTATTATTATTATTATTATTATTATTAGGGTTTACTGATTTCCACTATGCTATTTTTGGTTCTGTATTTCTATATGTATTTATTTAGGTCCGGTTACGCCTGCTACGTAGGAAAGTTTGTTTATTTTAGAGTTTGCTGAGTATTTTGTTACTTTTATACTAGGTAAAGTTTCCAAAATATATCAGGTAGGGCTCCATCCATATACTTTTGTTTTTGCTGTTTGGAGATGATGCGATCAGCACCACTCTCCATCTGCTTTTTATTTTATGTACCCAATATTATTTTGTTATTTTGAGGCTTAGTGAATTCTAGAGCCTATTTATGCAGGAGAGAGGGCTTGAAAATTTTCATTTCAGATAACCCACAACTATTTGTCAGAGTATTTTAAAGGATATTTTATATTTATTATGTGCTACTAGAATATCAAAGCTTGCTTAATTTTTATGTCTGTAACGCTGTTATTGTATTTCTAGCTAAGGCTTACTGGATAAAGTACACGAAATGTTTAACATTTCGATTATTTGCCTAATTTTTAGTGTAACGAAAATTATTGTGTGTCTATAAAGACTGAAATGCCTTTACCGAAGGGTCCATAACTGGACGCTTACGAACATTGTTCCTTTTTTTAAAAAAAAATATAACCATTTATCAATATATTGACAATTCACAGGACAAGACGAAGTTCACAGACGACTGACTATATGGACCATAGGTTCACTTGCTAAATGTAGAAGAATAATTTAGCCTTATAACCTTTTTCAAGGTATTTTAGAAGTATTACTGGATTTTTTGGGTGCATCAACACTTGGGTTATTTCCATTTGGTTTATTATACGAGGCTACAATCACTATCTGAACACTGAAATCCTCTGATTGAAACTAAAAGCTTAGGGTGTAACTAGGGACTTAGTATGTATAGCGACAATTTATAGGACAACATGAACCTTACAAAGGATTATAGGTGACGTAGGACCACACGCCAGAGCTTTGTTAATCTGCAAGAAGCAGTTGCAACTAATGCTATGAGGAAATGAGGTTGATTTTTACTGTTTCACAAGAATGCTACCTTTTATACACCCAATATTTGCTTTTTCAAGTAACTATTTGTACCAGAAGCACACAGGTCAACTCTAACTACACTTCGATTTATATAAATGTGGCAAGAACTATATTTCTGAGGAAGTACGCAAAAGCAGATTACCCGATTAAAGTATCTGAAAAACAGATTTTTCTATGCAAGTATATTTTTATTGACTGGATTATTTAACAGATCAAACAGAAAGACTGCAAAATTCATTAAATGTAGTTCTATAGTATAGGTGGTTTCAGAGATATAAAAAGAACAAATATAAGATTTCGCTTTTTTTGCTTCTGAGGCTAATCGCGACGCTAAGGGTAAATGGCGAGGAAATGTAACGGAGGACAAACAGTCCCAAAAGTTATGAGCTGCATGTAAGTTAATACCACAGAGATATTACAGTAGGTGTAGGTTCTACCACCAGAACTTTTCTATCATAATAATACTGGTTATGCTGTACTGTTAGCTAAAGATGCTGATATTTGAGAAACTTAAAAGCTTACTCACGACTTACTGTTGCAAAAGATCCGATGACAAAATTTAAAAATTGTTATCGCCCAGACAGGGACTCGAACCCTGGACAGATAGGTTAAAAGCCTAACGCTATACCAACTAAGCTATCTGGGCACAAGGTATTCTTTTCTTCAAAAGTTAGTTATGTTAAGAAATATATTGAAACATGTGAGAACACTCTTGGTCTGGTTCGACAGAGAAGGAGACAACATTTCCAAATTTTTTCAGACTGGGTGTATTTTTCCACTATAGAGGCCTTCATTATATGTAATTCGAAACGCTAAAGTTCAGCTAGCTTCCAAATTGAGGTAAAGATTGTGTTTGACGAGATTAACAAGTTACAATTATATCCAGTTACGGACAAATAAAGCTAAAACTCTCAGATTTACTGTACTAGCCAAGTTTTAGTAACATTTTCTTCACTTTAGTACTAATACCAAAGAAATAGGTATATTTTATTTATAATTTCGACAAAATGTACTAGTATTTAATTCACAAAGTTAGGTAAAGGTTCAAAACAGTCTCCCAGCTCAGTTCTCATCTATACTTGGACAACAAAATCCTGCAACAAATTCTCAGAAATCCTACCTTTCCTACCCTTGCTTAAATAGCTAAAGTGCAATCTTCATACTAAAATATTGAAAAAAGGCATATCTATTTACATAAAAGTGTGTACACATGTGTTTGTCTGCGTGTACTCTTAGATAAATTGATAAAAAAAGCAATATAGTTATAAATCAAATAAGCTGATAGAAAAAAATATAATAACTACAGTATAAGCTTTTAATTTTTGTTAATTACAAAAATAAAAGTTAAATACAGTAAATAAACTTGGTCCCTTACATTGAAAAAAGGAACATAAATTGAGAGTATTTGAAAATAAAATCCTTAGGAAAATATTTGGGCCTAAAACAGATGAGGAGGCAGATGCGTGGAGAAGATTACATAATTTAGAAGTACATAATTTGTATTCATGTCCAGATATTATTAGAATAATTAAATCAAGAAGACTTAGGTGTGTAGATCATGTGGTACAAATGGGAAAGGAAAAAAAATATACAGGATTCTTGTTGGGAAACCTGATGGTAAAAGACCAATAGGAAGACCAAAACAAAGATGGAGGGATAATGTAGAGATGGACCTAAAGGAAATTGGTAGGGAAGGAAAGGAGTATATAGATCTTGCTTAGGACAGGAACAGATGAGAAGCATGTGTTGCTGCACCCATGAACCTTCGGGTTTAAGAAGGCTAGAGAGTTAGTTAGTTATACATTAAATAAGCATAATATTTGAATTGTAAGTAGTGAATAACAAATGTACAAAGCATTGTGCGAAAACTATGTCAACTTTCCATTATAAGCAGAAAATTAAACCAGTTTGCCTTAGAAATACATTTTAAGAATAGCACAAAATAGCATGCATAATAGAAAATTAAGAAAACTTTCTGATGCATAAAAGTACTGACTAGTGCTGAATGAATCAATTACTGTAAAATATTATTCTCTGATTCAAGTGATTTAACTGTAAACATTATCTTTTGTGTGTAAAATATAATTGTTAGTTGCACTGATAAGTACAAATATTAACTTTATACGCCTTCAAACACTCTAAATAACATAACTTTGATATATAAATTAGTAACAATTTGTTAAAAATTAAGTTAAACCGTAGTATTGTTTTCTTAAATAAATATAAAGTAGTAAAAATACTAAACAAATAATTCCTTCTTTTGCTATTTAAAGGATGTCAAACAGTGTAAACCAGTTGTTAGTGGCTAAATAACATAAAATTTGAAGGCAGTAACAATATTTTTTTAAAATACTGTTTTTTTACCTAACTTTGTGAATTAAATACTAGTACATTTTGTCGAAATTATAAATAAAATATACCTATTTCTTTGGTATTAGTACTAAAGTGAAGAAAATGTTACTAAAACTTGGCTAGTACAGTAAATCTGAGAGTTTTAGCTTTATTTGTCCGTAACTGGATATAATTGTAACTTGTTAATCTCGTCAAACACAATCTTTACCTCAATTTGGAAGCTAGCTGAACTTTAGCGTTTCGAATTACATATAATGAAGGCCTCTATAGTGGAAAAATACACCCAGTCTGAAAAAATTTGGAAATGTTGTCTCCTTCTCTGTCGAACCAGACCAAGAGTGTTCTCACATGTTTCAATATATTTCTTAACATAACTAACTTTTGAAGAAAAGAATACCTTGTGCCCAGATAGCTTAGTTGGTATAGCGTTAGGCTTTTAACCTATCTGTCCAGGGTTCGAGTCCCTGTCTGGGCGATAACAATTTTTAAATTTTGTCATCGGATCTTTTGCAACAGTAAGTCGTGAGTAAGCTTTTAAGTTTCTCAAATATCAGCATCTTTAGCTAACAGTACAGCATAACCAGTATTATTATGATAGAAAAGTTCTGGTGGTAGAACCTACACCTACTGTAATATCTCTGTGGTATTAACTTACATGCAGCTCATAACTTTTGGGACTGTTTGTCCTCCGTTACATTTCCTCGCCATTTACCCTTAGCGTCGCGATTAGCCTCAGAAGCAAAAAAAGCGAAATCTTATATTTGTTCTTTTTATATCTCTGAAACCACCTATACTATAGAACTACATTTAATGAATTTTGCAGTCTTTCTGTTTGATCTGTTAAATAATCCAGTCAATAAAAATATACTTGCATAGAAAAATCTGTTTTTCAGATACTTTAATCGGGTAATCTGCTTTTGCGTACTTCCTCAGAAATATAGTTCTTGCCACATTTATATAAATCGAAGTGTAGTTAGAGTTGACCTGTGTGCTTCTGGTACAAATAGTTACTTGAAAAAGCAAATATTGGGTGTATAAAAGGTAGCATTCTTGTGAAACAGTAAAAATCAACCTCATTTCCTCATAGCATTAGTTGCAACTGCTTCTTGCAGATTAACAAAGCTCTGGCGTGTGGTCCTACGTCACCTATAATCCTTTGTAAGGTTCATGTTGTCCTATAAATTGTCGCTATACATACTAAGTCCCTAGTTACACCCTAAGCTTTTAGTTTCAATCAGAGGATTTCAGTGTTCAGATAGTGATTGTAGCCTCGTATAATAAACCAAATGGAAATAACCCAAGTGTTGATGCACCCAAAAAATCCAGTAATACTTCTAAAATACCTTGAAAAAGGTTATAAGGCTAAATTATTCTTCTACATTTAGCAAGTGAACCTATGGTCCATATAGTCAGTCGTCTGTGAACTTCGTCTTGTCCTGTGAATTGTCAATATATTGATAAATGGTTATATTTTTTTTAAAAAAAAGGAACAATGTTCGTAAGCGTCCAGTTATGGACCCTTCGGTAAAGGCATTTCAGTCTTTATAGACACACAATAATTTTCGTTACACTAAAAATTAGGCAAATAATCGAAATGTTAAACATTTCGTGTACTTTATCCAGTAAGCCTTAGCTAGAAATACAATAACAGCGTTACAGACATAAAAATTAAGCAAGCTTTGATATTCTAGTAGCACATAATAAATATAAAATATCCTTTAAAATACTCTGACAAATAGTTGTGGGTTATCTGAAATGAAAATTTTCAAGCCCTCTCTCCTGCATAAATAGGCTCTAGAATTCACTAAGCCTCAAAATAACAAAATAATATTGGGTACATAAAATAAAAAGCAGATGGAGAGTGGTGCTGATCGCATCATCTCCAAACAGCAAAAACAAAAGTATATGGATGGAGCCCTACCTGATATATTTTGGAAACTTTACCTAGTATAAAAGTAACAAAATACTCAGCAAACTCTAAAATAAACAAACTTTCCTACGTAGCAGGCGTAACCGGACCTAAATAAATACATATAGAAATACAGAACCAAAAATAGCATAGTGGAAATCAGTAAACCCTAATAATAATAATAATAATAATAATAATATATTCTGTGGCTTACATTTTAGCTAAAAGTACTTTTTTTTAGTGTTTTTGAAAAAATTTAAATAAATACTATACTCTAAGTTAAAAATTTGTAAATGTATACAAAACAAAATAAATAAAAATTAATACGTACCCTGCAAAAAATCAGTAAAAAAGTTGAAAACATCTCTTTGTGCATCCAAAATATAATAACAAATCCTTCCTGACTAGATTAAATTGTGTTATTTGAGTAATATTAAGCCTAAACTTGTAAAATAAACGGGGTAAAACTTGACGAAACACACTTCATGTGTACAAAATATAATTCAAAACACATTTAAATTGTGTTATTTGAGTAAACTTGGAGAATAATCCTGTAAACTTGGAAAAATGTCTCTCTCTCTCTCTCTCTCTCTCTCTCTCTCTCTCTCTGTGTGTGTGTGTGTGTGTGTGTGTGTGTGTGTGTGTGTGCGTATGTGTGGATGTGTGTGTGTGTGTGTGAGAGTGCGTGTGTGTCCAAAATGTAATAAAAACACGTTCAAATCGTGTTATTTGAGTAAATATTAGGCTAAACTTGTAAAATAAACAAATAAAAGTTGAGAACACACACTCTGTGTGTCGAAAATGTAACTAAAAGTCTTTCCTGAACAGATTGAATTGTGTTATTTTGGTAATAATAAGCCTAAAGTTGTGAAATAAACAGATAGAAGTTGAGAACACACACTTTGTGTGTCGAAAATGTAACTAAAAGTCTTTCCTGAACAGATAGAATTGTGTTATTTGAGTAAAAAATAGGCATAAACTTGTAAATAATGAATTAAAAGTTGAAAAAATCTCTTTGTAAATACAAAATTTAATAAAAAATGTTGCCTGAATAGTACAAATAGTGTTATTTTGGTAAAAATTAACATAAAGTTGTAAAATAATAAGTTAAAATTTGAAAAAATGTCTTTGTGAGTCCAAAATTTAATAAAAAATGTTGCCTGATTAGTACAAATAGTGTTATTTTGGTAAAAAATTAATATAAAGTTGTAAAATAATAAGTTAAACGTAGAAAAAAATGTCTTTGTGAGTCCAAAATTTAATAAAAAATGTTGCTTGAATAGTACAAATAGTGTTATTTTGGTAAAAAATTAACTTAAAGTTGTAAAATAATAAGTTAAAAGTTGAAAAAATGTCTTTGTGAGTCCAAAATTTAATAAAAAATGTTGGTGATTAGTACAAATAGTGTTATTTTGGTAAAAATAAGAATAAGCTGTGAAAATGTTTGACATAAAGTCAAAGTTTGGTAAAAAAATAAACTCAAAATTAAGTTAAATAGCACACAGTAACATACATTTACTACCTAAATCAATAATCAAAGGGTCCTAGGTTCGTTACCCCGTGATAAAAGCAAATAGTGAAAACTGTAGGCCCCGTCCCTAATAGCTCTCCCTTCTTCATAGTACAGATAAAAAAAACCTGCGCTAAAGCGTCCTGTGCCTTGGAGGCAAACCTGAGCGGAATATTAATTGGCGGCGGAAACCGCATAGCTTCAGAGATTTGACCCTTGCTGCGCATTCTCAGACATCCTTTGTTGTCTGGTTGAATACCTCCCCTGCCCTACAGTATTGCATAGCTTTCCCCTGTTCTTGCGTACTGGTTAACCTTGAAAAAACCGGTTCTGAAAATCTACCGACGCGTTCTCTGATTGGTGAATCAGATTCCTTCTTTGTTCTGACGTTCTGACGTCATTTGACCTTGACCGCTCTTCCCCCAAATTCCTTTCTCCTCTACCTGCGCGGAATATTAATTCATTCTCTCTGTCTGGGATCAGAGCGGAGTCGAGATTCTAAGACAGTATTCTGTCTAGCGTGTTGCACCATCGTGTTTCATACAATAATAACATACATTATTACATAGTACTAATTAATAATATTACATATCGCGGGTTCGAGTACCGGGACCGTCCCCAATCGTAATTGGACCTGTACCTACACCCATTACCACCGTTCATAGCTGTTCATAAACCATAGAAAACTTATTTTCAATATTATAAACATTAATTATTATCGATTTATACATTACATACTTTGCAGTAATGAATATAAAACCATATGCATAGCGTTTAGTACCTCTAATTACCTTCTATATACATATTTTTCATAAAATAAATAAATATATATTCATAAAAAGTTATAAACATGCAAATACATAAATGTAAAGTATTCTAAGTACTTGCAAATGAATTCTAAGTACATGCGAATTAATTAAAACCCGTGCAAATTAGTTATAAATACGTGCAAATGAATTGCGAATATTAAATAGCGACAGACGTTATCGTATTTCTATACTACTTGCCTCTCTTGAACTCATTACACAAACATTTCATTTTCGCACCGATGTCATAATTGTACACCTGATACCAGCACCCTTTTATATCTAAACCCACGGAAGAGGGTTTGCTCTACTTCACAATTTTCTTCAAGCAAATTTACAAATCACAGGAGTAACGACTAATGACATTGTTCTTGGTGTCTCAAATCTGACATAAGAGAAAATACATGGATTTTTAAAGACTGTCTATATGCCATTAAGTTAATGAGTTCATTCTGCATTCAGATTCCCGAATAATGGCCGTGGATTTCGCGAGTCTATATCAGTAAATTTTGGGGGGGGGGGGCTACAGGAGAAAATAATGTTCTCTTCTAACAAGATTATATATAAAGCACACACATATACTGTACCTATATGTAGACCTATATGGTATATTAATAGTTTGTTAGTTTTTAATAGTTTGATAGAAAAAAAATCTTAAGTTTTGGGCTCCCCCGAACTGATCAACCTAGCTACGTCCCTGGGATATATTGATAAAATTTTCCAGATATACGTTTTTTATGTTGTTTCGAATGTTTTAGAAGCCTTTTCATTTTGCCTATTTGGGACCCACTGCCTATTTTTAATTATAATGCCATTTTTTGCCTTTTTCAATGAAATTGGACCATTTTTTTAAAAAAGAGTGTGTGTATAAATTATTTTTCTCCCAAAAAACGTTGTTGATATTTATTTTTCTTCCGTTTATTATGTGAATAATTTTCGCCTTATTTAAGTAATATTGAACTCACGCATGTTTCAACATTGCTGAAGGAGGAAAGTGTGAGAGAAAAGTATTTCATGCTGAGTTAGGATATTGGCTTTCGGTTAACATTTCCTTGTGCATGATTGACTGCTGAAAACCTGTTGCAGAACATCTGCGCAATTACGTCATCACGTCCAGCGTCCGTGTCAGGACATTATTGACAAGAAACAGCACTAATGCCCAAGGGCTTTTGCATGGATTCCAAAATCAAGTCCTCTATCTTTAGTTTAGTTCTGCACTTTGGAGGGAGATCGTGTAGTTGTCATCATGCCGAAATTTAGTGTGCCATTAAGTGGTAAGTTACATGGTTACGTGCGTGAATTTGGTGAAAATTGAAATGCTCTTAGCAATCAAGATTTTAACATTTTGCCAGAAATTATAGATAAAAGTAAGCGACTTCGAAATGTGCCTTTTTTTCATTTTTAGTGCCTATTTTCCACATTATAAATGCCTTTTTGCCTGCCTATTTTAACGAAAATAAATGCCTGAACTTCCGGGCTCTAATAATAATAAATGACTTGACAAGTTCAAAGGGATATTTCAAATGGACAATAAAGGTAATAAGATTGTGAGATTATGATGCTCTGATAATAATTGTATATGGATTCAAAGACACTGACAAAAAGTAATGAGATAACTATTTATAGCTAGATGAGAGGAGGGTATTATGGAATACCATTTACATTTCTAAAAATAGCTGCACTAGTTTTTGAATAAAATACCCAAAATCATCATGAGTACATACTATAACTAATTGTAATGAAGTGTCACTTGTAAGAAAAATACTATTTATTTTGCTGTTATAAAAAAAACATATTTTAAAAAAAAGTTACAAATGGAGGCTAATATGAAATAGTCGGGTAATATGGAATAGGTGGTTTAAACCATTGAAAAACTAATGAGACTTCATAAAACATAGTTATTTTGAACTATAAAAACCATATTTCTAAGATTATGTGCAACTCATTTCTGCTTCGAGTCTATTTACAAAAGTCACAGATATAATCTTCTTTCTCTGCTCCGGTACAGTCAGCTGAAGCATTGAATCCAAATTTACCCGCGTTGATCTTCGGAGAATTTTCCGTTACAGAAGATACATTCAGCGTCTTTGTTTTCCGGTTCTTTAGTTGAGGGCATGAAGTCCATTACAGATGATACATCAGAATGGATCGATGCATCGCTGCTAACACTGGAGTCATCTCTTTTAGGTTTAGGTCTAGAAGGTCGGTCTAAGTTTAATTTCTGAACGGGGGGTCTTTGAATGCTCGGTTTGTTTTGTTGTTTTGAAGCTTCTGGTTCCTTCTTTTTGTCCTTTTCTTTCAGTTCATCCTCTAACTGTGTTTTATATGGGGAGTAGGTTATTATAGAAGAAGATCCAGCTTTGCTGCCTCTATTTGACTTTTGCTTTTTTGGAGGTGGTGGTGATATCTCTATGGGTAGGACAAAATTTGTTGACTTAGACGTACCAGGGACAACCACATCAGGACTCTTGGGAGAACAGGGTTGAGGTGAATCAGAGCTGGTAGACGAACATGGAAGAGGGTCAGTTGTGGGTGTCATAGTCTGAGGCCTAGGAACAGTGAGTGTAGAAGCAATAAAATCTTCACTGCTGAAAACATTTCTATTGACAGGATAAATACCAGTCACTTTGAAGCCGTTTACTGCTATGTCCCCACGTTGTACTTTAAGGTAGGCCCTGCCAAACAGTTCCATCATATCAAAAATACTCAAGGGCCTTGAGCTATGCCTTAAAAAAGATCTCACTTCCTCACTATAGTGAGACTTTAATGGACTCATAAAGGTTTTATCCAATGGTTGGATTTTATGCGAACAGTGGGGAGGTAGACATACAATCGTAACATGACTTTCCCTTGCTAAACTAATTACGTCAATGTTACGCTTGTGGGTTGTGTGGCCGTCAAGGAGAAGCAGGACAGGTGACTCAGCTGAGGGTTTTGTTACATCAATGAAATGTTTAAACCATTTAGTAAAAATGTTTGTCTGTATCCAACCAGACGGGTGGCACGATGCGATGGTCCCTGGTGGAGCACCTCTAAGAAGTTGTTCATTCATGTTCTTCCTCGGGAATATCACAAGAGGCGGGACAAAGTCACCTCCTTCACTCATACAGGGAATGATGGTTACGAGAGAACCTCTTTCGGCTGAAGTAAGGGACCCAATTTGTCTCTTTCCTTTTAGGCCTACTACATGAGGAACTTTACTTTGCACCACAGACAAACCAGTTTCGTCTACATTAAATATCCTGTTAGGAGGATAGTTGTGTTTTTTGAAAACAACATCGATCAGGTCAAAAAACTTGTCTACTTCTTCTTTATTAAATCCCCTGGCCCTGGCAAAAGATGTACCCATGGGTTTACGAACTGAAAGTTTCGGGTTCCTTTTCATAAAAGCGTAGAACCAGTCTTTGCCAGCAGTTTCGTCCTTAAATGGATGGGGTATGTTATTGCGAACCGCAAGTTGATAAGCAAGACTGCAGACATCCCTTTTTGTGAGCCCATAGAACATGGCCTCCATCTCAACTAAATATGTTTGTAACTTGTCTTCTAGTTGTTTAGGAAAAACTGGCTTACGGCCAAGAGTAGTTGAGGCTGCTGCCTTTGCATTTTTCTCCTTACTGTTGACAAGGCGGAAGAGAGACGCTCTGGGAACCTGGAATTCCTTGGACGCCTTAAGGTACCCCATCTTCTTCTCACGAACAGCTTCTATAGCCTTAGCCATCTGCGTCTCACACCAAAGCTTTCGCTTCTTTCCCTCATCTTCCTTCTTTTTAGGCATATCTGAAAAAAAAAAAAAAAAAACCAGACTATTTAGAACTCTTGCAACTAAGGGGGGGGGGGCTAGGTTTAAATAGATAAAACACATCTTAAAACAAATTATTTGTAGGTCTAGACTGTAGACTAATTTTCAAATAACAGAAAAATTGTGTTTTGTTTTCATTCAAATGAGGGCCTTCCCCATGGCGTAGTGGTGGCGTCATTGTCTTGTAATCAAGGGGTCCCGGGTTCGATACCCGGTGGAGGCACAAGCGGTTTGGATCCCACTTTAAACTGTAGGTCCAGTCCCGATTAGCCTTACTGTGCATAAAGTGGACTTAAAACACCAACTCAAACTCAACTCATTCAAATGGATTTAGCTTTTAAAAAAATGTACTTTGGTTTTAAATTAGGCTATATTACTATTTATGTAAGTAGTAATAATTATTGTTTAGCTATCAATATTATACGCAAAACTCATTTTTTAACTAAATTTTTATTCAGTATATTTTGTCGGGTTATATGGAATACTATACTTTTACGTTGGGTATTATGAAATACCTAGTATTCTATAATACCCGACACGCCATCTTGGAAAATGAACCTTTAAACGGATGGACAAAACATTGTCAGCTAAAAAACGACCACAGTATAACAAACTACAATTCTTTTAGTGTATATTATGCTTAACATCAATGTTCCAGTCACATGTGTACTAGTAGGTTAAAATGTTTGAAAACTTACCTGCAAAAACTCTTGAAAATCACGAAACACACTTTGTTCTGTAGCGAGTGGTAACACAACAACAAGCGGTCAGCTCTCACTGCACTGCATCATGGGAGTCTTTCTTGAGTAGTTCATGGTATTCTCACGTGATAGCAGCACCGAATAGAGCCAAAACCTTGGTATTCCATATTTCCCGACTATTCCATAATACCCTCCTCTCCTCTATTTGTGGTAACTCAACACATCCTTTTTCCACTCGAGTTAAATGCAATCTAAGCAAATATCGAATGAACAATTTTCAACATGTGAAATATTCCATTCAATATTAACATTCTTAGTTTCAATACAGTCCAGTATTCTTTACACAATATGTAGGAGGGGAGTAGCATCTACATTTCAGATTAGTCAGATCCTTCTACCTACTTTCGGAAACTGAAGCTTGCACGGTAATGGCTACCGTTAAGGATTATCAACTTTGATGGTCGTAGGTTTAAACTCCTCAGTTGGCAGAAACTTTTCGTAAGTTTTAGACATATCCCATTGTGTTCATTATTCACGTCGTGTGAAATGATGACTGACATTAACGATGAAATATTAATGAATAAAATCTACATTTCAACGAACTAAGAAGTCGAAAGAAACTGGAAAATTCTTATAAATATGAAAATTACATTCATGTTCTTAGTGATGTAATTGCAGGTAAAATTGAAAATCTCACGCTCAAGATTTTATGCCGTAAGGGCGTATTTGTGTTGATATGAGAAGTGGACACGGTTCACTGTAAGGGATGTTTGAGTCATGACAGGTTGCTCTATCAACAATTTAGCTTAAGTCACGCATAAAGCCTGGATAGTGAATTAAGACTAGTGTTGGTGTAAAGATGCCCAGTTTGCACCGAGTGTAGTGAGCAAGACCACACAGATCAGACCGCATTGTATTGTTCAGGTAACAGTGGCACCAGATATTTTGATTTGCTTAGAGCTTTGAAAAATCACCATGTACTTGGAGGAAGGCAAATCGACAGAGTACGTTTCAAACACGTTCGTCATTGACTTTTTTCGTGACCAAAAAGAAACAAATGCCTCTGTGTGACATAAAAATCCTGCAAAACCTTTAAAAATATATGAAAACCTAAAAAAAAAAGAGGCCAGATTTAGGCGCATAAACCTAAAATAGGAAAACAAGCAAAATAGGTTTTTTAGGCACTATAAAACTATCAGTTGTTGAGTTTTTTTTAACGAAACGCTGACATAACTTATTATTTCTTACATACCTGTAAAGGAAAAAATAGGTTAAAAACCTAAAATCCTAGGTCTAATTATAACAGTCATTCTGGCGTTACGGAAAGACCTCATGCATCGCAACAATAGAAAGCGTTGACTATTTCTTTTTCAAGTACAGGTGCTTTTTGTGCTTGAATTTCTCGGAAAGCTAGAAAGCTTTAATTCACTTCACATGGTCTTTTATACTCATTACTAAACTATAACTAAAAGAGCACAGGTCCAATTGCAGCCCCCTCCTCCTTTAGCAAAGAAAGTGCCATGCTGCTTACATGTCTCCTCAGTGGCGTAGCAACATATTATTATTATTAAGAAAAAAATATGTTCCCTCATAGTACTTCATTCGAGCTCTTATTTGGCACTGTGCATTTTTCAATTAGATGTTCCTGTTCTGAGAAAAAATAAAAACTTTCTTACATAACTTACCATAGCTTCTTTCCTGTATTCACATTCATGATATAAACCCACAGTATTGCCAGGTCGAACTTTGGTTTTTAACGTGGATATGTATGCGAATATCCACTAGGATTCAACTTCCTTTATTTCGTGTTTTCATCCGTAATTATGGTTTTAATTTTATTTTTGGATATTGAAGTTCTGTTTTTTAATAACTGCAAATTATTGTCAATATTTTAAATAGTGTTCTTTCAATTTGTTTAGGAAATACATGGTTTTTGATTATTTTATTGTTCAAGGTTGTCTGATCGTTGCGTGATAAGGGAGACCCTGACTTCACTTGTCTTCTTTATCGCACAACGTGAGGACAACCTTGGGTTGTGACGTTTCTCGAGGGATGCCTATGCTGTTAGGTTAGGTTCGTTAGGTTTCGTTCTCTTAGCATGAGTACACTGTAAATGTATTATTTATGCTGAGATAATTAAACCGAGCAAGCCTTACATAACAAATTAGACGTCTAACTTACATCCTCACGCAAATTAGGCTCATTATGTTTCATTTTAATGGAGGTTCCTCAGACTAAAAACTATGATTTCTTTCACTTCAAATTCTTTCCTCACCATAAATCCTACATTTCTGTGATCCTTGATTCATACCCTTTCCAACGATGTATCATACATATTTGTATTAGGAAGGATCGGTTCAACATCCTTACCACACCGGTAAGCAGGAACTTTATTTCCGGTGACGGAGGACGATGCATCACTAAGATAAAGTGCTAACTTATTAATTCGAGAATATGCCCAACACTTAAAAACAGTTTTACATACACGACACGTTGTAAGGGTCCAGCCGTTGTAGGAAATGACCATGGGTGATTCCAATTCCAATTGTCCAATTCTACGACAGAACTTTTTAATGTGTTGTTTTTGTCCCTTTTATAACGTTAAGTTATTTTTCCTCGTATTGAATTGCAGTTGGCTGAGAAAATAACTATTGTCCAATATACAGTTTACAGTTTTATACAAGTATAATTAATATAGTAAGCGTGCTTCAAAATGGTTTGAACGATAAGAAACTGTTCCAGGAGCGATAAAACTTTATCAACAATTAAAGTTCTATGTAAATACTTTCAACCATATCCTCGAGTTTTGTTTGCAATGGTCGTAGGAGTTCCAAATTTCTCCACTGGGTGGCAGGGTGATAAGTTCCAAGATGGCTGCCTTTGTCCTACAGTTTCACGTTTGTCGGTCTGTTGTTAGTGTTCAGTGTGAGTTTCTTAAGAAATTTCGTAAAGAACCACCATCCAAGAACCAGCGGCGTATACTCTGGGTCATCTAGCTAATCGCAGATGACCCGGCTGTATTGTTGTTGTTTTTTTAAATATATATATATATATATATATATATATATATATATATATATATATACATTTCTTCGCAATATTCTTCCAAACCAATTTCGATGCATACATTTCTTTGCTTCCAGCGCGCGAATGCTTCCAACCGTTTGCCGCTGAATGTCCGGGAACCTTTCTCCGGCCGGTGGAATGACTTCAGGGAATCTCACCCTGACGTCATTCCTCCCGCTTTCCCGCTTCCCTTACAACCCGTGGCGAGGAGGGAGGAGAGAGGAAAGAGGGGGAGGAAACACTGCTTCTCAGGCGCGGCGATTCCGATTCCGATTCTTGTGAGAGTCCATCGGTCGCACTCTCAACCTTCAGAGCCTTTACCATTCCCTCCGCTGAACTAGGGAAAACATACCCGGTAGAGGGCGAAGAGCAGGAAAATTGAATAACATGGGCAAACCAATTCTACGCTAATTTTCACTTTACATTTGCTTCTGTCTTGCTGATTTCTGTTACTTGAACATAAATTTATCAAAAGGAAAAAGCTTAAATATTGAAGATGAAGCAAACTAAATTAAAATTCAAAGCTTAAGCAATTAAAGCACCTATATGCTGACTCCCCCCATCCTTGTTTTTACAAAAATAGTGATGGTTTCTCCTCTCTAATCTTCAAAAGCAGCGAGAATACTTCTTTCACGGAACTGAACATTTTTTAAAGGGAAAGATATCAAAAATAAATTATATATATATATATATATATATATATATATATATATATATATATATATATATATATATATAAGTTAATTTAAGTTGCTATATTCCGCCTCTTTTGATTAATAGTGATGAAGATGAACGAATTAAACATAAAACGAAAAAACACATCAGGCACGTAGCCAGGTGGAGGACTCGGTGGGCTGAAACCCCCCTCCCCGAAATCCTACAAATATCTAATTTAAAAAGTGTATAGTGGTAATTAATTTTACTTCATTAGCAGGATTAAACACCTTGCATAATACGTTGTAATAATCTGAAATTCATCTTCAGGACTTCTAACCCCACTGTTTCAACTTTATGTGGCGGCTGCTAATAAGGGATGATCCCCACCCCGAAATAAAATTCTGACTCTGGCCTGTAATGATTCGAACTTTTAAAACCTGTCATTTCGAGCTCGGAAAGGGATTTTTTTATCATTCATAGGGAATTTCATTCTGAGCCAGGAACAAAACAACAGAAGTTTGGCGCGTGAAACTGAATGCGTGTAGTCGTTGGCTTCGTGCTGTGCTTCGTGTGTATTATTTATTTTGCTGTTAGTGTTTGTCGTGATAGTGCTGTGTTAAAGGGTAATGGATGTGATACAAGATTTGCTGGTGAAACCTTTTGGAACAAGATCTTTTCAGGAGAAGTTGCAAATTGTTAATACAGATAGGCCAGTGTCATCGCTTGAACTTATTTCTACACACAAAGACAAAAATCGGGAATATGTGAGGCATTTTCGCAAGCAAATTATGACAAAACACCATGGTTGACAGGAAGTATAAGTGTTAATAAGCTTTTTTGTTGGCCGTGATTACTTTTATGGGCTGAAAAGAATGTATGGACGCGTGGCGAATACTGTAATCTAAACAATCCTTGCAACGCTTGTGTCAAACATGAAAAATCAAAAGTCACATAACTTCCTTCGTTAAGCTGCAATCTTTCGCACAGACACGTATTGACGTGCAACTGGACAAACGGCGTGCTTTGGATGTGGTACGGCCCAAGTAATCTGGTCCTGGAGTAAGTTGAATTTTGCACTTAAATTAATATTGCGGGTTTTTATTTCACTAGTTCACGTCTTTCATTTTATATTTCACAGGTTGTTTTTTTATAGCTTTATAATACTGTCTTGTTTTATTATTTGAAATTCTACACGTATATTAAACTGCAATAACGAGAATTAATTGATTGTGGTCGTAGAAATAAGACAAACATTCCGTCACAATATTCCTAAATCCAATATGGATCCTGACATAAATTTCACGGAAACTTTTGGAGTTTGAGGATCAAGGGTCGGATATTACCCACTCGTTAGAACCAGCATACGCCACTGCCAAGAACTCCATACTTAAGTGGTATGATAAATTCAAGACAACGGGATGCATTTGTAAAGGAAAATCGTCCGGTAGACCGTCCACGTCTGAGGCAGATGTCGAGAGAGTTCCAGCTAGTTTTCAACGCAGACCCCCAAAGTCTGCAAGGAAAGTGAGTCAAGAGCTAACAATGCCTCGAGCAACTGTTTGGCGCGTAGTGCGTAGGCGTTTAAAGATGTATCCCTATCGAGTGCAGTTGTTACAACATTTAACACCTAATGATCACACGTCCCACAAAAATTTTTCTGAGTCATTTCTAGAGTTATGCAGTGGTGATGATGATTTTATTGAGAAACTTTGTTTCAGTGATGAGGTTACGTTCCATGTGACAGGAAGAGTGAACAAGCAAAATGTTCGCATCTGGGGGACTGAGAATCCTCGTCAAATCGTTGAAGTTGTGCGTGATTCACCGAAGACTTATATGTTTTGCGCCATTTCATCTACCAAAGTGTACGGTTCGTACTTCTTTCACGAAGAAACTGTGACTGGACAAACATTCCTACACATGCTTACTACAAATTACCTTAATAACAGACTGCCAGACCGCTGGATTGAGCGATCTACTTAAAATGATCAACAGTTACTATGTTGGCCACCAAGATCCCCGGATTTAACCCCCTGTGATTTTTTCCCCTAGGGACATCTAAAGGACATTGTGTACAAACCTCCTCTACCCACATATGCTGAAAAAGCATATTACTGCTGCAGTGCAAACTGTTGATGCAGACATGTTGAAACGGGTCTGGGCGGAATTGGATTACCAAATTGATGTATGCAGGGTAACAAAGGGGGCTCACATAGAACATTTGTGAGATACTGTGTTCAAAATTTTATAAATAAAACTTGGCCAGTTTTAGGAATTACATATAAAATTTAAAGCAATTTGGACGAAGGAGTTGAAATCGTTCACATCATTTTGAAGCAGCCCGTATATCTCACCTATTACAAAGGCTCTTAAAATTAAATTCTTGTCACATTCTGTTGCAGTAGCTTATTATACTTTATACAGGGTGTCATTTTAATGGCGCTCACATACCACAAATTCGTATAGAGAACATCAAAACGAACAACTTTTCTCAGCAACATTTTTATCGTTGGTGGGTCGATTCGACGCTACAGCCGTTCAAAAAAGACCGTTTTGCCGCCTGGATACTGACAACCCATAACAACATTTGATCGTATCTGTGACGTCATTTCCTTCGGCGAAAGAGCGCACGGCAGGGTTGCAAGGAACACGCAAATTTGGTGAAAAATGACAAAACCGAACATCATAGCCTACAACCCAAAATATCAGCAGTCATCTCAGGGGAAGGGGGAAGTGAACCACCGATATGAGAAATGGTAAAAAACGTATTCAAAATGAAGTGTCAATATCGGATTTTGCTGAGCCTACATGTCAAATATCAACAACAATAAATTTTATTGGACTTGCAGCATACATGTGCCTGTTTACGCCATACATGTCAAATATTTGCAAATCTCGTTGCAAGGTTGATATCTACAGGTTTGTGTCCAGATGCCTTGTGGCACTTTGGTGCTGATAACGGAAGTATCCGAGGTTCACGTTGTTTTTTACAGTACGGCTAAAACACGTACAATCTAATGATGAATCAGTAGTGAATATACTGCCCTGTTCACAGTTGCAAACTGTTACATGTGTATCCGGTGCATGCATAAACACAGTCGTCGGAGAGCTTGAATTACTACTACTTATATCCCTGTATTTTCAACCATTTTTCCCACTTGCCTCATAATGCCCTGAATATACTAATTATGTGTTGCTTGCCTTTGGAATTTTGAGTTCTTTCATTTCTCTTTTGGTCATCTGTTCAGTGTGTCACAGACAACTAGTATCAGAAGGACGAAGTGGATAGACTAAATTGTAGATACCAACTTGGTAACTAGATTTGCAAATATTTGACATATAAGCTGAGACAAAATTCGATATGACCACTTCCACTTGAATTCTATTTTTTCTACCATTTTTCGTATAGTTTGTTTACTTCCTGTTAGGTTACAGAAAGTGTTTTCTCTGTATGTTTTACGATACATAATGTGGCTGATTGTAGCTATGTCATTCTTCATAGAATATGTGTGTTCCTGGCAACCCTGGAACGCACCGCTTCACGACGGGATATGACGTCACAAGTGCAATCAAATGTTGTGTGTGGTTGCAAGCATTCAGGCAGCAAAACAGGCATTTGAACGACTGTAGCGCCCAAATGATGCACCAACGAGACAAATGTTACTGACAAAAGTTGTTTGTTTAGATGCCCTCTATACGTTTCCGTGGTCCGTGGACGCCATTAAAATGACACCCTGTATATATAAATATCTAAAAAGAAATCTTCTGTATTCTCCCTACGGCATTTTCATGAGATTTGTACCTAGGCTTAGCATAAATACTGTCACAAAGTTTTAAGTAAATTGATACAAAATGCTGAGAGATATTTTAATATCCTAATAACATTACTGAAATGGATGCATGACAAATCAAAATCACAAATCAATATTCAAAATGGCCACCCTTAGCACGCACACATTCCGTAAGACTTTGTGGCCACCCATCAATTGAATTACGCAACACATCGACTGGAAAATCAGCAACTGCCTTCAGAAGAGACCGACTGCTTTAAACTTTCAATATTGGGATGTCTCTTCTTGCAAGCCATCTCCTGAAGCTTGGACCACAATTTGTAGTCCAAAGGGTATAGGTCCGGACTTGCAGAAGGCCATTCTGAAGTGGAAATGAAGTCTGGAACATTTGCTATGAGGGCACGCTTCATTTCTGTGAAAAAGGGGTAAAAACATCAGCCAAAGTATACCAGCAGACAGTGCTTGAGAGACTAGTCAAGAATCTCAACAACACTCTCTTCCATGGTCAGAACTGGAGCTTCCAGCAGGATTCAGCCCCAGCATATGAGGCCCGAACAACACAGCAGTGGCTGGAGGCAAATGTTCCAGACTTCATTTCCACTTCGGATTGGCCTTCTGCAAGTCCGGACCTATACCCTTTGGACTACAAATTGTGGTCCAAGCTTCAGGAGATGGCTTGCAAAAAGAGACATCCCAATATTGGAAGTTTAAAGCGGTCTCTTTTGAAGGCAGTTGCTCATTTTCCAGTCGATGTGTTGCGTAATTCAATTGATGCGTGGCCACAAAGACTTACGGAATGTGTGCGTGCTAAGGGTGGCCATTTTGAATAATGATTTGTGATTTTGATTTGTCATGCATCCATTTCAGTAATGTTATTAGGATATTACAATATCTCTCAGCGTTTTGTATCAATTTACTTAAAACTTTGTGACAGTATTTATGGTAAGACTAGGTATATTGGTGACCATATAATGGAAGCACATTCAAGCATACTTCTTACAAAACTGTTCTATATGGTTGCTGTAGTAGATCGGCATGGATAGAAGCCATGTTAATTGATACTTATATAGCTTTTAACATGTTTGAAAATCCTTAAATACAATATTTGTTCCCATACTTTTGTTGGAGAACAGAATGGCAATCGGTCTGTAGCGTTCAATTTTTGCATTCTCACCTGATTTCAAGATAAGACATATTCTTGTCAACTTCCAGATCGTAGGAGAGGTTTGCGTTTTCATAATTAGATTAAATATTAAACACAGAGGTGTTTTGAGCACTTCTGAGCATCTTTGGCCGACGACAGCAAAGCAGTTTGAAAATTGCCTCTCCATTCGAAAAAGCATTACGGTATTCCAAATTCTGAAATATTACATCTGATTAGAATTTCTTCAAGAGTATCACGAGAATCTTCGTGTGGTTTCCTTACGCTGTTGCCTAGATATTCTCAATAGTATAGTAGGCTTACACAGCCACAAAACTATTGCAAATATCTAGACAACAGTAAAAGTGAACCACACAAAGAATCACGTGAGTGATCTAGGCTAGAAGTAATTCTAAAATTTTGGCTTTGCTGGCATCGGTCGAATGTCCAGCCAAACCTTAATAAGGCGCACACACACACAAAACTGAATATGCATGCATGCGTGCATTTTTAATGTAGGTACTATTTTTTTCTAAAATTAAAAAAGTAGAAAACTCCAAGATACTTACATAAATATGGGAGTCACGCAAGGGACCAGCGACTATAGGTATTATTGAAATAGCAAAATCTGAAAATCAAGGAAAATAACATTAGCATTCTAACATTGTAATGTTCATTTATCATGTTTCAAAAGGTATGAGCTACAGTGTCATGAAATTAATTACAAGAAACATATTTCAATATTTGGAATAATAGACATTAGTATATAATTTGCGTATTTGTGCAATAAAATAAAACACAAATATTATGAAAAATTAAATATACATATTATTAACTAGAAGATAATCAATCAATGACAAAAAGTATTAAGGTAAACCGGGGTATTAAGGACCACCAAATTCCTATTTGATTGAAGAAATTCGTCAGGAGCTGTTCAAGAGAACACAAACAGGATGCATTCTGGAATGTACATTTTCTAGTTTACATTAATGACAACACAAACGAGTAGGAATATAATGCAAAGGCAAAAGCAACAATAAATTGAAAGATAGGTTGAATGGCCCCAATTGCCTATTTGCTGGGTAATGAGGACCAGCCAATGGGGTATCAAGTACTGGTCCGCTTTTGAATGGTACGTCCTTCTCTTTCGAAACACAATAAGCTTGAACTATATCACACAAGTCTTGTTTGTTCATTCCAAAACCCCACTAAGGAAATAGAATGAAGCACTCCTCTAATTGTGATTCTTCAGCTACTGTTAGTTTTTTTTTCCAAGTATATAGTACCAGAACAAAACGCATGGCTTTACTAAAACTGAAATTTAAAGTTTGTAATGATATGTTCACTTCCTATTAAACATTTGTAATAACTGGAAAAGTGCAAAGTAAATAATTATGTGAAAAAAAATTGCGAAGAATGTTTTGGTTTGCACTTAGATTAGTAACGGAACATTTGTCTTCACATTCACTTCCTAATAGGAACTGTGAACTATTTGTGTTTAAAAACGTTGTCCTAAGGTGGCCCATATATAATGGTTCTGTAATCATTTTTTTTTTAACAAAAGAAGAAATTTGGTACACGTTGTTAACTAGTTATTGAAGTTCTTTCTTTTAATTTTAGAAATTTTTCCCTCATTAGAGGTTTGTAAATTGTCCTAAATGCCACATGTATATTTCCATGTGAAGCACAAAAAATTATTCTGGATATTATCTTAAATCCCAGGGCGAGCCTCAGCTACTGGGCGGGTCCGCAGGGTGGTGGATAGCGGAACGGTCTGCAGATATGCAGATTAGGGACCATGACGGTTCGACCGGAGTCCCCCCGAACCGAGGCGACCTGGTTATCAGAGTGTGGGAGTGTAGTTCTTGGCAAGACTACACTCATTAAATACCACAATGCTTGATAACGGCCTGGCGACATGGCGAGTAAGCACCGCCATTAAATAGGTGCTGCCCCCGCTGCCTTGCGGGTAGGGATTAACTCAAAGGCTAAGGGAAGGAAAACCCTGAAAGAAAACCATGGGTAGAGAGAGCTCTGTAAGGCGTGGTGAAGCCAATCTCTCTAAGGGAGTAAACCCAATACAAATCCTGGTCCTCCAGGTTGGGGGCTGAGGCATTGGGCTGACGACCCAATCCTCGGAAAATATCCGCTGTTCAGAGACCCAACAATGAGCCTCGGATATGGAAGGAAACCAGAAGACGAACACGGCTACGAGTTAAGGTAAATGATCTCAGGATGGGGACATGGAATGTGCAAACAATGCTACAAGCTGGTAAGGTGCCAGAAATTGTTGATGAATTTATAAAATATAAGTTGCATGTTCTGGCACTGCAAGAAATAAGATGGCCTGGGAGTGGTCAGATAGACAAGGGAAACTGTACAGTTTTGTACAGTGGTGCTGAAACCAGAGGACACAGGGGTACAGGCTTTATAATAAGTAGAGAAGCTAGGAAATCACTAATGGAATTTATACCAGTAAATGACAGACTGTGTAAAATTAGACTTAAAGGCAAGTTCTATAACATCTCCATCATCTCTGCTTACGCACCTAACGAGGATGCAGAAGAACTGGACAAGGAAAAATTTTATGACGAGTTGGACTTGTTAAATGAAAGTACAAGTAGACATGATATACTACTTGTCATGGGTGACTTCAATGCAAAAATTGGAAGAGAATCTGAAGTCAAAGAAGTGGCAGGAAAGAATTCTTTACATTCAGTCACCAGTGAGAATGGTTGGAGATTAATACAGTACTGTATACAAAATAAAATGCTTGCAAAAAGTACCCAATTCCCCAGGAAAGATATTCATAAAAGCACCTGGAGAGCTCCCGGCGGAACATACACAAACCAGATAGATCATGTTCTGGTGAACAGCAGATATGTCACATCTGTTATAGACGTTAAAACACGCAGAGGGGCCAATTGTGACAGTGATCACTTCCTAGTCAAATCTATATTGCGGCAACGATTGTCTAATATAGGCAAAATTAAGGGAAAAAGGAGAACTGGTTGGGATATAGAAAAGTTAAAGAAAGACAGCGATAAGAGAGCTTTTCAGGAACAAATACACCAACAATTAAGTGATGAGAATGAAAACTATAGCATTGAGGAAATATGGAATGATATGAAGAAAACTCTGACTGAAACATCAGAAGAGATATTAGGGCAAAGGAAGAGTTCTAACAGAAAAGATTGGTATGATGAAGAGTGTAGAGTACTAATAGGGAAGAAAAATGAGTTACGGAAAAAGATGATTCAAAGAGAAACAAGAGCATCGATGAATGCATATAAAGATGCTAGGAAGGAAGCGACTAAAATCTGTAGGAGGAAAAATACATATTGGATGGAGGAGCGAGTAAGGAAAATAGAAGAACATCAGACAGAGGGTAATACAAGACAAATGTACAAAGCTGTTAGAAATCTTAGTACTGGATATCAACCAAGGTTAAACCTATGTAAAGACAAAAATGGGAAGCTTATTACGGATCAAGCCAAATGTCTGGAAAGATGGTCAGAATATTTTCAGGAGCTCTATGAATCTAAATTTAATATAACAGATAATGCAGATGAAGACCAAACCCAAGTTACAGAATGTGAGGTACAAAGACCATCGTTTGAAGAAGTAAAGTGTGCAATATTAAAATTAAATAATAATAAAGCACCTGGAGAAGATTTGCTCCCTGCGGAGATATTTAAAAAGGGTGGAGAAACACTTTGGAAGAAAGTTCATGAGCTAGTTTGCATGATATGGGATCAAGAGAAAATACCATGTAGTTGGAAATATGGAGTTATCTTCCCCATCCATAAAAAGGGTGACAAAAGGAATTGTGGCAACTACAGGGGGATAACACTATTAAATATTGGATACAATATATTTTCCAATATCCTATATATGAGAGCATCTAAGCAGGCAGAAGAAATCCTAGGGGAATATCAATGTGGATTCCGTCCAAATAGATCTACCATAGATCACATCTTCACCATATCTCAAATTATGGAAAAATTCTATGAGCAAAATATAGATCTACACTTTTTATTTATAGACTATCAACGAGCATTTGATAGCTTACACAGAGCTGGGATCATGAAAGTATTCAAGAAAGTAGGATTTCCAGATAAATTAATAAGATTGATAAAGGTAACCTTGGAAAATACAACAGCGGGAGTCATGGTGCAGGGAGAAGTCTCACCAACCATTAACATAGAAACAGGAGTGAGGCAAGGGGATGCTCTGTCCACCCTAATTTTCATTATTGTACTACATGATATTATCAGTCCACTGCAAAAAAGGGGGAGTATATTCTACAAAACAACACAGATACTTGCTTATGCTGACGATATTGTGATAATATCAAGGACACTTGCAGATCTTAAAAGCACTTTTTTAAAGATGGATAGTAAATCCAGAGAAATAGGACTATTAATTAATGAAACTAAAACAAGATATATATGAGAATGTCCAGATCGCCAGCCATACGAAACTCTCTGGCTTTGAATGTAGGTACATATCACTTTGAGGGAGTACCCACTTTTACTTACCTTGGAGCTCTTCTACATAACAACATAGAAGAAGAAGAGATTGTTAACCAAAGGATACAGGCTGGAAATAGACAGTATTATGCATATATAGAATTATTTAAGTCAAAAAACCTCTCTAGGAACACAAAATTAAGACTGTATAGGACATTTATTAGACCAGTTATAGCATATGGTGCAGAATCTTGGAAACTTACATCTAAAGCAGAAAGCAAGGTAATGTGTTTTGAAAGGAAGATATTACGTAAGATCTTTGGCCCCGTTAGGAATGAAGATGGATCCTATAGAATTAGGAATAATATGGAGTTGGAAGGATTGATTCAATATGAACATGTGGTGAGATATATAAAATCTCAACGCTGAAGATGGGCAGGACATCTGATGAGAATGGAAGAGGATAGGCTACCACGCCTGGTATTCAATCAGAAATTGTGGGGAAGAAGGTCAAAAGGAAGACCGAGGGGAAGATGGATCGATGCGGTTGAGGAAGATTTGAGAAGGATGAATATACGCAATTGGAAAAATGTAGCTCAAGATAGAACGAGGTGGAGGAAGATTGTTTGGGATGCCAGAGCCCACCAAGGGCTGTAGAGCAAATGAAGAAGAAGAAGATTATCTTAAATCTTACGTGTCTTGATGCCAAGTCTCTCTGAACATCTGGTATCAGTGGAAACCACATCGACACTTATTGTTGAAGAAATTTTTGTCTTTGATCCTCCATTATTACTACATCTCGGATTTTAGGTTTTTAACCTACTTTTTCCCTTTACAGGTATGTAAGAAATAATAAGTTATGCCAGCGTTTCGTTAATAAACGCAACAACTGATGAAGTTTTATAGTGCCTAAAAAAACCTATTTTGCTTGTTAGAACCTATTTTAGGTTTCTGCGCCTAAATCAAGCCTTTATTATGCTTATATATATATATATATTTTAAAGGTTTTACAGCATTTTTATGTCACACAGAGGCATTTGCTTTGTTTGGTCACGAAAAAATCTATGAAGAACGTGTTTGAAACGTACTCTCTGTCGATTTCTCTTCCTCCAAGTTCATAGTGATTTTTCAAAACTCTAAAAAAAGCAAAATGTCTGGTGTTACTTGTACAATTCAAAGTGGTTTGATCTGTGTGGTCTTCCTCACTTTCGCGTCACTTCGGTGCTTTGTAGGATTCACGCCTTCCAAACTAACATTTCACCATTGAAGTTTGCACCACTGATTATGTTCTTGTTGAAAGATTATTTTCAACATATAAGATGATCCTCACAGACAAAATTGGAGAGTTTGACTGTGTATAGCATGAAAAAAGATTGTTGCCTAACTATACGGCAAAGAGTGGATTTTAATAGCAAATTTCCAATGGTAAGTTCTGCCTTCGCCGTAGGGTTAGACAACATACATAACGTTATGCAAGATAGTGCGTATTTCAGGATATAGGCGTCACATTTCATTTTCATTGCCGGTGACTATACCAAGTGAGCAATTTTAAGGGATTTTGAATTATTTTAAGTTTTTTGAACCTACTTCAGGATTTTTCGAAACTAACTTAAGATTTTTAGGACCTATTTTAGGATTTTTAGAACCTATTTTAGGCTTTTTAGAACCTATTTTAGGATTTTTAGAGCCTATTTTAGGAACCTAAAGGCACACTTTTTAGAACCTAAAAATTCGAGGTCTAATTATTACAAAATTTTAACTATGGTCCATTCACAGTAAGAATGGAGTGGATGTATGGTAATGCACTAGATCCGATACAAATTCGGTTGGTTAATTCCCATGGAAGCTGTTCGAAAACAAATAATTGCGTCTGACACTCAAGCACTGACCGTTTACAGTAAGCATGATCAAGGTATGATCAAGCTATCAAAATCCAATCTACCACCACATGAAAGGCCACAACTTTATCAAATTAGGTCTATCTACAAACTTCTAACTTCTATATATATAATGAGTAGAAAATACTTTTACAAAAGCTATTCCAAGCTTCACTTTAAAAAAAAGAATTACAATATTAGAATAAGTATCTTGCTCCTTGCTACAGAAATGAAAATAACATCATCTGTGTAAACTTAGCAGTGCAGAAATTCCCGTTGAATTGGAAGCCACGATTTCACCTTCTTTAATATTGAAAACATCCTCTCTGACGTTTCAGTTGAAACTGGCAGTGTAACCAAGATCACCAACAATATGTGCACAATGTTCCAATGAGTGAAATGTTCCATTTTTGGAAGAAGTTTTTGCAATTTGCAATTCGTTTATTGTGTTCAGAGAGGTTTTTCTTGTAATATTCTTTTGTGCTGTCCTCCTATTTGACGGCTGGGTGTTCTATTTCTTTTCATTTCTTCACCATAGTCTCTAACGTATAGTACCCAAGGCATTGTGTAGACGTTACAAGTCTTCTGTTATTCTTAACATAGCAGGAAGCAGAGAAAGGGATGCATTACTCTAAGTAGTCTCTCTGCTTTGAAATAAATTTCACTAAAGTTATCATAGCTCTCTTTTAGGTTATTGTTAATATCTCTATTAGAATTCTGACATGTTCACAATACTGAACAGTACACCTTTTCAGGTGCCCCAAAAAATGTTACTCTGTATGTAAACACGTTGTTTAGAACAAGTGGAGATATTTTAAATTCCCCACAGGTTACACACTGAAGAAACTGAAGAGCTTGCTGAAATGTTTCTCTTGTACTGGTAAATTGTAAAGTCTTCAAAGTTTCTACAATTAGTAAATACAATTCCACAAGTCAACTTAGTATTGATACTTTTCTGCCCATCTTGTGTCAAACAACTTTTCTTGCACTGCGTTTCTAAAAAAACAAATTCATTTAAGACTCGCGGAAGAAAAATATAACTGATTTGACAGTCTCAATGTAGTTTCTTATCGCATAAATTTCACATAAATGGGCAACACATAGGTGTTATAATATGTGCTGAAAATGCACAAAAATTGCTTTTGAAGGAGGTTCATGATGCAGTATTCAAAGCGCCGAGGAATAAAACTACAGCCGAAGATGGATTACCATCAGAATTCTATCAATGTTTCTGGGATCTAATAGGAGACGAATTAACGGAATGGGTCAACGAAGTGTTGAAAACAGGGACAATAGGGAAGACCAGTAACACGGGAGTTATAGTGTTAGTTCCCAAAAAGGCAAATCCAAAGTTCGTCACAGATTTTAGGCCAATTTCAATATTGAGTAGTGACATCAAACTTATAAGTAGGTGCATAAATCAGCGTTTAAAAAAATATATGGTTAAACTTATTGGCAATTTACAGTTCGCGTGTAATACGTCTCAAAGTATACATCACTTGCTGCAAACGATAAGTGACGTAATTATCACCAAACAAAATAAGAATGCATCAGAGGCAATTCTATGTTTAGACTTTTCCCAAGCATATGACAGAGTGAGCCACGAATATCTGTACAAAGTCTTAGAAGCATATGGCTTCGGAGACACTTTTATTAATTGGATGAAAACATATTATAATCATACGCTGCTAAAACTCAAAATAAATGGTTTCTTGACAACAAGTTTTAAAATGCGACGAGGTGTACTACAAGATAGTCCCTTGAGTAGCACATTGTACGTCCTCACAATAGCCCCCTTTTTGTTTAGTATCCAGCATCATTTACAGTGCATTTCTATGGCTTCCACCACAATACAAGTTGGCAGTTTCATGGACGACGTCACGATTTTTCTCAAGGATGAAAGAGATCTGTACAGTGTTAAAAGCCAAATACATACTTTTGAGCTCACATCAGGAGCAAAACTAAACAATCGAAAGTCATTCCTGATGCCCCTTGGCAAGGAGAATCCTTTCACAAACAATACGGAGATCCCTGTAGACAAGAAAATAAAAGTTTTAGGTATACACTTCTATGCAAATATCGATGAAACGATCGAAGCCAATAGTAAACTCACGTGCGAGAGGGCAATCTACGTCCTCAGAGTGAACAAGATGCGCTCTCTGAGTTTAAAAGCACGAGTAAGATTTATCAACGTTTTTGCTCTCTCTAAACTTTGGTATGTAGCAAAAATCCTGCCCTTCAAAACACAGAACTTAGCCAAGGTCAACAAAGCTGTTGGCTGCTTTTTGTGGCACGATACAATTTTCCGGTTGGCAATAAATGAGGTCACGTTATCAGAGAAGACAGGTGGGTTGGCACTAATACACGTGAACACACAGGCAAGAGCATTGTTTGTACAGACTGGCCTTCAAACAGCGTTCTCACTGCACGAGTCAACGACCCAAGCATGTATACAGACGATAATACAAAACATTCCATTAGAAGCTCCCATCGATATCCAAAGTATCCCCAAAAGGTTTTTGTTTTATAAGGACATCGCTTTACAGGTATGCTACCAGTTATTACGACATGAGACAATTACACCATCTGTTAAAAAGTTATATAGTGAAATCAATAGTTTCAAGCACACAGTACCACGAATAGTCAGGGATTTCAATACACATAATTGGCCACAAATATGGGAAAATGTCTGCGCCAAACACCTTTCAAAAGCTGGCCAATCAATATGGTACAAAGTGGTTTATCGTGTTATAGTGACAAGAGATAGGCCATACCAATATGGAATCAGTGACTCTCCTAACTGTATATCATGCAACGTGCCTGACTCTTTAGCCCACAGGATAACGAAGTGTCGCAACTCCTCCATGGCATGGAACAAATTGCGAACAATGCTCAGTCGTATATGCCGCACCTCATTAACAAAGTTTACGGATACAGATATAGTTTTTCCTAATTTCAATTTTTTTCCACCAACAAAACAACGAGCAGTACAATGGTTGATAACAGAATACTTATTATATATATTTCACAATGACGAGAACAGCTTTCAGAAACAATTCAGTATCTTCTTGCAAGAACAATACGAAAAAAATCCTTTCCAAGCAAGGAAGAAATGGTATGCAAATTTCTTATTAGTGCTTTATACTTAATTTAGGTCAAACAAAAATGTAAAGGTTAACCAGAAGAAATACAAATTGTAATAGCAGTAATACACTTATGTCAAAAACAATGTAATTCCATAACTTGTATATCAGAATGAGACAATAAAAAAAAGAGTGGTTGGCACATCGCGCTACGACGTCAGGGGTCCAGAGTTCGAATCCCGGCGTGGGCATGAGTGTTTGTAAGTGTCCCTTCATCAATTTCATTGTATCAGCTTTCGCGATTAACGAAAATTGTCAGAAAAGCGAAGTAAAATAAACAAAATTCAATCAATCGATAGTTCCGGAATGTTTTCTTTTTGTCCACAAATTCGGAAGAAACTTTTCCATTATAATCGTTGACAATCTAGAAATATGGATTTTGAAACAAATGGATTTTATATTAAGAAGTTATGTAGTTCTAAAACGCAGAGCCATGAAATTAGGCGGGTGGTAGACGTTTAGATGAAGAAAAGAAAGTGTTTAAGGGTGTTATCGAAGAGAGGGGGGTGGGAGAAATATCCACCTCTAAAATATTGAGCCTTATTTTACACGTGGGTTGTGACGGCGGATTCTGAATTAAACGTTGGGGGGGGGGGGGGCAGTATCCAACTCTAAGTCTTAGATTATGGCGGATATTTAGTTAGAGAGGGATTGAACAGTAAATTGAGGGGGGGGTGTATCCAATTCTTGGGTATTACTATTGTCTTATACTGTTGCGAAATTCTTGTGTGGAGACTTGAGAATTAATTTTTTGGAGGAGACAATATCCACTTCAATATTAACAGTAAGTCTAAAATTGGCATGGAAATTTTGGTGGTAGGATTGAGTATTAAATTTAAAGGGGGAGATAGGAAGCTTTTGATAAAGTGTTAAATCTTATGTTGTCAAGGAATTTCTGAAGTGGAGAAAGAGTTCGAACATTAAATTTTGAGGACTGTATTTAGCGACGTTTAGACCCCGAATGTGCCAAAGAGAAGCTGTAAAGGCTAATTAATTATCTCGGGATCCTCGGAAAGTATTGACACCCCATTAAATAATATTCTTGAAAGCCTGAAAAAGAGATGGATATAAAAATTTTCTTGCTCGCTTCGCTCGCATTTTTGTCTTGCAAGAATGCGTGTTTCTTTGACGCTTTGCTGAGGTGAATGTAAAGTTTTATACTATAGGTGCATTACAAGACATAAGCGATATTCTCGATATTCATTAATAATATCACTTAATGCTTGGTGTTGGTATACTGCTTAATTTAAAGCAGGTGCATCATTTGGAACAAAAATATATCGAATCCGCATTTCTAACTTCACGTCACAGAAAAATTTTACTTTAACAAGTTAAATTTGCATTGAAGATAAAACCCACTTAATTATTGTTATGGGTTACTAAAATAATTATATTTACCCCAAGAAAACGGGGGGGGAGTTCTTTGAAAGAGGAACCGTATTGTATTATCTTCCTGAGCTTCACTTTGTGGGGATTACTATATGGTTTTAGTGCGTGAATAATATAATTTGGGGGTGGCGGAAGCATGACATGATTTTAGGGGGGAATTGCGCCATTGGCCTTGGGGGGATGGGCACCCTGAAAAATGGTGCAACTAATATAATGTATCATCTCTAGAACTGGTTTATTTAACTACTGACAGTTTAAATTCCCCAATCCTTCAAGATTGAGCCGACCATTAGGAGGGGCAACTGGGGCACTCGCCCGAGGACCCGCGCTTCAAAGGACCCCGCATCAGATAAAAATGTTTTGTGTACCGTGTACCGTTTATGGTGATTTTAAGGGAGTCGATTCGTCCAATTAAGCAATTAATCTGAGTTTTCCTGCCATACCGGCCCAATTCGATCACTCTTAATAGTAAAGGACTGCCTTGATACCATCCGGGAATATAAGGAATAATATCTTTCTATATCCTTTTCTTTGTCTATGTTTTTCATTTGTTATCTTTTTATTTTTTACGGATCATTGACATTAGCAGCATCCTAAGTAATAAAATTCTTTCTAAGAGATCTTGTTACTGTTTAACTCGAATGAGGCCTGGAGCCTCCAGGTGACACAGTGGTAACATCGTCGCCTTGTAATCTAGGGTTCCCGGATTCGATACCCGGTGGAGGCGCATAGTGCTTCAGATCCCACTTTAAACTGTAGGTCCAGTCCCGATTAGCCTTTCTGTGCATAAAGTGGACTTGAAACAACAAATCAATTCGAATGAGGTCTAGGACGTTCTAACGATTAACGGTTCCTCTGGTTGATCATTTTTTTTTATCACCGAAATACAGAGCGATCCATTGAAGTGTAGACCGCCGCGTCGGTGTTCACGCTGTCGGCACTGTACACTGTCCGTGAATCAAACGCGCCAGTTTCCGTAACTAGTTTAAAGAGTGATTTTATTTACTTAACCAATTTATGAAAGAAGGTGCTTACACTGGCAACCTGCGTTGTCCACGCATTTTTGACACTTCTTGATGAAGTTAACCATAACTCTCTGCAGTTCCCGTTGATTAACGTTGGTAATTTCTTGGAGAAATCACGGGGCGAGAATAGTGTCCACGTATATGAGAGAATTAACTGTATCTTCGAAGAATAATGGACCAATGATTCTTGCTCTGCTCATCGCACACCATACACCAATTTTCTCATCGTGGAGGGGCACTTCACATGGCCGTATTTAGAGGGGGGATTAGGGTTCATCACGCCCCCTCCAAAATTTCTGGCATGTTGGATTAATGGAAGTTCAGAAACCAAAATCTGTAACTCATTTTCAAAAAGTTTTGGAAGATTCACAAAAAAAATACAACAGGGAAACAATGCTGAAACGATCGAGCTAGAATTTTCGGACATTTCTAATTCTTCAAGCTTGAACGATGAATAGAGGCCGCGGTGGCTCAGTCGGTAACGCGTCTGACTACCATGCTCAAGGTCCCGGGTTCGATCCCCGGCCGGTTCAAATCCGGGAACTTTTCTAACGGTGAAAGCGGCCCCGGCGCCCACCCAGCGTCGAATAACATGAGTAGTAATGCACCGGCGTTGAGTCCGATAAATCAATTGATTGGAAAAGATCGATCAAAGATCAATTGATGACGCAGCAGTTTTTTTTTGTTTTTTTTGTCACGTGACTGTGACGTCACAGAATGGAAGTCACGTGACCAGATTATATTATTAAATTAATTTAAATATTATATTATTATTAAATTAATTTAAATATTATTATTATTATTAATTGTTTTAATTGCTGTGACACCATTTTGTTTTTGTTACGCTATTTTGGCGTGTGACGTCATATATAAATTGGAGTAAGTGTTTCCGGTGTTTGAAAACAGATGGCGTTGATGAGTTTGAAATTCTCGGAATTGAATACGTGTATCCGGTGTTTGAGGAGAGATGGCGTTGATGAGTCATTCTAGGAAATTCCAAGAATTGGGTGTGTCTGTTTTCTGTCTGAAAGGAACATGTTCGAACATGTTTTAGGTTGATGAGGTATTCTTGGAAATTCCTGGAAGTGGGTGTGGCTGTTTTCTGTCTGAAAGGAACATGTTCGAACATGTTTTAGGCTCGGTCTTCTAGAGGACTATTTGAAGTGTGTTTAACGGAAATCGTGACGTAGAAAAAAAGAAGGTATAAATAGAAGGGATACATGATAATAGCGTCATGCGAGGATGGATGTGTGCGGTACAAGACTGTCTGATAATGGCGTGAATTTCTACGAGGTTAGCTACGAGGAGTTCTGGGAACTTGTTCGATCTTGCGGCGACCTGGACAACGATCGAACGGCCCTGCATCGGGTGCTGAGTTATTTCCCGTTTATGTATGTAGCGATACCTGAACCTCCCTGGTGTGGATGTTACCTGTTCAACGAATCAGGAAAAGGAGTCCATCATCACTGCGAGACGTTGAAGGAGATAGAAGAGAGAAAAAGAAGAGCGGACGAGAGAACAGGATTTCCAAGTCACGGGTGTATGTGCGAACTACGTCGCAGGAAGGAAGAGGATAAGCTCGGTGAAGCTTTGAAGGAGAGAGTGAAAGAGTGGCTTTCTTTGTTGACGAACAGAAATTCCTTGTGGTGTTCTGGCTGTGATCGTCCTTTGTTACGTAAATTAGAAGGACATCCCTGTTTCCCTGTGGTTCCTGCAGAAGGTTTCGGTGTCCGCAGACGTCTGTTCCCCGACGATCCTCTGGCTGTTCCTTTATCGCCGATACCTGGGACGCCGTCACCTACAGTATCCGATTACTTCACCTTTTATGACGTATGAGAGTGTTTACTTATCACGTCTGCAGGACTCACGCCGAGCCGTATGTTATCAATTACTTATCAGTGAATTCGAGATACAGAACATACAGAAAGTGGCCTATAGGATTACGTCAGACTCCGGAAGAATTAGTGACTGCAGGATTTTACTATTCAGGCTTTAGCGACAGAGTATTATGTTTTCATTGTTCGTACGGACTTTGAGATTGGACATCCAAAGATTGTCCGATTCTAGGACATTACATGTTGGTACCCCAGTGTCCTTTTATACAGAGTGTTGCGGCGTTACATCGTAACTCCAAAAGCTGCAAGTATTGCGACAGTATAGAGACTCTTGAGAAAACGTCCGATAAACCTAGTGTGGATTCTGTGTGCAAAATATGTTTTGAGAATCCTAGCAGTGTTGTAATTCTCCCGTGTCGACATTTTGTTTCCTGCGGATCCTGTGCTTCCCAATTGGACAAGTGCGCCGTATGCCGGGGTAGCATTGAAGATACGTTGACAGTTTTCACCTGATGAACAAAATGGATGTCTGTTTTTTGGACGTTCAAGGTCTTCGAGGAGCAGGAGGAGAATTTGTGTGGAAAGAAGTCGGAATTTTAAAATTTCCTTTTGACAATGCATTTGATTGTTTAGTAAAATCTCCATATGGTTTACACTGTTTGAGTGAAAAGTATCACCGAGTGAATTACTGGCTCTGTGCCAACAAACACGGTCTCAACTGGGGAGATGGATGGCTGCCGTATGAGAAATTAGGAGATCTGTTATATGTTGTGCTTGTGAATCAAATAGTGTACGTTAAAGGTACGGAGAAAGTGAAATGGTTTGAAAAATTACTTGGAAAAACAGGTAAAAATAAAATATCCGTACGTAACATCGAAGAACTTGAATGTCCAAAATTGAATAGTGTGAAAAACACTTCAGGAAGATGCAAAGAACATAGCAAATGTGAAAATGTAAAAAAAACCTGTGCAGTTGAAAATGTCTGGAAGATGTACAGTTTCTATTGTAATAAGTACAAGAAATAAAAGAGTTTTTTAAAATATACAAATGTTTTATTTACAATCGATAATATGGGTTTAAATACATAGAACAACACAATTGAATATGAAAGGTTTACAATACCTGAAGGGTTATATTACAATACATAAAATAACAGCGGTTGATGTACAATACATAAAAGAGCAATGATTCATTTACAATGGCTATTTACAACATCAGATACATGAAAGTAACAGAACTTATTTACAATGTCAATGTCTGCCCAAGATTGTTCTCAAGATATATTTCAATCATCAGTTCGTTGTACCAAAGAATATAAAAATAGTTCACTAAATTGGGCACATCTTTTTTTTCTGAAACCATATTTTTCTTGATACAATATACAAAAGCCTCCATTTCGGGTTGCAATTTATGATAACGTTCGTTCTTTAATTTCTGCAGAGGCCAAAAAAGGTTACACAAAAATAAGTGTAGTTCAGAGGCTGTGAAAATAAAAGCATCGGATGAATGATGCTGATACATCGAGATACAACGTTTCCCGAAAAAATTTACACCACTGACGGTGATATTTCCCGTAACCAAGTAATTGAATCGACGACCTGTTTCGACGTAATTCAGTAAGTCAGATTTCAAAGCCCACAGTTCTCTAATCTGCTTAGAATCGATGCGTACGGGTGATCTCCCCTGTTGCGAAAACTCCCACACCAAATTGAAAGGGGATCGCTTTTCGAATCCTATTGCTACGAACTTGTTTTTTTCCTTGTTCAGAAAATATGTGTTAGCAAGATAGAGATCTAAACACGCCTCTACGTTGTGAAGTCCAGGACATTCGATTGTATCTGGGGAAAAGCCGATCTCCCTACGACGTTTCATGAAATCACAGTCTATAGTCACATCAATCCCCTCGTCCATCGGTTCGTTCTTGATAGGGACAGTTTCGATTTTGAGGGGCTGCACACGTTTGCGAGTTTTACGTTTGGAAGCATCATCCTGATGGGTCATGCGTTTCACTAGTTTATCGTGTTTTTCCATTGTAGAATCCTTAGTAGGCTCCATGATGTTTTCACTAGAGCTGTCTCGACGGCACTGAGAGAAAGCTACAGCAGCACACATTTATATAGCTTTTTGCATAACACGACACCGGATCGTGTGGATGGAACAACACGATTGATCCCCTCTCGGGCACTTGGAATGGGGTAAACATTTGAAGATCTGACGAAAACGGTGTAGGATATATCCATCTTTACTGACACCGGACGGAAATGCTTGAATGAAATCGTTGGTCGTAACATGGCGTGCTTTGTAATAAGCATACACGCAACAGTAATGTCCGCACGTCGTAGCCAACACCCCCTGTAAGGGAATGTTGTTGTAAGTCCAGACCGAGGAATGACGGTTCAGGAAAGTTACGAATTCTGGATAGAATGGATGAAATCCGTATGAATCGAAATATTCAGCCATATTGTTTTTGCCAAAATAGAAGGCCACCCAGTGTGTACCCTGGAAGTTGGAAGTGTCGGTGTTTGCGATTATCAAGGCAGGGGTAGGAAACGTCCGAGGTAAAAGATCTCTCGAGTAAACACCGTAGAAAATGTTCTTGGTGGAACAGTTTCGAGATAGAATCTCCTTGATCTGCGACGTATTCATGCTGCCTATGTTTTCGAAAACGGAAAATGAGAGTACAGCGTTCTGTTACCTCTATACTCTCAAGATGATATTCTTCTAATATTTGGGGGGACGGTTGCGTGTCAACAGGTTTGGCAGAAAGTACTTCCAAAGAATCACTATTATAAATATCATCACAGGTTATCAGTTCGATGAGTTTTCCCATCTCACGTTATATATGTTTTCATATGTTTATAATAATATTTCTGTCTTTGGTCATTTCTATGCTCCCGGGGCTGCTGTCAAGTAGTTCGGGAAACGATCGTATGTTCACAAGTTTTGAAGTTGTCACTTTCGAAGAAACACTACTATGCTTAATAGTACGGGTTATCACTTTGGTAGGTTTTTCCATCACAGGTAGTATAATGTCTACGTCAGAACTGTCTCGATAACACTGCGAGCCAGAAACACGAGCACACATATTTATATACAAGTCGGTCTCACTGATGGAGGATAACACTTCTGTCTTTTGTTATATCTACTGCACATTCAAATTCAGCATACAGAAGGCATGTTATATTTTCCGACAGCTGGGGAGAAAATTGCATCTCGGCTCCGATGATACCTTGTTCCTGGAGACTGGTGTGCGTGTCGTTTCCTGAAGAGTCAGGCGTTATGTCGAAAATCAGGAAAAAGGATCCGTTCTCGAACATTTTCCTTGTGATCTGGTGTCCGTAATTGGCCTGGTGAATGCCTGTACCGGAAAATAGAGTTTGATAGGCACGTGTTATCAATCCGCCGTTCCCTCCTGTGGTGACCCGCAAGGGTTCGTAAGGTACGAGTTCTCCATTTTTCACAAGATGGAAAGAAGATAGATTGAAACTTCTAAAGTCGAACGGATTTTTCTTACTGTCTCCGAGAAAGCTGGCGGTGGATACCATAGCAAAAAGAACAACATTCGGAAAAGCACCTTGAAAAGCATTATCGATCGAAATCTGCTGCGTTCCGGCAACGTAAGAATAAGCTTTGATGACGCTTCTGGTGAATGGATAATGGGCTGGAGCGTAAGAGAGTGCTCTGTCTATGGCCAAACTGGTGGTAGGAGTAGGAATGATGTGATTTATTTCGAGAACAGCCTTTAAAATTTTTATTCTGGTGGTTGGTGAAGTCTGATCTCCCAGATGTAAAAAGCATCACGTGACCTGGCTAGATCGATACGTACTTCAACGCCGTTGACCAGGTATTTAGGCTGGTGGAAAAAATCTATGTGCAGTTTTCCCATAAGTTCGACTACGGCAGACACTTCCGTAGGATTTCCGGTTGTCGGAACGTGCTGGAAAAAGTCTTTTCTGGAGGTAAAACCTTTGTTGTCGGTGGTGATTTGATCTTGATGTCCAGGTGTGTCCAAGTACCACAAGGCATTTGTGAGATGCGTGTTCGCAGCATCGCTGCCGTAATTGATTTCTGCTTCGAAGATTGATTTATATGCGTAATTGTTATCGGCAACTGTTACAGTGATACCGTTGAGAGCCACTGTAACTTGTGAAAAAAGTGAATGGAGAGGATAATTTACGACCCCGCAGTTTTTTGTGAGGGCGTTGGAAGGTTCGGAAGCACTCATGGGAGACCCATCTTGATTGACCATCTGCGTTAGCAGACGAAGATAGGCAGATGAAAGATCTAGAAAATCTGTTCCTGCCGGCGGAACGGCAAACTGAAGTATGTTCTGATTATCGATGGAAGCGATAGGCTTGTAGGCGACCGTGTAAGTTTTTTCGACATTTTGCTGAATAGGTTTTTTACTGAAAAGATCGAACTGCGAGATCATGCAAGTGTTATTCTCCATCATTATCCGAAAATATCTTTTCCTGCCACCTTCTGTTTAATTTTCCTTTTGCGTGTTGTCCTAGATTTTGTGGATGTTTTTCTCCGCTTTTTGGATGCGCTTTTTTTACGGATCGTAGATGTTCTAATACGGGTGGCTGAACGTTTTAACATCGACTGAGCAATTTTTGTTGCAGGTTTTGTTCTTATACCGGAACCTACCAGAGAGTCGATTTTCCGTTGTGCTTTACTTTGAAGATTTTGACCCGCTTCACGTACACGTTGACGAACGATAGTTCTCGGAGTTTGCTGGCTTGTTGCAATGTCGGTGATAATGTTAGCGCCTGTTTTCAAAGCTTCTTTTCCGATCGCTTTTGCACCACTCCAGAGTAGAGGTTTCACCATTCTAAAGAGTCCTGCAAAGAGAGACCCCAATCCTCTCCCTTTCTGAATTCTAGTTGAACGATAGATGGGTCCAATTCCCCCACGGATCTGATTACTGTAATATTCGGTCTGCGAATTCATGGTGATTCATCAGCTTTTCGACATAGACTGAGCAAAATGATTCCTTACTGTTTTTTAAAAGGACTTTGCTTTCCTACGAAAATGTAAAACAGCTATTGTAGGTACGGAGCCGTTTCTCAAAGGCAGAAAATATCCTTGTCTATCATACATCGCAATTTCTATTGTTTCGAAAGAACCTTTATCCAGAGAAACGTAATGAATCGGATTAAATGTATGATGGGCTACGGGTACTGTGCAAGATGATTCTGTTTCCGAATACTGTTTTCGGGCAAGACGTAAAAGACGTAGCATTTCTCCTCCGACCAATTGCTGTTTCACGAGATCGGAATAAATGAATATGTAGGGGTTTTTATCCACGACGTTATTGGACACTGCGTGCGTAGAATAAATAGATTTCAATACGTCATATCGAAATTTAGCGTAGTCATCAGTTTCGTCTATGGGTGTAACAGTATTTGTTGGAACACCTTCCGATTCAGGATCGGGAACCCCTATCACGGACAGATGTTTGTTCACAGCCTGTTTAAAGAAAAATCTGAGATGAGTAGGAACAACGGCATTAGCAGGGTTTGTTTTCAGGAACTGAATGAACTCCTCTATTGTATATGTTGCTGCAGGAAAATAAAATGGCTGCTCGTTAATATAGAGTGTATTATCCGTAGAAACAGAAGATCCCGACGCGTCCCATTGCGCTTCCAACAGAAAATGCCAGAATTGCTTAAGAACGTTTCTCCGTATTTCCAGGTCGTTGGGGAGGGATTCTTCGATGGTAGAGATCAGATCCTCAGCACTTGCATACGTCCGAACAGGAAAGGTTACCGTTCCGTAATCTGTTTCCAAAACATTGTCGTATAGAGTTGAATAATGCAGTTCTGCTAATCCGACTTCCCACAATTCTGGAGACAGATCGATCCGTTTTGCAAGTTTTACGTTGAAATGGGTCAGCGTGTTGTTCGGAAAATACTTCTCCGATGCAGATGACGGTAGGTAAACATAGAAATTATCGTCCATTCTCGCCGAACACAAAGAACTCACTGGATCGTGGTGACGATATATTTTGATATAAATATGTTTTGGAAATTATTTTTCTGATAACTGTTTTACGGAAGATGCCTTGATCCACGAATCGAAACTAGGTGGATATCCGAGCCAGCGAACCAGGTATTCCAATTTTTTACCTTTTCCCCGGCTGTTCAAAATCTTATCAATTTTATACTCTTCGTCAGGATCCGAATAAACTTTTTGCAGTTCATGTTTGTAAAATGTGCCTTTTACAGGTTCTTCGTTTAAATCGTCTAATATGTATACAGGTACAGGTGATCGCTGAACAAGGGAGTGGATTTTGAAAAGTTCTCGTGACCACGATTGTTCGTATCCCTTCTCGAAATGTCCTTTGACGACGGAGATTCGTACGAAATCACCAACATTCAGATCTGAAGACGGTTGTGAAATATGTTTGTCAGGTTTGTTGAGACGTTTCCACACGATGTAAACGTTAGACTCGTTCACATCTCGAGGTGCCATTCCTATGGAACTGTGGATAGTTGTATTGTAACCTTCGAGAAGTTGCGGTAAAATGTCTACGTAACGTCTTGTTTGTTTCGATGTGAAATATTTCCACATACGTTCTTTCAATGTTCTGTTGAAACGTTCCACTACACTTGCTTTCACAGGATAATTTGAAGCGATCGAAAAATTTACATTTTCATTTTTTAAAAACTTCTGGAATGTAGAATTTGTGAACTCCGTTCCTTGGTCGGTCTGTAGTGTGACAGGTTTTCGTCTGCTTTGCCCGAAAATATTTTTGAAAGCTTCGGTTACCGAATTGCTTGTTTTATTTTTTAGTGGTAATGCAAAGGCATATTTTGAGAATACATCGATCACTGTCAGAAGATATCTGTATCCATCGTTATGTTTTTGTATCGATGTCATGTCGTTGAGATCAGCTTCCCAAAGCATGTCTATGTTCCACACATTGTAATGATTTCGGGGGAACCTTTTCCTTGCAGGTTTGTGGAGTGTGTACGTTTCCTGGTGCATCAACCATTTTTTCACCGTATTGCGGGATATATTTTTATCCCGCACCGCGTTCCATAAACGATCTACAGATGAGAATGAAGCACGGTGTCGGGGATCGTAATATATTTTGGTGAGGATTTTATCGTGTTTTAACTTAGGGACTCCCATGACTGATCTCTCTGTCTACGGCTTTTTCTCAGAGGAACCAGCTTGTATGCGTCAGGTGTTCTCAGAAACGGTGTAGTTTTTCTGGAAACACGGACAGCCGCTTTCTTCTTCTTTTTCTGTTTCTGTCGATGAGACGGTCCAGGGCTTTCCGTTGACGACGCTGAGAAGTTCAACGTCTTCGGATCAGGAAGTGTTTTTTCCTGACGTTCGTCTATCAAATGTTGAGCCGTAGATTGGTACTCGTCGATGATATTTTGTAACTGATGACGTGTATTACGGGGTAACGTCTCAGCCAGGTTCGGAGGAAAGAACGTCGATCCTGGCGAGATAGTAGAAGAACCGTCGTTATCTTGAACAATAGGAATTTGTAATGGTTCTTTGGATTTTCGACTCAGCCATAAATACTCGTCCAGTTCCTTTCTGTAAAGACGCCATTTCTGATCATCTGATATATTTTTCATTTTTAGAATATCATTCATTTTTTTATCCAGAACGGATAATTTCTGAGTTACAGACGAGTCGGAACCGCGAATACGTGCTAACTGTTCCGGTGAAAGGACGATCATCTTCTTGTAGGAAGATGTCATTTCTCAATGAGGAATGAGAGTACCGAGAAGACCCGATAACAAAGAACCTAGAAGTAAGGGTAGAAATCCACCTTTTTGCACAAGTAGTTTTCTTCGTTTTTCGATGTTCACTTTCGGTTTCACGAGATTGCGTAAGACCGACTTGTAAGGTGTCAGACGACGTTTTGTTGACGGTTTAATTTTCACGTTTCCTTTTAAAACGTTCAGGCAGCATTCGCTGATGAAACGAATTGTCTTTTTCGGAGCACTTTTCAATAATGATTTACGGATTTTGGTCGGTGAATTTTTCAACACGTGCAAGAAAGGTGAATGTTTCTTGAAAGAAGACGAATGTCTATTCCTAACGTGATTTGGTACGTGTCTTCCTCGTTCTCCTCATCTCGATGTTTTAAACATTCCTGAGGAAGATATGCAGTTGAGTAATTCTGGTTAAAAATGTCTGTCTGATAACGTAAAGGATCCGGTGTTGACTGTGAAAGATCAATATACAAATAACTGAAAGGTTGAGTGGTAGCATCTATATATACTTTTTCGAGTTCCTTCATGTGGTGAGGATGAAGTTGTCGTGCAAACACAGTGAATTGGTTCATATCTCGAGGATTTTTAAAAATAACGAAATGCTTCACGTTCAACGAAATGTCTCTGCAATTTTTCCCTTGATGAAAAAGATTCTGTGTTATGAACACCACCGAAATGTTTTTGTGATGACTGCCTTTTGTGAAAAGGTCGGCGACTTTTTCTCCTTGAGCAACCATCATAAGATCATCCAGGATTATGAGAGTAGGGGTTTTTCCGTTCCACGACTGCCAATCGACGATCCCTTTATGATATTGCACATCTCGAAGATTTTGCGGAATACTGTTTTCCTGATCGTAACACCATACGATTTTCTTGATGGGTCCTTCGACAAGATGAACGATGGAGTCGACCATATTTGTCACAAAAGTAGTTTTTCCACTTCCTGATGCTCCGCAGACCATCATGGTGAAAGGATGGGAAAGTTTAGGAAACATGTTTTATACTGGAGATTTGAAGAAAAATGAAGATCTGGCACATTGTAAACACATTTTATACACTGACTGTCCGAAGAAGGGTTCGAACTCTGGACCGCTACAGACATATTTTAGTCAGCACAGTATCCGAAGGGATACGATAAATGTTCATCGTCGAAACGTCGTTTCAACAGTACCGGCTGAAACAACTTTTTTTCATATGTACTGATTACTTGAAACTGTTTTGTTCTTCTGATCCTGAAAATATTTTCGACCATAACTTCAGATTGCTCATTGTTTATCATGTCGCACATGGTATCAAAATTAACCAATTCCGATGTGGAGGTATTCAATGTGATTCCTTTCACTTTACAGATATACTGCGGTTCGGAGAACGGTTTTGTTATTTTCATGCTGTAACTTTTCGGTCCCGTTGAAACAAACTGTTCACAAACTGCATCGGGTCCGAAATCTGCCAATTCATCGGTGAGTTCTCCTAGTGCGTCACCTGTCTGGGGATGATATTCCATTTCAGGACTATCTACGTAAATTACAGAATCTGTATCACAATAACATATCCTGTCATCCAATTTTTCGAGAAGTTCATACAGTTTCAGACGAGCATGGCATGTTGTGAAGGCTCCGATAGGAACATTTACTTTCCTGTTCAGACTGACAGCCTCTTCAACATATTTCCAGTTCACTAAAACGGTGTCTTGATTGATGAATACCACTCCTCCAATCATTATATTTGGATCAGTCATTTTATCGAGAAAATCTTTCGATTCCTTGATGATGGTTGTCTGGGAAAGGTTGTCCCGTTGACAGAACTTGCCCCATAAAGAATTAAGGCAGAGTTTAGCCAGAGTACGTTTACCAGGATTGACTTCGATACTGTTTTCTTCCAATAGAATACCCTCCTTATCGAAATATTTCTGTATGTACTTCTTTTTATCCTCGTCGTTCTGACACCATGAAGGCCAGCCGCTCGCTTCCTGTTTTATTTTCAAGAAGGTGTTGACATAACCAGCAAAAAGTCCTCCAGTTTTTGTGACAGGGTCGTACATCGATGTTTCATACTTCCACACTTCCGACACTGACAGTACTCTGTAGCCTAAACTGTAAGCTTTACGCACCTCGGCAATGACCCAAGTCCCCGAAAGTGTGCGTTGTTCATCGGAATGGCTGCATGTACCTTCACATTTTAATCTGATAGCACATTCGTTACACAAGACAAACATCAGTTTTCCATGCATTTTTGTAGGTAAAACAGGATGTAAAAGGGCTTTTGGTGGTAGAACAGTACATTTTATGAGCCCCTCCATGTTCAAAACCTCATTTACCGAAGGAATAGAAGTTCCTAGAAATATGGTAGGATGTCCGACAGGATAGGCACAGTATTTGTTCACATAAGGGTACAAACTTGTAAAATCATAGTACTGTAATTTTTCATTTTCCTTGATTTTGTAATACGTCCTGACTGTTTCAACTCTTCCTCCATATAAGGCGTCTCGTGGATTTAAAGGAATGCAGCAGACGATAGGATGCGTCGATAGATGTCTATCGAGTTCAGGATCGGCTTTTAATGTTTTGTTAAAATCACATTCCCACATTGTAACGACACGGTATCCTTCAGAACGTAGAGCCTCAAGTTTACGGCATGTTGTCTCGTATCTGAAGGCTGCTGTGTTCAACATGTCGTTATATTTCTGACTGTTACTATCCTGATCTGTTTCTTCTTCGTCGTCGTTTTTCGGATACATATCTCTGTTAATTGACATGCAGCGTTGACAACCATGCCAGTAGCATCCAAGCGCCTCGTACACTGTCTGCGTCTCCTCGTGATAGCCGTCCACTTTGTAACGTCCTCCTATGACATATTTTTCACGAGTACGTCCGCCGTGAAGAAGTATTACATGATTCTGTTCTTCAACATAGGTTAACCATTTCAATGCGAACTTGGACATCTGATCTGCATGATGGTAACCTCCTTTAGGGATTATTCCAATAGTGTTAGACGGCATAAATTTCTGCCTGTAAATTAATGAACAGGCAGATGCTATCGTGATGCAGTCCCTGAAAATGTCTATTTTGCATATGTCTAGAAAATTCTGCCTCAACTTTAGACATCCTTGTCTCAACAGGGTCACATCCTTGATGCAATATTGGAGAAGTTCGTTTTTGTTGTTAAAAGGTATATTTTTTTCACATTCATTGTTGTACCAGAACATGAAACGGTTTTGATCTTCAACCGTTTTCATATATTCATATCCGTATGCAGAAGGAGGAGGTGGTGGTCCTATGTAATTTCTATTCTTGTAAGTGTTCCACAAATGCGGATAATGTCCTTTCTGCACAGGTAAACCAAACAGTTTTGAAAATCCTGCAAGATTTGACTGAACATAGTTGAGACTGTCTACAAAATGGAGATTTTGGTATGTCATGCAGACAATTTTGGTACCATCTAAGATAACACGAGGTTTCATTTCTCTTTCCAGCATTCTCCGTAATAGAAATGTACAATCGTAACCTCGTGCATTGTGTGCACAGATGGTTATGTTGGAAAACTTATGCTGCAATTCCAGGTAGGACAGGAATGTATCTACAGGGTCATCCCAGAATATAAACTGCCTTGTTCCACAAACAGAACACGAAGCTGTTAAATCCTCTCTTTTGTGACATGCGTGACAGGCTGTCTGCACCACGATAAGATTCGGAACATGAAGAAAAGTTTTTTCTTTGTCAGAAAAAGGAATATCAGTGTAGCATTCGAAATCGTAAAACACAAATAGAAATTTTGAGTACTGTTTAGGTTTCGGTATAGGCATGTAGCAGAAATGATTTACAGGTTTCACACAATTACACACAGTACAATATTTCATGTTGCATCTATGTACTTTTTCATATCTATTGTTTGTGAGAATAATTCTGAAACATCGGAGACACTGTTGGATTTCGCTACAGACAGTACCGTTTCGGAATGGTGTAGAAACATGATTTGTGAAACACTGTTCATTTCTGAAATTTCGGTGACATGTCTGACATGTTCTACGGACACCCGGTTCAGGTACACACGGTGGAGTTGCACGGCACATACAACATAATTGCTTACACATGTGACTATGAGGTTTACCGAATATGAGCTGGTTACACCCATGACATTCTTGGTTTGCTGCAAATGCTCCAACACGGTTCACTATCACATCATAATGTTGTCTGGCATTATCATACAGAAGGTATATAAATTTTAAAACATGTTCAACCTGTCCTTCAAACAGAACATCTTTAGCATCACGAAGATTGTTGTATACAATAATTTTATGATCTGTGAGAACTTGCTGAAATTTTCTCAGTTCAGGAATTCCGCTTCCGGCACACGCATTGTCTGTCAGATCTACATCTGCTTTCCGCATAAGTTCGAAAACAGGTTTAAGAAGATTTCTATTTTTTCGATACTGTGAATAGGACGGATCATTATCAGCATAGGCTTTTCCTATTACCAAAGCTTCAGCTAAACAGAGTGGTTTTTTCCTATTCGGCACACCAACGATACTCCTTTTTTGCGTGCTTAACATGTAATTAGGTAAACAATATGTTCGTTTACCTCCACCACCTCCGACAGGTATATTGACATGGTCGGCTCTCAAAATTAACCGATCTGTAGCCGTGAATGTTTTCGCACTCTGCAATATTTTATACATAATGTTCCACACCATATCACTGTGTAACTGGTCGCTTCTGTGCCACCCGACATAAATATCTTTCACGGTTGGGTCAGATATGTTAGAGAGAGTTAAACCTATCTTGTCTTCATCCTTGGTGTCTTTCTTAACATAGGTGAGAAGATTTTCAACACCTTCACGGATCCATGTGTGAGGATCGACATTTTCTGGAGGGTGCGAGAAACTGAATTCCACACGACGTCCTTTGGAACGGAATTTGGGATATTCACGTTCTTGAATGTTGTGTAATATTATGTTCCCTATTTGTTCACGAGGCACTGTATCACGTTTTCTTTTCTTACCTCTTCTATCTGATACAGAAGCACTTTGGGATGACGGTTCTGCTGAGGGTAAAGGGTCCGGTCTCCATGACGGTCCTGGTAAAGGTTCCGGGTCTGATCCGGATGCGGTGCTTCTGGAAGTTCCTGGTGATGTGACGGCTATCTGCTTCTCCTCGGCAACTCTGGATACAGGATCAGGTGTCGATGACGGGCCTGGCGACTCTTCGGAAATATCTCTCCATCCTTCTCCGGTAAGATCGGGTACGAATGATGTCACGGTCTGTAGTAGACGGTCATACTCCTCTACTAGGGAGATACTTTCTCCCGCGATGATTTTTTGCGCGATGATCGTCAACACTTCCCGCAACTGTCCATGTGTTGTGTAATATCCATCACGATAACGTGCTAACAGATCGTCAGCGGATAACTGTACATCCATGATCGTACGATGACTGTTTCACGAACACTGTGTTGTGGAGAGAACGCCTTTCTTTATATACGCAAGCATGACAAAGCAGTTATTCCCGTTCCTAACGGTTCTACTGCGGCTAGTTAACCGTCTTCACCAGATGTTTTCCTGGCAGATATGACAACTCATGTAAAATTCTCAGAAATCGTTAAACGTCTTCAGCAGATGTTTTTCTGACTGATACGAAGGCTCATGTAAATTCTCGGAATCAATTAACCGTCTTTACAAGATGGTTTTTAGCAGTGACACATTCTGTTATTCAACGCAGATGTCTTCCTGACTCATATGAGTTGCAAAAATCGAAATTTTCAAATCGCTCTAGCTCCTCCCCTAATTGACGTAGAGCGAATCTGATTATATATTCGTAATCTGCACGTCGAGACCTATCGTTAGAGTGGTCGGAAGGTGGGTCTACGATTGAAAATAAAGAAAGTAGGAAACCACCGGTCCTAGAACAATAAAACCTGATTCACCGGAAAGAGGACTTCACTCCGAGTCCGACAAGCTATCGATCACCCTCCTAGCTCAATTAGGAGCCGAGCTACAGCGATTTTAAATTTTCGCAAAAAAAAAAAAAAAAAAAAAATCGAAATTTTCAAATCGCTCTAACTCCTCCCCTAATTGACGTAGAGCAAATCCGATTACATATTCGTAATCTGCACGTCGAGACCTTTCGTTAGAGTGGTCGGAAGGGGGGGGGTCTACGATTGCAAATAAAGAAATTAGGAGTAGTGCTATTGGGGCGTTTCAAAGTAGTACTTAGTAGGTATGGTCTTTTTTTACCAATTGAATATCACTTTTTGACATACTTTGACAATTTTTTGTCGATGTTTTAGCGTTTAGCGATGTTTTAGTACAAATTTTTACCATACTCATTTTTTCCCCACTCGTACTTGGTAGGTATATCATGATGTTACGTGATACAACTTAACCTATCCTTTTTTTTACGATTATTTAATTTTTTTATGATCCTAAGTGATATAACTTAACCTATCATTTTTTTTATTTAGGTACTGTTTGAACGTCATTATTTGAGGATCATATTTTGTAGGTATCCTCTTTTTTTATCAATCGAATATCACTTTTTGACATATTTTGACAATTTTTTGTCGATGTTATAGCGTTTAGCGATGTTTTAGTACAAATTTTCACCGCACTCATTTTTTTCCCCATTTATACTTGGTAGGTATATCACGATCTTACGTGATACAACTTAACCTATCTTTTTTTTTACGATCCTAAGTGATATAACTTAACCTATCGTGGAACTCGCAAACACCCACTCTACAAAAATTCTACTATATGATCTTTCACTGGCTAAGCTAACCTACAAATAGGAATTGGTAGCACTGACTTATAAACCCACTGGGTCTTCTTGGCATGTTTTTTCATGATGTGTTGCCAGGCTATTGGACATCTTGGCGTATACAATGTATATATTTTTGAGGGGGAGGGGTTATAGCTTTTTATGCTGTACGAATACTAAAAACTTGACAGTGACAACCAACAGAGTAGGTAAACCTACATGCAGAAACTGGCAACACTAGTTTCTGACAGTGAATTTGAAATAAAATATTAAACAAAATACATGAGTAAGCACTGTGATTACAAATAATACCAGTGTTATGCCCCCAACTCCAACTGGGCAACTGGGGGAAATAATTGTACAACAATTTGTACCTAATTGTACAATACTTGTACCTAATTGAGAGAGCCTTCTCGTAACTTACTTCATGCACAATTTATATGATTTTACAACTGTGAAAAGAAAGCATATGTGTTCTGTATGCACATATTCATTCTTATTTTTCGAAGTTGAATGGAAGCACGTGTTTTTTACGCTCTCGTAATACTGACCTTGCCCCAGTGATTTTAAATTGCGTCCATCCGGTTTTTTTTTCTGTGCTATTTCCGCGTGCACGCAACATTCGCTTTCAATAGTTTAATGAAATACAGAAGGAGTGTTAGTTTAGCAGGCTCCGAGTTTTACAATTTATTAAATTAAACAATAATTTATGTAAGAATATACTTGTACTTACCGAACACAAAATAATAAAAGCACATGTGAATCTTTGCGTGCGTTCATGTTATATGACGACTGAGTAAGAAATAATGTTGACTCCCCGAAAGATAAAAGTTCCTGGTTCGACATCAGATGCATGCAAATTTTATGTTTTGCTCTCCAAAATCTTGATTTCTATGTTTGTGCTATTTGCCATACAGCAGAGGAGAAGAGGGGAGAGGGGAGGGGAGGGGGTACTATTAGCGCCATCTATTAGCAAACAATAGAAATAAAAAAGTAGGGTCAAACTTTTTCAACACCCAAAAATTTTAAACGTCCTCGTTTAGTAATACGATCAGCAGAAGACGTTTGAAAGAGTACTCTTAGTCGAGAAAGCTAATTGCTAGGGCCCATATATTGCTAAAATGTTCTTTGATTTGCATATTTCTCATACCGCCATATGTTGTTCTAGTTGACTTCTTCCAAAAAAATGCTAATTAGCGAGAGTTAATTAAGCAAGGCAAGTAAAAGAAGCAAATAGGACAATATGTGGCGGCGTGGAAATATGTAAAAATTCGACTCGATTCGAATTAAAATTGGAGGATATTTTGCATTTTTTTCCTATAATGTACAAAACATTTACCGTACATAATCTTTTCTATTTACAACAGTATAAAATAAGAGGAGTGTGTGACAATATCCATATTAATTAGGAAGGTATGTTGTATGCTAGGTTAGCTAATTGTGTCTTCACTGTATAGAGGAAAGATGGAAAAAGAGAGCTCTACAAAAACTAACGCTCTTAACAATATTGAACGCCCCGAGAAAATTATATATAAATAAGGCATAAGCGTATTATCTGCTTTCATGTCAGATTTTCCCGACCTGTGAGCTGTAGTGTTTAGGCGACAAGCGGCTCGCTCAAATATTATACCGTTGACAATATTGAACGCCCCGTGAAAATTATATATAAATAAGGCATAAACGCATTATCTGCTTTCATGTCAGATTTTCCCGACCTGTGAGCTGTAGTGTTTAGGCGACAAGCGGCTCGCTCAAATATTATACCGTTGACAATATTGAACGCCCCGAGAAAATTATATATAAATAAGGCATAAGCGTATTATCTGCTTTCATGTCAGATTTTCCCGACCAGTGAGCTGTAGTGTTTAGGCGACAAGCGGCTCGCTCAAATATTATACCGTTGACAATATTGAACGCCCCGTGAAAATTATATATAAATAAGGCATAAACGCATTATCTGCTTTCATGTCAGATTTTCCCGACCTGTGAGCTGTAGTGTTTAGGCGACAAGCGGCTCGCGCAAATATTATACCGTTGACAATATTGAACGCCCCGAGAAAATTATATATAAATAAGGCATAAACGCATTATCTGCTTTCATGTCAGATTTTACCGACCTGTGAGCTGTAGTGTTTAGGCGACAAGCGACGTGCTCTAATATGATACCGTTGACAATATTGAACGCCCCGTGAAAATTATATATAAATAAGGCATAAGCGCATTATCTGCTTTCATGTCAGATTTTCCCGACCTGTGAGCTGTAGTGTTTAGGCGACAAGCGGCTCGCTCAAATATTATACCGTTGACAATATTGAACGCCCCCGTGAAAATTATATATAAATAAGGCATAAACGCATTATCTGCTTTCATGTCAGATTTTCCCGACCTGTGAGCTGTAGTGTTTAGGCGACAAGCGGCTCGCTCTAATATGATACCGTTGACAATATTGAACGCCCCGAGAAAATTATATATAAATAAGGCATAAACGTATTATCTGCTTTCATGTCAGATTTTCCCGACCTGTGAGCTGTAGTGTTTAGGCGACAAGCGACGTGCTCAAATATTATACCGTTGACAATATTGAACGCCCCGAGAAAATTATATATAAATAAGGCATAAACGTATTATCTGCTTTCATGTCAGATTTTACCGACCTGTGAGCTGTAGTGTTTAGGCGACAAGCGACGTGCTCTAATATGATACCGTTGACAATATTGAACGCCCCGAGAAAATTATATATAAATAAGGCATAAGCGCATTATCTACTTTCATGTCAGATTTTCCCGACCTGTGAGCTGTAGTGTTTAGACGACAAGCGGCTCGCTCAAATATGATACCGTTGACAATATTGAACGCCCCGAGAAAATTATATATAAATAAGGCATAAGCGCATTATCTACTTTCATGTCAGATTTTTCCGACCTGTGAGCTGTAGTGTTTAGACGACAAGCGGCTTGCTCTAATATGATACCGTTGACAATATTGAACGCCCCGAGAAAATTATATATAAATAAGGCATAAGCGCATTATCTACTTTCATGTCAGATTTTCCCGACCTGTGAGCTGTAGTGTTTAGACGACAAGCGGCTTGCTCTAATATGATACCGTTGACAATATTGAACGCCCCGAGAAAATTATATATAAATAAGGCATAAGCGTATTATCTGCTTTCATGTCAGATTTTCCCGACCTGTGAGCTGTAGTGTTTAGACGACAAGCGGCTTGCTCTAATATGATACCGTTGACAATATTGAACGCCCCGTGAAAATTATATATAAAATAACATACCTGAAAATTATATTCACAGTAGATTCATTTTTTGAGTTTTGTAATTACCCCAAGAAATTCTATATAAAATAACATACCTGAAATTTGTATTTACAGTAGATTGAATTCTTGAGTTTTTGTATTCGCACACAAGAAATTCTATATAAATAACATACCTGAAATTCTATTTACAGTAGATTGAATTTTTGAGTTTTGTAATCACTCCAAGAAATTCTATATAAAATAACATACCTGAAAATTGTGTCGCTACATACTAGACTTTTTGATTTCTGTGATTTTGGAGAAAGCAATTGCATCCACCACCAGTTTCAATCGTAAAAATGATAAAACTGAATGTGTTACTTGTGGGAAGCTAATCTCAAGGAACAATTTATCGGTACACAGGGCAAGATGTAGCGAAACAGGTTCGAGAATTAATCGTTCCTTGCCTTCTAAGCCTTGTGCTCGATGCGGAAAGATGATTAGCATTACAAATTTAAGTAAACATCTCAAAATTTGCAAACCATCGACCGAACAAGGAACATCGAAAAGGAAAATCGATAATTCAGAAACGGAAGCTTCCACTTCTAAACAAGTTAAATTATCTGATGAACGCAAACCAATTAGATCTGCATTCAACCGTCATATTCAGGATTTCTTTTTTACTTCGGAACCAGGCTGCGACATTCTTAGTTTCTTGCGTGAAACAAAAACATCCTTGATAAATATTCTAAAAAATAAATTGGAAAATAATTCCATAAAAGTATACGTTGATCTATTTTCCGAATACGAAAAAGTCGATGGTACAACAAGTATTTTTTATCATCGTACAAAAAACCAGGCTCTTCATTTGGCGGACGTCGAAAATTTGGACGAATTTTATTCTGATCTTTCCAACGAGCTGGTTAACAAACATGACGATTTCGAGGCTAAAGGGTCGGGATGGTCTCTGTGTGGAAGTCCTCACACGTTAAGCGTTTACGTGAACCGATTCTCGCCTCTTCGCGCTTCCAGCTACGTTCCTCTTCCACCGAACATTCAACACAAGAGGGCTGTGTTAAATATACAGAACAGCGATAACAAGTGTTTTCTCTGGTGTGTGTTGGCTGCACTGCATCCTGTTCATTGGTCAAATAATCCAGAACAGGTTTCTCATTACAAACAATACGAGACCGACTTTCAAAGTGTAATGTCTGGCATCGAATACCCGGTGACATTGTCGGATATAACAAAGTTCGAAAATTGTACAGGAAAACGCATCGCTATTAATGTGTATTCCTTCACGTCAGATAAATATCTCGTGCACCCTGTCAGGATAAGCGATATCGACGATGACGATGCCTGTGTAATAAATCTCCTTCTAATTTCAAACGAGGATGTTCATCACTACACGCTAATTCGTTCACTATCACGTTTGGTCAGAAGTCAATCAACCAAGCATGAACATTGCATCGAAGTTTGCCCGAGATGCCTAACCACGTTCGACGATCGTGACCGACGTGATCATCAAAATCTTCATAGTCGTCAAATTGCTCTGGAGAAACTTGCTGAACATAAAATTTATTGCGGTGACAACAGACCAACTTGCATGTTGATGCCGAAATCAAAAGAGGTCGAAGAATTTAGGATGCATAAGGCATTGTTCGAACATCCTGCAATCATCATTGCTGATTTTGAGTCTTTTCTCAAACCGTTGTCGTACTGCGAACCAGACCCCGAACTTTCATCCACAACACCGTATCAGTTGCACGAAGCCTCGAGTTTCGGATATGTTGTCGTGCGACAGGATAGGATAGATGAACCGTATGTTTACCGAGGACCAGACGTAATCAAACATTTTTTTGAAAAGATGGTTGAAGAGGTTGAGACCATTGGCAGCCTCTTACGCGAATCGAAACCAATGCTTCCATTATCCAGCGATGAACTTCAATCTCACAATAACATTGAAACGTGTCCGGTGTGCGATCAACGTTTCACCGACGAGAACCGGAAAGTATTTCACCACAATCACTTCACCGGAAACTACATCGGTGGAATCTGTAACACGTGTAATCTAAAAATCCAAAAACCTACGTTTGTCCCCATATACCTTCATAATGGCAGCGGTTACGACTTCCATATCTTAATTCGGAATCTTGGATATGATAGACAAAAGATAAATATTCTAGCAGAGAATGAAGAAAGGTACATCAGTGTCAGCAAGCGAGTATTGATTCCGGGAACAAACGAAACTGTGGAGATGAGATTTTTAGATTCTTACAGATTTTTATCTGCGAGCTTGGACGCCCTTGCAAGCAAACTTTCGGCTGAACAATTTAGAATAACAAGAGCTAATTTTCCCACCGTAGACATAGAAATGATTAGACGTAAAGGGATTTATCCTTACGAATATGTTAGCGATAATTCTAAATTTAACGACGACACTCTTCCACCTCAAAAAGAATTTTACAGTCGACTCAGAGAGAAAGGAATCACGGATGATGAATACGAACACGCGCAACGGATGTGGGACAAATTAGGATGTAGGACACTCGGCGATTATCACGATGCCTACTTGAAACTGGACGTGACAATACTCGCGGATGTTTTTCAAGCATTCAGGAAAACGTCGGCGAATATTTACAAATTAGATCCTGCATATTTTTACGGTCTCTCGGGCTTAGCGTGGTCTGCCATGTTATTACAGACAAAAATAAAACTCGAATTGATACCGGACGTGGACATGTTATATTTTATCGAGAGGGGGATACGAGGTGGAATGGTGCAATGCGTACAAAGACATGCAAAAGCAAATAACGTTCACATGACAGAAGAATACGATCCTAACGAACAATCGAAATACATATTTTATGTGGATGCAAATAATTTATACGGACATGCTATGATACAAAAACTTCCTTACGGCGGGTTCGAATGGGTGGATACCACTTCCATTAACATTAATAATTTCAACGACTGTGAATTTGGCTTGTTTATAGAGGCGGACCTCGGATTCCCCGACCATCTACACGATTACTTCAAAGATCTACCTCCTGCACCCGAACTAAAATGTTCGCCTGATTCAAATCAACGTAAGCTTCTGTTAACATTGGATAGGAAAGAGAGATACGTTCTCCATTACAAAAATCTTCAATTCTTAATTGAGAAGGGAGTTCAAGTAATAAATGTGAGAAGAATAATGAAATTCAAACATTCCGAGTGGTTAAAACCTTACATTGAAAAAAATACGTATCATAGAACACGCGCCACGTCAGATTTAGATAAAGATTTTTTTAAACTCATGAATAATGCTGTTTACGGAAAAACAATGGAGAATGTCAGGAAGCACGTGGACGTGAGATTAGTTCCCGATTCAAATAAATGTAGAAAATTGATAGCATCGCCGACATTCAAATCACGAAATATATATGATGAAAACCTGGCCCTGTTTGTGATGGATAAAAAAATAATCAAGTTCAACAAACCAATCTACGTGGGGGCGACGGTTTTGGATTTATCTAAACTGCATATGTTTGAATTTCATTATAATGTCATGAAACCCTTCTATAACGAAAATATAACACTTTTGTACACGGACACGGACAGTTTTATTTATTCCGTACAGACATCTGACCTCTACAACAATTTGAAACAACCGAAAATGATTGATCATTTCGACACATCTTCCTTCCCTCAACCAAACAGATTTGATCTCCCTTCTCGCAATAAAAAAGTGCTTGGTAAAATGAAGGATGAATGCAACGGAGAAATCATTCTGGAGTTCGCCGGCTTACGTTCCAAAATGTATGTGGTGAAAACAGAAACCAGCATCACCAAAAAAGCCAAAGGTGTTGGTAAAAATACTGTGAAAAACAAGCTTGTGTTCGAGGATTACATCAATTGCCTCTATTCACAGTCGAGGATTCTACGTTTGGAGACAAGGATACAAAGCGTAGACCACGTGCTTACCACAAACAAAGTTAAGAAAATTGCGCTGGATCCGCATGACGATAAAAGATGTATTTTGTCTTGCGGAATCCACACGTTACCTTGGGGGCACTGTCGTTTAGAAATTAGTAAAAATTGTAGGCAATGCAATTGAAAAAAAAAAATAAACTTTAGCTGTCTCACATACACGATAAATAACTAGCAAAGGACAATGAATCTTTTTGGTTTCCGAAAGCAAACAATGGAGACTGTACACCGCACGACGACAGATCATGAATTTCTACCTTCCGTGTTACCTAAACTCAACGGTCTGTTGATCATTCACCTCAACAGCATTTGGACGAAACTCAATGACGATGTGGGCAAGATGTTTTATGTTTTTAATAACAATTTACATTTCTACGAAATTCCGATCGACGGGAAACTTCAAATCACCGTGAATCCGGAAAACGCAGGCGAAATCAAAATTTCTACTGGCAAGAACATTTTTCGAATCAAGCACGACAAGATGCTTTCTAACATTACGTACGATGTGTCCGCAGGAGATTATCTTTACATGGAACTCCTCGGAGATTACGACAAACTTATTCCTCTCTTCGTAGAATTACGAATCGTCTATCCTATTATAAATAACCGTTAACAAAATGCCTAACGACATTTTCGGCAACACCAAGCGTGTGGACCACGCAGAAGAGATTCTCATGTTGGACATTCGAGTTAAGAAGTTGAGGACCGATTTGATCGCTTTGCAGGAAACCTTAAACAAAAGTTTAGAGTCGGAAATCGCTACGCTCCAAACGCAATGTCTTGACCCTATTCTGAAAATCGATTCCGAACTGAAAATGCTCATAAAAAATTATGTCGACGTACCTTCTTACGACAACGTTCAAAATATACAGTTGAGCGTGGATTCGCTTCAAAATGATTTGGCCAAATTACAGCAATTTCAATCGAAAAATGAAGATTTGGAAAAATTGAAACTCGAAATCGAAGAACGAACTTCCGCAATAGAAAAGAATTTCTCTGAACTTCAAACCGTCGTGAACGATATAGACGCAGAACGCTTGCATGTCGTCGTTTCCAAATTACAAGAAGAATTCACCAGCACGTTGGAAGAAATTAAATCCAAGTTGCAGACTTTGGAAGATACAATGACGAACCTACCATCGTCGGACGAACTGCAGGTCATCGGTAAAAGCGTCGCGAACATAAAAATTCAATTGGAGACCTATCAAGATTTCGAACACATTCAAACCACCATCGCTACGCTTCAGGCGTCCTTGGAATTGATCAACGAAGAAATTAAAAATATTCACGCTGAAGCGAGAGCGTTGACGAGCATTCAAGACACGTTGAGCACGGTTCAGCAGAAGATCGAATATTTAGAAAATTTGAACGTCGAAACGAATCTCGCTCATTTTCATCACGTACTCGACAACATACAGGGTGACTTGGAATCGTTACGGACGAGCGTGCCTTCGAGCGAAGATTTGGAAAAATTGAAAACGGCGGTGACGGCACTATCCGATTCGGGTGACATCAAAAGTTCATTGAGCGATCTCGAGAGTAAAGTGGCCAATCTCCCCACCTCCAAAGAATTGCACGTTTTGAAAAGAAACATATCTCGAATGCTGAAACGACTGGAAACGGAAACGGCGAACGTGGAACAGATTCGAGACGAAATTAGTTCGCTGGTGTCGACGCTGCCCACTTCGCAGAGCGTAGTCGACCTTCACACGCAGCTTACAGAGATGCGAAGCATCGTGAACGATCTTACCGAGAAGAGCTCGAAATTGAATCAAGTCGAGAACCTTCAGAGCATCGTCGTCAACATCAGAGATCAAGTTGGAGTGCTGGAATCCACGCAGGAATCGACGCAGGCCTCTTTCGGTGCCAAGTTGCAAGAACTCAACGAAAACTACAAGCAGTTGAACGTGGAAGTGAAAATCAAACCGTCGTTTTCTACCGTAACGGATACCATAGTCGAGCATTTGCTGCCCATCGAAAATAAACTCGGACAATTTCACAGTAACCTCGTTAGCGTCGACACTAAATTCGCTAAACTGCATTCTCTGCAAGCCATCGAAATCAACAGCGTACCCAATCAACAAAGAATCTCCACGTTCGTCGAAGGTAACAAACTGTACATGTTGCATCCTTATCATCCGTACTACAAGTTTCTCCTCGATGGCACGATTCAGATAAACGAATTTTCGTACTGGTCTCACGGCAGAAAAGCTAGCGTTCCCACCATGACTTTGATATCGAATCGTGGTGTCCAGAAAGCAGGAAACATTCCTCTGGCACGTTGGAACGAAACGCGCAACATATATGAAATACACGAAGACGAAGATCTCACCGTTTTCGACGTGAGTGCCGGCGATAAGCTGATCATTCAAAACACGAGCGAAGTGCCACCTTCTTTGAATCCTATCACGCTTGTGCTTCTCTTGAAACGTAATCTCTAAACAAAAAATGTCTAGGCAAGCCATCGTCGAAGAATTGCATAAACCTGCACGCCGCAACTACGAACGTTTGGCTGTGGTAACCAAGGGCATCGACGACCTCTGGCAAAGTGACCTCGTGGAGATGAGTAGCGGCAATTTGAAAAACGTACATAAATTGAACAAGGGCAACAAGTACCTCCTCACCGTCATAGACACGTTTTCGAAATTCGCATGGGCTCTACCTTTGAAGGCGAAAACGGGAACGTGCATCACGGAAGCATTCAAATTAATTTTTCGCAAAAGCGGTGGCAGACGACCACGGTTTCTGCAAACGGACAATGGTAAAGAATTTTACAACGCCGTATTCCAAAAGTTTATTCAAAAACATGGCATTCGACATTATTCGACCTTCAGTCACATCAAAGCCAGCATCGTGGAAAGATTCAATCGAACCTTGAAAACACACATGTGGAAACGATTCACGCTTCGGGGAAATTACAAATGGGTCGACATCCTGCCGGAACTCGTCGACACCTATAATAATACGGTACACAGAACGATAGGTATGAAGCCAGCCGACGTTACCAAGTCCGACGAGCAGCGTTTAATTTCTACTGTTTACTGCCCAAAGTACACGCCCACGACAAAAAAAGCTAAATACAAAATTGGAGACCGGGTGAGGATCAGCAAATTCAAACGCACCTTCGAGAAGGGATTCACAAAAAATTGGAGCACGGAACTCTTTACGGTGGTTCGAGTTTTACCTGGAAACCGACACACGTATATAATAAAAGATAGTAGCGACGAGATTTTGAAAGGAAGATTTTACGAAGAGGAACTCTCTAAAACAAAACACCCCGACACGTACCTCATCGAGAAAGTATTGCGTAGGAAAGGTGACAAACTGTTTGTCAAATGGTTGGGACTTCCGGAAAAGAGTTGGATCGATGCGGACGAAGTGATCTTGTGAGTACGTGGAACGTGGTGAAGCGTCTACCGGATCCGGAAAGTCAAACGAAGAAAAAGAACGGCGAGTTGCTTCCCGACAGCATCCGCTGTCTGATCGTAGGTCCATCGGGGTGTGGGAAAACGACACTGCTCGTGGACAATTTTCTCCTCGCACCGAATTGGTTAGATTGGAAGAACAGGCACCTGTACGTGTTCTCGAAAAGTTTGGAGCAATCCAAATACCAGCAACTGATGAAACTGTACGATGGTCTGGACATTGCAACGTTCGCCTCGGAAATAAAACCACTCGACGATTGTCGTGAAAATTCAGTTGTTGTGTTCGACGACGCCATCCTGGAAAATCAAAATGAAATTCGCAACTGTTTCACGCAAGGTCGTCACAAAGGAATGGATTGTTTTTACCTAGCTCAAACGTTTTCCAAAATTCCAAAACAGTTAGTGCGCGACAACGCCAATTTCATATGTTTGTTTCGTCAAGATCACACCAACCTCAAGCATGCGTACGATGACTACGTAGGCGGAGACATGAACTACAATCAATTTTCGGAAGGCTGCTCTACTTGCTGGAACGGTGACGATTTCGGATTTGTGACGATCGACATGACGAGGAAACCCAACGACGGAAAATACAGAAACAAAATCAACGACTTTCTAAACGTTGCAACGTTGTGAGAAACGACGTATATAAATAACGTCATGACGAAACGAAAAATCGAAGACGAAAATCTCAAGCTTCGCGATTACCTCGCGAAACGCTTCAAAGGTTGGAAATCCGAGAATCGAGGATTCTACGAAGAGAAGAAACGTCAGGATCAACCCGTGATCGATGCCATCAGCAGTCTAGGTAAAGAAATTAAAAGTGTCACGGAACAAAATAAAAATTTGATTAATGAACTCGTACCGCTCGCAGCTAAAAGTTACGCTGTACCCACACCCATTTCGAGCATTCCTTCGACGCCGTTCGAACTAAAGGATGCACCGGCACGACGTCGAGCTATTGGTAGCACGTCCTCGTCTTCGGATAAAATCGAGTTGGGACCTTTGGCACGAGACTACCTGAGCACGGGGAAATTCGACAAGGATGAAGTGTTCGGATTGTATCCCAGCATGGAAACCAGCGAGGGTGGTGGTGTGGTGTGGAAGATTGGGAAATCGAAGGTGACCTTCGAAGGCAACGACATTAAAGTCAATTTAGGCGACAAGGATAGTTGGAACAGGTATCCGGGTACGGTGGGACTGTGGGAACTCGTCGCCAAAAAGCAGCCGAAAGATTACACCGACGAAGATTACCAGAGTTACAAGGAAATTCTGATCATGACGGATGCCTTGTACCAGAACAACGATGCCTCGCAGAATAGGGTGAAATCGAGCAGCGGTGAGAAGTACAGGAATCTCATCAAACCGATTTGGAACCAGGTCAAAACAGGCAGCGGCGTCAAACGCTACAACGCATTACCCAAAGAATTCGTTTGGGTGGACGACGTTAGGAAACTCGTGGACCGATTGTTGGTGATAGCCGGCGAAGAGAATGCAGGCAACCGTAATTTTTACAACGAGAAGGTTGGCATCGTGGACATGATCAGCACGAAACTTTCCAACTTCATCGTGAACGACGACAAGGGCATAGGTTACCTGATCAAAATCATCAACACGCTGCCTCCGAAATTCTGGAACGTGGCCGAAGGAAAGGGACTCGTGAACGACATCATCAACAAGTTACCTTTCGAGATGCATTTACCTGGCTACCAGTACTGCGGACCGGGTACCAAACTCGAGAAAAGATTGGAGAGAGGAGACAAGGGTGTGAATCCGTTGGACGCCGCATGCAAAGATCACGACATCGCCTACAACACCACGCAGACGGATCTGGATGCACGTCACGAAGCAGACAGAAAGTTAGAGCACGCAGCTTTCGAAAGATTCGTGAGTAGAGACGCATCGTTGGGTGAACGGGTCGCCGCACTAGGCACCACCATCGCCATGAACACGAAACAAAAATTGGGGTGGGGTATATAAATAACATACAGTAAAAAAACAACATGGATTGCATAACTAATTTGCCACCCGAGCTACTATCTAAAATATTCAAAAAGGTAGTTAACGGAGATGTTAATAAACTTGTAAACATAGCAAGAACAATGCCGGAATTTCGCATCCCTTGTGAAATGGTTCTCAAGGACCTTCTTCGGGAGATCAGCGGCCTGAGGTGCGGTGATCTCAACATTCTGCTTTTGGCTGCAGGGCAAAAATTGGACGATAGGTCGGACGAACTGTACGAGGCGATGCAGGGAAGAAGACAGTATACTGATGATTGGTACAAGTCTATGCAGGAGAAGGATGATATCACTACGCACATCCTCGCGTTTTCCGAAGCACGAACTTTCTTCCTCTGTTAAAAAAATAATAATATATATACGTGAAAAAAAAATAATCTTCGGTATATATAAATAACACACATCGTGAAAAAAAAAAAGCAATTAAATTTCTCTCTAACACTCTGAAATTTTTTTTGATATGACGACCGAAAAAATAAGTGATCTCCAAGCATTAAAACAAATGCTAAATTTGTCAGTCGAGTATGTAAAAATTCAGGAATTGGAAGTCGACAAACCTTACACGATAACTTCCGGTTCAATCGTTTCTACCCAGTATGGTCCCAAGGTACGCCTGTTGCTCAACGCACAATACAGTCTATTTTTACCAGATCGATACGCTAACATGTTATCCGACGAGAAGCTATCTATTTTAATCGAGAACAAAACTCGAATCGTGTACAAGGGGACAAAGGAACTTCTTGGCAAGAAAACGAAGCACGTAATAGAATTTGTGTAACGACTGCGAGGCCTTGAAAATATATAAATAACATACCGTAAAAAACTACACAAGAAAAAATCTCAGAATATATATATAAATAACATACCGTGAAAATAACACATAGAGCATCAACATGAAGCCCAAGGGTGTCGTGTACCAGATACCATACTCCAATCTAAAAAATCTAGGTGCTCTCGATGGGTTACTCACCAAGAAACAACGCGAGAAGAAACGTTCTTGCTTGTCGAAAGGACACGGAATGAAATTGCTGCTCAGCACACCTCAATTGAAAAGATTGCAGCGTTCGCGGAAACAGCAAAAGGTCGGAGGTTTCATATTCAGCATCCCGGCCATCCTGGCAGCATTGGGGGCCGTTGGAAGTTTAGCCGGCGGAAGTGCCGCCATCGCAAAAACCGTCATCGACTCGAAGAAGAACAAGGCGGAATTGGAAGAACAGAAACGTCACAATCTGGCCATGGAGAAGAAGGGGAAGGGCGTGATGAAAAAGTTTAAAAAAAAGAAACAGAAGCACTCACCAACCGAGACATTGAATCTCTGATCGAACCGTTACAAATCAAACACTTCAGAGGAGTTTTCATGTCCTACTCGTTACCTTCAACCGTGAAAAAAAAAGAATGCGGAGTAGTCAACTTGGACGGTCAAGAAAATCCAGGCACGCATTGGATATGTTACCACAAAAACGACAATGATAAAGCATTCGTTTTCGATTCTTTCGGAGGTGTTCCACCTGCAAATTTAATTCATTATCTGAAAACGAACAAAACCTCCATATACTACAACGACGAACGCATTCAAGATTTCGGAGACGTGAACTGCGGTCATCTCTGCCTCTCCGTGCTCGCGTTTCTCTCTAAAATAAATAACCCTACGATCGAGGATTTCCAGAAAGCATTGTGGAACCTCAAACAGCATCACTAGGATGGGCGTGTTCCATCTCACGAGCGAATCTTCAATCTTGAAACTCACGCTGCACGACGACATCGTCTATCCTAAATCCGTGGCTCTGCGTGCATTCTACAGCATGTACCTCATACCTAACGTCACCCAGCACAACAACAAAATTAGCGTCGGAAGCGAACACATCGTCGTCACGCCAGGACAATACAATCTTTCCACTTTGCAAGCTCAATTACCCAAAGGCACATATCTTTCTCAAAATTCGGTCACGCACAGAGTGGAAATCCTATCCGCGACGGAGACCGTGGACCTGGGCACCATGGGAGAACTTTTAGGTTTTGAGAACAACACCAAACTCGAAGCTGGCATCAAGCACGTAGCAACCAACATTCCTAAATTCTTGGCCATAGAGACTCTGAACGTACACTGTAACGTAGCCGAAGGTATGATCACGAAATCTTCGGACGGATTGTTAGGAAGTCACAAGCAGACGGGAATCATAGCCACGTTCAAACCAAGTTCCGAGTTCATGGAACCGATCATCTACACGCCCTCTTCGCCGATCTATTTTCCAGTATGTCGCAACCGCATAGACGACATAGAGTTGGTGGTGACGAACGAGAAAGGAGACGTGGTGGATTTCGCAGGTGCCACTACGACGGCCATCGTGGAGATCAACATATAATAAATAACCATACATGTAAAATGGAGCAAATCGAAAGTTACGAATTGCAATCTTTCCCTCCCAACCGTCGCACGTTCGCCAATCTCAACGAGGCGAACAGGGAGATCGAATACGACGTGGACGTAGGCGACGGGTTCGTTCATCCTCACAGAGCAGACCTCTACCTTCAATTCGACGTGGTGAAGAAGGAAAGCGGAGACGCGTTTCCTGCAGCAGCAAACTTAATACTCGTGGACAACTTCGTGCCTCACCTGTTCTCGCAGGTGGAGGTGAGGAAACACAACACCGTCATCGACAGAATAGATTATCCAGGCATCACGTCGACGGCGGTGGGAACTTTGAAATTATCCAAAACGGACGCAGCGTACTACCAGGCCGGGGGATTCGAAGCCGGAACCAAAATATCGACGAAAAGTCACACGGTGCTCTTTCCCATGCGTCTGCTGCCTGGTTTCTTCTCGGACTACAAGGAGATCATGTGGAAGGGAGGACTGAGAGTAACGTTTCGAAGAGCGGCCAACGACAACGACGCACTGATGCGATACGCTACTTTGGGTCCGGACGGCACCACGCCGATAGCCAATACTTTACCCGAAGCAGCAAAATGCATCATCCGGAGCATGGAATTGAGAATGCCGGTAGTGGAATACGAAACAAACTACGCCCTCAAGTACAAAGCGGAGATCTTAAAAAGTCCGCAGGTATTGATTCACTTTCACGGTTACCAGTGCGTGCAGAAGATGGCGTCGGGAAGTCACATGGAATTCGACGTGACGACGCAGTTCAACAACATACAGTTCGACATGCCAGATTTCGTCGTAGTGCTTTTTCAGACCGGGCGCGATAACAACCAGGAGAAAGATTCCAGCAAGTTCGACGACTGCAAGATCAAGAACGTTTATCTGAAGAATGGACGCAACGAAGTGTTCCCGCGCGAGAATTACAACCTCGACGTGACCAAAAACGATTACCTCAAACTTTACGAAGCGTTTTCGGCTTACAAACGCGTGACCGAGGGAAGCGTGGACATGTACTACACGCCCAGCGAGTTCAAAGCACGGAGACCCATGACCGTCATCAACACATCTAAGAGAAAGAAGGTTGTGGTCAACGATCGAACCAACATCAAGGTCGTCTGCGAGTTCCACGACGCGCTGCCCGAGGATACCCTATGCAGCGTCATCCTGATTGCAGAGAAGTCCTTCGCCTACGACGTGAAGAACGAGAGGGTCACAGAGCAGTTTTAAAATTCATAAAAAATTGCCACATACTAAAAATCAACATCCAACACATTTTAGGTTATATACAATTTGTGAAAACCTTATAATACTGAAATATTAAAACAAACAGAGTCCCCCTTGAAGGTTAGTTCGGTGCGTAAATAAAAAAATGATAGGTTAAGTTATATCACTTAGGATCGTAAAAAAAAAGATAGGTTAAGTTGTATCACGTAAGATCCTGATATACCTACCAAGTACGAGTGGGGAAAAAAATGAGTGCGGTGAAAATTTGTACTAAAACATCGCTAAACGCTATAACATCGACAAAAAATTGTCAAAATATGTCAAAAAGTGATATTCGATTGATAAAAAAAGAGGATACCTACAAAATATGATCCTCAAATAATGACGTTCAAACAGTACCTAAATAAAAAAAATGATAGGTTAAGTTATATCACTTAGGATCATAAAAAAATTAAATAATCGTAAAAAAAAGGATAGGTTAAGTTGTATCACGTAACATCATGATATACCTACCAAGTACGAGTGGGGAAAAAATGAGTATGGTAAAAATTTGTACTAAAACATCGCTAAACGCTAAAACATCGACAAAAAATTGTCAAAGTATGTCAAAAAGTGATATTCAATTGGTAAAAAAAGACCATACCTACTAAGTACTACTTTGAAACGCCCCAATAGCACTACTATTAGGAAACCGCGTTGCAAAAAATGATACCAGATGTCCGTCTCTATCAGGAAGTCTTGTTCGTAGAACATGTGCTGACACGGAACAAGGAACTGTTGTGCCTCACAAAAACGTCGTGATCTCATATGCAGACTTCTAACGTACGTTGCAAAAAATAATTGCAGAAGTGTGTCTCTATAAGGAAGTGGATAGAATTTCTTCTGCAGGCATCCTTCCCTCCAGTTCATCTCCTTTTCATCTGGGCCGCGTTGCAAAAAATGATACCAGATGTCCGTCTCTATAAGGAAGTCTTGTTCGAAGAACATGTGCTGACACGAAACAAGGAACTTCTGTGAAAATTATCAAGGAACTGTTGTGCCTCACAAAAACGTCGTGATCTCATATGCAGACTTCTAACGTACGTTGCAAAAAATAGTTGCAGATGTGTGTGTCTATAAGGAAGTGGATATAATTCCTTCTGCAGGCATCCTTCCCTCCAGTTCATCTCCTTTTCATCTGGGCAGCAACATGGATGGCCAAGATTTATCACATGTTGTAAGTACCCTTTTACATTTCACAACCATACCTGAGCAGAATCAAACATGTTTTTAGGGAACCTTAGTTAATTGTAGGATTCGAATCCAGGGTCTCCGGCGACATTCGCAACCATACCTGAGTGGGTTTCGAATCCTGGTTTTCTTTATGCAAACATTGGCAATTCCAGGATTCGAACCATGTCTGGAGGGTTTCGAATCCGGTACCTCTTTTATCAAAACATAGTTAATTTCAGGATTCGTGGTACTTTTTTCATTAAACTTTTGGGGTTTTTATCCTGTGTTAGGCATTCTAATATAATACTATTTATATACAAAAACAATATTGTTCTGTACAAAATATTTTATTAACACATTGAACTTCTACAGAAAATTACAAGTTTTCTACATATACAAACTTTTTATTTCAACTCGTACTACAGGTTATTAGATATTTTTACATATTTTGTTACACTACTGGTAGATGTTAGTGTATTAGTATGTGTTTGTTACTCGTTCAGTTTTCTTTTTTTCAACATCTCCATCATTCGTTCATGTATATTTTCCCCTGTTCCCCCTGTCTTCTTATTTTCACCCTTCTCATTTCTCACACCTTTAAACACCTCCATCAATTCGAAACATATTCTTAAAGATAGATGGGAAGGTACATATTGCGCTCTTTGTATATTCTCTACAAAATCGCCAAACACTGGCGCATCTCGTTTCTTGTCAACAATGTAAGTAAATATTTTGACCAAACAGTCCACCGATACCTCGATATCTTTACATGTCTCTTCTAATTTTGCCAATAACTCTTCCGCCAGTCCATTTTCTTCACAGAAATTCACATAATTGCCGATGTGTTTTTCAACCTGTCTTGCATGTGTTTTGCTCCATAAGTTCCTTCGTTCTGTCGGACCTGCTGTTGTCTCCTTAATATCGCCATACATCAAATTGAATCCGAGAGGGAGTGTCGACATCTGAAATTAGACAGAAAATATGTTCATTATGTTTTGCACAAATTAATCACTTTCATATATTAATTCACACATATTTTCAGGAACACATACTCCATCACGGGGAGGCACTGCGAAATGCATATTATCGACATCAGGCAGGCACTGAAGGCGCTGCGCATTTCGCAGAGGCTACGAGGTACATTGAGCGGTACCTGGAGGAAGAGAATAGAATTGAGGAGGCCCAACAGCGTGCCTCCGCTATTTTCCGGGCTCGACGTACCCGGAACAGGGAAAGGCTCCACGCCAATCTCCGTCGGTATAGAGCTAGGTAATTATTTTTCAGTTTATTTCTGATAACATCGTTTATTATAGCATGCTGTTTTTCCGATTATATATGCTACATATCTGATAACTTTTCTTTCTAGCCGATATCTACATGGAACGGAATATATTCTAATTCTTATATTTTGTTTTTCAGAATGCGTAACCGAAATGACGATATAGCCAATCGGCAGCGCCAACTGGTGCCTCCTGTTTCTCCTTCTATTTCTTCTACTGTTTCTCCTGTTTTGTCAGAGCAGGAAGAAGATGTGGTTGAAGAAGAGGAGGATGGACGCTATACGCCCCCTCTCCCACCCCCAGCAGAAGAGGACCGGGAGCCGACCCCCCCACCATCGATCACTGTTAAACGTCATCCTCTTCTGCATTAAACTGTTGATGACACAGGTACCGATTTTTATTTTCACACCTTTCAAGCTGTCTGCTTCAAAAGAAAGATGTATTTATGTTTACGATTCTCACTGTGTGAAGGTGATAATAGTATTTGACCAGCGATTTGCATTGTTCTAGGTAGAACATTAAAACTAAATATTTGTCTCTTACCTTTTCAATTTTCTTCACTCTCGCAACAGATGTGCCAGTCTCGGTTATGATCTCCGGTCGGTAGGCTTCGATCAACAGTTCTGCGGTACGTACACAATTTTTCTTTTTTATATAGTACTGTCTCCGTGACGTATTTTCGAATTATATTCGGCGCGCATTGTTTTGCGCAGAGCATCCAACGCCCACGTGCCTCTCCTATCTTCTTCCTGCCCTGGTACGCTATGCACAGTCACCCCCTCCGTGAAACCTACTTTTTTTACTCTATTTATTTTCTTTACATCTAGACGCTCTCTCTCCTTTTTCTCTTTTTGCCGTTTCTCCATCACTCAAATTCATCAACGGCCGCCCGAGAAAAACATCTCCTCCCCAGAATGACTCATCAATCTATAACATGTTCGGGCATGTTTCAGACCACACCCAATTCCTAGAATTTCAAACTCATCAACGGTCGCCCGAGAAAAACACCTCCTCCCAACAATGACTCATGAACGCCATCTCTCTTCAAACAACGGAAACACCCAAATTCCGAGAATTTCTGACTCATCAACGCCATCTGTTTTCAGACCCCGAAAACACGTACTCCAATTCCGAGAAAACCAACCGTCACCGCGTCGCCTACTTTTCCTCCCCCCCACCCCAGACTTTCTGACTCATCAACGCCATCTGTTTTCAGACACCGGAAACTACCGACCAACCGTCACTGGAAAAACCTGTGACTCATCAACGCCATCTGTTTTCAGACACCGGAAACACGTACTCCAATTACCAGAAAACCAACCGCGTCGCATACTTTTCCTCCTCCCCAGACTTTCTGGCTCATCAACGCCATCTGTTTTCAGACGCCGGAAACTACCGCGGGAAAAACCCGACTTCCTCCGACCAATCAAAACACTCCTTACAAAATAAGCCCCGCCCATTTATGACGTCACAACCAATCAAATTCATCCTTACAAAATAAGCCCCGCCCCTTTTATGACGTAAAAAAAAACTGCTGCGTCATCAATTGATCTTTGATCGATCTTTTCCAATCAATTGATTTATCGGACTCAACGCCGGTGCATTACTACTACATGGGTACCTGGGGGAAACCCCGGGGGGTAAAGGCGGTCAGGGGCGTGATGCTGATCACATTACCCCCACTCACGACCGGATCAAGAAAGTGTGGGGCGTTACCCCCACATCCCCTATACGCCTTCATGGCGTGGTGCTATGCACAGGGGAACACTTTACCTTTTTTTACCTTTTCAAGCTTGAACGATAGAAATTGTTTTTCCCGAATCGCAGGCCACTCACGACTCCTCTTGCAGACTGAAAATTCCCTTACCATTCTCTCAAAATTCCATATCAGACTTTTAAGGATATCCCCTTTCATTTAACCTATAATGAGGTCCAACAAAACACATACTTTATAGTGCATAGTGGTTGTATATAATGTCGTTTCATAAGTAGAGGAACAATTATGAGCATCGAGAAGGGGGATCTAGGCAGTCCATAAGACACCCACCCCAATTATGGGATTGGCATTGTTTATTTTAAGTTTCAAAATAGCGAAACATTTGTTATTTTTATTGTTAACAACAGACAAAGTTCAGTTAGGTAGTATTCGAACAAAATTACCCATCTTCGTCCTTATTCACAACATTAAAAGACCAACTTTTTAATTCCCAGGACATTCTTCAAATATAAAGATATGACCGATGTACCAATTTCCATTTACCATTACCATCGATCTTTCTCCGCACTTCCCCAAGATCTCATTTTTCTGCTCTGAGAAAATGACAGCCGTCTCAAACGAACCAGCATTCTTTCCCATGAAGCTGCATCTCGCCGTTGGCCCCATGCTTCTCTAAATTTCAATCATCAAGCCGAACGTGAATTGATGGTGACATGAGCCGAATGGGGACTGGATGGATATCAGAGTTTATTGCGGGAACACACTGACTTCTTTCTGTTGAAGTAGGTGCGGTGATCAAATATAGGCAGGGTTTCATGGGAAAGAATGCTGGTTCGTTTGAGACGGCTATCATTTTCTCATAGCAGAAAAATGAGATCTTGGAGAAGTGCGGAGAAAGACCGATGGTAATGGTAAATGGAAATTGGTACATCGGTTATAAAGAGAGCATCTCTTTGATGAGAAATGTGCCTTTCTTACACACACACACACACACACACATTTACCAGTTCTTAGTCCGTATGATTGACACTATGTTCACTTTCGTTGTCACTTTCTCCTAAGTTCACATTTACAAAAGTTACTGCTTCAGATTCATTGTCACTCTCGCCACTGTCAGACTGTTGTACATAAGAAAGGTCAGTTGTTAAGCGCCTGGACATTTTTTTACAATAAAAGTAGGCTACGCAACTTGCAGCCGTGACCCCACCATAGTAGTTGAGGGTTAACAAGTTTTCTTAAGAATACTGTTTCGATCAGAGTGTATCTTACAGTTGAAGGTAATGGAGCAACTGAACAACATAAATTTACGAAATCAAAACAAGCATTTCAGCGTAATGCAACAACCTCTGCAATCAAATCAGATATGTTGTAGTAGTTTAGCGCCACCTTGATTCTAATTCGAAGTTCTGGGTTCGGTTCGACCCAAAAACTTGAACGCGTGTTGCTTTGTTTTTGTTCGTTTATAAATTTCATCTATACGGCGTACGATTTTAGAAGCGATATCGGGCTGGGCCAGGCAGAGCATGCCCGCGGTGACCAGCAAATGACAGGAGTGTAACGCTGTACAGTTAGGGCACTGCGGCGCGCAAGTTAAAAGCCGTGTTCTGTATTTTTCTTGCGCGCATGAAGTTTTCATAAAATTCGCCACTTCAAGGTTCATCATAAGATGGGGCAAGGAATTTTGAACCCGACTGTCCATATTCCCATAAATTTCCGACTTACAGCCGGAGTTATTGTTTCTTGAAGAGAGACGGGGAAGTTAATACTCTTACTTAAAGGGGGTCATCTAAGTGTCTCCCTCCGATTTCCATGAAAAGTAGCAGTTATAGTGTAGAGGGGCCCAAAGGAAGAAATACGTGTTTATTTTGATTCGGCTAAAAAACTGTTTTAGGGCAAAAAAACCTCTCTAATCTCAAGATGAGGACAATTTGAAGTGGGGATCTGATCCCTGTGTCCCCCTCCGATTTCCATGAAACTTGGCAGGTGTATAGAGGGGCCGAAAGGAAGAAACACGTGTTTTTATGTTCCGGCTACAAAGCTGTTTTAGGGGGCAAAATCCCCCTCAAATGTCAAGATGAGGACAAATTGAAGGAGGGATCTGACCCCGAAACCACGTAAATCTAGCATAGGGAGAACATGCACATATAATTGGAACATACACAGCACAGAACTGTAGGATTGTCGGTCCTATGTCGTATTTACGTGGTTTCGGGGTCACATACCCACTTCAATTTGTCCTCATCTTGACATTTGAGGGGGGGGGCGTTGCCCCTAAAACTGTTTTTAGCCGAAACAAAAAAAAACACGTATTTCTTCCTTTGGGCCCCTCTATACACCTGCCACGTTAGTAGTTAGAGAGGGGGCACGAGCGAACACTCCCCAAAAAAATCTAACAATTTCATAGTGAGCTCTCTAGTGTAATTTAACTCAAAATCAAGATTTTAGCTGATTTTCCAAGTGTGAAAAACTGAAAATTTGCTTCACGCAAGAGCTTAAATTCCAATTTTCTTGTATAAAAATTCTAAGATTTAGAAAATTTCCCCCTATGACACCCAAATTTTTTAAATTTTACTTTTTCAAATAACTAAAGCAAAATCTATTATTTTTTAACGGTAAAAAATAATTGACTTACATTCGGTCCATTTATATTTGAACCGAAGATACCGTACTTGCAAATTCTTATATCCCCCAGTGTTAAAACTTTAAAACAGATTTTTGATCAGAGTAAACATAGAAGAGGTTTGTTAATTACCAAAAATATATAGTTTTGTATACTAACATATAAAAAAAACAAATATTTATTACAGTATATAGTATATTTTTATGTTTTTTGTTTTTTAAATAACACAAATTTTTTAATTATTTTAATTAAAAATATGTCATCTTAAAAAAAGTTTTTGTGTATATATAAAACCAATCTCAAATTTTATAATTTTTTAAAATTAATTTAAGAAACAAAAAAATAATTGTTTATATAAAACTAATTCCAAACTTAATTATATAAAAAAATGAATAATCAAAATTTTTTAGATCATATATATGATACAACTGATATAAATAATGAAGCATTAGATATTCCCCATTTTCTAACTAAACTTAAACCCAAAATTATAAATAAAATAAATAGTCAACTTACAATATCTATGTTCTCTCAAAATAAATTTTATTTTATCATCAAACTATAGAAATTCTTCTAATAATCAAGAAGATATTTTTTATCATTATACTCTTACAAAAATTCTACACTATAATAACAAACATCAATTAGATGATATTTATGATAGCTTTTGTAAAGAACTTAAGTTAAAACAAGAAAATTTTGAAAAAAGAAATTCAGAATGGTCACTTTGTGATACAAACCATAAACTTGAATTGAAAATATGAAAATAGCAAAATATCACCCCCTTGGAGAGGGAAGTGGATCTAGTTATTTTAGATTACCAGAACAGATCAGAAACAAAAAAGGTGTATTGAATATTCAAAATGATGACAATAAATGTTTTCTTTGGTGCATCATAGCACATTTTCATCCAGCTAAAAATAATAAATATCGTGTTTTCCCATATAAAAAATTTGAAATAGAATTTAAAAAGCTATGAAAGGAATAAAATATCCAGTAGACATCTTACCTATCGAGCAATTTGAAAAACAATACAAACAACACAATAATCGATCGATAGCTGTTCATGTTTATGGTTATAATAAAAAAGATGATAATATTTATGTACTCAAACAGAATCATTCATCACCACATGATATACGCATTATAAATTTATTATATGTTAAAAAAATAACAAAGAACACTACTGTCTCACACAGGATCTCCAAAAATTGACACAAAGTCAAGTAACACTACATCATGGTAAAATTACTATATGGGATAGATGGCTGAAAACATTTTATGGAAGGGGTAACATATCAAGCGAACAACAATTAGAGCAACATATTGAAAATTGTAATACTCATCCTCATGAAACTTTCAAATTTCTAAAGAAAAGTATAAAATTTTCTATGTTTAGGGCACTGCTAAAACATCCATTTATAATCTCTGCTGATTTGGAAACAATACAAAAACTAATAGCAAGCAACTTTAACCAAGATTCAAGTACATCATATACAAGACATATAGCTAAGCATGAATCTTGTAGTTTTGGACTAACATTAATAAATTCTTATGGGATCCAGATACCAGAAAACTTAAGATAACCGTTTATATATCGAGGTGAAGATGCAGCCAAAAAATTTATTGAAACACTTCGAGAGTGGGTAAAAACTCTTGCTCCATTCTTACATACAAAAAAACCAATGAAGAAACTTACACCAGAACAACGGGAATATAATAATGCTATACGTTGCAAATACTGTAAAAGTAATTTTGATTTAGATAATAAAAAAAATTTAGACCACAACCATTTTAATGGAGAATATATTCATACGATTTGTAATTCATGTAACTTCAAAATACAAAAACCATTTTTTATTCCAGTAATTATTCACAATTCAAAAAATTTTGATACACATTTATTTATTAAAGAATTAGATTATGATGCAGAGAATATTAATATTATATCACAGACTAAAGAAAAATATATTATTGTAGAGAAAACTATCAGATTAGAAAATAAAAGAACAGTTGTTCTTAAATTTTAGGATTCATATCAGTTTCTTTCCAGCAGTTTAGCTACTCTGGTCAAACAACTAACCGAAGACAAACTTATTTATACAAAAGAAGAATTTGGGCAATATGATATAAATTTGCTAATGAGAAAAGGAGTCTACCCCTATCAATACATGGATGATTTTGAAAAATTTGAAGAGACACAGTTACCACCGAGAGAAGCATTTTATAACCATCTTCAGGATAAAGAATGTAGCGAGGAAGATTATTAACTTGCACACACAATTTGGAACATGCTAGGTTGCGAAACAATGGGAGAAATTAGATGTTCTCTTGTTGGCTGATGTGTTCGACACTTTTCGAAAAAATTGTTTTGAAAAATATAATTTGGATCCTGTTTTTATGTGTACAACACCTGGTTTATCTTGGCAACCTATGCTTTTAAATACTGGAGTTGAAATTGGTCTTCTCGAAGATACTGAACAGTTTACATTTGTTGAATCTGCTATACGTGGCGGTATAGTACAGTGTCCTTTAAGATATATAAAAGCAAACAATAAATATTTATCTGATTATGATGCTAATAAAAATCTAAATATATTCACTATATTGATACGAACAATTTATATGGGTATGTCATGACTCAATCACTCCCAATTGGTAATTACGAATGGATGACCCAGGAAGAACTTGATAAGAAGGATTTCTTTAAATGGTCTGAAGATCATCCAAAAAGGTTGTCTATTGGAAGTTGATATGCTATACCCGCCATGGTGTCATGAGAAACACCATGGATTAGCTATGGAACCAGTATCTCAAAAGGTTCCAGATACAGAAGAAACAAAATTAATGTTAACATTCGAAAACAAAAATAATTATGTACTTCATTATCGAATGTTACAATATTACGAAAAGCAAGGTATGTTAATAACAAAAATCCCTAGGGGTTTAAAATTTGATCAAACAAAATGGTTAGCTCAATATATTGTGAAAAATACAAACAATCGAATACAAACAAATTCTAAAGTTTTGAAAGATCTTTATAAATTAATAATTAATGCCATATATGAAATTTTTTTAGAGAACAAAACTAATCAATTGAGGTGTAGTTTGGTGACCAACTGGAAAAAACTTTTGAAACTTATTGCTGATCCTACATACAAAAGTTTTAGAGAAATTACTGAAAATATGACTCTTATTGAAAGAAGTAACACCAATGTAGTGTGTGATGTGCCAATAGTTGTGGGTGTTACAATTCTTAAATTATCTAAATTAGAAATGTATAAATTTCATTATGATGTGATGCAAGCTAGATACGAAAATATAAAAGTAGCATACATGGATACTGATAGTTTTATATATGAAATAGATACAGAGGATTTGTACAAAGCTTTACTAGATATGAAAGAACATTTTGATTTTAGTAACTATCCAAAAGATTGTCCATTATATAATTTATTATACAGTGTTGAAAACCAGACGATCCCTGGGAAAATGAAAGATGAAGCAGCAGGATCTATAATATCAGAATTTGCTGGACTCGGAGCAAATATGTATTGTATCAAAATAGATGAAAAAAAGAAGAAATTAAAAAAGCTAAGTTTGTGAAACGATCAAATATAGTAAGACTGAAAATTGTTTATTTGAAAATAAAAATGAAAAAAAATTAATGTCTGCATATTATCTTACCAACAAAAATCATGTTGTTTATACTACAATAAAAATAAAATAGCCCTCGATGGCCATGACAATAAATGAGAAATATTAGATTGTAACATCCATACTAGTGCATATGGACACTATAATATAAAAAAAAACATTGTAATAAATGTAAATTAAAAAGTTGATAAATATTTATATATTTTTTTTAATGTTATATATAATTATTCATATATTTTTATCGAGCCTAAGGCTCTGAAGTAAATAATAAAATAATAAAATTTTATATTTTATTCTATTCTATTTAAAATTGTTCTAATACTCTCTCATTCTTTACATCATATACATATGATTTCTCTACTATTAATATAGCACTACATGTAGTATTTTCCGGTAGAGTTTCATGATATTCACATATCAATTTTATATTAGTTCGATCATTTATAACTACCAATTTTCTTTTTGATGCATTTATTAAAAACATTGGTCTGTGAACTATGAACTCATCTGGATTATAATACATGTCTATGTTACCTTTAGTCACTCTTTTAAAAGCACTAAATGCTTCCTATAACTTCAAATAATCTTGTTCTGCAATGTTTAAATTATAATTTTCACGAGGGAACACCTCATTTCTGCCATTCTGCAGATACATATTTTTAACTTTACAATTATCAAACTGGCTGCTATCCTTTTCCTGATTGTCATCTCTCCCTGTCTGAAACAGCTACAAACTCTGGCATGTCGTATTGTAAAGATTGAAACTGATTAGTAATGTCAAATTCAAACAATTTACCCTCCAAAGGCTTCTGAATACATTGATAAGTATAAAATTGAATTGGAATTTGAGGATTTTTCAAAATGTTGGCTTTGTATTTGAGAGCAAAATTCGATTCATATTCAACTATAGGCAGTCGCAACTCCATAGACTGGATCACACATTTCGCAGCTTCGGGTAAACTAGCCTCATTAGCTGTTCCATCTGCATTTAAAGTTTTGTATCTCATTATGGAATTATGATCATTGGGTGCTCTGCGAAATATGACACTCAAACCACCTTTCCACATAATTTCTTTATAATCAGAGAAAAAGCCAAATAGCAATTTCATGGGGAACAGTACTGTGTGACTTTTGCTTGAATTTTTGTTCCAGCTTCGAACCCACCAACTTTATAATATACACTCTCTGATTTGGATAGTTTCAATGTCCCCACCATAGTAGATGTAATTCCAGGGCCAATCCTGTCAATCACTGTACCATGCTTCCTAATTTCAATTTGAGAGAATAAGAATGGAACAAAATTATCTATAAGTTTTATATTAGCTACGGGGAGGGGATATTCTTCACCATTACTTTGTTTTACAATATCAAATTTTATATACAGATCTGATCTATGTGGATGAATGAATCCATCCCCCACGGTGATGGTATACTGTATCTCTTTGTTGGGCTGATTCAAATTTGCAAATGTCCTCCTGTTTGGTGGGAAGGACTGTAATTCATAACTCTCGATATTTTCAATCTTGGTATTTATTTATATTTTTTAAATATTAATTTCTATTATCGCAGTGCTATTAGACACCAGCAAAATCGATGATTTCATTTTTCTCATCGTAATTGTTATCTCTATGTAATTAACTTTATCAATAGAAACAGGGAAATAGACTGGTGGGATTCGGGAATAGAAGATGGGTTCCATAAATTCTGAATTTGGTTTAAATGTAGCAATGATACCTGTTTCTTTGTGGTTATCAATCGAATTTTCTTCTGCTTTGATAATCATACCTTTGGCAATGTTGCAGTGAATATTTAATGTCTCTATATATAAGAATTTTGGTATACATTTACCTATGTGCCTAACACCTGGTTCTAATTTGCTATTGTTCTCGAATCCTAGAAGTTCCCCCATGGTAGATAAGTCCACTGTTTCATTGGTAGACCTAATCTCCACTCTGTGTGTTACAGAATTTTGAGATAGCAATACAGTGTTTGGAAGTTCAGTTTGTAAAATAGATAAGTTATACTGTCCGGGAGGAATAATAATTTTTTCATTAGCTACTAATATAGTATTGTTGCAGTTAGTTACATTCGGAATTAGATACATACTGTAGAATGCTCTCAGAGCTATGGATTTTGGATAGGTAATATCATCGTGGAGATGTAGTTTCAAGACCGAAGTCTCGCTGGAGAGATGAAAAATTCCCATATTTAATATATATTACAGCTTTTCGAAAATCTTTTAATTTGATGTTTGGTATTTTATTCAATATTCTGATCATCGTAATGCAAACATGACCACATATAATTTGATCGAAATCTTGAATACGATCGTCGTTGTAATAAACCTTAAAATGTTTTAAGTAAAGAATTAATTCTGTAGGGGGTACCCCTCGGAAAGAATCGAAAATAAAAGCATTGTCATTTTGTTTATAATAGCATATCCAGTGGGTACCAACGTTTTCTGACTTGTCCAAATTCACCACGCCACATTCTCGAGAGTGAGGACTACCTTTAGGGAGAGAATCAGACATGAAAACCCCCCTGAAGTGTTTAATTATAAATATTTTAACTATAGATTCAATGTCTTGGTTCGTGAGTGCTTCTATTTTTTTAATTTTCTGAGTGCTCTGGACTTAACACCACTGCCTAATTTTTCTCCATGGCAAGATTGTGACGCTTCTGCTCTTCCAGTTCTGCCTTATTCTTTTTTGAATCAATTACAGTTTTGGCAATAGCAGCACTGCCCCCGGCTAAGCTTCCAACTGCCCCCAATGCTGCCAGGATAGCTGGAATGCTGAATATGAACCCACCACTATGTGTTTTTTTCTTGTATTTTGCAATCTTTTTAATTGTGGCGTACTCAGTAATAATTTCATTCCATTTCCTTTGGCTATACATTGTCTCTTCTTTTCTTGTTGTTTTTTAGTTAAAATCGAATTTATTTTTAAATTTTTAAGATTGTGATATGGTATTTGGTAGACAACTCCTTTTGGCTTCATGTTGTTGTTATTATTTATTATTATTATTTTTCATGGTATTTATATTATATATTTATTTATATTACAAACCCCACCCTAATTTTTGTTTTGTGTTCATAGTAATAGTTGTACCCAATGCTGTTATTCTTTCACCCAAAGAAACATCTCTGCTGGTTTTTCTTCCAAATGCTGCATCTTCTAATTTTTGATCAGCCACATGACGATCATCCAGATCTTTGTGTGTGTTGTATGCAATGTCATGTTCTTTACAAGCTACATCGAGAGGGTTGATCCCCCTGTCTCCTTTTTTTAATCTTTTCTCACGTTTTGTACCAGGACCACAGTATTGGTAACCAGGTACGTGTGATTCGAATGGAAGTTTATTAATAATGTCATTCACCAAACCTCTACCCTCTGAAACATTCCAAAATTTAGGGGGTAGAGTATTGATAATTTTAATTAAGTATCCTATACATTTGGGATCGTTTACAATGAAATTGGCTAGTTTGTCACTGATCATGTTTACAATACCCATTTTCTCATTATGGATATTGTTGTTCCCAGCATTTTCTTCCCCTGCTATAACCAGCAATCTATCTATGAGTTTTCTAACATCGTTTACCCACACAAATTCTTTACATAAAGTATTGTATTGCTTGATACCACTACCGGTTTTAAGTTGGTTCCAGATAGGTTTGATTAGATTTTTGTATTTATCACCACTGCTCGATTTCACTCGCTTTTGACTGGCGTCGTTATTTTGGACAGAGCATCAGAGAGTGTCAAAATTTCATAGTAACTTTGATAATCATCTTCTGTAAAATTTCTTGGTTGTTTCTTAGTGATGAGCTCCCATAGCCCAACAGTACCAGGATATCTGGACCAGCTATTTTTTTCACCAAAATTAATTGTTATGTTGTCCCCTTCGAATGTTACTCTAGATTTCCCAATTTTCCACACCACACCTTTATTTGTTTCCATGGTCGGATACAATCCAAACACTTCATCTTTTTCGAATTTTCCAGTACTTAGGTAATCCTTTGCCAGGGGACCCAACTCGATTTTCTCTGCTTCTTCTATAGCTGGTTTAGCAGGTGGTTCCTTGAGTATCAGAGGAGTATGGATGCTGGATAAAGGGGTAGGTGGGAAATGTGCATAATTTTTAGCAGTAAGAGGTACCAATTATTTGATGAGATTTTTATTTTGTTCTGCGACACCCTTAATCTCTTTACCAAGACCACTGATTGCATCGATAATTGGCTGGTCTTGACGTTTGTGTTGTTCGTAAAAACCTCGTTTCTCTGATTTCCAACCTTTGAAACGTTTGGACAAGTACTCTCGTAATTTCGAATTATCTTAAATTTTATGTTTCGTCATATTTTTTAAATTTTTTATTAATGGTTATTTTATATAGTTTCAACGTTCAAAAAGTCGTTGATTTTATTTCTGAATTTACCATTGTTAGGTTTACGAGTCATGTCGATGGTGACAAATTCAAAATCGTCGCTGTTCCAACAAGATGAACAGAATTTTGAAAATTGATTGTAATTTAAGTCTCCTCCCACATAATCATCGTATACATGTTTTAAATTAGTATGATCTTGACGAAACAAACAGATTAAGTTTGTATTATCTCGTAGTAATTGTTTGGGAATTTTGGAATAAGTTTGAGCTAAATAAAAACAGTCTATTTCTTTGTGACGACCCTGTGTAAAAAAAAATCTAATTTCATTCTGATTTTCCAGAATGACATCATCAAAAACTACAACAGAATTTTTCAAACATTGGTCGAGAGGTTTTAGTGTTGATTCAAATGTAGCTATGCCCAGTCCCTCGTACAGCTTCATAAGTTGTTGGTATTTCGGTTGTTCTAAACTCTTTCAGAATACATACAAGTGTATATTTTTCCAATCTAGCCAATTGGGGACAAGCAAGAAATTATCCACCAGCAAAGTGATCAGGTAAAAGCTCTCCATTTTTTTATTAGTTTCCACTAGATCTGGTAAACGCTGTACCACATTCCATGTTGGTGTTAAAGAATCACCTGGTTTGCTTCAATCCAACTTTTGTCTGGCAGACCTAACCATTTCACATACAATTTATTATTTTTCTTCTTCAATATTTTCTCAATTAGATATGTATCTCAATATTTTGTTTTACTAAGTTCCTCTTCATAGAATCTCCCTTTCAATATTTTATTATAATTATCTTTTATGATATATGTATTTCTATTCCTTGGTAAAACTTGAACCACAGTGAATAACTCCGTACTCCAATTTTTTGGTGAATCCCTTTTCGAATAACTGTTTATATTTACTGACTCTCACCTGATCTCCTATATTAAACTTTGGCTTCTTGGTAGTGTATGTATATTTTTGACACTAAACAGTAGAAATCAATCGTTCCTCATCAGACTTGGTTACCTCAGCTGATTTCATGTGAATAGTATTGTGTACTGTATTATTTAATTATGAACTAGCTCGGGTAAAATTTGCACCCACTTATAATTGCCCTGTAGAGTAAATTGTCTCGTCATGCGATTTTTTAATGTCCTGTTGAATCGTTCCACTATACTAGCTTTCAGATCACTGTATGTAGAATAATGTTTAATATTATGTTGTTGCATTAACTTAGCAAATGTAGAATTGTAAAATTCTTTCCCTCTGTCTGTCTGTAAATATTTTGGTATCCTTCCCTCACTAAATATCGACTTAAAAGCCTCGGTAACACAAGTAACAGTCTTAGATTTTAGGGGAACAGCCCATGCATATTTGCTAAAGGTATCAATAACTGTAAGCATATATTTGTAACCATGATTCATCTTATCCAAATTTTTTATAGTTCCTGTAGCCATCTCAATCAGATCACCTTGAAACAAATCGTCTACTCCTTTCGTTACCACACTCAGTCGTTTGTAGTTGCGACGAGCTGGTCTGTGTAATTCATTCACTATATCTTGTCTTGACATCGGATTCTATGAGAAAATATGACATAAAATGGATTATCCTCGGGGTATAATAATAATTGGTCATTAGCTTGCACAGAGAAAATAGATAATTCTTGATCCTCATGTATTTTATATTTTTTCCAGATTCGTCCCAATATGCAACAGGTATCTGTAGTGCTCTGTAGACGCCATCTTTTCTCTGTATGGTGAAATTTGGCACTTCCACATGTTTTCCTTTCTTTACATAGCAGAATTTTAAAAATTTATTTTCACCATCAAGAAAAAATCATAAGACTGACTGTAAGGGTACATTTTGTAAACATTTCCTGCATTAATATAAGTCCAGTGCCCTCGTACATTTGGTACACTCTCAAGCCTAACTATTTCAACAGTAAAAAATTGTTGTAATTCGAGATCGTCTAATGTGCTTAATACTGTTTCTTGATATTCGTTTATGGTGCGTACCACTTCATCGTAGCTGGGTTTGATTTTCACATCGACATACAATTATTTAAATTGTTCTTTGAGATCATGAAGTTGCGAGGTAAAACCTGATAAAGCAGATTCTTGACTTGTTTCGAGAGTACTGATTTGTAGGTTAATGTTAGAAATAATCTCCTGTAAATTTTCTACAAGTTTCAATTTGGTACTTTGGCTCGCAAGATCGTGTACCTGACTTCTGATTTCTTCAAACAATGCATAAAGTTCGTTGACTATCTGATTGGTAGGCAAAGTAGCAATGGTGTCTTGAATTATAGCAATTTCGGCTTGAATATTCTTCATGTCCTCTGACTTCAGTATTCGATTTACTGCTCTTTTTACAGATCTTATCTCCTGGGAAGTGGGTAAATTGGATACTGTATTTTAATGTGTTGTCAAGGCCTGTTTAACTACATCTAACTCTGTAGCACCTGCTACACTGGTTAAGGCATTTTTAAGTTGCTGTATGTCATCTTGCATAGGGGTAGACTGTTGCAGTCTTTGCAATTTGTTCTGTATGTCGTCTATGAGATGGTGAAAATGAGATACTTCAGATTCAGTGTTGAGATTCTCTAATTTTGTGATCTGTCGTTGAATTACATTTAAAGATTCAGTTATGCCGGGTAGCTTAAATTCCAGAGTTTTCATATTGCTCTTGAGTCTTGATAGTTTCAATTATGGAAAGTAGTTCGGTACGAATAGTATTCGCTTGGTTATTTAGTTCTTGCTTTAGATGCTCCGAGGTAATAATAATAATAATCCTTAGCGCGACAGCCCATGAAGGGCCTTGGCTTACCTACCGACTGCCGGTCTCCCTCCCACACTTTCCTTCGTCACCTCTAAGCGTGGAGATCTGCAACCAGTATTGGAATAGTCGGGGGGTCAGCCCGACGTATCCCCAGCCGTTATAGTAGGTCGTCTCGACCGGGATGCTCCGAGGTAGTTGTTTGAATTTGACGGAATTTCTCAAGATCATTTTTTAGCTAACTTCTCTTTTAAATTTTCTACATTATCGAGAGACACTAAATTAGTATATTCTTGAAGTAGAGACTTGTGTTCCCCATCAATTTTTACTATGGGATTAATTAATTCAGACTGTAGATTAATTTCAGCATGTAAGCTTACATTCAAAGAATTTTGTAATATTAATAAATCAGATTTAAGTATCTTAAGACGTTCGTCTAATCTGGCGATGTCGCTGGAATTATGTGGTATCTCTTGGCGTCTTCTGTTTCCAAATATGTCCATTTTGTTTTGTTTTATTTATTTATGTTTTATTTTTATTTATTTATTTTTATTTTTGTTTCGTTATTTATATATTCATGAGAGGATAGATTATTCTTATTTCGATGAAAAGAGGAATTAGTTTATCATAATCGCCAATTATTTCAGCATAGAGGAAATTTCCTTTTTCTACATCGTATGATGTGTTGGGAAACATATTATTGTGCTTAATTCTATAGAGATTTTTTCCTATATGGACCACAGCAGCATTAGGTGGTGAGATAGTTATCTGGATTTTCCCTGTGACAGGGATCTCATATGACGGTAGGTTGTTATTGAATACATATAGATGTTTTCCAGTATTTTCGTCTACCTGGTACCATATACTATTAAGTTGAATAATGACCGACCCTCTCAATTTACGGTAAAGATCGGAAATTACTTCCATGCTGCTGTCTGGACTTCTCTCTAATTTTGGAATATGTTACTTCTTCAAGCCAAATATATTTATTGGCATTTTTTTCTTTTGGGATATTTTTATCATTTTAATATATTATATTTTTTACTAATTCTTAAGATATAAAATATTTTTATGATAAGCTATGTCTCATTTTAAAGAGTACATTGAAACGAAGCAAATAAAAAAACCCGCACCTTTCTACGTTGTATAGTTTTTGAGATATGAGTGTTTTAATAATTTGCAAACAATCACTGGGTCAAGAAAACTGTAAGACAAAATCTATTACTTATTATCTATATTTATTACACGCAAAGAAACAGATAACAATCTTTATTCCAAGTTGAATCTGTTTAGCGTGTCATGTCATCGATTCCCTGTTCGCACACTACATATGTCAGTGTTACATCCTAACATTGATTTCTCTTCGTTCAACATGCGTGACCTTGCCATTCATTCATTCATTCATTCATTTATTTTTTTTGTCTCTCTATTATCAACATAATATTTCTAACAGGGCATTGCCTCGTTGTTACCTGCATATTACAGAGCCCCCAAAGGGAGGAAGAGAAGTTATTTCTTACACAATATTCCCATCTAGCAGCAAATAATTGTACTTGGAGAAACATGAAAGAAGAATAGAAGCATGTGTGTGTGTGTGTGTGTGTGTGTGTGTGTGTGTAAGTGCTCGCCATCTAGTTGCAATGGAGAGCACTAATATAGCTTTCATATCTGAGCATGCGTAACTTTCTCCGAGCTAGTAACATTTAGCAATGCCTCAATGTTTGTACATACACTTGCATATTACACTTTTCCAGAAGGGGGAGGAGGGTTACTAACAAATAGAAGTATGTGTGTGTAAGTGCTCGCCATCTAGTTGCAAAAAAAAAGCACTTGTCAGACACATGTTTCATTAGCTAATATTTTATAACATGTTCAAGCAGTAACTGGATTTAGCTGAAGACCATAATAGAGCGCTCTTAAGTTGACGTAGCTAAGTTTGTAGGACCCCCAATGTTACTGCTTAAGAAAAAACTTTTTTTTAAAAAAATAGAAAAAAACACTACGAAAACCTATGACCTTACTTAGATTCATTCATTCTTAACAAGTCAATGCCTCAATATTCACACGCTCCCGTAAGTGCATCAATCTTCACACATACACTCAGGAATGTTTGGAATGCAAAGAATTCTCGTGGCAAAACTATTGATTTGTCTGAGTAAAAAAACTAGGTTACATGAGAATTCCTGCATGTCAAGCAAGTTAGGTTCTCAAAAAATACTTCCTACACAGTGATTTATATATCACCAATGCTATCTAGTTGCAAATAAATGTACTTAAAGAACATGAAAGAAGTAAGTATCACTAGATGCTGCCATCTAGTTGCAAAAAAATGTTCTTGTTGGAAAAAGATTCATTACTCAATGATTTTATATATCTTCCAGTAGTAATACGATTAGCTGAAGACATATGACAGAGCGCTCTCGAGTTCACGTAGCTAATTGCTAGGGCCCAAATATTACTAAAATATCTTTCCCTTGTATATTTCTTGTACCGCCATGATGTTGCTGATTAGTTATAAGCACAAAAAATATCATAGCACTGGAGGATATGAGAATATGCAAGTACGGTATCTTCGGTTCAGATATAAATGGACCGAATGTATACTGGGGTATTTTGCAAAAAAATTAAAATTGACTCATGTGAGTCAATTTTTTACAGTTAAAAAAAGTAATAGATCTCGCTTTTGTTATTTGAAAAAGTAAAATTTAAAAAATTGGGTGTCATAGGGGGAAATTATCTAAATCTTAGAATCTTTATACAATAAAATTGGAATTTAAGCTCTTGCGTGAAGCAAATTTTCAGTTTTTTACACTTGGAAAATCAGCTAAAATCTTGATTTTTCAGTTAGATTACACTAGAGAGCTCACTATGAAATTGTTAGATTTTTTTTTGGGGGGGGGGTGTTCGCTCGTGCCCCCTCGAAATCGGAGGGGGACACTTAGATGACCTACCTTGTTAGATATTTAGGGTAGAAGAATGTGATCAAGCAGTAGAACACCAGGAAGTCTAAGACGAGAAGCCACCGCCAGGAGCCTCTAGAGCAGGGGTCTTCAACTCATCAGACAGTGCGGGCGACATTAACAATTTCAATGACGCTCGCGGGCCACGAAGCTACCCTGCTCTACAGGAAGATACACAATTTCGACCTTAAGGGGGTTCTAAAACCATGTTAGAGCATAGGCCCAAATTTGAAAATATAATCGTACAACTAATATAGATTCGGTAAGGAAGAAATTTTCCGATATAAAAGGTTGTTTTATTCACTAAAAAATGTGAGCCTTATAATTTTATTACGATTGAAGGTATATAAGTAAATAACAGAAAATAAAAGGTCTACGTCATGTTCAAACTTGTGCGTACAGATGGCGTTGAAGTGGTAGTTTTGTCAATACCAGTGCATTTATTTTCTTTTATGACTAGTATGGAAGATTTCGTGGTTAAACAAAGATCACATTTTCTTCCCGCAAGCATCTGAAATACTATGTGAAAAAATGGAAACATTTCGTACCTTCAGAGAGTAGTGCTTATCATTAAAAGTTTTGAAGTGGCGTTTTGTCGCAATATACTCCGTGGTGCAGATTTTAGCCAACACTGTTGCCGATATTTCACGCCGTGTTTTCTAACGATATGATCAATACAAGTGCGTCGAAATCGATAAAGTTAAACCAAGTTACCAGAGAATAACGAATCCAGTACATGTTGGAAGAAGGAAACATCGGAAAAAAGTGAAAGGTAATTCTTAAATGTAAATGCTTATTGCTTAATCCATCAAAAGTAAAACGTTTGCAATATGCAAGAGTGATGCAGAATGTATGATTGATTTATATGTTGAGGAAATACCTTCCGATATAATTTCTGTGAGAATATCACTTCAACGTCTCAACCTTTATAACGGAGCACGCATTTTTCCTTACAAACGAAGTTCATAATTCTTGCAATTGTAAAATCAGAAGAGAATGTTATATTAAATTAGGCATAATGCAGATATTACAGTTTTGTGATTATTACTAGAGCATGAAATACCTTGATATAGATAATATTCTGGCCTTAAATCAATATTGCACAAAATGCTCTACTATCGTTCCTGGGAGATTATTTTCGTACTTCACTGGTGCTATTCAAATGTACGTACATTTCAATTTGTATTACAAATCAGTCGTTCATTATAGTTTCACTTTGCCCTTGTACAAGATTGGAACGAGTCGTTTCTGACCTGTTTTGAACAAGATTTTTCTCTTTTATGTTTTTGAAACTTGAACACAGTTCATAAAGCTCGCAAATGTTAAATGCAATAAGTAGGATAAGCTGTTAGGTTGGATTGGAATAGCTTTAATGTGATATCCCAGAATAATAGTGCTGCCCCCTCAAAATCACCACTTGAATTTGTAATTACCGCATACTTGCGTCCCTCCATTACATAATAATTAATGTAAATTACTATGACTGAAATCAAATTATACGTGTGAAATGTATACTTTTAGGTAGATATTCGTTTTCGAAGAGGGAGGTGTGGTAATCCTTGCCCCCCTTCTAGACGTTCCATGCCCCTACATTATTATAATTTCAACTAGAAATTTAGTGTAGAGGAATCTTATGAATCTTATGACTTATTAAACGATATTATTGGAGAAAATGAAGCATTTCAAAATTGCAAAATTTGGATCGTGAAATTTTCTTGCTCGCTTCGCTCGCAATTTGTTTTCTGTAGTGCATTGTAAATTGCCAGGGACAGTGTAAGAACAATTAAGTACTTCAGACAGTTGCTCCTGTAACGGCATGGTTTGGAGGAAAAGGAGCGCGCATATTTCAGAGACAATTTATAACATTTTTGCTATTGGTTTGTTATGGGGCGGATCAATTGATTATGTAATGCATATAAATAATATGACATATATACACAGACACACATATACCCAACAATGCAATAGATCTAAAACAGTCAGATAAAGTGAAGTATTTCTTTCCCGACTAAACTTTCAAGGCCTTTGCCCCCCCCTACCTAATCGGAGGGTCTGCGCACGCCTATGGTCATATTTAACATGCACTGTAAAGATAGATCTGAGTCACTGAAGTGAGCTGATACCGTGAATCAAAGCTTTTATAATTCTGTTATAAAAGGACCACTTCGTTAACAATTATGGTGCAGTTTAGATCAATTATATTCACATCCACTTACACAACATCTCTAAGTTGTTTTCATTTTATTATTTACTCAACTTGTCTGTGGTTGTAACAATGTAATGAAAATAATTTTTTTCATCTTTGTTAAGTTCATAGTCTCATACACCATATTAACAATATTTTTATTTGCTCCTATTGCAGATGAACATTGTGTCTTCTAAGAATACCTTGAAATTTGTAAAAAAGGTCAACAGATTTGACTAACAATGGCAACCCAATACCGTGGAAGTTTGTGGATATGCTTCTATGGAATAAAAATCGTCTGTGTGGATTGTTTGAACTGTACACAATTTGCACATACATGGTTGGATGGTGATGGTTTACAAGATATCAAGAGTCCAAAATATATTCAAGAAATGATGTTGCAACACTTTTTAATGTCTGGTTGCAAGTAGTCAGCAATCGAAAACGGTATATTTGAGAAACTGAAAATAATAGGAATGGTATAACTTGTTTGTCTTGTCTATCAAGTTGAATGTTTTGCTAGTTCCAATTTTGAAGGGTATTTTCCCAAAATCTTAGGATATTCATTGCTTTCTGAATGGAGTGATGATTTCAAGACAGCAAGAAGCATACGCATCTATGAGAGAACCACATAATGTTGCAGGATGGGCAAGAAGGAGAATGAAGTTACTACATTGAAAGAAAAATGTTAATGTGAATTTATACGTATATCCCGAATATATAGTTTTAGTAATCCCTTCATGCAATGATTTTTGAATGATTTGAATGTTATTCTAATGGTAATTATTACCATATTTTATCTTCGAAACCTTCTCTCACAATTCTTATCTGAGTATCTTATCTAAGATATCGACGTGTTTGGAAAGTTACTTTTCAAAAGTAATTCAAAGTTAATCACTTGAGAAATTAATTCAGTTATAATTACTGTAGCTTTAAAACGTATCTAATTTAGTTACTATTACAATTACTTTATTCTAGACTAGTTATATCTTGTAAGACATGATTCAGAACATGAAATGCAAGTGCACTATTCATTTCATCACAGATGACATCCAACAACTTAGCATTAAGTTCATATATAATTGAGGACTAAAAGTGGTAAACGTTGTAAGTGCCAAAAGCGAAAGTGTTGGGAAATTGCATCGTTCCGCACATCAGCCCGTACGAACGTCAACACTAGTGACCTCTTTACACGCCCTTTGAACTACTTAGAGGGCTACCAGCCACATTTCACATTTACCACATTATAAAGCATGGCACATTTCACAGTTTAACGTGGAAAACGGTGTTGGAATTATTGTGGCACTTACAGCGTTTACCAATTTTAGTCTTCAATTATAACTGCTGGTGTCCGTGTTCGAGTGGTTAGAACAGCGCGTTACAACACTAGGAGTCTCTGGTTCGAATCCCGGCATGGCTATGCTTTGTATGTGATCCTTCATAAGTTTCATCATTTATCACTCGTTCTCAACTTTGCGATTAGACAAAAATGGCAGAAAAGCGTAGTAAAATAAACGAAATCAATCAACCATATAAATATAACTAAGTTAATATATTTTATATGTAAATACAGAGGCAATAAAATCCACATCTTTTACTAAAATATGAAAAAATAATATTGTATTGTATTTTTGTTGAACAAACAATATATTATTCAGAATGACTGTTGAACTGTGGTATACCAATGAGGATTGTTGGAGATTATATAGCCTTATGTCGAAATTATTCTAATTAAAATACACTTGGAATAGATACTACATTCTGGTTCTTGGCAATAAATAAGATTGTTCTCATGGTCTCACGATTTCAATAATCACTAATTCATCCATTCTTTCAGGCGAGGATATGATTCAACAAATTGTAAAAATGGAACAGAAGAAAATTCCTTTCTATGCGAAAAAATAGTAATTGTACACTTCTGTTCACATCAATTGGTACATACTTCAACTGTTCGACCCTATAAAATAGTGACACTTTATGTGAACAGGAGTGTACAACTAACTTTGAACTTACTTACTAGTTAGGGGGAAAAATAACTGAATTTCAGGTACTAATTTCATAAAGGACGTAGTTTACAGTTAATGTGACTGTTACTTCCAAAGACAGCTGCAGAACAAACCAGTATAATTCGTGAAGAACTGTGAAACCGGACTTTGGACATTGTGCGGAGGCAACATGTGTAAAATTGTACTTAAGTATTTTGAAACGAACAAACAATCACTCTGCTTCTCGTTTACCTTTATTCCCGGTTTTCAAATAAAGGCTTCCCCGATGGCGTAGTGGTAAAGTCGTCGCCTTGTAGCTACTCAAGAGGTTCGATACATGGTGGAGGCGCATTGCACAGTGGTTCGGATCCCAATTTAAACGGTAGGTCCAGTCCTGATTAGCAGTGACGACTCGTCGCTTGGGGCTTCCGGGGTATGCCCCTAAAGAAAAACGGACGTATTCACGTAATTATCAATCACCATAACGCATAACTATCACACAGTCTTTTAAAAGGCGATTTTTACCCACGTAAATTCATCGTCTGTTGCAATGGATACGACAGCGCTCCTAGCGGCATTGATGTCAATTATCGCTTTCCGGGGTACGTCGCAAAGGAAGGCGTGGCCTACACCCACCTACGCTACAGTGAAGATCACATGCTAGCAGAGAGAGGAGGGGAGAATGCAATGGATTTGAGTGCTGATTCGGGGCTACTTCCGTTGCGTTGCGTTCGATCTCGCGTGTTGTTCTGTAGTGTTTTGGTGGCTTTCATTCGCTATGTTTGAGTGAGTTTGGCAGGGTTGATGTTCGAACACAAATTGATGAAGGACATAGGCTGTCAATTACAAGACACAATTAATTTGTCCGGAAAAATAGGCAAATATTAAATAGAATTGCTTAAAATTCTGTGGTCGACATGAACTTGCTCTACGAGGACATAATGAAAGAGAACAATCTTTAAACAGAGGCATCTTCCCAGATTTATTATTCCTTCATAGAAGAGGTAACTTCGTGTTCTTTATTGTAGTGAAGAGTTAAAAAACATAAACTCTATCAGTAGATTGCATTCATTTTTTATTTAAAATTATTTAGAGGTTACCTTTTCAAAAACAGTAAAAATGACAAACATAGTTTTAATAACTCCAGTGGCAACAGCTGAATCTGAACGATGTTTCAGCACATTGAAGCGTATTAAAACCTGCTTAGAAATGCAATGGGACAAGACAGACCAAATGCCTTCGCACTTGCTTACAATAGAGATAGAATACATTTCAAACATAGAGGGCTTCAACGAAAAAGTAATAACAAAATTTGTTGAGCAGAAGAACAGGAGTCAACGTTCGTAGAAAGGTATGTTTCACAACAATACCTGTTTCTTTTGTAATCATGTGAATTGTCATTATACTTTAAATTCTTTCAAAAAAAGTAAGTCCAGTTTTGTAGTCTAGAAGAAAAAATACCTATTTTTTGTAATTCATGTGAATTGTCATTGTATTTTAAATTCTTTAAAAAATAAGCCCCAGCCAAATTTGAGGCCACGAGACGCCACTGCTGATTAGCCTTTCTGTGTATAAAAATGACTTAAAACATCAATTTAAGTTTTTCAAATAAATAATTTTCTTAAAGTATAGTAATTTGAGCTTTAATTTCCATTGTAACACTGTTAAGCCTTGTTTTCATGTCATTAAAATGTTGACGAAGGAAAGCTTTTATAGTATAAAAAATATATACATAAAAACGTAACGTTTCCGCCCTCTAACAGGATCTTCGTCAGACGAATATTCACATTTGACAATAAGCAAAGCTTATTTGGTCTTATCGTCATCCTGAGAAAATGGAACACTTTTTTTGTATCAATTGGAATTCTGCAAGGAAAATACATTAGGAAACTGAAATTTACGGCCTTGTGGAAAAATGAACATTAATACTTTTAAGCATTTTTCAACAATGTTTATAATTGAAAAAATTGAAAATGTGTTTTACCTTTAATTTCATTTTACTAATACAGGGTGCGGAAAATAATATCTTGCAAATGGTATTTCAACAATGAAAGCACGGTGCGTTGCGTTGCGTTCTACTCAAGAATATTTTGAACGGTTGTTCCATACACAAGAAAAGTACCTCGCTGGAGCAAGAGAACGAAAGCAAGTCTCTGCGCAAGTAGTGACGCGAGACGGCTCTACCAATGAACACGTGAGAGGGAACGGGATTGCGCGGAACGGCGGAAAGCTGCTGTTGTTACCAGCTTTCGCAGCATCGTGTACTGCTTCGCCCTGCCCACTCGACCCCCCACCCTCTACTCTGCCGCTATGTGCAGCCTTGTTGCAGCAGAGATAGTTGGGACAGAGTATAAAGTCTCCAATCAAAAGTAGAAAGTACTGTCATACAAAATGAACGCAGGCACGTATCCAGAAATTCCTTACGGGGGAGGGGGGACGACGGACAATATATTTTTAAGGGGTATAGATAGAACCTCACAGGTGTATATTTAAGGCCAGTGACGCCCTTTTGGTGGCAAAGCTGGGAGGGAAGGGGGGCAAGGAAACTTTACTCTCTCTTGGTAGACATGGTCATATTGCGGAGGTAAGAAAATGGGGAGCAACTTTCCCCAAAATAGTAGCTACCGTTTAAGGCTGCCATTTTTATCACGTGTTTGTCCGTTTCTTCTCATCAGGCATCAAAACATCTTTGGTGTCTTTGAGTGTCTTCTCGAAGCTGTTACACAATGGATGAACAATCCACTCGACGATGCTAGATTCAAACTGTGGGCTGTGAACTGGATGCACACAGTTCTCGACTATTTCTCCCTGATTCGAGCCTGAACACCACTAATGTGTCTTGTCTTACCATGTATGCAGCTCTTCTAAAAGCTGAAACCCACCAAATTGTTCATATTCAGGCCTAAGCACTCGCAAGTGTTCAAAATTGTCCGTCACAGTTTCCGCAGTCTTGTCATATATCGGCACGAAACAAAGGAAGTCTTCTCGAACACAACTGGATCGACAAACAATTAATGCACAGTGAAAACCCTTCCGTTCCCAACACATCTAATGTTTCGACTTCCAATATGATAAAATGCTCACTCATTTATCTCCAGTGGCGTGATGGGGGTCATAACCCTCCATTGGCCCAGTATTTCTAAAAAAAATATGAACGTCAAAGGCAGAGAAAGATGGCAAAATGAAGACTGACTACCGAAAAAAAAGTATACGTATCACCCCCCCCCCCCCTCCACACACACACACACATCCCTTCGAAAATCCTGGATACGTCAGTAGAGCACCGGCACGACATGCCAGAGACTCTGGTTCGGGTCCTGGCAGAGCCTGAAAATTCCGCTAAAATATCTACATATCCAACATCTTCCTGCTTTCTCTTCTCGACATTCATATAATTTTCGGCTGTCCCTCTGTAGTGGCTAAGTGTTTGAGTGTGGGTCGAACCCAGTTGGCTTAAATAAAAGTCATGTTTATCCCATGAAAGTCTCGGCCTGCAAACATGAAATTTGGCCCGGGAACAAATAAAATTACAGTTGATCTGTGCAACTTATTTATGTCTTAATAAACCGCCCCAATATCCGGTCCTCCTGAAATATTCACTTTAGACCTTCGGGCCTCAACGATGGGGCAGTGGTAGCGTCGTCGCCTTGTAATCAAAGGGTCCCGGGTTCGATACCCGGTGGAGGCACACAGTGGTTCGGATTCCACTTTAAACGGTAGGTCCAGTCCCGATTAGCCTCTCTGTGCATAAAGTGGACTTAAAAAATCAATTCAATCAATCAATCACTTTAGACCTTTGATCTCTTCGGCTCATGCCCCGAACTAGCACTACACTGAGGCTCCTAGAGTTCCACAGACGTCAATATCTTCAACTTTGGACACGAACTAGAAGTAGACTTCGGTAGTTTACGAGAAATTGTGTCACTAGTCCTCTTCATTTTCGAATTACTAACAGATTCTGTTGTACTTATCAACCGGGAAATTGAAGCCGGGTATTTACGTCTTCATTATATTCTAGAATGTTCCGCAGGTAAAACGTTTCGTTTATATTACCAGTGGTTCGACTCCACCTCTTATTTAAGAACGTTTCCTTTCCCGCTTTCCAAAGAGTAAATAATACATAGAATCGTCCTACTCGTGGCACGCTTTGTTGTGTAGCTTCCAAATGATGACAAATCTTTACACAATGATCGCGCTCGCTGCGACAACAACAATGAAAGCGCAAGAAAAGTTTACGTGAAATATTGTCACTAAAGGGGTTGTAGAACATTCTCCGTCTTGCCGCAATAATTATTTCTCTACTTAAATTATCGTCGCATCTTTCAAGAAACCAAAAACCTAATTGTATCTAGTGTAAACTGAAATATTTCCCTTGGAAGGGGCTCGACCCCCCCTCCTGATTCCCATCCTCGATACATGCTATTATCAATAACAGGGTTATAGAACATTTTCTGTCTTGCCTAGATAATTATTACTCTCCTTAAATTATCGTCACATTAATCAAGTAGCAAAAAACCTACTTTATCTAGTGTAAACTGAAATATTTCCTGGGGGATCGACCTGTCTTATCCCCACATTGGACACGTGCTATTATCAATTACAGGGTTGTAGAAAAATTTACCTTGCCTCGATAATTATTTCTCTCCTTAAATTTTCGTCACATTATTTTATTTCACACACACAAGAAACCAGAAAAGCCTCATTTTATCTAGTGTAAACCGAAAACTTTCAGGGGGGCTCTATTGTATTTTCTTCTCTGCGTTCTGAATATTAAAATAAATACTGAACATAAAACAACGAATTTAATACTAATATTTAACTACACTCGTTATTGCATTTTCTTCTCTGCATTATAAATATTAAAACAAATACTTAATATAAAACAACGGATTTTGTATTAATATTTCGACTATTACTACCCTCCACTGATGATTTATTGCTTATTTCTGTGAGAAGAACATGTAACTAAAATCTCATGATTACACTAGGGAACATGATTTTTGCCCCCGTGAAAGTAATGACTGTTTCTAATGTGTTTTGTAGTGTAGTAAGCGAAACTAATCCTCAAAATTCTCCTACACGTAAACATTTTTCATAATGTCAATTTTTAATGAAATAAAATTTAAGGTATAAGGTATATGAACGTTTGGAAAATAAGGCTAGATGTTTACCTGGAAAAGAAATTGAAGGAATTACTTCATTCGAAAAGTTGTTATGTAAATTTATATATAAGAGACCGGTACACCACAGCGAAGAACTACCAGTTTCAAAACCCCCACGCACGTGGGTTGTGCAAGCACCAGATGAAGATACCGTAGACGAGCCGTCAACATCAATCGACGTAGAATACCATTGTGACGAACAAGATGATGGTGCGCACCTCATTATGCATGATGAGCTAAGTGATCTTATACGCGATTTAAATTTGGAAAAAAAGAGACACAAAAATTTACATTTATCGAAACCGTCACGAACAGTTTTCCAAGTATTTCACAATGAAAGAAAATATGTGCTTCTGTGTAGATCGTTTCCTTAATGAATGAGTTCGGCGTTCGACATTCAGTACCCGATTGGAGACTGTTCATAGACTCCTCAAAATTAAGTATGAAAGCTGTATTGCTGCATAATGACAATGTTTTACCATCAATGCCTGTATTCCATGCTCTAAATACGAAGGAAACATACGAAACAATGTCTGCTTTGTTAGCAGCTGTAAATTGTAATAAATATGAATGGGAAATCTGTGCTGATCTCAAGGTTATTGCCTTGCTCACAGGATTACAGGGAGGTTTTACGAAACATTGCTGCTTTTTGTGCCTGTGAGACAGTCGCGACACAAGTCGTCATTTTGTAGTTAAAGATTGGGGAATGAGGGATGAATACCAAATTGGAGAAAAAATGTGAAATATGTGGCGCTTGTTGATCCAAAGAAGATTTAGCTCCCACCACTACATATTAAATTAGGATTGATGAAGAACTTCGTGAAAGGCTTGAATAAAGATGGCAGTGGATTTCGTTACCTCCAAGACCTTTTCTCGAACTAGACAACAAGCAAAATTGAAGGAAAGTAATTTTGTGGGACCACAAATTAGAAAACTTATGATAGACATTTTTTTAAATCAAAGCTCCAAGATGTCGAGCTGGCAGCGTGGCGTTTCTTGAAAGCTGTGGTGAATGAATTCCTGAGAAATAAAAGAAAGAGAGCTATGAATTTCTAGTTTCAGAGCTACTGAGGTGTTACAAAGAAATGGGTTGCCGAATGTCTATAAAAATTCATCTTCTACATTCTCATCTTGAATATCTTGAACATTTTCCACAGAATTTAGGTGATGTAAGTGATAAACTGGGGGAAAGGTTCCATCAGGACATTTCTGACAATGAACGTCGTAACCAAGGACGATGGGACCAGCCATGTAAGGGGATTACTGTTAGAATACGAAACGAGAAAGTAGCACTGAATACAAGAGACGTTCATTGAAAGGCAGACTTTTTTTTTTACCTATTCTCAAGTAAACGTATGCTTTTGTATTGTTCAAAATTCCTTATCTGTAGCAAGCTAATTACTTTTCACTGCTGGTTGATTACTAATTTCCTTATAAAATGATACCTTATATTATTTACATGTACTTACATGATGTGCAATTCATGGCTCTGTACATTTGTTACGCATATTTCCATGTATACTGAAATCTACCTGTAAAAATAAAATCCTGCGTGTTAGAGCATTTTTTGTTATTTTTGAATTCAGCACACTTGTTTCCATAAGAGGCAACTTATTTCGCTCTGGTATTTTTCCTAGTGTTATCAATTTCCCTGATTTACTACTATTTTTTTAATTCACTAACTCACCTCTAACCAATATGGCGTCATCTCCCATCGAGTACCCTAATCGACCTACCTGTATGTATCTACCTTGGTTATATTTACGCGGAGATCTGGCAACATGGCCCTCGGTTGCCATGGCAAACGGTGCTGCCATTTGTTATCGAAAAATTACCACAAAACCAGGCCTCCCGCACTGGTGCAAAAATCCGAACAAGGTTAATTTCGGAATTCATTTGTTCGTGCATGAATTAACCAGCTACCAGTCGGCACCACCATCGATGTTAAATCCTAATTTTCTCATTAAAAATTTAGTTTATGTATCTATTAATCAATGATGATCACTTGTACGTGATTTTGTATTTTATTAAATGCCTTTCCCTTCTTAAACATGTATAAGAAAAATCGTATTTTTAAAGTCAATACTTCTACATGACGTAACATCGTTCCATATGATCTGTCATGGACGTACACTAACTATTTTAATAAGGATGTAGAAGAACAAAAAATAAAAACAATGGCTTATTGTCAGATTTTTATTGTAAAAACTGTCAGAAGAGGAATCCAGAGCTGTCTTTTTTTCGTGTTCCGTCATATCCTGAAAGGTTAGTTATTTATGAATTCTGTTCGCTCATTATGTAAAAATAATTTCTGTAAAGTTGGTTTCCACGGAGAATAATTCGTAGCACGTCTTCGTATTCTGTATTTTCCTTCATTTAAGTAAAAGGCCATGTGTTAAAAAAAATGTCTGAAATGGTAAAGGTTCGATTTTGTAACTTAATGCTATTTATAAGTTACACAGGAGGATAGGAAGCCAACGAGAATAGTAGGAATGACGAAGTTTGTTTGAAGTTCAGTAAAGCTCATTTGTGCATGTTATAATGCAGAAAGTTGCAAGTTATCGCGCTCCTATTCGCCTCTGCATGAAGTTTATTTCTTCTAGCATATAAAACTTTGTCAACATGTACAGGAGATGAAAAATAGCATGTAAATATTAAAGCGATGAAACCTAAGGTTCCTACCGTTCTATGATTTTTTAAAAAAATTCTCTTAGCAGGAAGACTAATTATCGTAGAATTTTAGCAATCATTGTCACACGAAATTTGAATCTTTCTTAAAGTAATTAGCACTCTTTGGATTTTTTTTTTTAAAAAATATTTATGTTGAAAAAACAACTTAAAAATTACCTTACGCAAGCTTGCACGCTTCCCAAGGACAATCGTAACGAACCTTAAAGTTCGTGGGATCTTACCAGTCCTTTGTGCAATTAATTGCTGGGTGATGTAAATTACTCATCATTCATCCTCTGATGAGACTACTCGTCATTGGCATGACGAGTTAACGCTAATGCGAAAGGTACAAAATCACACTAAGGAACTAAACTACAGAAAAGACAATGGTCACTCGTTGGGTTTTGTGAACCATTGAACCTGAATCATGGCTGGGTGTTAGGATAATTACCTGTCTATCTGAAGTATTAAGCTGAATAGAATAAGCGAAGTCCTCTGTTAGCTTCTCCAATTCGTCGACCAAAGCGTCGTTCCACTTCTGACCTACTGCTCTGCTAACCACCTCTTCTCTCAACTCCAATCCCAAAAGTCAGTCCTTCTCAGCTTGTCTCACCTCTATATCACTAGGCCATCGAGCTCTTCCTCTATGCCGAATCGTGTTATTAATTGCCACCATGCAAACCGCTGACTCTATAACCAGAAGTATTACCTGTTTCCTGAATGCTCAGGAGGTTTGCATGGCACAACACAATGCATTGTAAACATGCCTCAGAGGCTTGAGACAACTGAGAAAACAAGTGAATGCCCTGGTCAACGTGAAGCGTTCAGAGAGACTTAAATAAAATAAACATATAATCTTAGGGATTGATACGTTCTGCCGCGGCGGAAAAAAATTTCCATGTTGAAAATTTAAAAGTCAAAGCGCAAAGCTTGACATGACCCAGGTTCGCCAATTCCATGTATTTTCTTAGAAAAAACAAAAATACAAAATATATAAATAAATAAATAAAAAAAACATAGCCTTCTTTTGATTCCCTAAAACATTACAATCAATAAAAACAAGTACGCACGTCGATATGATATAAAAACAATATTATGTATGATTATATGACTAGTAATTACAAAAATGTATGTCATTAAGTGATATAACTCGCGAGATAACAAAAATGTGCGTGCGTAAGTCGTTTTGATGTAGAATTGCTCGTTTCTAAGAGTCATGAGCACACAGTCGTTAGTCTGTGGTCTAATGCCAGGCAAAGCAACTGGCTGGAGCGTCTTCGCAAGGAAGAACGTAGTTCACAATGTTTGTTTATATTGCAACTCGATGTAGACCCTTCAAATAACTAAAAAAGGTTTAGAAGTAAGTACACAAAATGTAAATTGTCCCATATGTGCGTGAAATCGTAAATAAGCAGGTAAACACAAATGTTCGCTGTATCATTCTCACTATATACGCATCTCATTGATTTGCATGTAAAAACCTGGATACCCCAAGATATAATATGTTTTGCTAACTGTATAGCCACTCCACTTATGACAACGTGAAAGGAAAATATTGGTATGCACTGTTTATAACAAATCTTCCCTTCTTTGTAAGTCAACTAAACTTCTTCAAATATATGAACTTTCACTGGCTATCTTGCGTATTCCGATGTTTGATTATAAAATATTTGATGCACACAATTAATTACACAGAAAACTGTTGCAGGCAAAACCCTAAATATAATGTTCGATTTCCTTGCCTATGTTGTTATGTACACTGTAGTGTATATATAGCTTTGTATTTATATAACCTTGTAAATACTGGTGTGTAAATGCACACACACAAAAAAAATCTTGCAAATATCCACCAACTGTCCGGTGTACAAGTGTTGCTTACTATGTTCCATGTTAGTGAAACAAAAATGACTGCTTGGAAGAAACATTTGCATAAAACATTGACACTAAAGCATACTTCTTGAAATGTTCGAAAGTGTTGTAATTATGCTTGTTATTGCTTGCATGTACGGTTGGTTATCTGTTGCGAAAATTTCTTCTTAAAAAAAATTTACACACTAATTGTTATTGCTGGATAATTGACACAACTGGCGCTTGTCGTCTCCTTGTAATGTAATGTAAACTATAATGCATGTAAAAACTGGCTAGCATGCATGGTATGAAACTGAACATGTGTAGAAGGGGTATGGAAAAGTATTGTTTTCCATAATGCACGGTAAATATTCACATAAATACACATGATATGAGCTTGCATGTGTATGTGTGGGAAAACACTGTAGCACACTTCGAACAACAATTCTGTAATTATTGTTGTGACCAAAACTGCTTCTTGTAGAATACATATTCTCTGCTTCTTTCTTCTTCGTTTTGCTTATCGTCTTGACTGAATTTGGGGCAATGTAAAGGGTGTGGTAAATTACCCGTAAAACTTGGGAAATGGGGAAAAATTGTCCCAACTGGAAGCAGTGTGGAGGGAAATTTTATCTGGTTCCTTCACTAGGTGTTGTTGATAGTCTGTAACACTAAACTGGAAAACTCCTGGTTGACTACAGGCTTTCCGGGAAAAATGTAGTACTTTCGTAGTATGCCTGAAAATGTCTGCATGCTTCCTTGTAATATGGTGATGAGTCTTTCTGCATGGTAGCTTCTGCGGAGGTCCTTCATACAAAATGCCCATGATTGGTGTAGGCATTGCTTGTCCACGTTGTTCCGTATAGACAGGTTAGGTTAAAGGAAAATTATAAAAATGAAAGGAAACTGCGTGGGATAGGTATATATAATTCATGGTTATGCACACAAGACCAAACTTATTCCATTGCCTTTTCTTAAAATTAAATTAAATTAAATTAAATTGCCTCATCAAAATAAAATAAATTAAAATAAATTGATTAAATAATTGCCATAACTCTTTGAAAATAAATAAGGAAAATTTAAATAAAATATACAACCGTAATTAAAATATTAATGTCCATGATTGATGTGTTGCCTTAACTTATTAATTATTACTGTGCTGCTCTGAATGAACCTGTCTTGCAAGTTGACGGTGCTTATAAAAATAATACCCTAATGCTGCTGTTAGGGATAAATTCCAAATAATAAATACTAATATAGACATGGGCAAAGGGTTTAAAACTAATTCCTGAAATGAAATGCCCTTACTAATAGATTGATTAAGTTGCCTTAAGGCAAGTTCAAGCGGAGTCCATTGGGAAATAGTGAAATCAGATAAATTCTTGGGAATGTTAAGTGGTAACTCAACTTCCTTCATTATTACCTGTTCAAAAGCTAAAATTCTTGTATGTAAAATTTGTTGATCCACAATAATCTGAGAAAAATCCTGATAATTAAAAAAAATAGATTGCCCCTCATTAATCTGAATTGATCTGTGGGTGTTCAAATTATTATTCAAATTCTGAATGACAATAAATTGACCTGAGCCTGATATTAAAATACCATTACGTGTTCTGATAAACTGAAATAATTGTCAGTAATAGATTTCACTTCAAAATTACAAAATGTAGAATTAATAAACAAAAGTAAGTGTTGCAAGCATGTTCTAAAGTCTGTTTAAATGTAAAAAAAAAATTATTATGTTGTGAACCCTTAAAAAAATATATATAAAATTTGAGTTGCGCAAACAAGCTATTAGTGTCCTAAGAGGTTGCTTTGGCAAGCCTCTAATGGCCTCCTAATAAATGATAGGCCGGTGCAATTTGCCGTGGTTCATATTATGCAATGTAAAGAAAAAAAAATCAGTAAATGCTACTTCTGACTTTCGTTGAAATTCCAGGCGGTAACAAATATAGCATACAAATTACTAGTTATTACCTACTGTACTAAAATTAACATGAAGTTAATCACTAAGAAGTAATGAATATATTGCTGCATCGCCGAATGAGGTGCAAATTGGGTAAGTGAACTAAATTTCCTAATAATAAATATTAATAATAATAATAATAATAAATTCTCAAATTATAACATTTGTGGTAAACCACACTGTTAAAATTTGAAAAGGCTACCGGTGCCGTGGCGACTTTTGCTGCACATGCCTGTGCCAATCACCGAGGCTTAGCCTGGGCACGTTGCTGACAATTTTGATTACTCTATGTGCATAAAAGTGCTAAAATTGCCCTTTGTAAAATTTCCCTGATTTTATCAAAATTTCGTTTATCTTTATCGTTATGCTAATGAAAAATGCGTCAATTTCCCCCCCAAAATTTACTTACTATAAATATCTCTATAAAAACGGGAAAATTCTGCGAGAAAAACAAAAAAAATTCGTCTGGTTGTTCCTTTGTAAAATTATTGGTCGTGATTAGTCTGAAGTACATAAATGCGACGTTTTATGGCAAAATTTATCTATGTAACACAAAATATCCCTAACATTGTTGACATGAAATTTTATCGTGAAAATCAAATTCTGATGGCTATATCCTTGATTAAACTGGTCCCATGAAATTTTAATGAGCGAACGCCACTGGTTCAAAAAAATATATGCAGAGTCTAAAGTTCCGTTGTAATTACCATCTTTCTGGGCTAACGTGCTCAGAGTACTCGAGAGATCTTCAGCGTGGAAAAAGGAATTTGCTGACATCAGATATTCTAAGTTGTGCAAAGTTGCATTTTGACGTAGCTGGACGTAACTGAAAATTTCTCTATGGCTACAGCAAGAAAACTCGCAGGCTCGCCGTCGTGACGGCGACTTCGGGTAAGTTCGGGTTCCGTCCGAATAGCGGACGAAAAAATCGTTGCTTTGAGCAACGAGCAAAGGTGACATTCCAGCACGCGGAGGAAGAAAATGAAGGGCGATGATTCGCTGACACGCTGAGTGATGCGTGACTGTTTACAAAACTTTAAATTATTACGAACAAGGTTTAGTAAGCGCTGCGAGAATTCGAAAGGAAGTCAAGGACTTTTGAAATGACGTCATAGGCGGGATGGAAAAAGAGAAAAAAATCGTGGCGCTTGGGACAGCGTGTTTATTAAACTCGAAAACTTCCGTGATCATACAATAACAAGACTTGGGAAGGTGCTAGCAAAATAAATGACTAATAAACCTTGCATAAAATACAATCAAACCTAAAAAATGGATTATAAGTTAAAATTTAAAACGCAATGAATATCATAAAATTCTAGGCAAAGGTATAGTCGTAAAAAATATGATCAATGAAAGGTACGACAGGTTCGGAAACCTGAGAATTTGGCTTACTTTCTGCTTTTAGAGTGAAACTTGGAACTTTCTCGACTTTTGCTGTTGACTGATTCATAAATAAATCTTTAACTTTTACAATTGGCTGGACACAGGGTGAAATAGTCAATTCACTTTCAATTTTGTGGCTGTTTTGAACAAAACTTGGACCCTTGCTTACGGCAAACTTCTGAACTCTATCTTTAACAGATACAATATTCTTCAGCAAATCTAAAATGTCGTCTTTAGTTACTAAAATATTTCTGGATAAATCTCGAACTTTTGTTGTACACTAGATTGAATAATAACAGATTGAGGCAGTGGAGGCGGTATGGGCGGGTGTATAGTTTTCAATGGTACCACTTCAACCATTGAAGCAACATCGTCGTAAATCTGGTCAATGGGCGGAGAATCATTATTAATTTCGCTTAACGCTAAATTGTTGGTACACTCCTTGGCATAAGTAATAGATTTCTTGCGTTGACATTGACAGTAACAAATTATGAAAATTATAAAAATACTAATAATAAATGTTGTTAATAATAAAATTGTAATTATATTATAAGGATAGTCAAAGGACTTGTTCAACAGACAAATAAAATTTGAAGCTTTACGTATGGAAGAAATCCGTTTAAAATAGCTAAAATCGCAATGATTTTCATGTTGCTTAGGCAATCAAAACAAACAGTTCTTCAAAACTAATACTTACTTTAAGCCTGCCTAGTTTAAATTAATAGGTATTTTAACTCAACTTTAATTATTTCTGACTCTAGGCTCAATTTATCTGCGTAATTTATTTATTTGATATAATTTATTTATTCTCTAAATTTATTAGCACTGTTTAACTTATCTTATTTTAAATTTTACTGCAAACTTATCTTATTTAATTTCAGGTGTTATCTTTATTTTTAATTACTTAAAATCAATCGAACCGTACTGAGGTACAAGGTAATGGAAAAATTGTGACTGATTTACTCCTGACTACCTGAAATAAAATAATTATTATTATTTATGAGATCTTTAAATGCATTAAAATACTACCATCACTAAAACTTGAAGAATCTTTAATTCTCTCAACTCATTCCAAAATATGCTTAGCATATTATTGTGGCAAAGTTAGAAACTAAAACCGTTGTGGTTTAATCATTATCATTCTGCGATGGCAGAATGTATTTCCAGGATTATCGGTAGCTATCCAATATCCGAAGGAAAATACTTGTTATTGGAGCGCAAAAAATCTTGACGTCGACGTCTACATATTCATATAATATAAATATTCTCATAACTGGCGCTTAAAATAAACTTTGCTAATGTAATTATATACCTTCTTCTGAAGAGTAACTATAAAATTCTAGTGATGTACTCGCTGAGCAAGTATTATTACATACTGCAAAAACGCTTTTGTGCCTAAAACACATTATTCAATAATAAGTCTGCTTTTATTTAACCTTTAATATTATTAGTGCCATTTTTATTATAAATTATTATTATGTCACGCGAGTGGATTTAAAATATTAGACCTGTTTCACTTTAATAAATACCGTAACTTGGAGCAAAAATATTAATATTTATAAAAATTTAAAACAAACTACATTTTAGAGTTTTTTAACGTTCGAAACTACAACGTGCTAAGGATAAATATTCAACTGTCAAACGAAACAATATTTCGGACAGGAAAAAAAAACCATATAAATATATACTAACAAAAAAATCTCATTAATATGTAAGAAAGGTCCACGCCGTGTAATGCTCTCATAATTCTCTTCTAGTTATTCAAAATAAGTTGGCTGTGCCTAACTTTGCTTAAAGCATATAAGTATATGTATATATGTGTACGGACTCATTCTCGTTACTACTGCTTACCTGTGTACGGACATCTCTCGTCACTGCAGCCTAATTATATATCTATTACTTCTCAACTAGAACTTTTAATTAATCGGGCGGTTTATATCCTAAATCACGGTACGAACATTGTACAGCGTGTCGAGGAATATAATTAGCGTTTCGTCTCCTTACATATTAACATGGATTAAAATTTTCAGGCAATGTATGCGTAAGTTAAGGTAACATAAAGCAAGTGACTATCTCGTATAAACTTGACTATCTCCTTAATCTAAGATCCCTTCATGAGGTGCTAGGAGACTTCAGTCATTAAGAATATAAATGAGTGGTCCTCGGGGCCTTATTCGTTCCCAAAACTATATATATATATAAAATGTAATATCCTCGTTGCAATAATCTTAGCAGTTATAGTTCAAGCATTATAAATCATTTACAAGTTACGGTCAGTTTTAAACCAAATTTAAATTAAACTTTTAAGGAAATTCAATTAATAATAATAACAAAAACAAAATATTAACTCAAACAAGCATACTCTGTGCCATGACTCGTTAAAATGCACCATAGTGCCACCGAGTCAGTCAATAAACTCTAATTTATTTTCCTTATTCATGATATAACTTAAAAATCCACTTTTAATCCACGTTTTTAATTAATTAAAATGTTAAGGGTAAAAATCGTTTACTGTTTACTGTAGCTTACTGCATCCTCATAACCAACGTTGTGATAATTTTCATATCCATGTAAAAAAAAATTTCTAAAATCACTGCCAATGCAAGAAATCATCAAATCTAAATGTCTTTTCCTTATTCCTTATTTAAAATTCTGGATGGGAAAAAAAATTTCCCACGTGGAAATTTGTCGTAGCCATGGTGCTACCAGGAGCGGATTGATAGGGTAACGTCCACGGACGTCCCTGGCCGACCGCATTTTTGGCAAAATGTGGCTGCCTGAAACCCGACATCGAACCTTCCGCCATGCGGAATTCCGGACGCTCCTGATACCAAAGCGCCAGCCCGACGCGGGTAACCACGACGGAGCTAGGGCGCAGGTTCTTCCGCATTTTTACATTTCGTTGATTACCGACCCAGACTTGAGGTCGATAAATTTCATCGCATTCATCCTCATGTTAGACTAAACATCTATCATGGCATATATAAATTCTTCCCCCCTTAATGTTAAAAAAACCCTTTAATCCCTATGTATTTTCAAAATCAAATATGGCAAGGACATACTAAGAAAGCAAGTGAGCAAAATTTAGAGGTGGGGTTAATTGAAAACTGATTATTGAAACCTCTACTAGATAACATTCTATTTTCTCATTGTATTTCCGAGGAAATGGATGAGAAGCCCAAATCACCACCACGTAACGAACCTTAAAGTTCGTGGGATCTTACCAGTCCTTTGTGCAATTAATTGCTGGGTGATGTAAATTACTCATCATTCATCCTCTGATGAGACTACTCTTCATTGGCATGACGAGTTAACGCTTGGCAAATGCGAAAGGTACAAAATCACACTAAGGAACTAAACTACAGAAAAGACAATGGTCACTCGTTGGGTTTTGTGAACCATTGAACCTGAATCATGGCTGGGTGTTAGGATAATTACCTGTCTATCTGAAGTATTAAGCTGAATAGAATAAGCGAAGTCCTCTGTTAGCTTCTCCAATTCGTCGACCAAAGCGTCGTTCCACTTCTGACCTACTGCTCTGCTAACCACCTCTTCTCTCAACTCCAATCCCAAAAGTCAGTCCTTCTCAGCTTGTCTCACCTCTATATCACTAGGCCATCGAGCTCTTCCTCTATGCCGAATCGTGTTATTAATTGCCACCATGCAAACCGCTGACTCTATAACCAGAAGTATTACCTGTTTCCTGAATGCTCAGGAGGTTTGCATGGCACAACACAATGCATTGTAAACATGCCTCAGAGGCTTGAGACAACTGAGAAAACAAGTGAATGCCCTGGTCAACGTGAAGCGTTCAGAGAGACTTAAATAAAATAAACATATAATCTTAGGGATTGATACGCAATGTATTTTCCATTGACAAGGGACTGTAAGTATCGTAGACTAGTGGGAATTAATGTAGAAGTAAATTCGAACCTTAGTAAAATGAATTTAGGGAATATATTTATAATGCTAAGAGAACCAAACCTGGCCTGCCTAACCTAACTACGAAAGCATACATTGAACCAAATCATAAGTAATAACTAGTTTTGGAAACGAAATGAGTGTAACTAACCTACATGTGCAATATATATGCAAAATATTTTACAAACATTTACACATGTGTTACTGTAAAAAAACAATCCTTTCTCACTGGTGCCACGGGAGGAAGATTTTGTGTTTCAAATCGCATTTTAATCTATGTGCTTTAATCCAACCCTACAGAATTATCGATGTTACTCCAGTAGTGGTATTTATACCGTAGTTAGCACGAGAAAGTATGAGGTGTTTGACTGAATAGAAATACTTAAAACTAAGGCAAAATGTCTATAAAATTTCATTGCTACTGTGTATAACCTACGATTTTTGTAAAAAAAAGCTTCCGAGAAAGTATGACCTCCTCAAATTGATGTGGCTAAACTTGAATTTGCCAAAATTGCTGTTTATAAATTTCTTAAAAATATGCTTTTCTCGATATTGTTTTTTGGCCTAAGCCACCCACCCACACCTACACCCACATCTACACCCACCTACACCTATATATATTTACTTCCGGTCCACTTCTGGTTTATTTTTGATTTAAATTTAAAATATTAATATGTTAACTCAAATATTTTAATTCAGGACCAGGCACAATTTGTTTATCTAATACTAAAAACAATATAATATTCAAAAGTCTTCTAGAATTGCTCTGTGACTCTCTCTCGCCTCTGTTGTGCAACAAATTATTATTTAATATTATGCAACAAATTATTAGACATGTATTGTTTTCTGATTGGTTGGTTATGACGTAATGGGATGTCTTCTGATTGGTTAGTTATGATGTAATGGGGCGTCTTCTGATTGGTTGGTTATGACGTAATGGGATGTCTTCTGATTGGCTGATGCGATCCATGGTTAGACTAATTAAGGTTTTCACGTTACAGATCGATCAATATTGTGAGAAACAGTTGAAGAGTATAGAGGTGTTGTTACAGTGCTCATCTTATTACAGGGTTTGATATATAGATTTTTTTTATTTATATTAATTATATTTCTGGTATACTGAACAAAGGCTTATATATATTTTGTATAAAAAAGTTTGATACTTGAAACATCCAGGTTGTATTTGTTGTAATCTATTTATATTTAGAGTCTGGCTTGCATTTGTTCCAGTCTGCCCCAGTTTGCTATACAAAAATCAATACATATTAGGTCATTGCCATTTCTACGCACGTGGAGACATGCAACAGGTGCTAGGTCAGTGATTCTCGAAGTTGTCCTTCCGTAGATCAATATTTATTCTACCTTCGTGCAAATGGCTTTAGTCAGACAATCCGTCATGGTTTTATAAGTACAGAATTTTGATTTGAATCCCGAGAAATCTGATATATAAAACCAACTTCAAAAATTAAAAATATTAATACATTATATATATAAAATATATATATAAACTATACTATTAAACCCAATTTATATTTTATATTAAATATAGAGGTTTAATTTAAATCCCAGGAAATCTTATAAAATAAACCAATAATAAAAATATATTAACATATTAACCATACAAGGCATATTATTAAACACAATTAATATTTTATATTAAGTATAAAGTTTTAATTTGAATCCCCAAGAAATTTTATATAATAAATTAAAAATAAAAATCAAAAATATTGTTATCAATGCAATAAGAATATATATAGCTCTAATTGGGCTAGGCACCAAAAGAATTGTAATCCGGGAAAATGTAGAACACTCACAAAAATATGCCCAAAATGCCATATAAAATATAACATGGAATATTTCTTATATAAACATAAAAATAATTGTTCTGCACAGTTTTCTACATCTTCATCTGGTCTAAAAAGAAAACTTGAAACACCTATTAATTATAAACCAGCAAAGCAGCTCCGCTATGCACCTATTCATAGTAGTTTTAATGGCCAACTAAAGGATTACCGTTTTATATCAGAGCCAAAATGTGATATTAAGAATTTTTTGAATAATATAAATTCTGATGTGCAGGATATTCTAAATAAACAAAATAGTTCTTATAAATTATCTTTCAAATTATTTACACAATATAAGAAAGCAAATGGAACAAAATTTACACACCCCCACATAACAGAAACTGTAGTTATATATTCAAATACAAATTTAGACAAAATAATAGGCAGTTTGATAGAGCAATTGAATATTAAACACTCTAAATTTGCTGCAAAAGAATCCGGATGGAGTTTATGTGGAACTCCACACAAGTTATATATTAATATTTCTAAATTTAACCTACTACAAGGTTCGACATATCTGCCATTACCTGCCAATATTAAAAACAAAAAAGCTGTGGTTAATATAAAAAATAATGATGAAAAATGCTTTTTGTGGTGTATTTTAGCTGCTTTGTATCCAGTTTTAAATAATCCAGAGAGAATAACTTATTATAAACAACATGAAAATGATTTTGATGAAGCAATGGAGGGCTTAGAATATCCAATGTCCATTCAGAATATTGATAAATTTGAAAAAAAAGGCCAGAGATATCAATGGTAAACCATTATCTATTAATGGATTTATTTGTTCTACTGGTACTGGGAATTGCTTGATAGAACCTCTCAGAATTAGTACACTTGATGATGATTTTGCTGTTCCGATTGATTTGCTTTTAATTGAAGGAGATGGCACATACCATTATACTTTGATACATAATCTTGAAATTTTAATAAGAAAACAACTAGACAAATCTAATAGAATATACAAGTTGTGCCGAAGATGTTTAACTGTATTTGATGGTCAAAAAATGGTAAATGGGGTTCGTAAAAATAATGTAGAAATTGCTAAAAACAAATTAATTGAACATTTAAAATACTGTGGCAACCATAAACCTGTTCATATGGTGATGCCTAATCTAAATGAAAATGCCAAATTTAAAAAATTTGAAGCCTTGTTATGGCACCCAGCATATATAGTTTGTGATTTTGAGTCAAACCTGAAACCTCTTGCATTCTGTAGCCCAGATCCTGAGGAATCTTCAATTACATCATACCAACTACATGAACCTTCTAGTTTTTGTTATATAGTTATACAAAATGGTGTTGCTAGTAAACCTCACTTATACATGGGACCAAATGCTATCAAAGAATTTGCACATAGAATAGAAAATGAGTGTTATTACATAGCATCTAATATTTTATTAAAATCAAAACCTATGATGCCTTTAACAAAAGATCAGATTGAAGATTTCAACAATGCAGAAAAATGCCCGATATGTGATTTTAAATTTTCAAATACAAATATCAAGGTAAAACACCATTCTCATACAGATGGTAAATTCTTAATGGCTCTGTGTAATAGTTGTAATATTAAGATCCAGAGACCAAAATTTGTCCCAATATTTTGCCATGGTGCATCTAATTATGATTTTCGTAATCTGATCAGGTACGAGGGGTTTGACAAGCAGAATTTAAATATTTTAGCAGAAAATGATGAGAAATATATATCTATTAGCAAGATAATTAAAGTTAATGGTATTCCTATTCACTTAAGATTTCTAGATGCATACAGAATTCTGTCGGCTAGCTTGGTTACTCTGGCCAGTCAATTATCTGATGATGAATTTAAAATTACTTGTGATATGTTTCCAAATCAGGACTTAAAATTAATTAGGCGAAAAGGTGTATATCCATATGATTATGTTACAGATTTTTCTAAATTTGATGAGTGTACTCTGCCGCCAAAAGAAGCATTCTAAAGTAAACTCAAGGCATCCGAAATCACTGATGAAGATTATCACCATGCCAAGTTAATGTGGGACAATTTAAAATGCCAGACGCTTGGTGATTATCATAAGGCATATTTAAAACTTGATGTGACTCTCTTAGCCGATATACTTCAGGCATTTAGAAAATCTTCAATAGAAAATTATAAGCTGGATCCAATGTATTTCTACACTGCTCCAGGCCTAGCGTGGTCTGCAATGTTTTTGAATACTAAAATGCAATTGAATCTAATCCAAGATCAGGATATGTATCTATTTATGGAACAATGTATACGAGGAGGCATGGTGCAATGTTCTCAAAGATATGCTAGAGCCAACAACAAATATATTCCTGATTATGATCCAGAATTGCCATCAAATTATATAATTTATGTGGATGCCAACAGCCTGTATGGTCATGCTATGATGGATAAATTACCATATGCAGAGCTTGAATGGGTCGAAGATTTTAATATTGAGGTTCTTCAGGATTTTGATGATAATGATTATGGTTTATTCTTAGAGGTTGATCTGATAATTCCTGAAGATTTACACAACAAGTTTTCTGATCTGCCCCCAATTCCCGAGGTTAAGTGTTCACCTGGTTCTAAACAAAAGAAATTGATGATGACTCTAGAGCCAAAACAGGATTATGTAATATATTATAAGAACCTTCAGTTCCTAATGAAACATGGTGTTCAAGTGACCAAAGTTGGCAAAGTTTTGAGGTTCGGGCACTCGAGATGGTTGAAATCATATATTGATACGAACACCGAGCTTCGAACATCTGCAGTAAGCCAATTTGATAAAACATTGTTTAAATTAATGGTTAATTCGGTGTATGGCAAAACTATAGAAAATGTTAGAAAGCATACTGATGTTAAATTAGTTACCGACTCCAGCCGGAGCAAAAAATTGGTGGCAAAGCCTAATTTCAATTATAGAAGAATTTATGATGAGAATATGACACTTTTTAACATGAAAAAAAACAAAGATTAAGTTTGATAAACCTATTTATGTAGGGGCTGTGATATTAGAATTAGCCAAATTACATATGTTAAAACTCTATTATGATGTGTTGAAACCTTTTTATGGTAATAATATAAAATTAATGTACATGGATACAGATAGTTTTATTCTTGATATTCAAACAGAAGATGTTTATAAAGATATATCTCAACCTGAATTATTTAAATATTTTGATACTAGTGAACATACAAAAATTAAACCCCACAATAAAAAGGTGCCTGGTAAGTTAAAAGATGAGACATTTGGCGATGTTATTGTGGCATTTGCCGGGTTAAGGGCCAAGATGTATAGTTTTAAAACATGTAGTGGTGTGTTACTAAAAAAGCCAAGGGTATTGGTAGAGTAATTGTAGATAAAGAGCTTGAATTTAAAGATTATGAAGATTGTCTCAAATCAGATAGGTTAATCAGAACATCAGAATGTAGAATCCAGAGTGTGGATCATTTGTTGACCACAAATATTGTAAGAAAAGTGGCTCTGGACCCACATGACGATAAGAGATGCATTTTATCATGTGGCATACATACTCTACCATGGGGTCATTGTGACTTGAGAGGTGACAAACAATGCCCAATCACAGAGCATGATTTGAAATAAATAAACATGCCTATGAACTTATTTGTATTTAAAAAACAAGATATTATGGACTTGCCGACACCAGCCCCCTCTCCTGATATAAAATCTAAATTAAGTGGTTTCTTAATTATTCATCTGAACAGCATACTTACAGATGTTGATGATAAAACAGGTAAAACATTATATATATTTAATAATAACTTAAACCATTAACAATTACCTCTAGGTGGTCAATTACAATTTATTACAACTCCCGAGGGTGATGTCAAGGTTTCAGTAGGGAGAAATATTTATAGAATTAAGCACTCAAACATGGTTTCTGGTACTGTATATACCGTCTCTGCCGGTGACTGTTTATATATTGAGGTCCCGGGATATTATGACAAACTTATACCTTTTTTTATAGAATTAAGAATGAAATATTTTATAATAAATAACCAATAAAACAAAATAAAAACAAAAATACCTAATGATATATTTGGCCATACAAGGCGCGAAGATCACAGTGATGAGATTTTGATGCTTGATGTCAGAGTTACAAAATTAAGAAGTGATTTACAAGCTCTACAAACCACACTCAATGCTAGTCTTCAACTAGAGATTACAAATTTACAATCACAATGCATCGACCCTCTTCTTAAAATTGACTCAGAACTTAAATTATTGCTTCAAAAATATACTGACTTGGCAACATTGGATAATTTTCAAAGTTTAGAGGAAGCTGTAGCAGTTCTTCAAGCCAAATTAAAAACTCAGGCTACCAACTCTGAGCAATTGAAACAACAATTAGAAGAACAGATTAATAATGTCCAGACACAGCTCCAAACAATTGTCAAAAGCATAAAATCACAAGAAGATTTTGATCTAGTAATTTCCACTCTAACAGAACAAATTCAATCACTACAAATACCTAATCTGGACCCTTTGAACAATGCCATATCCGAGGTTAAAGAAAAAATTGAGACACTTGAAAATTTTATGAACAACGTACCATCTTCTGATGCTCTGAGTGCTATAACTCGTAATGTTGCCAACATCAAGCTGCAACTTGAGACATATGAAGATTTTGGAAAAATTCAGAGTACCATAACTCACCTTGAGGGTACCATAGCAGCAGTACAAAGTGATCTGACAAATGAACAAGAAACTCTAGAATCTCGCCTGCCTGGTATTGTAGACACCCTTGTCAGTGTCCAGCAACAGATCACCAAACTTGAAAACCTCAATACTGAATCTGAGCTATCTCATTTTCATCAGTTGATCGATGATATCCAAACAAAACTTGAAATTTTACAACAATCGACACCTACTCAGGCAGACATAAACCTGCTTCAAGATGCTATGCGTAGTGTGGCTGACGCTAGTGAATTAAATGATGTGAAATTGGCCCTTGAGTCTTTGCAGAATACTGTAGCAAATCTGCCTACATCACAAGAACTTAAAAATATTAAAAGAGCAGTGAATCGCATACTAAAATCAGAAGATATCAAAAATATCCAGACAGAGATCAAACACCTTAATCAGACAGTGGCTACTCTTCCAACCAATCAACATATTAATGAACTTTATGCCCTGTTTGAGGATATCAGGAGACAAGTTCATGATCTTACTGCCCAAAATTCAAAATTGGCGGTTGTTGAAAATTTACAGCAAATTGTAGCCAACATCAAGCAACAGCTAGGGACCATGGAAACCAACCAAGCAAATGCTCTGTCTGTTTTTGCCACGCAACTTCAAGAAATTATCCAACAATACAAAAAACTTGCTGTGGACATAAGAATTAAACCAGGTCACGATGAGATTGTTAGGACTATCAATGAGCACCTTGAATCTGTAACAAGTAGATTGCTTACAGCAGAAAAAGAAATAACTGGTCTAATCGAGAATCCTAAGCATACAGTAATCCTTGAATTAAACAGTATCCTCAACAAAGAATATGATTCACCATTTACACCAGGTGGTAAAATATATATGCTGTTCCCTGCGCAATTTTATTACCAGTTTTTTGTTGGAGGCACACTCAGACCAATCAAGATCAAATACTGGCTACAACCACAGGCACACCACTATCCTACTTTATCAATAACAAATGCTGACGACAAACCAAAGGTCACCAGTGTAGAGTTAGAGGATTTTACAGATCCCAATACATTAGAGACAACTTATGCCGAAGATGATGGTTCTTTGGAATTTAAAATACAAATAGGAGACAAATTATATTTAGAAAATCCTGTGGTATCTGCTGCTGAACACCCTATAGTTGCAATATTCTTATTTACATACTATTTCTAGACAAATTATTGTTGATGAATTACACAAACCAGCTAGACGTAACTATAACCGACTGCCAGTAGTTACAAAAGGCATAGATGATTTATGTCAGTCTGACTTGGTGGAAATGGCGCCTCATGGGGAACAGCTGAAAAACTTAGACAAAATCAATAAGGGCTACAAGTATATACTTACTGTCATAGATACATTTTCAAAATTTGCTTGGGCTATGCCGCTCAAATCTAAAACTGGAAAATGTGTTACAGAAGCCTTCAGGACAATTATTAATCAGAGTGGAAGATCACCGCGCAATTTACAAACAGATAATGGCAAAGAATTCTATAATTTGGTGTTCCAACAATTTATTAAAAACCATTCAATAAAACATTACTCGAGTTACAGTGATCTCAAAGCTTCTATTGTAGAAAGATTTAACAAAACTCTAAAAAATCATATCTATAAACAATTTACCCTTCAAGGTAATTATAAATGGCTTACTATCCTACCAGAACTTTTAGATAGATATAACAACTCGCTCCACACCACAATTAACATGAAACCCTCTGAGGTAACTTTATCTGATGAGCAGAAATTGATCAGCACTGTTTACTATCCTAAATATCGGCCAACAACAAAAAAAGCTAAATACAAGGTTGGTGATCAAGTAAGAATTAGCAAATATAAGCACTTATTTAAAAGAGGTTTTACCAGAAACTGGAGTACTGAATTATTTACAGTGGTTCAAGTTAAACCTGGGACCCGTAACACATATATAATAAAAGATCACCGAGGAGAAATTCTTAAAGGCAGGTTTTATGAAGAAGAACTTAACAAAACTAAACAGCCTGACACATATCTCATAGAAAAAGTCATTCGCAAAAAAGGCAACAAAATACTGGTCAAATGGCTAGGTCTCCCAGAACACAGTTGGATCGAGGCAGACAAAGTGATAATATAAAAACCTGGGATGTTATAAAGAGACTACCAGATCCTGAACAAGAGAATAAGAGAAATGGCAAACTGTTGCCTGATAATATTAGATGTCTTATTGTTGGGCCATCGCGTTGTGGTAAAACTACACTAATGATTGATAATTTTATATTGGCACCCAACTGGTTAGACTGGAAAAACAGGCACTTGTATGTCTTCTCTAAGAGTTTAGAACAATTAAAATATCAACAACTAATGAATCTATATGATGGACTGGATATAGCCACTTTTGAATCAGATGTTAAACCCCTTCATGAATGTCTCGATAACTCTGTTGTTGTATTTGATGATATTATACTGGAAAACCAAAACAAGGTTAGAAATTTCTTTACACAGGGCCGACACAAAAACATAGATTGCCTCTACCTGGCACAGACTTTTTCTAAAATACCAAAACAATTGATAAGAGACAACAGCAATTTTATATGTCTGTTTTATCAAGACCATACCAACCTCAAACACATACATGATGAACATGTAGGTGGGGACTTGAGTTACAATAATTTTTCTAAGTTTTGCAGTATGTGCTGGAACCAGGATAGGTATGGATTTGTTACAATTGATATGACAAGGAAACCTAATAGTGGTAAATATAGAAATAAAATTAATAATTTTCTAGATATTAAAACATATATAAATAACCATGAAAAGACCAATAATTGATGATCTTAAATTAAGAGATTATCTTGTAAAAAGATTTAAGGGATGGAAATCAGAAAACCGAGGAATCTATGAACAACACAAGCAAACAGAACAACCTATTATTGATGCTATTAGTGAATTAGGTAAAAATATCAAAACTGTTACCGAGCAGAATCAAAATTTGATAACAGAGCTTGTGCCGGTAGCCGCTAGGAACATATTAGATTATCCAATCACCCCACTTTCTAGTATTCATACACCTAGTCCTGTTCCTCCTCGAAGAATTGAAGCTAGTCAGGATCCTATTGAATTGGGTCTTCTTGCTCAAAAATATTTAAGCACATCTAAAGACAACAAAGATGAGGTTTTTGGTTTATATGCTGATGCAGAACTTGATGGTAGCATCATACATAGAATTGGCAATTTTAGGGTAACATTTATGGGAGATGATCTAATAGTATATTCAGAATCTCATCTTGGAGAAAGAGGTGGTTTTGTTAAGTATCCTGGCAAAAATCCTGATAAATTTTTAGCCATAGAAACTCTAAATATTCACTGTAATGTGGTCGAGGGTATGATCACCAAATCAAATGGCATAGGCACTCACAAACAAACTGGCATTATTACAACATTTAAACCTAACTCTGAATTTATGGAACCGATCATCTATACTCCATCACCAACGTTATATTTTCCTGTGTGCCATAATAGAATAGATTATATTGAGTTGATGGTCACTAATGAAAAAGAAGAATTAGTTGATTTTGCTGGAGCCACAACAACTGCTATCATAGAAATTAATATTTAAATAAAAATACATATAAAAAAATAAATAAATAAATAAAATGGAAAATATTGAGAGTTATGAGCTACAATCATTCCCTCCAAACCGGAGGACCTTTGCAAATTTAAATAAGCCAACACAGAGATTGAGGTTGACCTTGATGTAGGAGATGCCTTTATACACCCTCACAGAGCAGACCTATATATCAAATTTGATGTTGTAAAACTCGATGGTACAGATTATCCAGGTAACTCAAATATAAGGCTGGTAGACAATTTTGTGCCACATCTATTCTCTGAAATCGAGATCAGAAAACATGGTGTTGTTATAAACAGAGTAGACTACCCTGGTATTACATCTACTGCTTTGGCCACACTAAAATTATCCAAGACCGAGGCCTCATACTACAAAATAGGTGGATTTGAGGCTGGTGATAAAATATTAACCAAGAGCCACACAGTACTGTTTCCTATGCGCCTGTTGCCTGGATTTTTCTCAGATTACAAAGATATTATGTGGAAGGGTGGTTTAAGAATAACATTTAGAAGAGCTGCCAATGATAATAATGCTTTGATGAGGTACAGTACATTAAACTCTACTGGGGCAGCTCTGCCTAATACCCTAACTGATGAGGGCAAATGTCTTATTCAGACTATGGAGCTAAGAATTCCAGTAGTTGAATATGACGCTAGTTATGCTCTTAAATACAAAGCAAATATACTAAAAAATCCACAGGTACCTTTACAATTTTATACATATCAATGTGTGCAAAAGCCTGCCACTGGTAGCTATTATGAATTTGATGCTACAAACTCATTCTCCAGTATACAATATGACATGCCAGATTTTGTGGTGGTACTGTTTCAGACTGGAAGAAACAATAATCAAGAAAAAAATTCAAGTAAATTTGATAACTGCAACATTAAAAACATATATCTTAAAAATGACAGAAATGAGGTGTTCCCCAGAGAAAATTATAATTTAGACATGTCCAAGGATGATTTCCTCAAATTATATGAGGCATTTACATCATTCAAAAGAGTTACAATTGGGAATACTGACATGTATTACTCACCAGATGAATTCAAAGCACAGAGACCCATGTTTGTCATCAACACCTCAAAAAGAAAACAGGTTGTGGTTAATGACAGGACAAACATTAAAATTATTTGTGAATTCCATGATACACTCCCTGATGACACCATATGTAGTGTTATTCTTATAGGTGAAAAATCATATGTTTATGATGTAAGAAATGAGAGAGTCACAGAGCAATTCTAGAAGACTTCTACATATTACACTGTTTTAGTATTAGATATATAAGTTGAGCCTGGTGTGCAATTAAAATATTTGAGTTAACATATTAATATTCTAAATTTAAACCGAAAATAAAGCAGAAGTGGACCGGAATTAAATATATATAGGTGTGGGTGAGTGTGGGTGTAGGTGTGGGTAGGTGTAGATGTGGGTGTAGGTGTGGGTGTAGGTGTGGGTGGGTGTAGGTGTGGGTGGGTGGGTGTAGGTGTGTGTAGGTGTAGGTGTGGGTAGGTGTAGATGTGGGTGTAGGTGTGGGTAGGTGTAGGTGGGTGTAGGTGTGGGTGTAGGTGGGTGTGGGTGGGTGTAGGTGGGTGTGGGTGGGTGTGGGTGGCTTAGGCCAAAAAACAATATCGAGAAAAGCATATTTTTAAGAAATTTATAAACAGCAATTTTGGCAAATTCAAGTTTAGCCACATCAATTTGAGAGGGTCATACTTTCTCGGAAGCTTTTTTTTTACAAAAATCGTAGGTTTTACACAGTAACAATAAAATTTTATATACATTTTGCCTTAGTTTTAAGTATTTCTATTCAGTCAAACACCTCATACTTTCTCGTGCTAACTACGGTATAAATACCACTACTTACTCCTATTATTAATACCGTAATAATATATTATGTTGATGGAATCATGTAATTATACCTGTAGTTAATATTATTGCTGTAATAGCTCTTGTTGCTGCTCATGGGCTTTGATCTCCTAGATGATATGGGTGATCTTGATTTGTTGACATATGGTAGGTTAGGCAGTATACTTCAGGGACTCTTTCTAAAAGATAATGTGGTAAAACTTTGCTTCATATGTTAGGAAGTTTAGTGCAATATCTATAATATTTTTTTTATTTGCATTGCCACACACTGTATGGTGTCATAAGAATTAGTTACGATGAGAAATAATGTGAAAATTGAGTAAAAATAATTCAATTGAATGGTGACAAGCTCATAAGATTTTCCGCACTAGTTGAAGGAGCTATCATAGAATGGACCCTTATACATTTGACACTACTTTATTCAACAGATACAGATAGTGATCTAATGCATATTCATTTTCAGTAACTTTTCATTGTGTTGACACGCTTTGACCTTAGCTCACAAACAACTCTTGCATCATGGAATTTATCTTTTTTTGAGTGACATAAAATGCAGAATGATTTGTCTTGCATAGTTATATGTTTCTAAAATAATTTTTCATCTTTTATTTTTCTCGTACAGCTGAGATATGGTTCGAGAAAATAGGGCGAAAGGACTTGAGGCACAAAACATACAAAAGTTACAGAGTTTGTGGCGACAATTTTTCAGAGAAAATGTTTATGAATTCTAATAGAAATAAGTTATTGCATGATGCATACCCAGAGTAGAACCAAGTAAGTATATTGCATTTCTTATGGAATTATATTGTCATCAGTTATGTGGCTCATGCATAAGAAATTGTATTTTCCCTTTTCTGGATTACAAAAATAATGCTTTAGAGTAAAATTTTGCTTAAAGTACATAACACCTAACAACACAATACATTGCTTGAGGATGTTAGAAACAAATGTATTTAATGTTTCACTAAATATTCCAAGCAGGGTGGATAAAAATATATGATTTTCAGCTAAACAGTCCTGTAAAATATTTGAACAGTTTGATTAAAGGAAATAAAATGCACACATTTTTCTGTTTGAGACTGTACATATGTGAACCTACTATGGAAATGTTTGTTGAGTGTGTTAATGATTCTTTAATAATTTCAGTAACTTTTATTCCAGTGAAAGTCTGTAGGACCTCAAAGAGATAATCATACCTTATGCAAAATATATTAATTACTAGTGATTCAATAAATATATATACCTGAATAACAATGTGTTTATTTTCCCTTACATTTGTTATTAGCAATAGAATATAATGTTTTACATTTCCACAATATGAGTACTAAATCATTAAAAGTAATTTACTTACTCTGAAACTGTTCTCTTCTTCTGGAGTATTTCAACATGTAAATTCATTCTTGGTGAAGTATAACATGTCACCATAGTGAGTGTCCGACCAAGAAACCTATCAGTATGACTATCAATGGTTTGTCTAATGAAATTTCATTAACAATATTATGATAATATTCAATACAGTGGAAATTAATTGATGTAGGGTTTTAAGGATTTCTTATAGTCTTTTACTCTATATTCCATATGTATAATGCTAACAATATAATTTATATGTGTAATTGGAAGTAAGATGCTTGAAATAGATTTTGGGACTTGTAGACATAATGACCATATTGGGCCATTCAATGTATGTGAGGAAGAATCCTCTTATCTAATATCCTTACTTGAGTTTGAACTGTTCTTTTAGGTCTACTTTATGCACAGAAAGGCTAATTGGGTTGAGCCTACAGTTTAAAGTGGGATCCGAAACACTATGGGTCTCCACCAGGTATCGAACCCATACCTGAGTTAAAAAATGGGTGTGAAGAGCCCCTTGAGAAAAGTTGAATGTTATAAAGACTTGCAAAGGACATACACAAAACTACGAACTTCCTCAGAGACAGTATAAGAGCCCCGCTCTTCTCAAGGTAATGACATTTATTAAAGTGCTGTCATTATCTCCCAACCTGGTCAATTATTGGTAAAATCAGTTTGAGGAAAGTATAATCTACACATTAGGTAGGAATAAGCCAATCACTTAACATTTAGACATGGCACATTGGATGGTCTAGCCTTGCAGCAAATCATCATGAGTGAGACACCTATGTTCGATACGAAGCCAAGTTAAATTTGCTCCTTGATGGAAGGGATGGTATGAGAAATGCACCAATGATCGACCTGATAGTGTGAAGCTTGAAAGAATGATTATTTATTAATTTTTTATGTTCACTTTCGTTTAGACTGACTAGAAACATGTGTGACATTATTTAGAAGCTGAAAATGATGTGAAACGCCCTCCCTTGCCCGGGAAAACAAATGCTACCACTACCTATGTAGGATCGGCAAAATCTCCCTCGGACAAGTGAAATAGCGTTACGGTCCAGGTTGAGTTCGTGTATAGGGACCGGTGACCAACAGTGCATAGCGATTAGCCATATCAAACAAAAAACATATACTTTCAATCACCACCTTTTTACCTGTAGCCGGGAGGCGGCTAGCTGAGTAGTGTAAAATACCATATAATAAAATCGAGAAATGAAGAGGCATTTTGACTGAATAGAAATACTTAAAACTAGGGCAAAATGTTAATATAATTTTATTTTTACTGTGTATAACCTACGATTTTTGTAAAAAAATCTTCTGAGAAATGAAGACCCCCTCAAATTGATGTGGTGAAACCTGGATTTGGTAAATTGTTGTATATAAATTTGTTAAAAAATATGCTATTTTTCTCGACACTGTTTTTGGCCTAAGCCACCCACACCCACCTATATTAACCTACCTATCTACACATATTTACTTCTGGTCTACTTCTGGTTTATTAAATTTAGAATATTAATATGTTAACTCAAATATTTTAATTCAGGACCAGGTCCAACTTGTTTATCTAATACTAAACACAATATAATATGCAGAAATCTTCTAGAATTGCTCTGTGACTCTTTCTCGCCTCGCATACAAACATACACACACAAGTTTACTTCTGGCATCATGTTGTGCAACAAATTATTTATTCAATATTGTGCAGCAAATTATTAGACACGTGATTGGTTGGTTATGACGTAATGGGATGTCTTCTGATTGGCTGATGCGATCCACGCTTGGACTACTTAAGGTTTTCGCGTTACAGATCGGTCAATATTGTCAGAAATAGTTGAAGTGTATAGAGGTGTTGTTACAGTGCTCATCATATTACAGGGTTTGATATATAGAACATATTTCTGGTATACTGAACAAAAGTTATATATTTTGTATAAAGGAGTCTGATATTTGATATCTCCAGGTTGTATTTGTGGTAATCTCTTTATATTTAGAATCTGGCTTGCATTTGTTCCAGTCTGCCCCATTTTGCTATACAAAAATCAATACATATTAGGTCATTGCCCGTGGAGACATGCAACATGTGCTAGGTCAGTGATTCTCGAGGTCGAGTGCTTCCGTAGATCAATATTTATTCTACCTTCGTGCAAGTGGCTTTAGTCAGACAATCCGTCATGGTTTTATAAGTACAGAATTTTGATTTGAATCCCGAGAAATCTGATATATAAAACCAACTTCAAAAATTAAAAATATTAACATATTAAATATATACAAATATATATAAACTACATTGCTAAACCCAATTAATATTTTATATCAAATATAGAGGTTTAATTTAAACCCCAGGAAATCTGATAAAATAAACCAATAATAAAAATATATTAACCATACAAGGAATATTATTAAACACAATTAATATTTTATATTAAGTATAAAGTTTTAATTTGAACCCCCCAAAAAATTTTATATAATAAATTAAAAATAAAAATGCCAAATCAAAAATATTGTAATCAATGCAATAAGAATATATATAGCTCTAATTGGGCTAGGCACCAAAAGAATTGTAATCCAGACAAATGCAGAACACTAACAAAGATATGCCCAAAATGCAATAGAAAATATAACATGGAATATTTCTTATATAAACATAAAAATACTTGTTCTGCACAGTCTTCTATTTTATCACAACCATCTACATCTTCATCTGGTCTAAAAAGAAAACTTGAAATATCTAATAATCATAAGCCAGCAAAGCACCCACGCTATACACCTATTCATAGTAGTTTTAATAACCAATTAAAAGATTACCGTTTTATATCAGAGCCAAAATGTGATATTAAGAATTTTTTGAATAATATAAATTCTGATGTGCAGGATATTCTAAATAAACAAAATAGTTCTGATAAATTATCTTTCAAATTATTTACACAATATAAGAAGGCAAATGGAACAAAATTTACACACCCCCACATAACAGAAATTGTAGTTATATTTTCAAATATAAATTTAGACGAAATAATAAACAGTTTGATAGAGCAATTAATTATTAAACATTCTGAGTTTGCTGCAAAAGAATCCGGATGGAGTTTATGTGGATCTCCACACAAGTTATATATTAATATTTCTGAATTTAACCCATTACAAGGTTCTACATATTTGCCATTACCTGCCAATATTAAAAACAAAAGAGCAGTGGTCAATATTGAAAATAATGACGAGAAATGCTTTTTGTGGTGTATTTTAGCTGCTTTATATCCAGTTTTAGATAATCCAAAAAGAATAAGTAATTATAAACAACATGAAAATGATTTTAATGAAGCAATGGAGGGCTTAGAATATCCAATGTCTGTTCAAAATATTGATAAATTTGAAAAAAAGGCCAGAGATACCATTGATAAATGGTAAAAAATTATCTATTAATGTATTTATTTGTTCTAATGGTGCTGGGAATTGCTTGATAGAACCTCTTAGAATTAGTACACTTGATGATAATTTGGCTATTCCGATTGATTTACTCTTAATTGAGGGGGATGGCATGTACCATTACACTTTAATACGTAATCTTGAAACTTTAGTAAGAAAACAAATAAATAAATCTAATACAATATTTAAGTTGTGCCGAAGATGTTTAACTGTATTTGATGGTCAAAAAATGGTAAATGGAGTTCGTGAACGTAACACAGAAATTGCTAAAAACAAATTAATTGAACATTTAAAATATTGTGGCAACAATAAACCTGTTCATATGGTGATGCCTAATCCAAATGAAAATGCCAAATTTAAAAAATTTGAAGCCTTATTAGAACACCCAGCATATATAGTCTGTGATTTTGAGTCAAACCTGAAACCTCTTGCATTCTGTAACCCAGATCCTGATGAATCTTCAAGTACATCATACCAGTTACATGAACCTTCTAGTTTTTGTTATATAGTTATACAGAATGGTGTTGTTAGTAAAGAATATTTATACATGGGACCAAATGCCATCAAAGAATTTGCACATAGAATAGAAAATGAGTGTTATTACATAGCATCTAATATTTTATTAAAATCAAAACCTATGATGCCTTTAACAGAAGAACAAATTCAAAATTTTAACAATGCAGAAAAATGCCCGATATGTGATTTTAAATTTTCAAATACAAATATCAAGGTAAAACACCATTCTCATACAGATGGTAAATTTTTAATGGCTCTGTGTAATAGTTGTAATATTAAGATCCAGAGACCAAAATTTGTCCCGATATTTTGCCATGGTGCATCTAATTATGATTTTCATCACTTGATTAGGTATGAGGGGTTTGACAAGCAGAATTTAAATATTTTAGCAGAGAATGATGATAAATATATATCTATTAGCAAGATAATTAAAGTTAATGGTGCTCTTCTTGATTCATACAGAATTCTGTCGGCTAGCTTGGCTACTCTGGCCAGTCAATTATCTGATGATCAATTTAAAATTACTTGTGACATGTTTCAAAATCAGAACTTGAAATTAATTAGAAGAAAAGGTGTATATCCATATGACTATGTTACTAATTTTTCTAAATTTGATGAGTGTGCTTTACCACCAAAACAAGCAATTTTACAGTAAACTCAGGGCCTCCGGAATCACTGATGAAGATTATCACCATGCCAAGTTGATGTGGGACAATTTAAAATGCCAGACACTTGGTGATTATCATAAGGCATATTTAAAACTTGATGTCACTCTGTTAGCCGATATACTTCAGGCATTTAGGAAATCTTCAATAGAAAATTATAAGCTAGATCCAATTTATTTCTATAGTGCTCCGGTGGCCGCGGTGGCTCAGTCGGTAACGCGTCTGACTACCATGCTCAAGGTCCCGGGTTCGATCCCCGGCCGGTTCAAATCCGGGAACTTTTCTAACGGTGGAAGCGGCCCCGGCGCCTACCCAGCGTCGAATAACATGGGTACCTGGGGGAAACCCTGGGGGGTAAAGGCGGTCAGGGGCGTGATGCTGATCACATCACCCCCACTCACGACCGGATCAAGAAAGTGTGGGGCGTTACCCCCGCACCCCCTATACGCCTTCATGGCGTGGTGCTATGCACAGGGGAACACTTTACCTTTTTTCTTCTATAGTGCTCCGGGCCTAGCATGGTCTGCAATGTTTTTAAACACTAAAATGGAATTGAATTTAATCCAAGATCAAGATATGTATCTTTTTATGGAACAATGTATACGAGGAGGCATGGTGCAATGTTCTCAGAGATATGCGAGAGCTAATAACAAATATATTTCTAATTATAATCCAGAATTGACATCAAATTATATACTTTATGTGGATGCTAATAGTTTGTATGGTCATGCTATGATGGATAAATTGCCATATGCAGGGCTTGAGTGGGTTGAAAATTTTAATATTGAGGATCTTCAGGATTTTGATGATAATGATTATGGTTTATTCTTAGAGGTTGATCTGACAATTCCAGATAATTTACACACCAAGTTTTCTGATCTGCCCCCAATTCCTGAGGTTAAGTGTTCACCTGGTTCTAAACAAAAGAAATTGATGATGACTCTAGAGCCAAAACAGGATAATGTTATATATTATAAAAACCTCCAGTTCCTAATAGATCATGGTGTTAAAGTAACTAAGGTTGGGAAAGTTTTGAGGTTTAGGCACTCAAGATGGTTGAAACCATATATTGATACGAACACCGAGCTTCGAACATGTGCAGTGAGCCAATTTGATAAAACTTTGTTTAAATTAATGGTAAATTCAGTATATGGCAAAACTATAGAAAATGTCAGAAAACATACTGACGTTAAATTAGTTACCGACCCCAGCCGGAGCAAAAAATTGGTGGCAAAACCGAATTTCAATTATAGAAGAATTTATGATGAGAATATGACACTCTTCAACATGAAAAAACAAAAATTAAATTTGATAAACCTATTTATGTAGGGGCTGTGATATTAGAATTAGCCAAATTACATATGTTAAAACTTTATTATGATGTGTTGAAACCTTTTTGTGGTAATAATATAAAATTAATGAACATGGACACAGATAGTTTTATTCTTGATATTCAAACAGAAGATGTTTATAAAGATATATCTCAACCTGAATTATTTAAATATTTTGATACTAGTGAATATACAAAAATTAAACCCCACAATAAAAAGGTGCCTGGTAAGTTAAAAGATGAGACACTTGGCGATGTTATTGTAGGATTTGCTGGGTTAAGGGCCAAGATGTATAGTTTTAAAACATGTAGTGGTGGTGTTACTAAAAAAGCCAAGGGTATTGGTAGAGTAATTGTAGATAAAGAGCTTGAATTTAAAGATTATGAAGATTGTCTTAAATCAGAAAGGTTAATTAGAACATCAGAATGTAGAATCCAGAGTGTGGGTCATTTGTTGACCACAAATATTGTAAGAAAAGTGGCTCTGGACCCACATGACGATAAGAGATGCATTTTATCATGTGGCATACATACTCTACCATGGGGTCATTGTGACTTGAGAAGTGATAAACAATGTCCAATAACAGAGCATGATTTGAAATAAATAAAACATGCCGATGAACTTATTTGTATTTAAAAAACAAGATATTATGGACTTGCCGACACCAGCCCCCTCTCCTGATATACAATCTAAATTAAGTGGTTTCTTAATTATTCATGTGAATAGCATACTTACAGATGTTGATGATAAAACAGGTAAAACATTATACATATTTAACAATAATTTAAATCATTACCAATTACCTGTAGGTGGTCAATTACAATTTATTACAACTCCCGAGGGTGATGTCAAGGTTTCAGTAGGGAGAAATATTTATAGAATTAAGCACTCAAACATGGTTTCTGGTACTGTATATACCGTCTCTGCCGGTGACTGTTTATATATTGAGGTCCCGGGATATTATGACAAACTTATACCTTTTTTTATAGAATTAAGAATGAAATATTTTATAATAAATAACCAATAAAACAAAATAAAAACAAAAATGCCTAATGATATATTTGGCCATACAAGGCGCGAAGATCACAGTGATGAGATTTTGATGCTTGATGTCAGAGTTACAAAATTAAGAAGTGATTTACAAGCTTTACAAACCACACTCAATGCTAGTCTTCAACTAGAGATTACAAATTTACAATCACAATGCATGGATCCTCTTCTTAAAATTGACTCAGAACTTAAATTATTGCTTCAAAAATATACTGACTTGGCAACATTGCATAATTTTCAAAGTTTAGAGGAAGCTGTAGCAGTTCTTCAAGCCAAATTAAAAACTCAGGCTACCAACTCTGAGCAATTAAAACAACAACTGGAAGAGCAGATTAATAATATCCAAGCACAATTCCAAACAATTGTCAAAAGCATAAAATCACAAGAAGATTTTGATCTAGTAATTTCCACTCTAAAAGAACAAATTCAATCACTACAGATTCCTAATCTGGACCCTCTGAACAATGCCATATCCGAGGTTAAAGAAAAAATTAAGTCACTTGAAAATTTTATGAACAACTTACCATCTTCCGATTCTTTGAGTGCTATAACTCGTAATGTTGCCAACATCAAACTGCAACTTGAAACATACGAAGATTTTGGAAAAATTCAGAGTACCATAACTCACCTTGAGGGTACCATAGCAGCAGTACAAAACGATCTTACAAATGTACAAGAAACTCTAGAATCTCGCCTACCTGGTATTGTAGACACACTTGTCAGTGTCCAGCAACAGATCACCAAACTTGAAAACCTCAACACCGAATCTGAGCTATCTCATTTTCATCACTTGATCGATGATATCCAAACAAAACTTGAAATTTTACAACAATCAACACCTACTCAGGCAGACATAAACTTGCTCCAAGATGCTATGCGTAGTGTGGTTAATGCTAGTGAATTAAATGATGTGAAATTGGCCCTTGAGTCTTTGCAGAATACTGTAGCAAATCTGCCTACATCACAGGAACTTAAAAATATTAAGAGAGCTGTGAATCGCATATTGAAATCAGAAGATATCAAGAATATCCAGACAGAGATCAAACACCTTACTCAGACAGTGGCCACTCTACCAACTAATCAACATATTAATGAACTCCATGCTTTGTTTGAGGATATCAGAAGACAAGTCCGCGATCTTACAGCCCAAAATTCAAAATTGGCGGTTGTTGAAAATCTACAGCAAATTGTAGCCAACATCAAGCAACAGCTAGGGACCATGGAATCCAACCAAGCAAATGCTCTGTCTGTTTTTGCCACGCAACTTCAAGAAATTGTGCAACAATACAAAAAACTTGCTTTAGACATAAGAATTAAACCAGGCCACGATGAGATTGTTAGGACTATCAATGAGCACCTTGAATCTGTAACAAGTAGATTACTTACAGCAGAAAAAGAAATAACTGGTCTAATCGAGAATCCTAAGCATACAGTAATTCTTGAATTGAACAGTATACCCAACAAAGAATATGATTCACCATTTACACCAGGTGGTAAACTGTATAAGCTGTCCCCTGCACAATTTTATTACCAGTTTTTTGTTGGAGGCACACTCAGACCAATCAAGATCAAATACTGGCTACAACCACAGGCACACCACTATCCTACTTTATCAATAACAAATGCTGACGACAAACCAAAGGTCACCAGTGTAGAGTTAGAGGATTTTACAGATCCCAATACATTAGAGACAACTTATGCCGAAGATGATGGTTCTTTGGAATTTAAAATACAAATAGGAGACAAATTATATTTAGAAAATCCTGTGGTATCTGCTGCTGAACACCCTATAGTTGCAATATTCTTATTTACATACTATGTCTAGACAAATTATTGTTGATGAATTACACAAACAAGCTAGACGTAACTATAAGCGACTGCCAATGGTTACAAAAGGCATAGATGATTTATGTCAGTCTGACTTGGTTGAAATGTCGCCTCGCCTAAAGGCGGGACAGCTGAAAAACTTAGACAAAATCAACAAGGGCTACAAGTATATACTTACTGTTATAGATACATTTTCAAAATTTGCCTGGGCTATGCCACTCAAATCTAAGACTGGAAAATGTGTTACAGAAGCTTTCAGGACAATTATTAATCAGAATGGAAGATCACCGCGCTTTATACAAACAGATAATGGCAAAGAATTCTATAATTTAGTGTTCCAACAATTTATTAAAAGCCGGTCAATAAAACATTACTCGAGTTACAGTGATCTCAAGGCTTCTATTGTAGAAAGATTCAACAGAACTCTAAAAAATCATATGTATAAACAATTTACCCTTCAAGGTAATTATAAATGGCTTACTATTCTACCAGAACTTCTAGATAAATATAACAACTCAGTCCACACCACTATCAACATGAGGCCCTCTGAGGTAACTTCATCTGATGAGCAGAAATTAATCAGCACTGTTTACTATCCTAGATACCAACGAACAACAAAAAAAGCTAAATACAAAGTTGGTGATCAAGTAAGAATTAGCAAATATAAGCACTTATTTAAAAGAGATTTTACCAGAAACTGGAGTACTGAATTATTTACAGTGGTTCAAGTTAAACCTGGGACCCGTAACACATATATAATAAAAGACCATCGAGGAGAAATTCTCAAAGGCAGGTTCTATGAAGAAGAACTCAACAAAACTAAACAGCCTGACACATATCTTATAGAAAAAGTCATCCGCAAAAAAGGCAACAAAATACTGGTCAAATGGCTAGGCCTCCCAGAACACAGTTGGATCGAGGCAGACAAAGTGATAATATGAACATCTGGGATGTTATAAAGGGACTACCAGAGCCTGAACAGCAGAATAAGAGAAATGGCCAGCTGCTACCTGATAATATTAGATGTCTTATTGTTGGGCCATCAGCTTGTGGTAAAACTACACTAATGATTGATAATTTTTTACTGGCACCCAACTGGTTAGACTGGAAAAACAGGCACTTGTATGTCTTCTCTAAGAGTTTAGAACAATTAAAATATCAGCAACTTATGAATCTATATGATGGACTGGATATAGCCACTTTTGAATCAGATGTTAAACCACTTCATGACTGTCTCGATAACTCTGTTGTTGTATTTGATGATATTATACTGGAAAACCAAAACAAGGTTAGAAATTTTTTTACACAGGGTCGACACAAAAACATAGATTGCTTCTACCTGGCACAGACTTTTTCTAAAATACCAAAACAATTAATAAGAGACAACAGCAATTTTATATGTGTGTTTCATCAAGACCATACTAAACTCAAACACATACATGATGAATATGTAGGTGGGGACTTGAGTTACAATAATTTTTCTAAGTTTTGCAGTAGGTGTTGGAACCAGGACAGCTATGGATTTGTCACAATTGATATGACAAGGAAACCTAATAGTGGTAAATATAGAAATAAAATAAACAATTTTCTAGATATTAAAATATATATAAATAACCATGAAAAGACCAATTATTGATGATTTTAAATTAAGAGATTATCTTGTAAAAAGATTTAAGGGATGGAAATCAGAAAACAAAGGTATTTATGAACAACACAAGCGCACAGAACAGCCTATTATTGATGCTATTAGTGAACTAGGTAAAAATATTAAAACTGTTACAGAGCAGAACCAAAATTTGATCACAGAGCTTGTGCCGGTAGCTGCTAGGAACATATTAGATTATCCAATCACCCCACTTTCTAGTATTCATACACCTAATCCTGTTCCTCCTCGAAGAATTGAAGCTAGTCAGGATCCTATTGAATTGGGTCTTCTTGCTCAAAAATATTTAAGCACACCTAAAGACAACAAAGATGAGGTTTTTGGTTTATATGCTGATGCAGAACTTGATGGTAGCATTATACATAGAATTGGCAATTTTAGGGTAACATTTATGGGGGATGATCTAATAGTATATTCAGAATCTCATCTTGGAGAAAGAGGTGGTTTTGTTAAGTATCCTGGCACACCTGGATTGTGGGAACTGATGACTCGTAAAAGACCTGGCAGCTATACAGATCAAGACTATGAACACTACAAAGAAATATTAATAAAATCAGATGCTCTATACCAGAACAATGATCCCACACAAAAAAGAGTTAAGTCTAGCAGTGGAGCAAAATACAACAATTTAATCAAGCCCATATGGTCACAGATCAAGACAGGTAGTGGGATCAAACATTACAACACCCTGCCTAAAGAATTTGTCTGGGTTGACGATGTCAGAAAACTCGTAGATAGGTTGCTGGTCATAGCTGGGGAAGAAAATGCTGGTAACCACAATTTTTACAATGAAAAGGTTGGAATTATGGACATGATAAGCACCAAATTGTCTAATTTTATAGTGAATGATACTAAGGGGATTGGATATCTTATAAAAATTATTAATACTCTACCACCTAAATTTTGGAATATCTCCGAGGGTCGAGGGCTAGTTAATGACATCATAAACAAGCTGCCACTTGAACTACACATACCTGGCTATCAGTATTGTGGTCCAGGTACCAAACTAGACCATAGACTAAACAGAGGTGACCCTGGTGTTAATCCCCTAGATGCTGCTTGCAGAGACCATGACATAGCATACAACACACATACCGATCTTGAGAAGCGACATGTTGCAGACAAGAAATTAGAAGAGGCTGCATTTAGTAGATTTGTAAGCAAAGATGCTTCTTTGGGTGAAAAAATAGCAGCGTTGGGGACCACCATAGCTATGAACACCAAACAAACACTGGGGTGGGGGTTGTAAAAGATTAAATAAATTAGCTGCAATTTACTTGAACTAGTTAATCCCAGAATATGTATATAATAAACCAAAAATGAAAGCCAAAGGTGTTATGTATCAGATACCTTATGCAGGTCTTAAATCTCTTAAAACTATTGATAGCCTTTTAACTAAAAAGCAGCGCAAGAAAAAAAGCACTTGTCTTGCCAAGGGCCATGCTATGAAATTATTACTTAGTACCCTTAAAGAAAAAAATTACAGCAATCTAGAAAAAAATCACATGTGGGGGGTTTCATATTTAGTATCCCAGCTATTTTAGCTGCTTTGGGGGCTGTGGGGAGCTTAGCTGGGGGATCGACTGCCATAGCAAAAACAGTAATAGATGCTAAGAATGATAAGGCAGAATTAGATGAACAAAAGCGCCATAATCTGGCTATGGAAAAACAAGGCAAAGGTGTTAAGAAAGTTATGAATAAGTTAAAAAAAAACAATGGCCGCTTACAAACCAAGACATTGAAACTTTAATCAAACCACTGGGCATCAAAAATTTTAGAGGTGTATACATGTCTGATTCTTTACCAGAAAAACCACTCAAAAAAGAGTGTGGCATAGTCAATTTGGATAAGTACAAAAATCAAGGCACTCACTGGATCTGCTATCTTAAATATTTAAACAATGAGGCATTTGTGTTTGATTCATTTGGAGGTGTTCCACCTGAGAATTTAGTAAAATATCTAAAATCAACTAATCTTTATTACAATAATACCCGTCTTCAAAATTTCAAAGATGTTAATTGTGGACATCTGTGTTTATATGTTCTTAGATATCTGTCTCAAATAAATAAACCATCAATTGAAAATTTTCAAAAAGCCTTGTGGTATCTAAAACATCATGGGAGTATTCCATCTCACCAGCCAAAATTCAATATTGAAACTTAGATTACATGATGATATAGTTTATCCCAAAACAATAGCTCTCAGAGCATTCTATGGCATGTACTTGATACCCAATATTACACACCATAACAACAAGATTGCAGTTGGTGACCAAAACATTGTCATCACTCCAGGGCAATATAATGTGTCTACTTTAAATGCTCAATTACCCAGAGGTATAGTGTTAACTCAAAATTCTGTCACTCACAGAGTAGAGATTGTGTCTGCTACAGAAATAGTAGATCTGGGTACTATAGGAGAGCTATTAGGATTCGAAAACAACACAAAACTTGAACCAGCCATCAAACACACTGCCATTAATATACCTAAATTCCTGGCCATAGAGACTCTAAATATTCACTGTAATGTGGCCGAGGGTATGATCACCAAATCAGATGGCATAGGCACTCACAAACAAACTGGCATCATTGCAACATTCAAGCCTAACTCTGAATTTATGGAACCGATCATCTACACTCCATCACCAACATTATATTTTCCTGTGTGCCATAATAGAATAGATTACATTGATTTGATGGTCACTAATGAAAAAGAAGAATTAGTTGATTTTGCTGGAGCCACAACAACTGCTATTATAGAAATTAATATTTAAATAAAAATACATACAAAAAAATGGAAAATATTGAAATCATTCCCTCCAAACCGGAGGACCTTTGCAAATTTAAATCAAGCCAACACAGGGATTGAGGTTGATCTTGATGTAGGATATGGCTTTATACACCCTCACAGAGCAGACCTATACATCAAATTTGATGTTGTAAAACTCGATGGTACAGATTATCCGGCTAACTCAAAAATAAGACTTGTAGACAATTTTGTGCCACATCTGTTCTCTGAAATTGAGATCAGAAAACATGGTGTTGTTATAAACAGAGTAGATTACCCTGGTATTACCTCTACAGCTTTGGCCACACTAAAATTATCTAAGACCGAGGCCTCATACTACAAAATAGGTGGATTTGAGGCTGGTTATAAAATATTAAGCAAGAGTCACACAGTACTGTTTCCTATGCGCCTGTTGCCAGGATTCTTTTCAGATTACAAAGATATTATGTGGAAGGGTGGTTTAAGAATTACATTTAGAAGAGCTGCCAATGATAATAATGCTTTGATGAGGTATAGTACATTAAACCCTACTGGGGAAGCTCTGCCTAATACCCTACCTGATGAAGGCAAGTGTATTATTCAGACTATGGAGCTAAGAATTCCAGTTGTTGAATATGAAGCCAGCTATGCTCTTAAATACAAAGCAGATATCCTAAAAAATCCACAGGTGCCGTTACAATTTTACACATATCAATGTGTCCAGAAGCCTGCCACTGGTAGCTATTATGAGTTTGATGCTACAAATTCATTCTCCAGTATACAATATGACATGCCAGATTTTGTGGTGGTACTGTTTCAAACTGGAAGACACAATAATCAGGAAAAAAATTCAAGTAAATTTGATAGCTGCAACATCAAGAGCATATATCTTAAAAATGGCAGAAATGAGGTGTTCCCCAGAGAAAATTATAATTTAAACATGTCCAAGGATGATTTCCTCAAATTATATGAGGCATTTACATATTACAAAAGGGTCACAATTGGGAATACTGACATGTATTACTCACCAGATGAATTCAAAGCACAGAGACCCATGTTTGTCATCAACACCTCAAAAAGGAAACAGGTTGTGGTTAATGACAGGACAAACATTAAAATTATTTGTGAATTCCATGATACACTCCCTGATGAAACCATATGTAGTGTTATTCTTATAGGTGAAAAATCATATGTTTATGATGTAAGAAATGAGAGAGTCACAGAGCAATTCTAGAAGACTTTTGCATATTATATTGTTTTTAGTATTAGATAAACAAGTTAAGCCTGGTGTTCAATTAAAATATTTGAGTTAACATACTAATATTCTAAATTTAATAAACCAGAAGTGGACCGGAAGTAAATATGTATAGGTGTGGGTGGCCTCTTACAGAGGGGTGGCTTAGGACAAAAACAGTGTCGAAAAAAATAGCATATTTTTTAACAAATTTATAGACAACAATTTACCAAATTCAGTTGTCGCCACATCAATTTGAGGGGGTCTTCATTTCTCAGAAGATTTTTTTACAAACATCGTAGGTTATACACAGTAAAAATAAAATTATATTAACATTTTGCCCTAGTTTTAAGTATTTCTATTCAGTCAAAATGCCTCTTCATTTCTCGATTTTATTATATGGTATTTTACACTACTTAGCTGCATACCTGAAAATCACGGGTAGCGACATGCGTGCGAAATGATATAGCCCAAAATTAACATGAAAAATAAAAAGTGTATTCTATTCATAACAAAACAAAAATCAATTAGTTACATCTCCCCCTCGTTCACTCTCACATTCACTCACAGAATCAATCTTTACGGAGTCATCAACACAAAAATGATACATGATATGTACAGGTTTTATGACGACGAGCCCTAATTATCGCATTCACATTTAATGTTACCTCGAATTTTGTCTCATCAGGTCATTTGTGATTTTGCTCCAGTGCTACTCAAATCCTAGCCAGCCCTTACTTAAGTTCACCTTTTTGTTTTAAAAAAACTAGGTCGGTGCGGTGACAATACATTATTTGTCCAGCGTAAACAAAGGCGTCTCAGCGGCAATTACGCTCACGTGAGTGGACGTTTTCCTTTTACATGACCTCACGTGGTTCCAAACATAACAATAACCTCCGTTGAGTGACGCAACATATACTCTCAAGCAGGCGGAACTTCAACACTTCGCCGCGACGAGCAATTCAAATTACCAGGCAAATACTTTAACAAATAATCACATACGCGACCTGACGTAGCTAGCAGCGACACAGCGCTGACACATAAAAATGAACAAACCTCAAGTAGATTAAACAATTAAGCGGGCGGCGCTTTACTCTAATAGTACGCACTTTAAACAAATACAAAGGAGCACAAACAACAACGAATTTAAGATCATTAAAAAAATCACGAGAAACAAGTAAAATTGACCTGAGACAAATAGATTACAAATGACAAGCGCGACGGGAGTTTTTATAAGAAGTTTCGAGTCGTGTGGGCGTTTTCAAAATGTTGACGAATTTCAAGTGCGTTCTCTAAATCGATCGAGCCGTCACGTGTTGACATTAATATGGATGAATACATTACCATCTCTCAGCTTCCAAGGTGCATCCTGGCGTCTTTATGGGCGATTGAAATCGCATAGTATTCGCACGAAAGGTTTTCCTATTCTTCCTTGGTCGCGGCGATGAAGATGCGAAGAGCGTTCATACATCCGGTTCCTCGGCGGATCAGTGATGATGGGTCGTCGGCGTCGGTAGGGAACGTCAATGGGCTCGGCGTCTCTTCCTCTCGGGATCGGTGAACATCTCCGTGGTCTGCCGCGATTAGGACGTCGCATCTGGGCGGTGGGCGGTCGTTCTTGGCTCATCGGCGTCTTCTCCATCACCGTCGGACGATCTCGAGCGTCGGGACGTCAACAGGGCAGCGTTCGGCATCTCTCTCTCTCTCTCTCGTGGCGGCTGGTAGGCATCAGGCGGCTTAGCTCGTCGTTTCTCGGCACGTTATAGGCATGGGTCGTGTCTCGTCTGACATCGGGCGAATCGAGGGTAACGCCCTCATCTCTCTTCTTCTCTTAGCCCGCCATAATTTTCGATGTTCCTCGTTTCACAAAAACAGTAAACGGCGTAAGATTATCACGGAAACACAGTCTCGCTTCGACTTCCTCCAGCGATTGAGGTAAGCGCACTCGTAACGACTTACTGCCTATCACACACTGATGTTCGCAAAACAAAGCAAAGTCGACGGTATACGGAGAGATAACGCGGAGCTGCTCTCGCTATGAGAATCGCGGTAAAACTGTGTGTCGAAAAAGCATGTCCTTCGTTTTATCCCGATTTCGAAAAAGGACGCTCGGCGCTCGTTGAAGGGACGCTTCCGGAGAGGTCATTCCACTTCGCTCAACTGCAATCTGTGCCCATAAACTGATCGATTACAACAAATTCGATCTGGCATCCGTAATTCTTGCTTGATCGCGACGAAACTCCACACATCCGTCCTTGCACACATGTTGCTGCGCTGGTAAAAATTCCACACAAATCTGACAGCCGGAACCTGAGATATTTAAATGGTTGTCATTACGGTCGAATTTCCTAAGCTTTAGACGCATAACGTGACCTTTCACGTGCTCGCCCGTCAGTCTCGGAACTTCCTTTCATTCTCCCGTCGGCTTGGCAAATCAAATATATATTCTTACAAATTGAGACACTCAACACTTTGATTCAACACATTTTTTACGGCTAATTGTTAGAGTAATAATAATAATAATGACGACAGTAAATCTGACTGTCACAATGAGTAGCAGGGATTTTGTCAATATGGCATTCACTATGGGTGAAACGTTGCTGTTCATTGGTTCATTTCCAAGTGACATATGTCACATGTCACTTTGGTGTGAAATCTCTCTAAATTGCAAAAAATACTGTTGGTTTCTTTGTCATCAGCTGGAAATTGGCACATTTCTTTGTTTTTTTAATTAACTTTAAAATTCATGTGGAATATTTATTCTGAATGCATGGATTGTATCATCTTCAGTACTGTATTAAGTATATGAATATATAAAATACATATCTGTGCAGGATAAGATATTTCAGTGGTGTATTTATAATTCCATTGTGTGTGTGTTTAGTAGTGGGGGGCTGGGAGTGTGCTTATCTAGCTTGATAACTTCCCCAATGAGCTGTGTCACTCATAGCTATTATTTTATTCTATTCTCTCATGGTAGATGGCATTGAACTAGTTTCTATGTTGTATTTTCCAAAATATTATTTCATCTACAGAACACTGAATGTAAGTTGTGATAGAAATTAACTGTAGTGTAAAATATTTACTTTCATCTACAGCATAACATAACCCATGGTTCTACAGAATAGTTTCTCAACATATAGGGTGCGACCCACTCCTGGGTCCTGAGGGGACATTTGGTGGGTCGGGAAGTTGGGCTCGAAACTTTGTTAACTGGGTCTTAAAAACCTATTACCTTAAATTACTTAGATATATTGTTTTACCAATTTAAATTCAGGCCGTGTTGTTGTAAAAGAGCAAATATATGATTATAGACTAGGTGCACACCCCTACAAAGTAATTCCGCTGGTTCCCATCTTATGGTCCCATGAAGTGTAATATCCTTCAAGGTGGGTCCCCGACTGAAAAAGGTTGAGATCCACTGCTCTACAGACCTGGAAGGTCCTTGGCCTATCAACTGACTGCCAGTCTGCCTCCTACAACCCTACCTAGAGGTGTGGAGATCTTCAACCAGTAATGGGGTGACGTGGGGAGCTGTTATAGGAGATTTCCCAGACTGGGTTACGCTACTCACCTGTAGGTCCCCAATTTCCTTAGGATGGTGGTTAAGTTTGGAAAATAAGTACTGACTATATGTATATATCTTTTATTCCAGTATTTCATACCTACAAGCCGCCAGCCGATTTGTAATGGTTTCGTTAGATGAATAGCGCTAATGTTCCATCAGTAGATTTTAATATACGTTTTATGATTTATTCTTATTTCCTAAGACAAAACCTTCGAATCCTGTCTTTTGTATCCCTGGCATTTTCAGCATCAAATCTCCCCCCTCTCAGGGTACTCCACTGATATCAATTGCAGAGCAAGTGGATGCATTTGTCTTTCGTTTTATGAGGCCATAGACAGATGAATGGAATTTTCTACGTTGGTAAATCAGAAGTGTCTACATCTTGCGATTGAATATGGTAGGCCTACACAAGAGAGAAAATTACAGTGACGGCACCAGAAACAGTTGCTGATATTAAGTGTGCTGTATCCTGCAGATTGTCACCCACGTTAAACTGTGCAGCAATTATTATGAAGAGAAAGAGACATTTGTTGCAACATGGCTCGAGCGCCCTTTAGAACACTTTTGGTAGCGCAATGATCCACTCACCCCACCCTTCCATTCCTGCTTTTATTTTCTGCTAATAATTCGGACATATCTCGTAAGGTCGTAGTATTTATTTTATTTAAGTGCATATAAATGTTCTACAATGATAAATACCATTGTTCAGTTAATGCAGGGGTCCTGGGTTCGAATCCCTGTTAGAGCTTTCTTTGTGTCATCAATTTTTCAGAGCATCGTCGCGATTAGTCTAAAATTGGAAAAATGCGACGCTAAATAAACAACGACGAGGGAGGGGTAAAACGTATTGATCTACGAACAAAGAAATCGCCGTAGATAAAATTGCGATTTGCCCAAAATGTCAGAAAAGTAACGCATAATAGGGAGAATACGAAATAAAAATACTTATTACTGCAGATAATACACGGACCATTTTTCATGCACAATGGAATGATTTACGTGTTGGAATTTCAGGAACTTGAAATTATTTCCTATGTTGTGCTTCTGGGCTACTAATTCTGTATATCTCGTAACTTAGATGTAGAAATCATTCATACATAATATGCATTAACTGAACAATGGTATTTATCCTTGTAGAACATTTTTATGCACTTAAATAAAATAATTAATTCGACCTTACGAGATATGTCCCGAATTATTAGCAGAAAATAAAAGCAGAAATGGAAGGGTGGGGTGAGCGGATCATTGCGCTGAGACGCATTCAACTGTCACTGCCAAGAGTAAGATATGATTGGCGGAGAGGTTGCTATGACAACGCTTTACGTTTCGAAACAGCCGTAGGGTGGCTCCACGTGCCCGGTTTGGTATACGCACAGATTACAAAGGAGAGATAGGAAGTAAGCGATCTTATTAATCTTTGACAAAACTGCCTTTAGTACGGCCTTAAGAAAATTGCCAACACGACATCTCCGATCATACCAAAACTTCAACTGTTAGACTTTGATGCTCAACAGACGTACAGCAAAATATAAATCTAGATTGCCTATACTATATTATGCTTATAAGGACATTAATAAATTTCAGGCTAATATTATTCGTTTACCTAATGCACCATGCTTCATGACATATTACTTTCATATGATATCTCCCATGAGGATTCATTTTCCTGCCTACCCAAGTAGAGATTTCAGGAAGACAATCCCTACAATTTCAAATAATATATATCAAGACTACATACAGTTAAAATTACAATGTGAATATCACATATATACAGATGCTTCAAAATTAACATCTGGAAAAACAGGAGCAGCATTTTACTGTGATAAATATGCAGAATTCAAAATTTTTCCTTTGCCATCGTATCTGTCCATTTACACTGCAGAAGCTTTCGCAATACGACAGGCATTGCTTTATGTACAAGAGAAGAAGTTGAATTCAGTTATAATTGCAACCGATTCAGCCTCTGTGCTAAATTCTTTACAGTTTGCATCATGGTCATGTCATACGGAATGGTACATTGTTAACATAAGAATACTCACACTGAAATTAACGAGATTGGGATATGATATCGACTTTATTTGGACACCTGGACATTCTTTAAGAGAAGAGAACAATATAGCAGATACTTTGTCAAAATATGCAGCGAATCAAAGAATCCAACGGCCGCTTTCAATAAAGTTTCCGTCCGTAGTTTTGGAATCACACACTAAAAAAATACTATTTACTGACTGGCAAAGCTTGTGGACAAATACTGACACTCAATGCGGTAAGGCCTACTATTCTATACAAGATAGAATTCCAAAGGAATGTTGGTTTAAACAGATTCAACTCTCCCGGAGTTCCCTCACAACTATATATACTTACATAATGCATTATAATTTACATGAAATTGATATAAACACAGTAAAATTTAAGGATGGAAGATATAACCTAGGGGCTTGTCTTTATAACATTATGAACTATAGTGATATAAAATAAAACTTCATTTTGGAACTGGTTCTGACTATTTGAATGAGTTGATATTTAAAACAAAACATTCGGTAAACTACACTGCTGGACAAAAAAAAACAAAAACCGAACACTTGCATTTTTTGTGATAACGCATAAATTCTGATTCGAAGGCTAACTAAATGTTGCAGAAATTTTTGGAAATAGGAAAACCTGAATATATTCAAAAGAAAGCAAATTAAAATTTATTGTTAATAAGTTAAATTAGAACATAAACAAAAGTTACAGAAAACTACAAAAAAAAATAGAAAAAAAATCTTAGCAATATTTTTTTTTAATATTGTTAACTGGTACTGGCGGGGTATATAAGCTGTCTAGTAGCGGGTGTTACCTCCCCTGCCATCAATTACAGCTTGTAACCGCCGTGGCATACTTCGAATAAGGTTGGCAATCACTTCTTGGTCCAATTGCTTCCACTCTTCTTGAGTAGCACGTCTTAGCTCTTCAATTGTTTCTCGAACTATTGCGCGGTTTCTGATATGTCGTTTCAGTTGATTCCAGACGTGCTCTATCGGATTTAGTTCCGGACTTTGTGGTGGCCATTCTAATCGCAACTTCATCCAAGTGCTCCGTGCCAATATTCGCAATGTGAGGACGCGCATTATCATGCATAAAAACAAAGTCCGGGCCTATGAATGGTGCATATGGAACTACATGATATGCCACACTTTCTGTAATATACCTGCGAGCTGCCATTGCCTCATTCTCTACAAGAACCAACTCTGTATGTTCTTGTAAAGAGATAACTCCCCGGACCATGGCAACACCGCCTCCAAAGGGTGTTATTTCAACGAAACAACATTGTACATCCTAACGCTCATTAGGACTTCTATACACATATTCACGCCCGTCTGATGAACGTAGGTTGAATTTTGACTCATCGGAGAATAAAACCTTTTCCCACTGTTACGCGCTGAAAAAAAATTAACTCAACTGAACTAAGCAACGCAACAACGCAGAATCGCTCCACGTGACACCTGTCACGCGGGTTAAACATTACATGAATTATAATACGGTCAGGATAAGTGCCTACAGTCGGAGTTACCGAGAATAAACCAAGGACGATTTGATTTTAAGTACCTCAAATGACGTTACATAATACTACGGTGGTTCTGAATATACACATATATTAAAGCACAGATAAATACACAGTACATCTTGCCCTCTTTCACTCGATCTCTCATGTGACCATGGCATATTGCGACAATATGACAATTACAAAGGTTAGATTTATTAATACTTTGACTATACTCATGCTATTTCTTGGCTATATTGCCGTTTACAATTTACCGTTTAGGATTTTAAGTATAAAGTGAATAATTGTTCCTTGTGCGGACCCCTTTTATCTTTTCTGAAGGTATAAATATATTTCAATGAACTATTGTTTGCTGTTAACATAAACTTTGATCTATAACATTGATTGTCCGCCGGAATACCGATGTCTAGTTATGCCCTAGCACTGATTTAAGTTATGCAATGATTTGATTTACGCAGATTCGCGGTAGATTGGCGTCATCTCTCACACACACGCACATGGTTGGATCTTACCTTCACTGCATTCCGAGAGACCTGGGTAGGGTGAAAGTGGTCCTACAGTTTTGGAAGACGTCCGCACTCCATTGTTGTACTTTGCGGTTATCCTGATTGGCGAAAATGGATCTCCCGGCAGTTCTGTATGGTATCATCGGATCCTGGCTTCACTCGTTCACTTCACAGGGACGTCCATGACGGTACACGTACACTGTCGACTCCATACGACAACTAGCGCAGTAATAGGTCAGTCCTTCACGGTTTCACATGGACTCACATGGCTATTAAATGTTATTAACTTCTGCTAACTTAGAACGTTGTTTCGGACGATTGACACAGGTGGACGTGTCTGGCGTTATTCTCACATACCACACGTATGTGCACGAATGCGTTGACGGCGAGGGGGAAACGACCCCCCTGGGTCTACTCTGTTCTACTCCATGGCTCTAAACACTCACGCGAGTAAAAGACAAATCCAGACCACGGGTCCGATTGCGACTCCGAGCTAGGTCGCACGTAGCTCACACTCCGGTGTCGATTCTAGGCAAAACTGTTTTCTCGCTATCCCGAATCATCCCTTTTATTCCAGATTTGAACGAGGTGACGCTCTAGCCTCTGTGTTTAGGTATTCATTTATTGTTTCTGGTGCTTTGACCGTTGTCCTCCTATCCTGGTCAACGCTCAGTCCGGTCCTTAACCTCTGGTGGCAGCCCCTCGTGCAGAGATTAGGCTAAATCCCCGCTATTGTGTCAGACACGGACAGAGAGCGCCATCTCCACAGGGTATCGTCTCCCATTGAATCCAGCGATGAATCTTTAATAATTCATAACTCCAGTAGTTCTGTTCTGATTGGGCTCAAATTCTGGAATCTGTACTTTCAAGATGTGGTCTTCCGCTGGTTAATCATCCAATTCGGTCCATTGGTTTAGAAGTTGCTCTTTTCCTGCTATTCCCCATATGAATGCATGTAAATCCGAATTCGGGCGAAAAACGGTGGTTGAGCAAGCTAGTGTTGGCTAAGACAGTCGCTATACACCTTTATTCGCGACGGATTTTAATATTACCAATTGTAATTAATTCTTAATAACGGGCAATTAGATTAATTACCTGTTACTCAATATTTGACCGTTATACCACTGCTCCACATTCCAATGTAAATGTTTTGTAGCAAATTCCAGTCTTCGCTTCCGGTGACGTGCTAACAACCTGGGACCTGTAACTGGCCTCCGAGATGATAAACCACTTTCATTCAGTCTTCTACGAACTGTTCGTGAATAAACCATAGATCTATGAACATTTCTCAAACGTTGTGCCACAATATTTGAAGTCGTACGACGGTCTCTTAAGACTATGATACGCATGAAACGATCTTCCCGTGCTGATCTTTCCGAACAGAACAATGCCAGAACCCGGTCTTCTACCATAGGAACCAGTTGCATCATACTGTCTGAGAGCTTCATGGATAGTACTTCGTGCTATATTTAGCACCCTATCAATATAGTGCACACTACTACAATCATCGCGAAGAGCTACTGCTTTTACTACCTCTTCACGTCTCATTTTCAAGCTAGCAAACTTACAATACACTTGCAAGAAAAATACCAGCAATGACAATGTCAATAATATCTGTTATAATCCATGCGGTCTTAGAAAGATCGTTTCGCGGGCTTGCAGCAGACGACAATATGGGGGTGTGTCAGCGAGAACCAATCAGGTCCGCGAATGAGCGAGCCCGGTTGCCACAGCTAGCTCGCTGCACCCTTCTGGAAGGGTGAGTGACCTCTGCCTTTTGTAAGTGAGCGCGCCTGTGCTCAAAATATAATACGTGTTCGAGATGGAAATGTTGATACCTGTGTTTGTTGTGGTGTTAGTGTTTGTATTGGTTGTAGGAGGTTTACGTAGTGGAAGAAGTATACGGTCAGATGCGAGGGAATTGGTGGTGAATGTGTATAATTTTTTTCAGTCAGAATTTGATGCGTGCAGAAGAAACGAACCATTTATTTCAGTAAGTTTGGTGATGGCCAGAGTGTGTAAAGCCACAGGTCTTTCGGAAACTTGCATTCGGCTCATTCTGAAAGAAAAGGAGGCTGCAGATGCCAGGGGGTCCCCTATGAAAACTCCAGGTAAGAAGAGGAGAAGGAAAGCCACGAGGTCAAATATTGACAATTTTGATAGAGATCTCTTGCGTAGAAGGATTTTAGAATTGTACAATGACAAGTGCATTCCGAGCCTGCGTGATATGTACAACAAAGCAAAGGAGGTTATTTCGTTTCAAGGTTCTATGTGGGCTTTCAGAAAAGTGATTAAGGCACTTGGATTTGTCCATAAAAAAAATGATTTGGGAAGAAAGTATTTGATAGAGAGAAACGATGTGGTTTCCAAACGAAGCGAGTATCTTCGGAAAATGAAAAGGTTTAGGGAGGCTAAACGATTTATCGTATTCCTTGACGAAACGTGGGTTAACGCAAACCACACCAAAGGCAAATTGTGGATGGAGAATGAAAGATCAACACCTTTGAAAACACCACTAGGAAAGGGGCAGCGAATAATTGTTGTTCATGCGGGAAGTTCCAATGGGTTTATTTCGAATACTTTGTTGATATTTAAATCCAAATCAACAAAAGACTACCATGAAGAGATGGACGCCGATCGATTTAAAGAATGGTTCCAAAATCAACTATTACCCAACATTCCTCCACATTCCGTGATAGTTATGGATAACGCCTCATATCATTCCAAGATTATTAACAAAGCTCCAACCTCAAATTCAAAAAAGGGTGAAATGCAAGCCTGGTTACAAGACAAAAATATTTATTTCGAGTTAGATATGGTAAAACCAAAATTATATGAATTGATCAAACAACACAAAGATAGGTTTCGGCAATATGACATTGATTCTTTGGCAGAAAAAGCAGTCCATACTGTTGCTAGGCTCCCACCATATATGTGCGAATTAAATCCAATAGAACTTATCTGGGGGCAAGTAAAAGGTTATGTGGCAAAATACAATATACATTTCAAAATGTCGGATGTTGAAAAATTATTTCGGGAGGCAGTTGACAGCGTGACAGCGGAAAACTGGAGAAAAGCATGCGACCATGTGTGCGGAAAAGAGAACTTTTACCGTGAAAAGGACTCGGTGCTCGATCAAGTTATAGAGAACTTTATCATTTCTCTATCATCTGGAAGTGAATCTGACTCCGATGGCGAGACCCTGGATGACAGAGAATCTGACGAGACTGAGCGTGGACTTGAAGGAATCCAAACTTTGGATGAAACGTAAGGTACGTGTGTATTAAATTAATTTCCCTTTTTTGCTAAATTATGTCGTTACATGTTTTTGGCTTAATGCATTAGAATTTTCATTTGTTTCACTTACTTGTTCTTCGTCTTTTAAAACAATATATTTCTTGACTTCAGTGTACTGGAATTTCATAGCGATGTGCCTATTCTTTCATTCACTGAAGCTACCTCGGCCTGTTTGTTCGGCTGAGAAGCAGACGACACGAGAGTATCGGCAACAGTGTGCGAGCGACGTCTGCTGTTAGCCCGCGAAACGCTCTTTCTAAGGCCTCCTACATTATAGGTACTATGGTTACTATGAACCAAAATTGCATGAAATTGATTTTGAGCGTACTAGGTGTTCCAAATAAGTAAATACGAGTAAATAAATAAATAAATAAATTGATAAATAATAAACGGAAAAACTATGAAAAATGTTCAATAATGAATGTTCAATTGTTCAATACTTAACTGAGAGCGTAATTCATAAGTAATTGCAATTCAGATGTCAAATATTAAGGTGTCCGGTTTTTTTTGTCCAGCAGTATATTAGTTAATAAATAAATATTAGCATAATTTTACAGTCTCTTTTTATTCATTTATAAATCTACAGTAATGTTTATTTTATTTATTTATTTATTTATTTATTGACCACAACAGGCTAATGTCCAATTATAGTGTTGTACATAATTGAGTATAAACTACGAAAGAAATATAGATTTACAAAAAATACGTTCATATTTTACATGGTTGACATTTATTCTTCCTTCCTTTGAATAGATGAAGGCTACTGTGAATTAAAAGATGAACTAAACATGCTTTCGGCTATAATAAAACAATTACACCAAAAGGAGACCTTAAACTGATAAAGGGTCATGATTTTTCACCTAACGTGAGTGTAGAACTTCGAATTTATTAACTTTGTAGATAACCGTGGCAAGTGGCGAGCAAAGTTTTATGAAAATTAAGGCTAATACCATAGAATAGTAAGAATAATAGTATTCTATGCTAATAGTTCGGTTAATCATGTCTGAAACACGCTTGTTTCCATTTTTTGCAAGATAGCATTATACCAAAAAGAATATTACATGCAAAGGTAAAGGTAAAGTTTCCTTTGCACATAGCACCATGTCATGAAGGTACATTTACGGGATATGGGGGTAGGGCCACTCACATTCTCGATCTCGGCCATTTTGGAGGTGATGTAATCAGTACCCTCTCCGGCCGCCTTTACCTCCAAGGGTTGCCCCCAGGTGCCCATTAATTTGAGAGTCGCTTTATGTGGGGACAACGCGGGTAAGGAATTCAGACCTTAGATCACCCACGCGGAAGATCCTGGAATATTACATGTAATTCTTTTAAATATCCAATCATATATCACAGACCTACAACGGTAAACATATGAAGTCAAGCCTTCATTTCTTTCCTAATACTTGTTACATTTAAGATACGTTTAAGAGAGAGAGAGAGTTTTCATAAAATATAATAATAATATAAAATTAGTGTCGCATTTTTTAGAGTTTAACTGTGGTTGAGCGATATATCCTTTTGTGCTTAATAGTATTGAAATAGAGTAGGCTAACAAGTCTCATTATCTATTTTATAGTTTGATGTTTTACTTAGGAATATATTGATTTTCAATTTCCCGTTGCTGCGTAATGAGAGGGGAGAGGGGGCGTTCGAAAGGGAGCGGCATCAGCCGCCAACGCCCAGGGCGGCAAAATGACTAGCGCCGGCCCTGCATATGTAGAAAGATTTCCCCAAGCTTCCATCACTTGGCATTTTGGATTTGAGTTGTCCTAACATTGGCGAACATTCCTGGAAAAATATTTTCAGTAGTATTTAATTCCGGATTGGAGCAACATTTTAGCTAATTCCACCCTACTAATTGTCTTCGAGATAAATAAAAGAAACACTTCCGAAAAAAAAATATCACTGAAGTATTTAACATTAATAACATTTAGTGATTAATGAAAGTCTGTACAAATTTAACATTATTAGGTAATCTTTAATAATAAAACCTATTTTAATGTGAAAAAAGTGTAAATTCCAGAGGCGAGTGTAACCTGATCCCAAGGTGGCCCCGCCTTGGACTACCTTAAGAACTCGCCTCTGGGCTACGTTTTTCAACACAAATAAGTATCTTTCCTTTGACACAAAAACTTTTTTACAATGTAACTATGTGATCAAAAAAGATGATTAAACAAGCTTTCAAAATATGCATAAAATATTAACATTCGTTAATTTCAAGGACGTACACACACATATTTCTTACTTACCTTAAAATAACTACAATTAATCTGCTCGATCCCTGACACAAAAACTTACATAAAATGGCTGCTGGCAACCCTAGACAGTTAGTTTTCTGCATAGTGCACCAGAGAGGGACTGGGTACATTGATGTAGTGCCATTTGTTAAATATTAATATGATTTTCGTGAAGTTGGCCGCCACCTTGGGAACTATGCCAACCTTTGGCTCGCTTACCTTATAAAGAAAATTTGGTAAAAAATTCTGGAGAGGATCGGGCCCATTGAGCCCATGACTGGCTCAGTAGTTGGGCTGTGATATGTAAATTTCTCGAAAATCAGGACAGAAACCAAAAAGGTAATGCATGTCTGTTTCTTCTTTCATTTTGTTTAACAACTACGCTTCTCAATCTCTCTTTTCCTCACGTCGGACGTCGGACTAACTAACGCGTGTTGTCCCTCTCTCGCTTCTTGGAAGAAAAAGAAGTTTGAGAGAGTCTGAGAAAAACAGGTGAGCAACGTGATGCAACAGATTTATTTTTGATCTCTTTGTGTTCATCCTACTTGGTGCTGGCAGAGAATTCAACTTCAGAGCACAAGTATCGTTCGTGCACGTCGTTGCTTCAGATGGGTACGAATGCGAAACTACGTAAATTACGTTTACTGCGCAACTTAGAGATACAAACGAGAGCATAGGCGTGCGCAGACCCTCTGATTAGGGGGGACAAGAGCCTTGATGAAAGTTCAGTCGGGACAGAAAAACCTAATCTTATTTCATTGTATAAGTTTTATTGCATTGATGGATGTGTGTGTGTGTGTATATATATATATATATATATATATATATATATATATATATATATATATATATATATATACATACATACATACATACATACATAATCAATTCATCCGCCCCTTAACAAACCAACAGCAAAAATCATATAAATTGTCTCTGAAATGTGCGCGCTCCTTTTCCTCCAAACAATTGTTCATGCATTTAAGAGAAATCCGTTTAGCAGCAGTATTTCTCTTCCTAGTAATGGATTACAGAAAAGAAACTGCGAGCAAAGCGAGCAAGAAAAATTTCAGATCCAAACTTTTGTAAAATGAAAACAATATTGATTTAATATGGCGCCAAAATGTTCATAGAACGCCATGGCATTCTCTTTTACAATTTTTTCATTTAGATCGTTCGGCGTTCAGGGCTAACTCCCGCCGACCCCTAGCTACTGCTCTGAACTTGACAAGACTGCCTGAAAAACAGACATTGCGAGCGAAGCGAGCAAGAAAATTTTATGAAACGTATCTTTATATATAAAATTTGAGATCGAGGGGAAAATTGCAGCTCTGTGCAACCCCTGCAGGTGCTCTTGGCCATCTGGAAGAAATAATGCAAGAGAGACGTGAAAACCAATTCCATCTTGAGCATCCTTTCTACTCTTAGATTCTGCTAGTCTTGCTTTAATTTACTTCCATGTTTACCCCGTAAAATTGATTTCCTTCTAAGGATGGGGGCCAATGCCCCCTGCGGTTGCGCCACTGCACCCCCTTCTTCCTTAGTTACTTTGAACTTTCATTGGCTTGAAAATACTTCATTTTCTTTAAGAGTATACTATTGTTTAATAATATAGGGGCATGGACATCTGTAAGGGGGATAAGGATGGCCACATCTCCCCTTAGAAACAGAATGTCAAGCTAAAAGTACATTTTCACACGTAGCTATAATTTGATTTCAGTCATAATAATTTACATTAATTATTATTATAGGGATGCAGGAATGCGAAAATTTCAAATTCAAGAGGTGTTTTTTGAAGGCGCAACACTATTATCGGGTTAATATGCCCCATGGAAAAATTCCTTGCTTGTCCCTTAGTGGATGTCCATGATTAGGAAGGCATTTGTCCCCCTTGTCCCCCCACCGTGCGCACGCCTATGAACGAGAGTGTTGTGCGAATAGTGTTTACAAGCGTAATCAGTCTGTGAAAAGATTAGAACTAAAAGGTGATGAATAGGGGGAGGAGGGGAATTTGTATTCATTATGAGTTCAGTGATATTTAAAAAAATTCACTGGAAGGAAATTTCAGTAACTATACTGTCGAAGTACGGGATATTATACAAATACTAATACATATGCCTACCACTCTCAAGTGCAAAAAATTAAGAACTAGAGGCGAATGCAGAAACCAGAGTAAGGCCATCCCTCCCCCACCCCCCCGTCTTTCAAAAACCACCCAGAGTTCAGTTCTAAACAAGAAATCCAAGAAATTCTATTAATGTTTTGTGGAGACATCATTGCACATTGCTATTTTTTTATGAACTCGAACAAAAATTAAATCAATACAAAATATAATTTAATTATACAGTATAATATAATATAAACATTTAAATATAAGTTAAGTTAAAGTCACCTCTCTCCGCATATGAAGGTAAGGCTGCAAACATTCACGATCTAGATAATTTTTGTGGAGGTGATGTGATCAGCACTAGCTCCAGTTCCCTGTACCCCCAGGATTGCCCCAGGTACCAATTTATAAGGCTGGGTGTACTCCAGAGTCACCCTATGTAAGAACATTCCTACCTGAAATCACCCACCCCTGGAATCGAACCCGGGTTTACCTTGTCGCAGAAGACGGATATACAATACAAAATATATCTACCAGCGCAGAAGGAATAACTTGGCAGTATCGTCATCTCCCACCTTCACCTCTCCTTCCAGAAGCAAAGCCTCATTCGCTAGAGCGGACGACAAAGTGCAAACCAATCGAAATCATTCCGAGAGGGGTGATGCAGTCGCGCGAACCCCCCCCCCCCCTGCTATATTAGTCTTTTGAAATAAGAGCGAAGGATCGCAGGCTATTTTGTTTCTTTGTTAGAGAGTGGTTTTTTTTTGTTGTTTTTTTTTTTTTTTGTGGTTTTGTCATTGTTGCACAATGAGCAGTGAAAGAAAGGTAAGCCCTTGTACAGCGATGCAAGAGAAATAGTTTTCAATGTGTATAAGTACTTTGATTGCGATGAAAACAACACCACAGCCGTTCACTGAACGTCTGTGGCGACAGGTGTCAGTGAAAGATCTGTGTGGAGAATTTTGAAGGAGATACACAAAAGTGTTGCGAGTGCGAGCGGGAAACCTTTTTCAACGCCGGGCAAAAACAGACCGAACGCCCAGCAACGTGTCACAAATCTCAATTCTTTTGATGAAGCAGTCGTGCGCCGAACAATCCATGATTTATACACGACAGGCTTTGTTGTCACCATACATCAACTGATGAAGGAACTGCAAGAAAATATTAATTTTAAGGATTCGCGTTGGTCGTTGCGTATGATCATAAGAAAATTAGGGTTCAGATTTAAAAAGCATAGCGTAAGCAGCAGGAAGCTACTCCTTGAACGAAACAGCATCGTTGCGTTGCGGGCGGCGATCATTTTTGCGTGAAGTTAAAGAACTGCGCAGAGAGCAAACGGCCGGTCTTTCATTTACATGGATGAAAGTTTCGCGAACACACACCACACTGTCCCCAAAGTTTGGCTGGATTCCAAAGATTCGGTGGGGGTGGGGGGGAGGTTAAAAGTGCCAACAGGAAAGGGTCCCAGGTTTATTATTGTGCATGCCGGTGGTGAAAGTGGATTTGTGGAGGGGGCGAATTTAGTGTTCCTTTCAAAAACGACTTCTGGGGACTATTAGATGAACAGTAACAATTTTATCTTGTGGTTCGAAGAACAGCTTCTTCCCAATCTGCCCCCAAACTCTGTTATTGTGTGTGACAATTCTCAGTACCACAACAAGTTAGTGGAAAAAATCCGAACATCAAATAGAAGGAAGGATGAAATGAAGTCGTGGCTGTCATCTCACAATATTCCGCATGCAGAAGGTTTGCTGAAAGCCGAATTATATGAAATAATTAAAATAAACAAACATAAAATAAACATCTAGCAGTGCTAACATTAAATTGAAGATTGGTAGTTTGCACCCCGATCTTTACTGCTCGTACTCTTACTCGTGCCATTATTCCTTTCATAGTAGTTAGCAACGCTGACTTAGCTGGGAGTGACGTCACTGCCAGGTTATTCCTTCCGGCTGTAATAATATAAGAAATTTCGCAATTTTTGCGATGCTGAATTTTCATTCTCCACATACAATTTAGTCACCTTCGTCTTATACAACAAAGTTAGCTGTTTAGTACCAATATTTACATGAAATTAAGATTTGTTGGACATTAATGCACGAATTCTACAGTACAATTGAGTTCATAAACTCAATTTTCTTGCTGAGTTTTAATGTGACACGACTTTCCTACCTAAGAGAGGCGACGCTAAAAGGGCGCATGGTGGCCAACGCACATCCCGCCTGGCCTTTCCACTTTTTAGAGCAAATATTTTTTTCCATATACAATATTCTCAGGCTGGCATTTGAATGGGGGTGGTTACCTCAGATCGGGAGGGACGACTCGAAAGCAATAACTTGAGAGTTTTACCTGAGCAAAATCCAAAAGAATAATGATATTTGTGATGTTGGAAGAAGACAGAATATTTACGAACTGAACAAGCCAAAGAATTTCCAATAAATGCGGAATTAAATTTAAGACTCTTGATTTCTAAAATGTGTCTATCGTGTTTCGAGTGGCAAGGCTTTTTTTTTTTTTTAATCGAGGTGAGAACGAGACCAGATAGTTCGAGATAAGATCGAGAACGAGACAGATTTCTGTAAAATCGAGACTAGATCAAGGCTTAATATCCGAGAACCTAGGTCTCAAAGTCAAAAGTGGAGGCACATAGTGGTTCGGATTCAATATCAATATCAATATGTTTATTCATCATTAAGCATTACAATAATGCAATGGATGTCGTCATCGGTACATTTCACTTTAAACTGTAGGTCTAGTCCCGATTAGCCTTACTGTGCATAAAGTGGACTTAAAACACCAACTCAATGAATCAATCAAAGTCAAAAGTTTCTTTTTAAGTCCCCTTTATGCCAAATAGGCTAATCGGGACTGGATCTACAGTTTGAAATGCTATCCAAAAACGATGTCCGAGATGAAAATCCGACACGTACTGGATCCGCCAGAGGGGTTCAACCATCTTGTTATGTAGGTCCCATCCGAAATGCCGAATGAACTTACTTTCTTACAGATGGTCATCAATTGGAAAAATCCCTCGCCTCACATATACACCGTCTTTTGTCAACTTATAGAGTGCAAATTGTCTACAGTTATGAATCCAATAGGAAGAATCAGATGCCCAATCAGTTTGTTTCTATTGTCACACAATAAACAATCAAATTCATGAACGTCTAACACTAATATTAGTATTACGTGTGGCATTTAAAATGTAACTTCCCAACAAATATATTCAAGGGTGGGGGGTTCCTTTTCATATTCATTCATGAAATATAAGAAAAGTTTTCCCTGTACTGTTTTTTTTTTTTTTTGTTTTTTGTTTGTTTACATTTCTGTCGAACCAATTCTTCTTTTCCAGTGAAGTGAAGCGGGTATTCCGAGATTACTACGTATATACGGAGTAGGCTATACACGCAGTATACGCATCTCGGAGGCCCCGGATGAAGTTATTCTATAACCTGCCGCAAAATTAGTTTGGTATTGACGCTTGGGAAGCACGTGTTGAAATCGGGTCTACGTCACTGCGGGAGGGTGGGTTGCTGGCATGCGAGCCAATCAAAATCGTCCCAGTGCTTCACTCAAGCCCTGGTTACCTAGGAACAGAAAACGTTTATCTCGGTGTTGCCACTTATCGGGCGATTTTTCCTGCGATCAGTTTTCATGTTGTTGGGAGAGGACATGTTGATTGTTTGTTGCGTTGCGTTGCTGTGATTTTTTAACCGGTCCGTTTGTTTGGTGTTTATTGAATTTAGAGTATTCTTTGTTCTATATAGCATGTTGTTTTAGTGTTATTTTTTTGTACATAATTGTCTGTGTTCTGCTTGAGTATGCCGTGTGCTTGTGTGAAGAATGTCAAGCACAGGAGGCAGTACTCGAGGAATTCCTCTCAAAGGCCAAACGCGGGAGATCGTTTCTTCTGTGCGCAAATATTTTGAGCGAGAGAGAAACAATGGGGGTCCAATCATTTCTGTAAATAAAGTTCTGGACAGGACTGCTGCTGCTGTCGGCGTGTCTAAGAACACTATTGTTACCATAGGGAAAGAAGAATATAATGTGGTAGAAATAAATCAATGCGAGGTTTCAAAACTGGAAACCCCAGGAAAGAAGAGGAATATCAGTAAACGCGTGACAAATTTAGATACCTTTCAGCAAGACGCTATTCGTCGCCATATTTACTCTTATTATAGGAGGAAAGTTCATCCCACTGTAGGGAAACTGCGCGTTTCGTTGAAAGATTCGGGACTTTTTCAAGGTGGGAAAACATCTTTAAGGACAGTCGTAAAATCTCTGGGATTCTCATACAAAAAATTAATGGACGCAAAATAAAGTATGGAGGCATATGGGGATGTGGAGGTAGGGCTCCACACATTCTCGACCTCGACCTAGGCCATATTATGGAGATGATGCGGTGATGTGGTTCACCAACTGCCTTTACCCCAGGTTTGCCCCAGGTACTCATTTGAGCTGAGTCGACTCCGGAGCCACTAGGGATATTTGATTGATTGATTTGTTGTTTTAAGTCCACTTTATGCACGGGAAGGCTAATCGGGACTGGACCTACAGTTTAAAGTGGGATCCTAACCATTGTGCCATGTACCTCCACCGGGTATCGAACCAGGGACCCCTTGATTACAAGGCGACGACGTTACCACTACGCCATCGGGGAGGCCTGCTAAGGATATTTGAAAGAGTTCCCCAGACCATCACGGGTCTCCTGCGTAAAAGTCAGACGCCTCACCAACTGGACTTTGTGCCATTCAGTTGCGGTATGATTGAAAGATGGGCAGACTTTAACGGCGACTTCGGAAAGAAATGATTATTGAAAGTGTATATATTCAATATTTTCAGAATGGATTGAAAAGGTAACCTGTAAACAATGCTCGTTTCATTCATTCGTTCATGTTGTAAGGGAGATGGAAATGAAGAGAGAAAACAACAACACATTCATCATTGTTGTCAGCATTATTATTCCATTTTCCTCAAAAATCAACAACATCATTGTTGTTCCTTTCCATAACACGTTTTCCTCAACACAGCGTCAGACGGCTGCACTGCGTACCGTACCGCATGATATGGCAACACCGTGACGCGTGTTCCTTCAGCTCTCAATACCAAACTAATTTTGCGGCAGGTGTTGTTTCTGCTTGTTCTCGTCTCGGCCTCTATCAGAAGTTTGCGAAAAGATATTCTAGATTCACTTTATGTTCATAATCAGGGGGTTCCCACAGGTGGGTTTGCGGACGCAGGTTGCGTCCACCTAAATTTTGGGGGGATTTTTTAATTTGCTTTTTTTGTGATGGAAATTTGACTGAATAAAAATGTCAGTTTTGGACAGAAGTTGAACTACGTTAACATGTAATAATCACTTCGTACACTACTAATATACTGTTAAGGAACGGGTAATAAGTATTATGGGGGGGGGGTCAGTGCCCAGTCTTATTAAGTTTTAAATTGTCAGGTGAATTCTTGTGGGGAGATTAAGTATTAAATGTTTAGGGGGCTATTGAATATCACGGGAATTCTACTAGGGGAGAGATTGAGCATTCAATTGTGGGGGGGGGACTCTTGAAGATATATATATATCTCAGATATTGGATATCAATGTTAGGTCTTATTTTGACACAGAATTTTCATATAGTAAGGGAGGATCGAACTTTGAAGTTCGGGCAGGGGCAATATTTAGCGCTTTAGTGTAAAATTCGTATGATGATCATTATTTACCCTGTAATTTTTTTGTATCATTTGGAAGTCGTATGGTATCAAGTGGATTTTACTCTTGATCATTAGCTAAGCGGGGTGACGGTGGGTATCATAACCATCCTCCTTTGTTCCTTCACTCCTAGTGAACTAAAATATAGCACTAACTACTAAACACGAAGTCCAAAAGTAACTATTTTTTGTTGCTTTACGTAGCTTCTGTTAGTTTAGGATAATGAGGATGAAGAAGGGTTTGACACATCAATAGGTACCGGGGGGGGGGGGGAGGCAAGGGGGCACCACATGCCCAGAGGCAAAGTGGGTGCTGAAGGAGCAAGAAGAGAAGAATGTGGAAGAGTGAGTAAAGGTCGCAAAGCCTTGTGAAAATATTGACTCCTTATTAAATTAGTATTATTGCCAGTTTCGTAATAAATACTCTAAAAAATTTCTTTCTCGCTTCTCTCGCAATGCTGCTCATAATTTACAAGTGCACTGGAAGTGACCTTTTCCTGAAAACCTGTATAATTTAATTTTCACAGATCACATTTTGTGATAATACATTATATACGAAAAAGTTTTTGATTGTCTTACCCTGTACTTGATATTGTACCACTTTTCCACCACATTTCTTAGCGATACACCTTTTTCGTTGTTTGTGTTCATGAGCAAATCGAGAAAAAGTTAGGAAATAGTAAATACCACGGCATCCTGGAAAGTATGGACGTCAAATTTAATTATTCTTCTAAGATTGCAAAGAAATAGATGTAAAAATTTTCCTGCTCTCTTTGCTCGCAATTATCAGTGTTTGACGTCCTGATAAGGTCATTGTGATTTAATTTAATTTCATTTTTATAATTTAGCGTCCCTTCTCTTCCACTTAGGTTGATCGCGAAGATGAGAATGAGTGATGATATGATAACATTGGTAAAGGAGCATTCACAAAGAACACCCATGCTCAGCCTGGAATTCGAACCCGTGACCCCTGTCGTCGTAGTGCGCTGTGTTAACCACTCCGCCACGAAGGTCGGCTGCTGCATTGCCAGACACGAGAAATATTCTTGGTGTTAATTAATAACATCAGTTTTAAAGATATATAATCCTTAGTGTTTGTATAGTCGTACTACTACACGAGGGTTTTTGACTATTTTAGTACATTTTCAGGAGATGATGCCACAGTTCATTAGGTGAATATGTGACTTAACCCAACAGCCCAAGAAGTGCTTGTTCAGCAGGAAATCGCACAAATCGAGCACCGCAAGGGCAAAATTGCACGAATTTTTCTTCGAATTTATTCCCCATCCAACCCATGATACTAAGAGACATGGTAGGCTCATGCGCATCGCCGGGGGTTCCCCGAGGCCGCTGTGACGTCAACTGGTGAGCAACTCGAGATTTCGCCCACTGCATCTGGCAGTGAATCTTTGTCTCTCGCTAACAAATATACGTTTCTTTACTGAGAGTAAAGATTTTCGCATCTACAAAGAAAATTCAATACACATTCTCACCTCACTCGAAGACCTTGTGAATCAAATCCAAATTGTACCAATATCTACAGCTGACTGTGAAAGCGGTGTCAGTGCCATGAACTTTACCTTAACTGATTAGAGAAATCATTAAGAAGTTTTAAACCTACTTTTTCTTTCAATACTTGTAGACTCGCAGTGCATTGTTGTAATGCAGAAAAATTTGCAACAAAATGAATCAAGTCATAAGCATTACAGTGTCCTTGACAAGCCAACTGGTAAATCATCGAACCTGCAGAGTTTCATTAGTTTCGTGCATTCAACTGAATAATGTAATTTTCTTACAGTTTGACTTTAGAATTTAACTTGAAATGGTGTTGTGTTTGTGTTGCATTCAATATAAAAATTAGATTTTAAGCAATTTATTACCAATTCTAAGCATATCTATTTCATAGTTAAATCCTCCCCTTCTGATAAAATCACAACACGCACCCTGTTTTAATGTCTAGGAAATATCGCTGATCCATTTCAACTAGGAATGATATCGAGATGAGATAAATGTATCACCACTCAAACTTTCACAGCGTATATATGTCATTAAAGCAAAAATTTTTCTTAATAACGTTTTTCTGCTTTACATTTTGTTCGTCTCTGCGAACCATTTTATCATGAATTGATGAAACCGGGCAGCACAGGTTCGCAATTGTCACTAATGGATTAACTTTTCAATTACGGTGAACAAAATAAACGACTTATTTGGATTGATTGATTGATATGTTGTTTTAAGTCCACTTTATGAACAGAAAGGCTAATCGGGACTGGACCTACAGTTCAAAGTGGGATCCGAACCATTATGTGCCTCCACCGGGTATCGAACCCGGGACCCCTTGATTACAAGGTGACGACGCTACAACTGCGCCATCGGGAAGGTCCGACGTATTTGGAATATGAACAAGATATACGCTTTGTATGTCTGAATAAGAGACACTAATTTAAATTTATTTTAAGTAAATTCTTGAAATGTGATACCAAAGTTTCGAACGAGATCGTCGCAGACATCAAGTATCGTCTCGTTTTGATTTTGCAGAGATTTATTTCAGTCTCGTCTCCAAATTTGATACTTTTCTTGTCTCAGTACCATATCCATGTTTAAAAAATCTCTTAATATATGTAGGTTAAAGTAGAGTTTTCCGAACACCCTCTGACAAAGGTATAAAAATAACAATGTAACAAAAAAATATTTTTTTTCTGTTCCTGGGTAATAATTGTTATTTCCTAATTCCTTGTGTTCCAAAAGTATAGAAAATGGCTATTATTCCTCATAAACTTTGTTTTTGTAGCCAGCACAATGATGTTTTGAGATTTATCCTTTTCCAGTACACGTTTTTTCTCATTACAAATAAAGAAGATAAATAACGTGTCATATTGCGCGCTGTAGCAATATACTGGTCTCCCCTATAACTGAAATGGACAGGTCTTGGCATTCTTTCAGCAACAATAGTGCAAATCGTGCAGTTTGAAGTGGTTCATTGTTGTCCTAGCTGCCTAATTAGATACACGTTTACAATGGTATCAAGAGGCTGCAAGTATATGGCAGACGAATTTTGTTGTCTGTGGCCATTTTATCAAGAAAAGAGGAAATAAGTATTCAAATGTATTTTGAAAAATTACTTTTACTAACACTTTACACGAATGTGTTTAACATTTAATAAACTGCTATATACTTTATTTTTATCCACATTAATGTTGAATTGTACATCCTGTTTTGTAAGTTGCTTGTGCACCTAACCAAAAGTAGTGCACCTAAGTCACAAGGTTTGGGTGCAGTTGTGCACCTGATTGACAATTTAATAGAAGTATATAATTTTGTGCATATTAAATATATATCTACATATCTCATATGTGAAATATGTTGTGAAAATACACATTAGTTTATTTTTGTCTTTTGCAGGATGGTACAGAGGAGAAAAGAGAGCCATGAAGTTCGCTATCCCAAGAATTTGGCGGGAACCCACTGACCACTCAAGTAATTGCTACTTTTGCATAGTGGATCCTTCCAAACGTCGGGCTGGAAAGAATGCGCAAGCTATTATATATCCGGATATACCTTCGTCCATCGCCCCTGTACCACATTTCCCTGAGTTTCCCGTGCCCACTCCTCCGGAGAAAAAGCTGCCCTCTTCAGACGAGAGTAGTAAGTCAGAGAGCGAGGAAGACATTGATCTTGATACTTACCATTTTCGAGCCGATTAGAGAAACCCGTACTACCCCAATCAAAATGATCTTAACGACTTAAAAAGAGATCTTGGTCTCACCAAGTCCAATGCAGAACTCTTGACGTCCAGGCTTAAGCAGTGGAATTTATTAGATGAAAGTGTGCAAATAACAGATCAGAGGAAGCGTCATCAAAGTTTTTCAAGCTTTTTCATAAGTCAAGATGGACTCTGCTTCTGCCACAATGTCACCGGTCTGTTTCATAATGGAAATACATACCCGTCTCTTCCACTAGCTCACTCAGTCCACCTCAAAGAGGATTACAACAGCATAAAGTGATTTCTAGATACCTTGAAATATGATGAGTATGGGTGGGAAGTCATTGGAGACTTCAAAATCATAGGATTTCTAATATGTCTCCAAGGCGGTTTTACCAAGTTTCCTTGTTATCTTTGCCTATGGGACAGCAGAGACACCAAAGCACACTGAAACACGAGGTACTGGCCACAGAGGACCGAGTTCTCTGTGGGAAAAACAACGTCAACAAGGTGCTAATGCCTCCACTCCACATTAAATTGGGCCTGATCAAACAATTTGTCAAAGCTTTAGATAAGGATTCAGCAGCCTTCAAGTTCCTTCAAGACTTCTTTCCTAACCTGTCTGATGCAAAGATCAAAGCCGGTGTCTTCGTCGGCTTACAGATAAAGAAGCTTTTGGCATGCGAAGATTTCCCAAGAAGCTCAGTGAGAATGAAAAAGCGGCTTGGAACAGCTTTGTCTTAGTGGTTAAGAGCTTTTTGGGCAATCGTAAGTCCGAAAGCTATGTGGAAGTGGTTGAGACTCTGGTGAACTACGATAAAATGGGCTGCAGGATGTCCCTGAAAATTCATGTCCTCGATGCTCACCTTCATACATTTAAGGATAACATGGGAGCGTACTCGGAGGAGCAAGGCGAGCGTTTCCATCAAGATATATTGGACTTCGAACGTCGCTACCAAGGCCAGTATAACAAGAACATGATGGGAGACTATATTTGGGGGCTGATTCGTGAAAGTAATGTACAGTATAATCGTAAATCCCGGAAAACTGCTCATTTTTAAATCTTTTGCAATAATTTTGTTCACAACTAGAGTGCAAATATATGTCACTTTTGATGTATATGTGTTTGACTTTTTCTTTATGTAAATGAAAAACACAAATTCGTATATTTTCTCATTGAAAACAGGTAAAATTCAAAAATAACACTGTCCTGGTCACAAAAACAAAGTTTCAGTGGAATAATAGGCATTTTCTATGGTTTCCCGTCAGAAGCCTTTAGAAAATAAAACTCACTACACAGGAACAAAAATCGTGTTGCAGGGTGTAATCGGTGAGGTACATTGTACCCCCGAAATTGGTCTGTCGTGTCGCGTCTCGAAAACAAGACGAGGCAGAAATGAAGTATTTCGTTTCGGAAAATTCCATTTGAAAAATTCAAAATGAAAGGAAGTCAGTCATATACTCTTCTGATGCAGTTTATATTTTCGAATCGACGCGAGCACTTGTTTACAAAACATGTACCCCCTTATACGAAGGGAATTCGTCTGCAGCGTGATATTCTGAAAGTAAACTTTAGCTCATTCCATCGATCCACACACATTTTAAATAATTTTCATGAATTTAAAAAGATTTCCAAACACAGATCAATCAACTAACTAGTAGCAAGCACAATGTAGTACATGTGGAATAAGTTTACAACGGTTTGAATTCCTGTGGTAGTCTAAGAAAAATAATGTTTACATATTACGCTTTTTGCATTGAGCAATTAGAAAATACTAGGTTATTTTAACAGTAGCATCTTGTATCCGAGGGGGGTGGTACAAGAGGTACAGTACAACTAGAATCTTCGATTTAGGGGGGTACAATGTACCCCCACTCCCCGTTCCTGCGCCACTGTTCTTATGGGTTTGATTCTATGTTAAGAAGGATTACGTCAGCCCTTGTGCTTGTACGTGTGGTACTGTAATGTTGTTTGTGTATTTTATAAAATTTGTGTTGAACTAAAAAAAAAAAATGCAGTAAAAACTTACATTAGAAATAATATAACTAAACATTTGGCGTTTTGGAAATATCATTTACAAAAAAGAAAAAACTGCACTATATAAAATTTTATATTTACATTCTTCCATTAATAAAATATTCAATTTAGATTTTTGTTGTTTCATTGATTATTTTTCCACCCGACGAACTGTATCTTGATGACTACCGTGACTACCTCTCTATGTAGGCTACTATATTTAACTTAATTTTTACTATTTTTCACAACCACTGATATGGGTATATTAAACTAACTGAAATTAGTACAATGACACTGAAGGATCTTAGAATGTGTTTTAATGTGTTATGAATTTAAATATGTAGGCTTCATTTTAAATTTACGTATCATCAGACAATATATCATTCAGTAAACGCAAGTAGTGTCTAGCAAGTTACGAAAGTTCGAATACCGGGTAAAGCATTTCTGTTACTTGCCTTTGCGAAATATAAAAGAAAAAAGCAACAGCCATGGTGAAAATACGAAAATATTAACACTTACAAAGATCAATGCAACATGTGTTAACTTGAGGTACAGAGGAAAAAGCGACTGCAGAAATTAGCTACAGGTTTTCTTCCGTATGCCCCTCCCCTAGGCTCTATTCATTCCTACTTTTACTGATTTTGTGCACAAAGAAATAGCGGTCCTTTTAAGCAGTAAATAAGGTTTTCAACCTTCCCCGGAAGACTTCATTCAATGAAAATGAACCCCTGCTATGTGTTTTCTACCCGCTGGCTGCGACATTTCCTCACCAGATGACGTAATGCGCTGGAAGGGACGAAAGTCGTCCGCCGGATGAGCCAACCTATTACTCTTAGAACCATGATCCAACATATTCACAGGACTTTTTCCCGCAGGTGCGCCATTTTAGCGATGTTGTTCTATCAGATATACTACTGTATTGCCTAATTCCCTGTATGAACTAAATATACTACGTAGTAACGCATTGCAAATAACCCGATAGAACAGAAAAATATATAATGTTTGAGTTGCTGTTTTAAGTCCACTTTATGCACAGTAAGGCTAATCGGGACTGGACCTACAGTTTAAAGTGGGATCCGAACCACTTGTGCCTCCACCGGGTATCGAACCCGGGACCCCTTGATTACAAGGCAAAGACGCTACCACTGCGCCATGGGGGAGGCCCGAATATATAATGTAAAATGCGCATTTCTAACTTGTCGCATGAAGTGAATTTTGTACTTGAGATAAAATCCAGAAAATTTTCACAAGGAAATTACTAGTAACCATAGGATGAGAATTTGTTGCAGGAATCGCCAAATTCTATTTTCACTATCTACGGCTCTATGTATGAAACAGTAACTGAATCAGTCACACGAACAAACCAGTTTTGGTTAAGGTAACAACTGCAGCACGAATATTTAGGGTGCCACAGTGGCGTACGCAGGATGGGTGAGGGGAGTTGATGGTGCTGCAGCTCCTTCTGAAAATTTGATTTTTTTTTTTTCAAATTAAGGCAGTACGTAAAGAACTCGAGAAAAGGGAAAATGGTAAAAACAAACTCCTCTTAAAACGACCCCCGATTGTCATCTTTGTCAATTACCAAAATTATATTTAGGAAATATTTTATTCTGTATTCTGCCTCCTCCCAGAACGCAGGAATGTAACATCTACCTTTACAATTCCAGCCCCCCCCAAAAAAAATATCCTGCGTACGTAACGTGCCCAGTTAGATTTATCATTAATTTGTGTTTTTCTTTTTAACATTTATTCCACGTCCAAAAACACTGTTTATATATAATTTACTTTCTGACATTTCAAACTATCCAGCCAATCAATGTGTTGTTTTCTGCGTGCCGAAAATTTACAGCATTTTAAGATGTAAGGGTCGACTACTTGACAGGCTATTGCGTTCAAATTAAAATTAGATTTATTTTAAAAAATGGGGAGGGGATTATGATGAACGAATTTTGGGGGGACTGCGTCCAGGGTCTTGGGGGGATGGGTACCCCTGCTCAGAATTAATTAATTAATTAAACATTTGGGGTGCATCGGCACCTATGACCATTTTGCATCCTTCAAAGTATATGAGGAAAAATTCTCTTATCTAAAACCATTACCTTAAAGTTAAAGAGGGGGTGTAAAGAGCTCCTTGGTAAAGGTTAAAAGTACTAGTTTCAAAGGAACTTGCACCGGACGTACACAACACATTAAAAAGCAAAGAATAGACTAAACATTTCCTTTGAATTCTTTTGGAAAGGAAGATAATATTAAATTTGTAAAACACATGTAAAATTTTTATTACAAGGTGGGCCACGAATAAGTACCGCCGTTCTAGAGTACCCCATGCCAGTGACCTCGTTACCAGTTACGACGCCAGAGAGGGGCAGGGGGCGGGCGCCCCCAGTCAGATACTCCCCCCCTCCCGTCCGCACCCCAATTGAAGTTAATGAAATATCGAATAATAAAAGAATCCATTTCTAAGAGTAGGGGAGACCGGGGTCAAATGTAACACGGGTCAATTGTTACAGTCGCGATTGTGGGTTTGTTTTAATTGATTTGAATGCCGGCAGATGGCTGAAGTAGCCGGAGAGACAAAGTGAACAAAGCCACGAAGGACCATTAGAGTCAGTCAGTTGCAATCTAGGCTGTGTAGCAGCGAAAACGTGTTTTTGTGTCACAAACGTAAAAAACCAACTTTTCAGATTTTTCATTGTCTTGAGCCTCATGAAAGTGATTGTTAGCATATCAGCACACGTGCATTTGTATCCTGTTTCAGCTCAGTGATTTATCCACACACCCCCTAACACCCCCCCCAACACCCTCCCAGATTTTGGCGAACACCCCCCCAAGCAGAAAAGTGGAACTGTAGGGGGGTGTAAATATGGATGTTTATATCAACAATAGAATGACAATACTTCAACATTAACAGAAAGGAATCATTTGTAGCTGAAGAAGCATAGTCCAATGGACCTTTCGATTAACTAAAACCAAAGTATCAAGGAAGGAGGGTGGAATGTGCAGCATGACCATTTCTTGGAAACAGCAGCTCCCTTGACAAGGCTTCGATCAGCTCTAGGGAAGGGACACTGCCATCTGGAAAATGTCAAACTGATCTCTCACCCTCCTTCCAGGGAGCACATTCCGCGCAGTGTTGACAGTTCAGCGTTTGAATACCTTATATATTTCTTAACTGTTACAGATTCATAAATTCAATTATTCAACCCCTGAGTCAATTAAATTTACATTTTGTTGCATTTTCCTTTCGATTCTTTCATGTTAAAAACGTACGATAAAAGTAAGGGAAGAAATTCAAAGATACAGGTTTGACTCCTTGTAGTGAATTCTGTTACTATGATTAGCAACACTATTTTCTGTAACTTGGCGAGATGAGTGATTTTGGAGTCTTTGGCCTTAGGTCAGTCTCAGTGTAGCATCTCCCTTCGTGTGTTGTCATTCTGTTTAGTGTATAACATTGTCTGAAACTTCACTGCAAAACTGTCTGAAGAAGATAGAGAAAATGAAAAACCAGACAGAAAGAATCCAAAAGTGGTGAGTAGAAAATCAGTGACACTATATGTAGGTATAATTTCTTCCAACCGATATTCATAAAGTACCAATATAAAATTTACTGACCGAGTATTCGATATAAAATGGCAAGTATTTCATGAAGAACCTAAGTGATTCATTCACGTCTATAGTTGATGACAATTTTTGTGGCTCCAAGAGTTCTTACCTTTGTAAAAAAAATTATATACTATTAGAAAGAGAGTTGTAAAAGGGGGAGGGTCCACGTGGGGTGCTTGCCTGGGCGCTAAGTATAAACGGGGTGCCGAAAAAGCAAAACAGATAAAAATTGAAAAGCGTTAACGTCGTGGTGCCCTGTGAAATTACTGGCACCCTATTAAATTAAAGTTATTGTCAGTTTACAAAGATATAGCTTTAGTATAAATTGTCTTTCTCTTTGTATCTAGTCGGTTCCCTGACATAATGACATGTTTAATTTTATTCAACTTTTTAGAGGAAGCAAACGAAGTGTAAGCAGGCCCGTAGCTAGAGGGGGGCAAGGGGCAACTGCCCCCCCCCCCCCTGAGAGCCTGTTTTGTCCCCTTCCCCCTTGTGAAAAATACAGAACACTTGGAATTCTCACTAATCTTTAGAATTACTCTAGCAACATAACAAACACGTATTGATATTGTGATTTATGAAGGTGTGCGGGATTCAGTATAATGTCGTATCAGGATTGGTGGGGGGGGGGAATTCCCTTTTTTGGTAATAGTGATTCATGTGGTAGAGAGAGGGAGTGGATATTTGATTTTTGTTACTTAGCGTTGCTTTTCTGCCACTTATAGCTAATCACAACAATGAATGATGACGTGAAATTTATGAGGAGACACTCATAAACAGTGCCGCAACCACAGGGTGGCAGGAGGCATTGTCCCCCCACCCTCATGACCTTGGACGAAGTCCATTCTAGGGAAAGCAAACATTGAAGTAAAAAATAACAAGACTAGGAGAATCTAAGAATAGCAGGACAATTGGATACTCATGATGGAATTAGTTTTTACGAGTACTTTGCATTTTTCTTCGAGACGGCCAAGGGCACTTGCAAGGGGAATTGTCCCCCTCTCGATTTCAAATTTGATACAAATGAAAATACATTTCGTAAACTTTTCTTGCTCGCCTCGCTCGCAATTTTTTCTATTCTTATAATCCAAGTTCAGAGCCATAGCTGTGGGGCGGTGGGAGTCGACCCTGGGAGCCAAACAATCTATATGAAAAAAAAAAATGTTAAAGAGAATGCATGGCGCCCCGTAAAATTATTTGCGCCCTATTAAAACAATTTCTTTCTATGAAATATTAACCCAGATAAGCTGGTGAAAAAAAAAATGAGTTTTTGCTCAAAATTAGATTACATTGTAACGTTTGGATGTCATTGAACACATTTTTATGAATTATGCTGCAATACATATATTATGCTACAAGTTGTGCTATGTCCTATATATAGGACGTCAGGTTTAAAAGGAGGTGAATGTTGCTATATCCTATGTCCTATATATAGAACGTCAGGCTCAAAGGAGGTGAATGTTTCTATTAAAGTTAATCATGGCAGTAATGGTCACCAGGCACTATAGGTTGCACAATACTTATTTACTACAGTAGACATATTACAATCACTGTTTGGAATATAAGTGAAAAATGTAGTAAGATATGCACATTTGTATTTATACACTATGATTGATACATCTCGTTCTACAAATTAGTAAATATACAGACATTTGTGGTTTTGAATTTAGGTTTATTGCTACATTGGGAATAAAATTTTCACTGTAGTTTGTTTCATAGGACTTATTTTGTATGGTAGAGCACAAAGCATTTCACGTGCAGTCCTATATCACATTTCATGCATCGGGTAGTAGTTTTGGCATGACACTGTCTGCATCTGGTTTGCTTATCCTGTTGAACAACCCAGTGATCAAGACGGTCATACCGTGTATCTATATTTAATCTCTGTGATGGCCTTCCCTGTGATTTTGCTGTACGTTCAGTTCTTTGCAACATATAGCAGGCAATTCTTCTCCGGAAAGTGAGGTGGTCCAGTTTTCCGTTATCATGTCTATGCAATTGCCATGCATTTTGTACTGACATGTCAAGGAAATGTGAGAGAAGGCTGAAATACCATTTCTTCCCTCTTACTGAGGTTCTATAAAGAGCAATATTTTGGTCCGCGCGATCCACACCTCCCATGTACTTATTGTATGTGTGGATAAGGTGTGGTTGCTTTACAATCACACGCTTCTTTTCTTTCTGAGAATAGCGACTTACATTGTGCAGCGGATGTACAGAGGAATAATTTGAAGCCATTGTTACCACATTATTATCATTCCACCTTGCAATCAGTATTCCTTCGTCTTCAAGTTTTACGAAGTCAACAGTACCTCTGGCAGTTTTCTTGAACTCCTTTGCTGATTGCAACGGGGCGTCACGTATTCGATCATTCCTAAGAGTCCCTGTAGCCCTAATACCTCTTGCTTGCAGTTCTTCAAGCAACTCAATGGATGTAAAATAATTGTCGAAAAAGAGCTGAAAGGGAAAATTTCCAAATTTGTGAAGCACATCTGCATACAGCAAGACAACGCTTTTGCCTTCTGCACGCAACTGACTCCCTGGCATATTGTCAATTACAGGTGATTCTTCCTCTCCGGAGTCTTCATCTGTTACGTCATCACATGCATTATCTGGAGGAAATAGTGTAATATCAAAAGATGGTCCTTTGGCAAAACTGTCCTCATCGTTATTCAGCAACTCCAGAACTTCCTTTAGGGAGAGACCCCTGAAAATATTGAACCGTACAATACTATTATGCATGACACGGGGATTCCCTATAGGCCTGGTGACCTACATGTAGGACACTGCTGTACTAACGTACTAAGAAAGTGGCAACAAAGCACTGCAACATGCAATGTGTCATTTTTCATAGGTTTGTACCTTCCTCGGTACAATAACACACTTAAAAGTACTTAAAATATAAAAATTCCTTGAAATTATTACCTTTCAAATCCAAAACTGCTGTCTTCCATCACCGCTCAACTTACACGTGACTTCAATAATGCCAGGACTCCACACAACAACAAAGAATGACGCAAATAACGTGCAAACACAAAGAAGAGACCTTCGTGAAAAGGTAACTATAATGGGCGCCTCCAGGATCGCTCAACATGGTAGCAAATGTTGACCTGCTACGTCACACAGTTTTATGGCCTTTCCTGGATGCAGAGTTGAGAAGTAGCGACGTTCCAGCCGAAAACAATTGAAAATCGCATTGCGTTGCCTTGTGGCGTCTGCAGCGAAAATGGCAGGTCGTGTTGGGCTGTTGAATACAGTCTCACTATTAATGGATTATGAATCGATGTGATGACATATATATATGGATGCTATTTCAAATTAAAGTATGTGGTTAATCTCGAAGTAAAACATGAGTAGATCTAGATCTGTGTCTACTGTCTATAGAGATACAATTGGGGGAAATGTTATATTCCTAATTTGAGAGCTTTGGTTACAACAATTCTCTGTGGTTACAATTTTATTTCTCCAAAATAATACGTAATAACCATGGAGGAGTGACATTGAGTGTAGAAAGGTTGTGGCCAGTTTTATTTAAGGATATATGTGTTTAAATTAAAGATTATTTTCGTATAGGAGTGCAAGTTTGACACAACACTCTACTTCTTGTGTGTTTGTTTGTTTGGTGTTTTAAGTCCACTTTATGCACAGTAGGCTAATTTGGACTGGGCCTACAGTTTAAAGTGGAATCCGAACCACCATGTGCCTACACCGGGTATCGAACCCGAAACGCTTTTTGTGTGTGTGTGACCTTTGTTAAAACACATATAACATACGCATACGCTACACTATAAGTGAAAGAAAGATTAGTTTCGAGAATGTGCTTTGAAATGGGATCATTATTCCTCAATAGTTTCATGCCATTGTTAATAGGTCGGCACCCGTGGTGGTGTGGTTCCCGGCCTGGGAATGAATGCTTGTGAGTGTCCTTTCATCAATTTCATCATATCATCATTCATTCCCATTTTCGCAAAATTGTCAAAAGTGGCACGAAAATGAAGTAAAATAAAACAAATCAATAAATCAACCATTGTTAATAGGACAATAATAAATACGATTTAAGAACAATAGTTTGATTTGAATTTTGTTTTTTATCGTCGCTTTTCTGCTACTTTTGGCTAATCGTGAAGATGAGGATGATTGATTATATGATGAAATTGATGAAAGGACACTCACAAAGAACGCCCAGGCTGGGATTTCAAACCCGTGACCCTGGCGTTGTAGCCACGGAGGTTGGCTTACGAACAGAAATGTTGAACAGTGAGTATAAGTTGTAAAATGTGTGCAAGATTGTATAACGGTGTTCTCACGTTGTTTTCACGCAATAATGTTCGATATAGTTTAAATTATCAATTGCTGATTGTGCTTTCGTAGCTGCGAAAAGAATGTAAATTAAAGCAATATAAATAAACACGTACGAATTGACGTTTATACATGAATATGCCACATTTTTTAGTTGTCTTTATGATTAACTCTGCATGATCATCGTTTAAGTTATTGTAATACCATCCTCCTTCCAATGGATTTTCAAATATCACACGGTGCATTTCTTGATATCACGCTCCCTTGAAAAGTATGTATTTCACCCAGGAAATGGCCTCGATACTTGATGCCAATTTTTCTTGCAAAAAGAAGGGACATTCACAAATAATATCCCGGAGTGGTTAAACATCGCGCTACGACGCCGGGTACCGGGTTCGAATCCCGGCCTGGGCATGCTGTTCCTTGTGACTGTTCCTTCACCATATCATCACTCATCCCCATCTTCGCGATTAGCCAAAAGTGATAAAAATGCACAGTAAAATAAATCAAATCAATCAAATAACATCCATGCCTATACCGGACCTCGAACCCGAAACTTACGTAGCGAGATAAAAAGTGGTCTCCACCTCAAGCTGAACACATGTTTGCAAGAGCATGCTCATTCGATTTAGCCAAAAAAACAACTTAATGTTGTGAACAGTATTTGGGTTCATTACTTTTTTAATTGAAGCCAGTGCATAATTATCCGTTGACACATCACTCATTCTCCGAGAATATAGTGGCGAAAAAGTTATTACTATTTAAGGCTATTGGATGCGCGTCCTAAAGGTGCGCTTGGGCTACATAATCGAACTTGCAAATACATTTTACTCCACGCATCTTTTAGTTCCGCCGCGTCATGTTGCAACTAACAGAAGACAGCAGACTTGCAGACGACAGTTGACCGCAGGTAGCGAGAGAATTTTATGTTGAGTGAAGCCGCGGTCGCTCCTTCTCAACAACCAGGTAGCAAGCGCCTCCAGGGTTCTTGCTACTCAACAATGTTGGGTTGCTGAGTGGTCCTGGAGGCGCCCAATGCCATCTATCCGTAAAGGCGGAAACTGTTTCCACAGGTGTCTACGTAAGAAAAGGCACGGTGTCCTTTATATAGGACAAGAGGCTTATCTGGGTTAATGATGACACTGTAATCCAAGAAGACATTGATCAATCAAGGTATTCCTATTTGTTTGTCAGGTGTCAAAATATGTATTTCAACTATAATATAATGCAAATCACACTATATTTTGCAAAATGGTTAACGTAACCAGTAGGCAAACATTGTCTGTAGTGATGCAAGCCTCTCCCCTTTGAAGGAAATAGAGTCCGTGGTGGACTAAGGGACCCATGTTTTAGCAAGTAGCTACAAAAAAAATGTATTACAAATTTTTACACAATTCATCAAAGTGTAGATAATATGTAACCATTATTATTTAATTAATTCGATTTTTCTTTCTTAACACAACACAATGGTGTTATTGGATTCTCGTTAGATTCCTTTGTGCGGAAAAATCTTGCATACGGGAAACTAGAGGGAATCATTATGAAGCATGATTTATAAAGGGTTCCCTTAATCAGTTCTGCAGAGAGGACCATTAATCGTCTATTAACATTATCAACCTGTAAATATCAAGTAGATACAGTCCCTATTAGCCTATTTATGTTAAACTTTATATTCTTTGGCAATCTGGAAAGGTCATTATCGAAAAAATGCCATTTGATGTTGCTCGAAGTATTTTTTTGTCCGTTGCAGTTTCAAGATATCATCCCTTTTCTGTTACTTATCTTTTTGGGGGGAGGTGTCAAGTGTCTCTGTGTACCCTGCTATATCTGCCAATGCGACACAATATATTAAAAATTTGCCCCCTCTAGGATTGACTTTGCCCCCCCCCCCCTCTAAAAAGAATTCCTGGCTACGGGCCTGAGTGTAAGGAATTAAACATAAAAGAAATTTAATTTACATTAAGTCCCAAATTTATATCTGACCATAGGCACACCAGTGAGGGCACGACGGCGCTTGCCACTGCCTGCTGGAAAATGTGGAGGGAGAAAATTTGTTTGGTTCATTGTGCTCTTTGTGTTGGATAGTGAAATAAATGCTGTTCGGTTTTTAAATAATTGAAAATAAAGCATTGCCTCAATTTAGAAGTGAAAATTCCTTGCCTTCCTTTTGCAGTTAACATGCCATGCGTTTATTTGCACATGTTATTTCGCTTTCTTTTAAGGCAAAGAGGCACGTGACTCCTAATTCCCTAGATTCTCTCATTTAGTATTTGAAAGATAAACTCTCAAAAGCGCCAAGCGTATTTTCCAAAGTTTTGTAAAGGTATAATGCATATCCTATGCATTATTAATTAAACATAGCGACAGTATCCCACGATGTTTACTCTTTACAATCTTGCTTTGCTCGTTCAGCGTCCTCTTTACCTCACCACATGCCCCTGCCCCCTCCTGTTCTAACTGTTAGAAAATATGCATGTATAATTTTAATAGTTCTATCATGGTTCTATGTAGCGAGTGAGTTATAAATTCTGCTGGTGTTTTCAAATCTCTGTTTAAACGATGATTCACAAACCGAAATAAAGTAATGAGACTCGATATACTATTTAGAGCATGGCCATGAAGACGTTAAATATAGTGGGAAGTTGGGATGTACGTTTGATAGATACTTGATATTGCTTTTGAACGAAATCGGTCAAGGAATTTCATATTGAAGTCTTCAATGAACGAGCAAAGCAAGATTGTAAAGAGTAAACATCATGGGATACTGTCGCTATGTTTAACTAATAATATGCAAAGAAATAGTTCTAAAAATTTTCTTGCTCGCTTCGCTGGCAGTGTCATAATTTATTTAAGTCATACTATATCTGTATTTATTACTACAACTTCAGACAGGCAAGTGCGCGCACACCCATGCAATGCATTCTCACTGATATTTCAATTGAACACCCCCAAGATGAACTCCCAGTTACACCTACGGCAAGAACGATACAAATACAGTTAAAATATTGCGCAAGTGTTCCTAATTTCTTTATAACTATCTTAAGAATTGCATGAAATGATTCCTGGTAATAATATGTTAAAATTTTGTGGTTTTTTTAATGTCATCCCTTGTGTTTTGTCTAACGATTGATTAAATCAAGTACTGAACATTATCGGAAGGCAAGCAATACTCGAAACGTTAAACTGAAATGTTAACATTAATCTATTTTCCATCTTTTCCTGTAGTTGGAGAGGGAGAGCGGGGTTAATCTCTAGAAACATCCATGAACAAATTGAATTAGGGCGAACATTTTTAAAACGGTCCAAAATATGCACTTAACATACTCAAACTTACACCCCCCCCAAATTTTTCAACACACCCCCAAAGGAAAAATCCTGGATAACCCCTGTTTCAGCTAACGTAAAAGTAAGTAGAAGTTATTTTTTTGTTTAAAATTAGTTTCGCTTTTCTATCAATATGGCGTTGCTGGGCCAATTGTAACACACCGAGCGGGGACTGTTGTAACATGTTGCAATTGCCCCCATATACACTCACGTTGTTTGCTAAATTGTTTTCCTTTGTAGTTCCCTTCAACAATTTCAATACATATTATGTACACATTTGTTTGTTTCAGTATGACGCGTAATCGTGAAAGACGAACGGACCGAGGGACATCCCAAGAAGTGATGGAAGCTGCTGTTTCTGCTGTTATGGACAATGATCAATCAGTGAGGAGTGCCGCTAAGGATTTCGGACTTTGCCATGTCTCTCTCTACAGGTTTTGTAATAAAGAAACGAGAAAACAAGAATCCAAAAACTGGATACAATCCTCATAACCGTGTCTTCCGTGTTCTCATCGCCTCCAACCTCTCGACGTCAGAGTGTATGGTCCATTCAAGAAGTATATGAACTCTGTGTTGCCCACGAGACGAGACGAGACGAGACTTTGGTCTGTCCCGTCCCGTCTCGTGAAAATGCTGTCTCGTCTCGAAAATATTCGTTTGTCCCGTCTCGTGTCCCGTCTCGTAGGGTTCTGTCTCGTCTCGTCTCGTCCCGTCTCGTTTTGTCCCGTCTCGTCTCGTAAAAGTGATCTGGGATATCATGCCAACAAAAGTCAAAAGTAGCAGAAACACGAAATACTTTTCCGGAAAGTGGGATAAAGCTCCAAATATTTTACCCATTGCGTAGTGAGAATAAATAAGGTTCGTTAATCATGAGGACATTAATATTAAAAATGCAGTTTGTTGGTTACTGATTGCTAGGTATCTTATGAAATCTACCTTGTGGTTTTTCTCGCTTCATACAACTGTCTATCCATCGTACATTTATACCAAGTTTGTTAGAACCTGTCCCGTTTCCCGCGCTAGCGGTCGCTCGACAGTTTCGGTGCCAATGAGAAACGAGGAAAAAATTGTCTGCTGGGCAGCGAGGAGCGAATGGAAGCCAGAAGAGAGGAGCTTACAAACGTTGTTGCCACGTTGCGTATTTTAATTTGCTGCCTGGCTTTGGCTTTCCCCAGCACGGAGTTCAGGCGGTCTTCAGCAGCAACACAGCTTGGTTTATGCTAGAAAAGGCAGCGATCAGCTACCGCGGGAAGCCGGACAGGTTGTAACAAACACGGTATAAGTGAGTGCTCTTTTTCATTGCTGCTATACCTTTTGGAAGTCTTGAAATGTTTTCCAATAGACCTTCTTTCTTTCTGAATGTCGAACTTCCGTGCACTATGAAAATGTACATTTTTTCTTTAAATTCTAAGCTTGGTGCTGGGGAGCAACAAAAAAGTTTTTAAATGTGTAGTACGAACACAAAAGACTATTTAAAATTTCAATATTTAGTATATTACAAATAGAAAGCATTTATTGTTCTTAATATTGTTAAACATCTTCTATGACATAAGTTTCAAAAAGTGTTTCTTTGTGATATTGTGTTGTTTCTTATGCTCAGCTTATGACGCACATACTTCTTTGTTTTCCCTTTAGCCTCTAAGTCCGGTACCACCACCGCTTGATCTAATTTATCCTTCGGCAGGCACGCATCTAGAAATATATGTCGGGGGAGGGTGTCTGAGCCAAGTGTTTCAGAAAAAAATATAATAATAACATTAACGACAACAATTAAGCAAATGTTTGTTACCCTGCCCCCGAGTCAGGGCAACAGTGTTTTTTTTCTTATTGTAATATTTATTAATATGTTAATTAATTGGGTAATCAAGTGTATAAACATATATATGTGTGATTAGTGTAAATCAATTTATTATGCATTTTTAGATTCGTATTATTCCATGTATAAATACCATGTAGCTATCTGTTCTTTCTTCGTGTTTCGAACGTTCAGAAGAAAGGCGGGCAGTTTAGCTGTTAAAGATTAAAAATTTTGAAAGAAGGGCGGTTGGCAACAGACGCCAACCAAACGTATATAAACTCCCAGATGAGAGTAGGGGAGGTCGGCTGTTGGAACTGAGACTTGGAAGGGAGAGGCTGTTTTTGCTTCGGTTAGCTAGGACCGGAGGACAGGTCTCCCGAAACGGATGCTGTAAGAGATTGGATTGCCGGGCAAGCTAGTGCCTTGGTGTCCGATTTACAGGTAAAAAGGTAGTTTGTACTGGATGTTATTTTGAAGTAATTACGGTGCGCCGGGCAGCCTAGTGCCTTGTCACCGTGGAGGTTGAGAAATGTACACGTCGGGCGGCCTAGCGCCTGTTAAGACGTTTCTTGGAGTAACGCGAGTCTACCTTGTGACAAGCGTACTTCAGATGTAATTCATGAAATGTAAAGCATCCAGGTACAAACAATAGAGATTCCAACATCAAAAATTAGAGTTTTGGCCCGATAAATAATTAGAGAAATGAACGTTCGGATACGACATGTATATACTTTAAATTTTACGTTAATTAAACTATAGAAATTATCCAAAATTTCCGTTTTTAATTTCACACATGCTGGACAAGGTAATTTATCCCCCTGATCATAAAGGTTTCGCAAAGGTTATCCGTTGTCTCTTGTAGTTAATTATATAATTATGTTGACTTGTAGCAACCCACGTGCACTGTCGTACAAAGAAAGATACCCCTAGACAAATCAGAGCCGAGTACGAATTGCACCGAACCTCGAGTGCGGAGGTAAAGTGTGGGGGGGCCAGGCGAGTAACATGTTTAAATTAATGCATTAATATACTTCATAGGTCTATTCACTTGAATATGTAAATTAGTCAATTCTATTATTGTTATTGCATGACATGTTACAAAGATGGTAGAAGAATAGTAATATAACAGCACAAATATTAGCTAATATCTAGTTATAACACCATTAAGCCTTGTTTCCATGATTATGAAAAACTAAATATGCTGACCAAGGCAGTACGTTTTAGTTTATGTTTTTAATAAAATAAATTACTGCCTTGGTCAGCATATTTAGTTTTCCTAATATCTAGCTTACGTGTAGTTAAGATGGTCAAAATCTGCATAAAAACAGCTGTCCTGGCAAGAAAATTAATGTCAAAAAAGGTGATGAATTGAATATTTGCTGAATAACAAAAAAAGATGTTACATCCAGTTGACGAAAAATAAAGTTCGTGATTAATATTTTATGCTCATTATTATAAGTAGTAGCGTACATAAAACTTCATTGATACTGTCATTCAAAGCAGTATGATCCTAATAGAATCCTTGTTTTCTAGTAAGTTCGACAGGAATATGTAACCCTCGATTATGCTAAACAAATATATTTTTTGTTTAGCTAGAGCAAGGCCCCAGGAGGATGCAAGAAGCCTTTCCTGCAAAAGTGTATGTTTTACGAAGCGAAGAAACGTGACAAAACCACCACGTATGGAAGGCAAACCTGCATTAATTTTATATCGCACGTTTACAGAGCCGTGCCTCCTGAAGTTATAAAAATCCCAACTTCAATGATTCTTTTAGACATGCTATAGTTGAAAAAAATATGTTTAGATGCACCCAAAGTGCATCATTATCAGATTATGCATAAAACGTGTTATTGGAATCAACATATTTGTGTAAATTGGGTGCCTCCCCGATGGCGTAGTAATAACGTCGATGTCTTGTAATGAAGGGTCCTCGCGTCGATACTCAATTGAGGCACAAAGTGGATCGGATCGCACTTTAAACTGTAGGTCGGTTCGCGATTTAACCTATTTCCGAATCAAGTGGACTTAAAGAAAACAAAAAGAAACAATATCAACCTTAAGAATATTAGAATAAACTAATTCACCCGCAGGTAAGTCAAATTTCACATATCCTTCTTCATCCTCGTTCATAGACTTCCTGCAATACTCTTGTGTTGCATCCCACCAGGTGCGAAAAATGTGAAGTTATTATTTCCCCATACTGCCCTATTTCTTTTCATAACAGTAAGGCTAAATTCTCGTTTTATCTGAACTTTTAAAAAATGTTCAAAATACGTCTCTATCTTTAAACAACCACCCTTTCCCATGTATGTGTAAAATAATCCCAGTCTGTCTCAGAAAACCTCTTCCTACGATCAAATGAAGGAAACAACTCTCAAGTCTCAACAATTATAAATTTTTGCTTAAATTTCCTATCATTTATACAAACAGTAGCACATATCACATATCACGTCCTTTGGTGCAACACTGTCAACAGCTAATGTTACTTTCCTCGTCCTAATAAATTTACTTCCAACCAGTGACGGCGCCAGGGAAATTTGACTGGGGGGGGGAGGGGAAGGCTAGTAACAAAATATTGTAAGGGGGCAGTCACATTAAAACACCCGAAAACACTACACATATATATATACTTATATAATAATAATTATAATAATAATAATTATTATATTCATGTATGATGTTTTGTGTGTGTCTTTTATTTAGAGTGGACGTTTACTGCCTAAATTTACTTCTTGATTACGAGTTTATCTCCACATGATTCATTTTAATAAAGACATTAATTCTTTTTTATTGGTAAGTTGCGTTGTCTCTAGTGGCCTATTTCAGTATTGAAAGACATTCATAATTTTATAATTCATCGTCTTTCTTGAGATGAAACTACTGATATAAATATTTAAGTTATAAGATAATAATATAAATGATGAAAATAATGCTTCTAAGAGTTTAATTTTCTTTCAAAATAAACGTGACGTTGGAAGAAATGAATCTTCTTAAGTATTAGAAACAATGTGAGGCACTTAGTGAAGTGCAATTCTCCTGTAGGAGAATTCTGCTCTGTGTGCTTTTGAGAACATATTGCCCACCTTTGGTACGTCCAGGACTTGACATTTCTTCTCAATAGTAAAAACAGCCAAATAAGGCAGTTTGCATCCAGCATCCTGTTTCGAGCAACCCTTTTCAAATATTTTAAGGACAACCATCTTCGTAACGCTGAAGAGTTTTGGGCAAAATTTGTGTTTCACCTTTCAGGGAAACGTTATCACAGGATAAAAAAATCAGACAAAGGTTACAGTTATCTCATAATTCAAGAAATATTCCGACCCTGGCAATACTTACTCTTACTCTACCACTCCAACGTGTCTGTTCTACACAATTACTGGCACCTATGGAGTTCTTGGGAAGAAGTTCTTCGATTTTGATATGTACGAGAAAGAGCGAACCTGCATCCAATGATTGAAGAGTGGCAAATCCTAATAAGCATTCTTTTACCTGCCCGCGATATGTTTTGAATCGAATTTTAAGTGTAATTTGCATTTTAAGGTTCACGTTCAATACATTTCCAAATAATATCCCCTCATTAACTTCAAGAGTATCGAAGAAATTCCCTTTGTTAAGGTTTCCTCGACTCATCATCTCGAAATTCAAGTCCCTGAATAGTAAGAAACCGCGATGAATCCACAACAACTGACATGTAGTGTCGGGTTTTCTTCGATCACCTTTGGTCCTGGGTTCGATACCCAGTGGAGGCACTTTAAACTATAAGTCCAGTCCCGATTAGCCTTACTGTGCATAAAGTGGACTTAAAACATCAAATCAACCAACCAACCAAATCTTGAATCAATTTTGAATGTCTTTTAATAATTAGCGTTGTCACTAACGACCACGATTAGATTCATTTGACCGTACTACAGATGATGTCTTGTGGTCCTGAAAATATTCGTGATGTTTTAAAATCATCCACATTCAACACTTTTTCCCAGTTCTTAAGACTGGTTAAAACTTAGGTTAATCTCGGCTATTACAGGACATAAATGAATGAGAAATCACCTATGCCCAGGTCGGCGCTCGAATCTTGGACGAAACAAATTAATATTTGTTAATCAAGTTGGTTTTATAAGCAGGAAAGTGATATCATGCAGATACACCACTTTGAAAAGGTGAAAATCGTCATAGTCTTATAAATGAACTCTCTTATTATTCGATATTCAATTAACTTCAGTTGGGGGGCCCGGGTGGGAGGGGCGAAGCGTCTGACGTGGGGCGTCCCCCAGCCCCCTCTGTCGTCGTCACTGCTTCCAACCCTCTAATAACTTCGCTGCTGATAACTTCACCTTCGAAATGGAAGCTTGTGTGTCGGCGAATAATACAAAGAACTTGTGTTCACTATCCCTCTTTCATTCAAAGTCTGCCGTTTTCCTTTTAAGCTTTTCCTGCAAAACTTCCTGTCAGCAAGCAAACCAAATTACAGAAATTTTATTGCCCCTCCCTTGCATCAACTTTCATTCCTACTTTAGGCCTGGATTTATGGCACGTACCCGCTACTGCAGGTCAACCTCGCCCTATGTTTGGTGTTTGCCCCCTGAAGCAACGGTGTCCATTGTTCAATGCGAAACCTTTGTCAGTGGGGAACGGCGAAAAATAGTCTCGGAATACACCCTGGTCGTAAACAAGCTCCCGCCACCCTGACATTGCTGTCAGCTTCCCTCTGAAGTTCGATAAAACTACTTTGTGAAATGTGTTTAATAACGAGTGAAAATGTAGACAGTAGATACTACATGTATTTTGCTCATAAACTTGAAGGCTAAATTTACAGAATAAAAAGAACAGCTACAACATTCCTTCATCTGATTTACAGAAAGGCTAATCCGGACTGGACCCACAGTTGAAAGTGGGGTTCAAATCACAATGTGCCTTCACCGGGTATCGAACCCGGGACCCCTTGATTACAAGGCGACGATGCTACCACTGTACCATCGGGGAGTCCCCTCATAGAACAAAGTTTCCTTCTACGACGATTATACAGAACTTAGTGCACTTCCTTCATTTGAAATCTATTCTATATCAGTCTCAGTATTTCGTTATTACAATCCAAGGAATAGTATTCTCCTTAAATAAGAAATAAAGAAATAAAAAAAAACATTGGAAATAATCTTCAAACGGACGTAAAAAAATCGAATCCAACCACCTGCCGAATGCCTGAGGGAAACAACAAGAATTTTCTCAACAAAGACATCCGAAATTTCCATAACATTCTAATAATTTCGCAACCCGTGCAAATAATCATGTGGTAAAATCTTGTCGTGGTTCCCTGTAAACACTAAAATCACCAAATTACTTCTTTCCATATTTCCCGTATTTTCTCCTCCTCTTTAGCTCTCAGCTGTTCGGAGTGGGATAATGCAAGATTATTTGTCCCTAATTATCTCCTTCTCTTAGTCTTGCTTATAACTTGGACTCCTTAATAACTTTCCCAACAACTCCTTATCAATTTGTACTGCCATGTTTCCTACAATGCTTTTCCTACTTCCTAATAACAATCACTTCTGTACACGCTTTGATGTAAAAATTTAATAATAATAATAAACCATATCCGTCGGTCCGTTTATCTTTCCAACCTATAGAGCTGAGACTATTTTTACAAGATAAACCTCGGACGCAGACATTCCACGATCTTTTGGCCCCTCCTTCCACCTTCTCTACCTGCCGTTTTACTTGATGTTATTCAGAATTGTATTAGTATCTGGAGTACTGTCATAACATAAAGTTATTAACCTGGAATATTTTTTTTAAAAAAATGGGGAGTAACGCTGTGTTTCGAAAGAGTATAGGAAATAAGTTTAGGTATTCATTCATGCCTCTCTCTAGAATAGTCTTCTTATTTTGACTTAATACACGCTTATCAACGTTTCTAATTGAAATACTTTATTTCAAGCAAACAAGTATTTGCAACTGATTAAAAATTTTGCTTTTATTTTTTCGAGACATTCGAGACGAGACGAGACTTTTCAAAAGCCGTCCCGTCCCGTTTCGAGACGAGACGAGAAAGGCATTCCGTCTCGTCTCGTCTCGAATTTCAAAAGGCTTGTCCCGTCTCGTGTCTCGTCTCGTTTTCGAGACGAGACACGAGACGAGACGGGACATGTCCCGTCCCGTGAGCAACACTAGAACTCGGCAATGGACTCCTGGATGAAAAGCCACCCAGGATCTGGGATGACCATATATGATATTCCGAAGATACGAGAGAAAGTCCGAAAATAAGTTTCCCCTAGTTTTGCCAGGGATATCGTACAGCAATGGGGGAAACCAGGCCGTGTTGGAACACAACGGACACCCATACACCAGTGGGTGAAGTACGACCGCGATCCAACAGATGGCGTGAGCGTAGTGCGTCCAAACGAGGGGAGGTGCCTCTCAGTCGTAGCCCGGCAGATATGTGTATTGTTGCTGGACTTTTTGAAACAAGGAACCATCAACGCTGCACGTTACTGTCACACCCTGTCCAAATTGAAGCAGGCTATATGGCGCAGGCAGCCTGGCCTTCTCACATTTAGCGTGCTGTTGTTGGATGACAATGCGAAACCGCACTCGGCGAGGGCTACGCAACACCATCTTGCAACCCTTGGTTGGGAGCGCCTTACCCATCCGCCGTACAGTCCCGATCTCGCGCCGAGTGAGTTCCAGCTGTTTCCGGCTTTGAAGAAGGCTCCCGGAGGAAGGGGCTTTGGATGCAATACTGAGGTGACACATTTCGTGCAACACTTCTTCCGTATACAGGACACTCATTTTTTCCAAGAGGGTTTTTTTGAAGCTTATCAAACGGTATGACAAATGTCTGAATGTCCGGGGTTCCTATGTGGAAAAATAAAGTAAGTATGCTATTCCTTTTCTCATTTACGTTTTTTGCTTTTCCTTCCCATCTCTGTCCACAGTTGCCAGGGGAAACTTATTTTCGGACTCTCCCTCGTAGTTGCACTTGCACTTCAGCAAGCTGCAACCCCAAGAAACATTTTGTCGGGGTTTTCTTCTACAGGCATCGGGCCATTTAATAAAAACATCTTCGATGATTCTGATTTTTCCCCTTCAGATGTGGCAGACAGGCTGAATGAAATTCCAGCCAGCCTGACTACTCCGGCAACCACCAGTGCAGCGACAAGTGGGGATGACGCTACGCCTACGCAATCAGATTGTTCTCCTCAATTGGTTTGCCCCTTTAACAGGGCAGATTTTGAAAAAAAAAACGAAAAAAAACGAAAAGCAGGAAGAAACAGACGAAGAACTGCAGTGTTAACAGATACACCAGAGAAAGATGCGTTAGAACAAGAAAGTAGAAACCGCTCCATGAAGACATCTGGTGGCGATGTAAAGAAACAAGTCAAACGGAAACTATTGGTACAGAAAAAAGAGAACACGGTTGGATCATCATCATCATCAGAAGAAGATTGTTATTGTCTCGTTTGCCTTGACAGCTACAGCAACAGCCGTCCTGAAGAGCAGTAGGTTCAGTGCATTAGCTACTTGCAATGAATGGGCTCATGTTCGATGCACTAAAGGTAAAATTAATTTTGAGTGTCCAAACTGTCTCTCAGACTAAAATGTAGGTTAGTCTGTTCATAATATGAGAACCATTTATGAATGTATGTATGTATGTATGTACGTATGTATGTATGTTGTATTTTATGTATGATAGCCCACTATACTCACCAATTCTTTTAATTTATTATGAGTGTTACAATTGACCCGTATGAGTGTTACAATTGTCCCCATTAGTGGGGTCAATTGTAACAGTACATCCTTCCGCACTTATTTGCATATTTCACACATATCATGGATCATAAATATGTTTTGTGTGTACAGTGTCTCTCAAAAGTTTTAGGACAACGACATTTTAAACTAGGCAACTCAATTTACACAAGCCGTTGGTGGGTTGCGTGCAGAGTTAGGCTCAATTTCAGGGTTGCCACATGCACAATAGATATTTATAAAACACGCGAAAGAAATATAAACAAGTATTATTGTATAAAATTATTAAAAATATCACTATTATATCGCAAATAACAAAATTCTTTCTGAAAGAGAAAAATAGGTTTTCTAGTATTTCATCGCTGATGAGTCTACAGAAAGGAAAAGAGGTGAGAGTAATCGAAAGGTCACAAAGGAGAGGAGAAAGAGAAAGCGAAAGGAGAAGAGGAAAAGTAGAGGAGAGAAGAAAGATAGGATAGACGAGGAGAGGAGATGTAGTGAGGAGAATGGAAAAAGATTCGAGGAGAGATGAGGAAAAAAGAACAAAGAAGAGAAAAGAGAAGGAAAACGAGAGGAGAGGAGAGGAGGAGACGAGAAGAGGGAAGTGGAGAGTAGAGTAAAGGAGAGAAAAAGAGAAGAACGAAAAAAGAGAGAATAGTGCAGTGGAGCCGAAAATCTAAGACAGGAAAGGAGATAAGAGGAGTGGAGAAGAGTGGGATGGAGATAAGATGCGAGAAATGTAGGGAAGGCGATATGAGATAAAAGCAGAACGGAAAAAGGGGAGAGAAGAAGGAGAAGGAACTGGAGAGAAGAGGTAGTTGCAGAAAATATCGTCTGAGCGTCAAGAATGGATGCATTGGTCAAATTATCGACATGAAACATTCAATAACATTTTGAAATGTATTGGAGAATATATTAGATCGGTGCGAAATGCCTTTTGGCTGAGTTCAGAGCAAATTAAAATCTTCCATGTAAGATCTTTGATTTTACCTGCGATTACACCACTAAAAAAATGAACGTAATTTTTAATATTTATAAGAATTATTCAATTTTTCTCCACTTCTCGGTTCGTTGAAATGGAGATTTTGTAATTCAATATTTCCCCTCCCCCCATCGTTAATTCCAAACTGAATCATTCCGTTTCACACGGCGTGGACAATGAACACAATGGGATATGTCTAAAACTTACGAAAATTTTCTGCCAGCGGAAGGGTTTGAACCTACGACCATCAGATTGACAATCCTGAACGGTAACCACTACCCTACAACCTTTAGCTCCTTAAACCAGGTAGAAGAACCACTACACTACGCCTTTACCTTCGAATGAAACAATAATTTCTTTTAAGTATTCTGTCCCTCCCATATTGTACATGTCGTTTGGTATACGTGTAGTTGAACTTTTACTTTAATTTTAATTTTTCTTTTTTTGTAAAGTTCTCTGAATTGTGTCACATGAACTTAACTTTAAATACACATTTGAAATGTTCTAGACCATCAACTTTGGGGGGGGGGGGGCTGAGACCGCTAAATCATCAACATTGTGGTGCTATGATCGGAGACAGCAAAACACATGACTTATTACTATATACTAAGTACACTATGTGGAAGAAAGTCATTGGACACCACATGTCAGCGGATACCATCAGTTTTCTTGCAATCAATAGGAGGTCGGTCCGCCTTTGGCAGCGATAACAGCAGCCACTCGTCGTGGTAAACTGGCCACAAGGTATTGTAGTACACCGAGTGGGATATTCCGCCATTCCTCCTGCAGTACAGTCACCAACCCTGGAACTGTACAAGGACAAGGCGATCGCGACCTCAATTGGGGCTCCAGTTCGTCCCATAGATGTTCGATAGGGTTGAGGTCAGGGGTCTGAGCAGGCCAATTTAGTCGGATGACATTATTTTCTTCATACTACTCCGTGGTAGTCCTGGAAACATGACACGTCGAATTATCGTCCTGGAACACACATTCTTCGTTTCCTTGGAAACTCCACAATGTGGGGAGCATGGACTTGTCGAGAATATCTCGGTAGGACGCAGACGTCATGTGGCCATACACCGGTACCAGTGGACTCACGCCATGCCAGCTGAAATAACCCCAGAACATGATGCCGCCACCACCATATTTCACTGTGGGCACTACACACTCGGGTAACAGACGTTCTCTAGGTAATCGCCATACCCACACTCTCCCATCTGATCGAAACAGTGTGAAGCGTGATTCATCGCTCCATAGGACCTTCCGCCATTGCTCCACCGTCCAGTTTCTCCGCTCTTTACACCAGCATAGTCTCTGCCGCTTATTGTTTTTTGTTATCAGGGGTTTGTGGGAAGCGGCTCGACCTTGATAACCGAGCGCATGGGCCTCCTTGCGAAGTGTCTTCGTCGAAACAGTCAAATTGGTCGCACTTTGAAACTCTTCTGCAATCGAATGCATCGGACGGCTCCTGTTTTTTCGAATCTCCCTCTTCAGCACTCTCCTGTCCCGGTCGTCCAATTTCGTGGGTCTTCCACTTGGTGGTGCATTGCTGCAGTGTCCCTTTTCCTTCCACTTCTTGATAACAAAGGCTACAGTTGATTTAGGGACCTGTCGGGCATCAGCTATGCTACGTATACTCATGCCTCCTATGGAGCAGCCTACCATGATCCCTCTTTCAAACATGCTGAGCTCTTTCCTGTCCTTCATTTTATCAGCGAATGATCTGAGAAGCCTCCTGCTGCCGTATATATACCCGTCTGTACTCTCTTTTCCATGAGGAGTTCGTTTCAGAGTTGAAACCGGGGTGTCCAATGACTTTCTTCCACATAGTGTATATAATTATTATTTACTATTATACATATATTAATCAATGACATAATGAATTTAGCCAACGACTTGTTAAAGACTGTTTGGAAATCCCCTAAAAGAATGCAAATATTTAATGGTATTATTGATGTGAATGAGAAGGCTGGCCATACTGGACTGCGACCACTTTGGCCTCGTCGGTGGACGTTGAGAGCCTCCGGTGTGCAACAGATCTTAAGGAACTATTAAAACCTTTTCAATTTTCTTGAGAAATTTTCTGAAGAAGATTCTACTGACGCAGCATCAAAATGTGCTTCACTTCAAGACATTTTTTTTTCTCTCCCTCTACTACCATGTAATGGGTCCAATAGAAGAGGTAAACTGTAAGATTCAGTCTCCACGCATTGGTGCTACAGAAGTGGAATCAAAACTAAAATACTTGACTGACATCTTTCAAGAAAGGCGAATGTGTTTTGAGCAGTTCTGACTGAAATGCACAGAGGGCAAACCGAGCCTAGTTGATGAGCCAGAATTGCCCCGGCAACGTCACGTCCCTAAGAGACTTGAAAATCCTGATGCTGCCAAACATCACAAGTTCTACACTCCAAAATAGTATTATAAATCAATATACACTGACATGTGTGACACAGCAAAATCATGTGTTAAACAAGGACACGAATCTACAGGACTACAAAAAATAACAGCCGTAGAGAAAGAATGCATCTCAACTGTGAACAGTTGCACAACAAACTTTCAGCAAACGCGAGAATTCTTTCGCCAAGATTTGGATGCCGATAGGCTCTCCTTATAGCAAACGCGGTATACACATGTCCATGCTTGGTGATATCGCCAAACAGAAGAAAGTGGTTCTAACTACCATGCGTGACATAAGGAAGTTTCTTTTGGAAGACAGCACCCTCCAGGAGCTTCTGCCTGAAGTTGCCAAATTCATGATGGTCCTCCGCGCTGTGCCACTGACGACAACCACAGCCGAAAGGTCATTCAGTGCTATTCGCAGACTAAAGACATATTTGAGATCTACAATGAGGCAGAAGAGACTAAGCAGCTCAGCGGTACTCCACATACATCAAACTGGGCTTGATAATTTGATCCTGAGGCCGCTCGTTAATGAGTTCATAAAAAAATAACCCACTGCGTAGAGCAACTTTTGCTTTATTTTTAAATCATGTTCATATGTTTTTGTTGCGTATGTCACTTTATATCTTAGTGTACATCCTATTTTTTTTATTGCAAAATTATATTTAAAAAGTTAAATATTGTAGCAAGAACAAAAAAGTAAACTATTTTCCTGTGATTTGTGTTAGCATTTATGTAAATAATTCAATAAAACTGTTAAATATTGTAAATATTCGTTATTTTTATGGTTATGTCAACACTAAGGTTATTTGTAACCCATCACATGTCTGTTGCGGACATTGAAACACACCCATGCCCTCGCCGGGAATCGAAGCCGAGACCTCTGGATCAAAGCGAGTTGAGATGACCACCCAACACGCTCGGCTACAGAGGCCGGCATAAAACTGTTAGGTTGGTCTCTTAATGTAAATACATACTTTTCAATAAAAATGTTAATTGTTATCTAAAAAACAAATGAACAGACACAAAAGACATAAAAAGTCTTAAACATTTTCTAAACGTTTTTCATGTTACATTTCATTTGCATGAGGAATATAATAGCTGCTTAAAAACAGGTATACGAAGACGTAATATTTATTTTTAAAAAAGGGAGGGAGTGAGTCATTCATTCATTTATTTTAGTGATCAGAGCCCCCCCAATAATTTTGACAAGTCGGCGCCCCTGCGTGTGACTGAAGTTTGCGCAATGGCTAGGATACGATGATGATAATCATGAATGAAGCAATCATGTGTGTGCTTCCCCGGAAATCGAATAACTTGTTAAGTTTTGTTATTTTGGCGGTTTTACTACAATCGCTTCCTCTCATGATCAAGGAACATTTTATTCTACTGCTTACTGCTTACCTCAAAAAAGTCATCTGGTTCTTCGACTCTTCGCCTGCAACCACCTTTTCGTAATCAAAATTAATGATACGACGTGGTGGTCGACGGACGCAGTGTTTCGATGCACCCGGGGCGATTCACCATAGATAACTGACCGTAATTGGCCAACCCATCACCAAACTTCAACTGAAAAGTTCCAGCCAAAGCGTGCGAAACGCGCATCTGCTTGTACTTAACCTTCATATTCTCCCGCCAAAGAGGTTGAGGGCACGAGGCATGCAGAGAGAGGGAGGCCAGGAATTCGTCAAAGGACATTTGGTTCCTCCACAGCACCTGTTTCGCAGAAATGTGTCAGGTAGTATCTACTGTATTTAGGAAATGCAGGTAGTGAACTGAGTGCACCGACCTCTGCCCCCTCCTCGGAGTATTATTACAAGCGATCACACCTGTACAGAACCTGGTGAAACTCGAAACAGAAGTAGCAAATTCCTAGGGGGAAGGGGGAGACAATTCACGTTCCACTTTATTTGAAGAGACCAAACTGCCATTCGTAATCTGCTTAGGGATCTGTCAGTCACGTAGTTCCTGTTCTTGCTGTTAGCAGAAACTTGAGTCCAGGTTCATTTAACGAGTGCAAAAATATTTTCTCAATATTTCTTCAAAATCAAAAATAAAGCCCCTATCACACGGAACTGGATTCCCAGTAGGAATGCTCTAGTTGACGCTGGATTGGCTACCCATTTGCTAGTTTTCGCCTCACACGATACTTGTTTCACCGTACTTGTCGATAGTCTTTTGTTCTCATAATGGCGGCTGCGTGAGATGTAAACAACGTATCACTTCACACTTTTAAAATACAATAATTATTCAACCGAGAGGAATATCGCTTCGTATTAAATGGTTTTAGGTAGAGAAGAATGGCGCTGACAAAATACATACTTTACAACGTTTACTGTACACGTATGGAAGAATGTTTTAGCTTTTTATATTGTAAACACCGTGCACTCACCATAGACGGTGCAACTCGACGTGCCTTTCGTGTTGTATGTATTATACATTGTAATTGGAACAGCTAACCGAAATGATCCATGAAATGAAATGCTTTGGTGTAAAATTATGAAGTACTATTTGTTATAAGGTTTCTGGAAGCATTTACGTAGCATTTATGCTAGCAAGAATCTAAATGGAAATCCTTTCATCTAAAGCCGGCTTAAAGGTGGACGAGCAATTTGAAGAATGTTGTAGGAGAATTACTGCTTTGTGCTTTTATTAAAAAAGGAAAAGTATGAACTAGAGATTAGCTCGAAAAAAGAAATGGTAATCAATGCGTACCGAAAAAGCTTTTTAACGCGGGTTTGCATTATTCATACATGATAACCCAGTCATGAAGGACGGAAAAGGGCCAATGTCGGGAATAATTCCGTAAAAGTTGAATTTTGGTCAGTTGTTAGAACACTACTAGTAGTGCAAAATCCTAAAAGTCCCCGACCCTCCTCGCGGCGCTCCCCCCCCCAGCGGCCCCCCGAACTCTCAGTTACACATACTGAAGGTATCAAGTCACTCACTATATGGAATTGTATTATTGTATTATTATTACTATTGTCTTTTTTATTTCTAATTACACTTTTTTTTGCAACTAATTCCTATGTATTTTTTTTTCTTTCTTCATTTTTTATTTTTATTATTATTATTATTTTACGTTTAGCTTACTGCTCCATAAGTTTATAATCATCTCATATGTATTCTCATATTGACAAGGGTTAGGTGGCAGAGCAGCCCTTGGCTGAACCTCGCCCGCTGAATAAAGAAAATTTATTATTATTATTATTATTATTGACCTATGTCTCCGTAACCAATGGTCGTATGCAGATAATCTTTTTTTAGTCTTAATCCTCATTAGATGGGCTACAAAAGATATTTTGTTTAATTTTCTATAATGTCGGTGGTTTTGCCGAAATTTAAAAAAATAATCTTCAAAAAGTGTTTTTTTTTCTAATACTATCTGAAGATTTTGCCTTGTAACTTTTGAAAAAATTAAATGACAAAAAAAATGTTTCGAATAAAAGTTGTAGCCTAATTTATAAGCTTTAAAACGATATCAGTTTTCATATATTTTAATGAAAGATACGCCATAAAATGTGTCTCCAAATGGAGGACAGCACCAAAAAAGTGTATTTAACACAGACTGGCGGTCAAGTCCCGAATCATTGACTTTTCGATAAAAGCATGAGACTTGGTAGAATCAATTGTTATACCACTTAAGACATGTTCAGTCGAGTAGCCAATCGTCATCTGCGTGCTGATGGCCACCATGAAAAGAGTCCGCCTTATTGGATATTTTTAATTTGATATATCAATGATATATCTCGGAAACGGTGGTACCTTTCAACTTCAGGATTTTGCAGAAATGCTCCAAACTTTTATAATATGTCAATAAATATATTTTTGAAAAATAAAAATAGTGGTCTTGTAGAAAAACTCACTATAATTCTTTATGCGAATAACTCCGAGTTAAATGTCTTAGTAATTCTCGAACCATACAATAGTATTGTATGGGGGTTATTCCTGAGTAAACAAAAAATGATCGATCATTGATGGTGGGAAAAGAACTTCCGGTTTGGCGAATTTTCCAATGTAAACAAGTGGAATACAGATAGTCACCGACCTTATTTTCTTATAAAAGATCGGAAACAAAATGGATCAATTGAAATTTTTGAGTAATATAGAGAAACAAAGGTACCTAGAAAAGATTGGCAATTTCCGGGATTCCTTGGATGCAGATATAAGGGACGATACTAATATTTTCCAAGGCAATGTTGATCTTCCACCATCAGTTGGTTTTGAAAATACTTCTCCAAGTTGAAATGAAGCTTACATTAATTATAAATATTGAAATACTTCGATCACAAGAGTAAAATAAATAATAATAATTACTAGGGTTAAAATTATTGTTATACACTAATAATATATACCTAATTAAATAAATTTTATTACTTTTGTTGTTGTTTATTATTATCAAGCTATTAGATCCACAAGCTGAGTGAATATCAGCACAACTACGTATTTTCCATTAAGACTTACATTTCATAGTTACAATACTGAAATGCACAGTTATTGTATTTTGTTATTAACTTTTGCAAGTGTCGTTCAAGAAAGGAATTTAGAAGTTAGAAAAAAATACTCACAAAGTCTACATATATTGTGTAAGCTCATCTAAAATTATAATTTTTTGAATTCTGAAAACTGTGGAACCATTTATTCTTTGAATTAAATGGTAGAATATGAAATAAAATATCCTGGTTACTGTATTGTTCACTTATTTTTTCGATCTAATTCAAATTTTACATTGATTACTCTGTTCGAATACTAACCAAGTGAACTTTTTTCTGTTATTAACAATAAAAATAACAAACTTTCTGCTTTTTGCAACTTCAAATTAAGGATGCCAATTTCCAGGGAGGAGGGTGGAAGGAGGGGTTGACTAACCTACCGACGATCATGGAGAGAGCGCTTTTCAACAACCAAAAGGCAAATGCGTCCTAATATGATTATAAATAGTTCCAACTTTTAAATTTAATCAACACATGTGCGTTACCCAATTATAATTTTCGAAACACGTCAAATATTTTAATTTGATTTGATGAAGTGCCGACTGCAGAGCCTAATCTCTCGTGTTTGTGTCCAATCTTTTCGCTTTACTGCTTAAATACACTTATCTTTCCATATCGGGTCTGTCTGAAAACGATGCATAGATACCTGAGAACAATTGTTTGTTCCCTATCTCATGTTGAAACCGAAATCAACACAAATATTGTGGCCTTTTCCGAAGACACTACCTTTAAACCTTTGAATTCAATGTTATTCTTTTCAAAACCGGAAGTGCAATCCCCGCCAGCTCCAAGGAAGCACAGAAATGTAAACATCCGGTGAATAGCGCTCATATTTGGTAACGTTACGAAATGTTAGTTAAGGACTTTAGATGAACCGAACCGTTTTTTCAAATCACAGATTATCTTCACATGGCCAAACTTTGCTCTGATTGGCTGTTCCACAGAATCTAGGGGGGGGGAGGGTGCGGTGTCTGCTGCCACGTTCTTTTTCTGCTGGAACCTCAAAGCAGATGCGCCTGGCAGCAGACTCGGTCTTTGTTTTATCGTGATTTCATCATTTTATGTATGCAATTACGTCTGTAACACATACTGTGAAGCTGTAGCGATTACTTTCACAAAAATGTTTTAAGATTAGGTCCCTTAGCATTCTTCTAATAGTAAACCTAAATGCTCTCGTAGTTAGGTTAGGTTCTGTTAGCATTAAAATAATATCACTAAATGCTTTCTAAAGAAAAAAGTTCTAAATTACCTGTACATTCATTCCCACTAATCACGAACTTGCATTTTTATCGTCTTCATCTGTTCTTAAGACTTGTAACATCCTCTTAGCAGACGAATTACGTGGCAGGAGCAAATTTGACCCTTATTCTTACTGCTGACACGTGCGTGGCATCAGACTCGGCCATTTTTTTTGGGGTCGGGACGGCAATTTTTTTTTAAATCCGACATTCGGGACTGGAAACGTTCGAAATTTTCCCAAGCTCTTGAAATCTCGAATTCTACACCTCATTTTTACCTAACGTGATTGTTTTAGCATTTCTGGAATGAAAACTAACAATTTCCGATAAGTTCCAGACACTTACAATGCGGAAAACATCGAGAATTAACGACTTTTTAAAACGACCATTCAGTATTTCCCGACTGCTCAGGATCCCGAAAAGTCGGGAAGTCATTTCCCGAAGTCGAGATCGGGACGGGAATTTTTTTTCCCGATCCCGGTCCCGACTTTTCGGGAAGGCATTCCTACTAGAAATCTAGTTCCGTGTGATAGGGGCTTAAGTTAGAAAAATATAGTCTTATTATTTAGGGCGCGAATGGGGTCCAAAAATACCATAATGTCCCTTCTTGTTGATGAGTGGGGGGGGGGGGGGCATGTTGCCCACCGTTCCGAAGTCCCTGACAAAGATGCAAATTCACTGCAACCTACATTAATGCTTTCAACTGGATAGGAACGGCAAGGGGGCTTGAACTTATGAATCACCCTCTATCGTGCACTGAAAAATAAAGAAGACACTTTTTTCAAAATGGCAATGGTTTATAAAGAATTGATGGAATTTTTTTTTCGACAACAACTCAACAAAGTTTTTTTATTGCTTAACATGTAGCTATTTATGCCCAGCATGCTAAAAAAATCGTAGCAATTCACTAGCAGCAACACAGCAAGCAAGTTGTATATTTGTATACAATATACAACTAAATACAAAAATGAATATTCGGGCCAAGCGAGGACATGAAGTTTTTTTCTAAAATTTTCACAACTTATATAAATGGTATTTGTTCAATGTAATTATGATTATTTTAATACGAACTTTCAATTTTTCTTTGCTCTGTGGTGCAATTTGAATTATTACTATGACATCAGCATGAGTGAAAAGGTTGTGTGAAATCATCAAGGATAAAGTGTGAATTGCACGTCGTTGCTTGTTTGTTATCCCCTCGTCTTGTGGTGCCATCTCTTTGTGTCTTAGTTCATTAGTCCTTGATCAGAGTTAGTTGGTTGAGTTAGTTACGCTTGAAGTGAGTTTTTATTTGTATATTTCGCCAGATTTACTTTCATGATGACTTGATGACGAGTTAATATTTACTTTCCTCGTTGTATTACGAGGATAAAGTATGTACAAGAAGGAGTCACGCTAATTATGAAATGTCGAGTGAGGAAATTGCAAATTTGTGGTTTTCCTGCGGACACAGACAATTAATGCAGTTAGTGATCAAGGACTGCCGTGAGTGTTAGAACTGCTCTTGTTTCAAGCAATCTACACCGTAAAAATGAATTATAGTTTTAAAGGTTCGTTTTAAAAATTAGCTAAGACTTCGTAAACATGACTTCCATCGGAGCCCATGTGCTAATGAAGAAGGGTAAACGTGGTGCAGCTGCCTACGTTCATGCAGAATGTGCAACAACTGCGTCACCTAAGCATTTGAATGAACTTTTGGATTTACTTTTAAATCCGGAAAAGACTATAGATGAATGGGACACAATTGACTGGTGTAGGTGGTTGATGGCAGGAGGAAGAACTCCAGATGAATTTTCTGTTACCGGTACGATATCTAAATAAGGACGTAGTAAACATGTTAGCTATAGTTAGTTTTAAGCAAGGTCAAGGGGGTAGAATAATTTTAAGATTTTATGTTTGTTATATTTTGGCTTTATATTTAGAATGGACTAAGTGCGATTATTGCTTGTAATTAATTATGACCTATTTAAAATAACTATCGTTAAATGTCAGTTGGAGAAATATATTGCTATTTAGATGGGATGTGTTACAAGTGTTTGTTTTCGCTTTACTCAACGAAGATTTAGTTTATGAATCAGCTCAGTAGATTAAATATGGGTTTCTGAAAACTACTTTTTATAAGTTACAGCTGGTCTTTCCACAAATATATGTATTTATTTTAAGACCATGACAACTGTTTACCCTGATCACAAGGTGAACCTGATTTTCTGTTTTAACAGTTGCTTGTTATTTGAATGGGAATCCTAAAATTGCCAAAAATATTGCTATCTCTACTTACAGAATCCTGGAATTAAATTTGTAAACAATTTGCCATGCAAGAATGGATGTTAATAGTAAAATTTACTTGGTACATTTCAAGCTACCATCTAACAAGAATTTGATTCATTCTTAAAAGTTTCAGATGCATAAATGTTAATGAAACGAGTGGGCAGGGTTGTATGGTGCTTCATACAATGCAAGACAAGATGCTATTCAAACTAATCTAGTCCTAATATCAAAGAATGCAAACTGTATTCCATGCTGACTGTAGGGATGAAGTTGTTAGTAATTTACTTTCAATAGCAAGCCTGATAATTGAAATTAGGGTAAGTTGAAACTTGAGGCAGTAAAATAGAAATAGAATCTGAAAGGGAGAATTTATAATGCTTTTAGCACAATGGTGTGTTTGTACTTTGGAAAGTATGGAAAGCATAATACATAACCAGTTTAAAATGCTACAAACATAACACTAGTTTATATGATAGAAGCAAAAACAAATGTGAAATATTTAGGAGAAACAACTATTAAATTGATACCAGAGGAATTAATGTGCTAAAAGTAAATTTCAACAGAGGTTGTCTCATTGCTTCTGCGAAAATGTCTAACCTAACAAAATCAAGTGAGTTCTTCAGCCGAATATGTTGTACCCCCCTTTATTTTGTTGGTAAGAAGTGTTCAGTTTCATTTCAATTCAGTTCACTAGCAAGAAATTAATCTTTTGAATTGATGAAGAGCATGTATACATGCAAATATACATGACAGCTTTTCTAGTATAACAGTTGGTGAATTGGATTGTGAAGCCAAGGTTCCCAATTCAAATCTTGGATCAGGCACATATTTTCCCTTATGTTTTTGCTCTTCCATTTTCATCATCACAAGTAAAAATAACTGAAATGATAAACACGGCGTAATCATTTTTCGTGATTTGAAATTTATAATTTTACAATTTAGAAACTGCAGTGAAACCTGCATTTAAATTTGAATATCAGCTTAAGATGAGTTGTAATAATGTTTAGCAAAATAGGATGCTACATATATAACCAGCAGTGAAGAGAAACTGTTGAGACAGAAGAAGATTAGTTTGGTTTCAAGAAGGAGAAAATTTACAGGAGATACAGTTGGATTATTGCAAACAATTTGTTAAAGATACATAGGGAAAGAAAAGGAAGTGTTCATAGAATTTGGTAATCTGGAGAAGTCATTTAGTGAATTGATAGTGAAACTTTTGTAGAGATACTGAAGAAAATTAGTGTAGTTTGGAAAGCAATGCGTTAAGCCATGAGTTTGTGAGAATTTAATAAATTAGGGGAGTGAAATTCGGACAGGAATATAAGGATGTTTGGGGAAGCAGGAGGGTGAAATATTGGTGTACACTATGTTAGAAGGCTTAAATACCCACTGTGACCGGTGTGGAATGAACATAAATGTGAACAAGGCAAAGGCAATGGGAAACTTAATATAAGAATTCAAGATGAAATAATGTAACATGTCAGCTTCAGACAACTGTACTCTATCACAAACAGTGCCATGAGCTGCAGTCAGGAAGTCAAGTTGAGAATAGCAATGGTGAAGGAAGCTTTAATAGAAGAGGTGTTTATTTGTGGACCTTTGGACAAGGTACTAGAGATTTATTGTGTGGAGCATAGCAATGTATGGATGGTATGAAGGAGTGATATAAAGCATCTAAAAGTGTGTGTATAGCAAAAAAAGTAAAGACAAAGTAAGAATAATGATAGAAAGCTTTGGAGAAGAGACCAGTGCTGAAAGTGATTTAGTAAAGAAAATGAAATTGGTTTGGATGCTGGAACTGCCTCCTAAAAGATGCACTGGAAGGCATGGTTTGTGGGGAAAGGGTCCGTGAATGAAGGAGAAATCAGCTGATTGATGATATGAATTAAATGGCTCCTATGCTGGCATGAAGCATAAGGTGCAAGATGTAAGTGCATGGATGTTGCCATGAAAATCCTGCCCGTTGGGCAGAACAATGAATGAATGAACAAAAGTTAATAGAATGTGTTAGTGGCTTGGTTTGTATTTTTGTAGATAGTGCAAAGAGAGAAAAATGGGGTAACACTTTCGTATAGCGGAAACTGATTTCTTACTATTTACACAAGAAAGTACTTACGCAAATCATTTTCTTGAGCGTTGTTGAAGTTCGGGAATGTAGTTTTGATCCTTTTTAATGCGAAATCCTGTGTTTATCTGCTAAAATATCTCTCCAACATGTTATTGCTGCTGCCGCCATTTGCTTTCTTCACGTGAGCACAATGTTCCATGTGTTACATGATGTAACCCCCAGTAAGTGTTTCAAACCTCGTGTTTTCACTATAACATCGTGTGTAGAGTATTTTTAATTTTTTAAATTTTTTTTAAACTATGCTTGCCTAACCTAAGCTAACATTACGGGAAATGGTTTGTGGGGCTAACGTCAATGGTTTGCGAGGTATTAGCATAATTTCAAATCCGGGCATGAAAGTAGGAATTTTTCGGTGAACAAGGTTGCAACACTGCATGCACACTCCAAATCGACAAAACATTGGCACAACGTGCAATGAACCAGTATGCTGTCGCCATATCGTGTGTTACAGAATCGAAATAATGAAGAACAGTAAGTACTCGGAAATGTAGAAATAGACATTATTTTCGTTAGAAATTCATTATTACACCTAAAGAAATGTTCCGCTACGTTAGCAATGTAAAAAAGTGTAAAATAAATGATTTCTAGGTGTTTCACCTATACGAAAGTAGTAATAAAAATGGAATGACATGTAATTACCATATTTCCGTTTAGATTTTCTCATTTGTCTCTTGCAACACCCTAAGGGATACATCAAACCATTACATTGTATTGAAACATCAAATTTCAGCCACTAAAATTTCAATGTCTTAATTCCACTAATATTTTTGATTTGTCAATTCCCTCTACCAATGCTTTTGAGTAAATGAATAGGGTTTCTACCAAAGAACAGCAAGATTAAAATAATAATAATAATGTGCGAAATAAGTGAGATGGAAGCATACTTTTTCTCAATCATACTTACGAAATCAAAAAGTTATGTTTTATGTATGAATCACAGGCACTGATTTTGGTGGTGCAAGCCACTTACTGCCCCCTCCCCCAAAGAAAAATTCAGGTAGGAGGACACATTTTATGTATATTTTACATACATAAAGTATTCTTTATGACCCCAAAATTTATCTTAAGTTGGCACCTCTCGTATGAGTGCATCGTTAATTGGCACTCCTGGAGCAGAAATGTTAATCATTAAGTGCTCTTGCTTGTGCAGAAATTGACTTGCTGTTTTCTAACAGGTGGATTTGAATAGGAGAGCCGACTCCGTGGTCACCACAGTCCTGCCGTTGCACCCATTGATTTTGTGTGTGTGTGTGTTTGGGGGTGGGGGATGTGTCGTCTACAAGAAAGGATAACTGCAGCTATAGTGACCAATACTCGTACCATGTTGATGTACACATGAGAAGAGAGAAAAGTATTGTTTGGATGTTTGCAGAGCTACGGAATTTGAAATTCGACATAAAATGGTTTGCACATGTAGATTGGTCTGTTGGGATAATGTGACCCATTATGGTGGATAAATACACAAACTTTTGTGATATTAATGTTGAATGGCAATACAGACTTTCTTTAGATGAGTCTTTATAGTTTGCACTTCACGTTCAACCAATCTGTTCCACCACAGGCCATAAGCCAGCCTATGCATTGATGTAATACAGTTTCTCACACAAAATTCCCTGAAATTTTAAAATCCACTTGATATAGAATTTCTATATATTGTATTTCAAAAATGTGGAGTAGAGGATTATGTACTCACTATTAATACATTAGTATCACAAATTTATTTGAAGAATAGTTATAAACTTGTTCTTAAAAAATGCTCAAGTAACAGCATATGCAAACATTCTCCATTTGAACTGCATTTAATTTCTGGACAAACTCTTTTTGTAGTACCCTAATATCACTGAAGAATTGTATATCTTCATTTATGTGAAATTGCACAAAAAAAGTGTTCAGTACTAAATGAATAGTTATTTTTGTAACTATCTATTGTATATTCAATTTTTGAAATCATAAAGAAAATGCAGTGCCAAAACTGTATTCCAGTTAGATTCATTTTCCTACTTGCAATGGATGTTGCTGATAAATCCATTTACAGTTCTCTTTTCACATTTTACACTTTTCTACCATTTTCGGAAGCATATATCAACTACTTAAGGTTATCGTCATTTGAAATCATATTAATAGTGTTTTGTGTTAAACAACCAATAAGTATTATATTTATCTTTCCCTTCTCTTGCTCAACTATTTGTTTCCCTCCTCCTTGCTTTCAGTTTTGACTAGGACAGGAGAGAATGTCTTAATTTGGAAATCTGCCAAAGGTCATTACAGCTGTTGTTCTAAATTCAAGCGCAGTCTGCTCAGCTTGGATGAATGTCCTAAAGACTTTCACCTTCAAGCCCAAATGGGCACTTGGCTTCAGATACAAGCCAGAAAGAGGTGTTGATTTTTATTGTGAAGAAAGTTCATGGAACTTTTCACCTTAACCTGCGTCCTTTCGTTCAATGATGAGAATTGCAATGTATAGCACGGCTTTTTTTAAAATTCTGATAAGGTTTACATTTCCCCAGGATCTTAAACCACTTCTGGAAATCATGGAAAAATGAAGTCAGTGAATTTCGTTAAAATTTTTAAAAACCTGGAAAAGTGTGGAAATATTAAATGATTGTTATATATATATATATATTTATGATATTTGTAAAGAATAATTTGCTACAACAGGTTTGTATGTTTAAAAATTAAAAGTTGATTTATCTTTTAACTGTATTTTCATATTTCCACTATGAAATATATATATTGTAAACAGTCAAAAAAAGTTGAAACACTACAAAATGGCTGGAATTTTATTTTAAAACATCTGAGAAACTTGGAATTTTTAGGGTGTTCCTCCCATAAGCCTTTTAGGTTCCTCTATTAACTGCAGCGCAACAGTACTGGTTGTAGTCCACCTGGGGTATTTTATTTTCCCACAAACCACCATGTCTCTGGGCTTCCCACTATCCCTTGCCACCCAAAGAGGAACCCAATGGAGGACCAGGGAATGGGCCATTGCACAATTTGAGATCATTACATAAACATGCACACTGTATTACATGTGGATTATTAAAAAGCCTTTAATGAATTGTTTATTTTGCATGAACTATAGGGTGAAATATGTATTAATATTTTTATTATGCTAAAAGGGAGAAATTTTGGCCATGAAATTTACACACAATTGTCATTTACTTCTTTTGATTTGAGTCAAGAATTGGAAACTTGTAGAGGTTATGATTTCAGCTAGTGCTGACTACAATGACACTTGGAGAGAAAAAATCTTACATATTCCCTTCTAGTTCTGGTACTAGTACTTTTTAAAGCAACTAATTTTCTCTGGAAAAAAATGTGTAAATGCTAGAACAAATATTTATATATTTAGGTTGTGAATTTTATGAGAGTTTGGATATGCATTATTATTATTAATAATAATAATAATATACAAGATTTATTGTTTCTGTTTTACAGTTCGAAGATATGATAATGCAACAACATGTGGCTTGGTGTGGACTGCAAATTTTGTTGCATATAGATGTCGGACATGTGGAATATCTCCCTGCATGTCCTTGTGTGCAGAATGTTTCCAGAAGGGCAACCATGAAGGCCATGACTTCAACATGTTTCGGAGCCAAGCTGGTGGAGCATGTGACTGTGGGGATACATCAGTGATGAAAGAAACTGGGTATGGTGTAGTCGTTTTATGTGCATTAGAGTTCATGCTGCCTAACTCTGCCTTCTTTGTGCCAATACTGTCAGTTTTTTACATCGGCTTGTGAGCAAAAATTAATGAGGACAGCCATAGGTCTCATGTCTTGCTGAACCATCCTTTGACAGGGTGATTGACCATATCAGTGTGATGTCACATTGAATTCAAACAAACCAGTCGTGTTTTGTTTCTTATGCAATAGCATTGGATTTCCCATCACAAGGGGAAACTTAAGATTGTGACAGCAGTTATGAAACAAAAATTGTAATGTGTATCATGCATCAATGTAAAGATGTTATTTCAAAGAATATACCTTGATATGTTACCCATACCTTACTGAGGATAAGGTAATGAATAACTGGACTAAGAAATCAGATAAAGGGAATGCTCCTAGCTGCCATCTGATCTAGGAGCCGAATCCCATCTAATAGACGGCATTGCTGCGGTCACGTGAAGCTTCTAGGCTCGCACCTGCCATTACGGCAGTGACAACGGCAGTTGAACTTTGGAACCAGGATGGCTAGATTTTCTTTAACAATGCATGATTTCCTTATTCCGGTTATTCCTTACCTTATCCTCTGAAATGCATGTGTAATATATTGACGTATTCTCCAAAATATTGATATTATGTTGATGTACGGACATGTCACAATTTTGTGTCATAACTGTTGTCACAGTTTTAAAAGTTGCCCCTTGCGGTGGGAAATCTAATGCTATTGCATTGGGAAACACCACGTGACAGGTATGTTGGGACTTGATCATGCTTGGTTGTCTACTGGTCATGTCACCACCGATATGGGCCATAGAATATATAGAAGTGGGTGCAAAATGAAAATGAGGATTCTGTTGTTTAGTTAGTGTGTGGACAGATTGTAGCAGGTTATGTTCTGATTTGAGAAAGACTATGCTGAATGTATACAAAATTGAACATAATAAAAAGAAATAGATAAAGTAAGATGCAAAAATCCTTGATATGGCTCCTACACAAGGCCCTTTGAACATGCACACAAGTGCATTGACAAAACAGCATCCCAATGACATCACACCCAGTCATCACAGAGTTGTAGCAAACACCATATAATAACATATAATAATTTGCTGTGTAAAGGAACTAAAATCGTAGCATGATGAAATGAATCAGATTCCTTTCGGGTTTAATTTTACTTTCATTGCACAGATAGGCTAAAATGTTCGAGACCCACAGTGAACCAGATCAATGATATCCAGCAACCTTTGGTTACTAGGTGTCTGGTGGGTGTAATACTGGTGTGTGACCTGTTTTAATACCACACTAACATGTGGTGCTTTTCTTACAAAAATAAATTTATTTGTTGTATTCACTTTACATATTTATTAGTAGACTAAAATTACTCTGATAAGGCTTACATTATTAGCAGGGTGCAGCAATAAATTTTGTGTTGAAGTGTATACATGCATTCAGCATTTGAGGCTTCACCTCCTACAAAAAAGTCTATATATTACACTGTATTTATTTCTTAATGCTATATTTGCTTGTATCTACTTCATATTTATGTTGCTATTTTTAGGTTCTGCCATCGACATGGACCCAAGGCGCAAGTAAATAAACCAACTGCACCATCAGATCTGATGTGCGTAGCTGATGCAATGATGCCTCGGATAATTTTAAGACTTATTCAGCATTTACGAGAACAGAGGTAAGTCTGCTAATGCAGAGGAAAAGGGGGACGGGGTAGTAGTTTGTAAGTTTAGTGTGAGTTTTATTTGTTATAGTAATGGAACATGTGAGTTGCTGTTAGCTGATACAGCATGTAACTTAGTGAAAATCCTGCTATTTTGTTACTATTTTTATGCATATAATGTTATCATTTTTATGAATATAATGGTGTAATTCATGTACCTTAGTTTTGTAAAGTGGATTTCGAGTATGAAGTTATAAAAGGCAAGACCCATTGCAGTCACTATGGACCTTGGCCTCCTGCAATTCCCTGTACGAGACTTACCTTCTCCAGCTCCTAACACTGTCCATCTCATAAACAATCTGCCAGTCTTGTGTTGTCAATGTCATCTTCTCACGTACTTAGCTCTCTGGCATTTGACAGATGTGTCCAAGCCACTTCAATCTTGCAAATTTAATTTCATTCATTACTTCTGTATACCTTGCTCTTCAGGTGCTGTTCTAGCATATTGGGCAAAGTAGAAGCTGAATGAACTACATTATTTATGAGAGATTTGCTATTTCCACATTAGTCCATGTACATGTAGAGGTAGATTTATTTGTTTAGTGAAATTACTACTACAGGTGTTTTAGCACAGAGGTTATCTACAGGGAATTAAATTCTGTTATTGATCTAGTGAAAAATGAATGTATTTAACCATAATTGTACAGTTTCAGCAAAATTAAGTCATGTGTTATGAATAAACATGCTGATTAATCCAGAATTGTTGTAGTTCAGTTTCATTAAGAATGTTCTTTTGGTGATATTTCATACCCTATGGATTAACATAGCAATGTGAAGAATTTTAACATTTTACAATGTCTTGCTGAAAAGTGTTTCATCACTGAAGAAGGATTGATGTAGATCTGAAATTTTCAACAACGGAAATAAGATACATGTGACTAATTTTAACCCTTTATCGACTGACGGGACTTTCAAGTCCCACATCCTACAAATGATTGCTACATGACACATTCAGTTTCTGTCTCTGTGGGACTTGTGTGTCCCTGTAATGTGTAGTGTTTACTACTCACAACAAACTGCAGGCGCTGCTGGAAGTATATGCAAGGGAGCACTAAGCAATTTCTTAGACCTAAGTGTCAGTAATGCAGCCATATTGACCTAATAAAAGTGCAGCGGTCTTAGGCTTATGAAAATTAGATATTAGAATAACTGTAAGTACCCCAGAATTTTTTAAAACTTATTCTTAGCTCACATAAATATGGTTATAAAATAATTTTGTCCAAATGTGATCGGAAAGTTGTTTTATGAGCAAAACATCACTTGGGACTGTGCAGTTCGAACAGGTTTCTGGTGTCTACTTTGCTCGAAAAAATATTTATATATATTCCGTACTTCTAAACTAGTGGTGTGCCCTAGATTTTCAAAACTGGTGGTGTATACACTTTTTCAGTTAGCCCTCATTTTGCCATTTTTCCTAATTTTGACGTCATTTTTTTACGAATACTGGGCCAAATGGGGGCTATGACTCCCACCAACCCCTCTCCTTGCACACCCCAATGTTCTAGACAGCTCTTTTTGGTGTTGCAGGGCTATGGCACAAATATCGATATTGATGAGGCTATTGATGGGTGACTGGCAGAAAATATCTTTGATGTAGAGACACCATTTTGAGCATAACAACAATGAATAGAAGGTAGTGGCATGCCCAAGGGGGTGTTGGCAGGGGTAATAACACCCCTCCCTCTGACCTTTGGCCTAGTATTTTTTTAAAAATCTTACTCCCTTACCAAAATCCAGGGCATGCCACTGTTGAGAGGTCAAGAATGATTACTCTTTCTTGCTCATTTGTCTTTTGATTTATATATTTGTCTTCTCAGGAATATATTATAAATTGTGTAACAGGTAGGGTGTAGATGTTTTGCATGTAAATGTTGAAGGGAGTATATATATTTCATAACTAAACACCATATAATATACATAATTTATCTGATTATACACAAAACGTTGGTGGCCTGTCAGGATTTTCATGTCCCATTAGTTGTAATTAATATTATTACAATGTCAGATGATTTTTTGTTGTAAATCCTGCCAATGAAAGTCGTACCATACACATAAATGTTTCAAACTGCCATTTTGTCCCTAACAAAAATTCAGGCTATAAAGGGTTAAAGTATTTGACTAAAATCACTTAAGTGTTTTGTTTTAATTTTGGCACCTTTGTATTTGATATAAAGAAAATCTGTGACTGGCTTAACACCTCACTTCATTCTTTTTCAAAAGTATGACTGGGTACAAGAGATAATGTGCCAGAACTAAAATTATTCATTATGAATTAATGTAATTATTATTTTATTACAGATAAAATTAATGTTTGTGCATGTTGAAATGAGATACACATTTTAAAACTTTTTTTTTTACTCATTAATACTATTTTGTCATTCTTTTCTTGTAAGTTTTGATGAGAGTTGAAATATTATGGTGAACTATGTAGAGTGATGTGTGTAATGGCTTTGTTATTTATGCATATAGTTTTATTAACCACAAACAACATTTTACACAATCCGTGCATTCATCATTCATTCACATTGACATATTACCAATCAACAAAACAGAATATATCCTGACAACGTGCAAGTTGTCTTCTTCTTAACAGTGTAATATATACCTATCATTCCTCCACGGAGTACAAAAATTATTAAAATTTCACTTTAAAAGTAAATATATAAGATTTTCTTTGTCACTGCATTATGAGAAACTTTAAATTAAAAAATGCAGGTGTGTAAAAGAAACTTACAAAATACATGTTTAAAAATGGAAAATTCACCATTGGTAAATTATTGTAATAAAATCAGGTAGATTTCTTACATGCCTCTTGCATTGTAGTTCATGTGCTACACTCATATATAAAGTCCAAATTTCTCCTCGGTTTTATTGTTGTAGTATTTGTCATCTTATATCTGTGATCATCTTGCCAGTCACTAGATGTAAAAATGAACTTAACTGTCCATAGACTTCAAATGGTGTTACCAGAGAAAATTTATGCATACCACGTTAGTGTTGAATAATACGCAAACCACGTTAGTGTTGAATAATACGCAAACTGTGTTACAATGGTGAATAATATGCAAACCACGTTCCAATGATGACTACATGAACTGTGTTAAGTTATGAATATTAGAACTGCAGTTTCTACAGCCAGTCTCCTTTGTACTTTCATTATTTTTTCTTTTGTGCTAGTACTCTCATTTTATACTCTTTTTTTACATTTTTATTTTTTTATTAACTTTTATACTTTTCTTTACTTTTTATTTTTAATATTTTAAATGTTTTTATTGTAGGTAATAAGTCACTATGAAAACTAGCACCTGTTTTTTAAAATTAAGTGTTATACGTATGCACATTTCCATTGCTATTGCCTTATGTAATTCACACTCGGGACAGTATATATACTCCGTGACCAACAGTGGAGGAAACAATAAATATAAATGACCCTACCAATGTAGTCAATGGTTCAGTAACGCCACTCCCAATCAGAATTCACTCCAGTTACTTTGAGGAGTTGCCCATTAATATCCACCACAGCAATTACAATATAAAGGAACAGCTCGAAGCTGAAATAAATAAATCTGAAAATGGCTTTAAATTATGTCATCTAAATATTCAAGGTTTACTAAACTCCATAGACGAATTTAAACAAATAATATCGGACTTAAACTTTCACCTGATAGCCATTACTGAAAGCTGGCTAAAACCGAACATTAGTAATATGATAGACATCGAAAATTACACATTAGATCGACAAGATAGATTAAACATATCTAGAGGTGGTGTATGCCTATACATATCTAAATTGCTTAAATGGAAATTTTTAGACTGGTTTGTTAACAATGATATCGGAGTAGAGTCCCTTGTAATCGAATTAACTATTGATATGAAAAAGATGGGAATTTTGGTAACATATAAACTCCCTACTGTCAGCTATACTCACATCAGCCACGTAGCTGATATCCTCCAACATCTATACTTAAATTACGATTACTTCATTGCATTGGGCAACTGGAATATCAACATGTTAAGAAATAACGAAAGCAGCACTCTACTCCTTCAGAGTATAATCAAGGAAGTTCATGGGGAAACAATTAATTACCAAACCAACCAGAGTGACAGAGTCGTCAACAAGATTTAATTGTAAAGCAAATTGGGCAGAGCGAGTTACTTGAATTACAGATCACCATAGAACATACTCCATATTTGACCTGTACACACCAAAACAGTTTCAAAAATTTATCAAAATTAGAAATTTCAAAACCATCGACTTGGACAAGTTTTGAAAAGATGCGGAAAATGTGGAATGGTGTAAAATCGAAAGAAACGACGACACAGATGCAGCGGTGGAGGCCTTGAATGATAACATTATCAGGTTAATAGATAAGCATGCCCCCCAACGAAAAATTTGTGTAAACAAACCTTCCACCCCCTGGATTTCAAATCGAGTAAGGGAATTCTGGAAGTTGCGCAACTACTTTCATCTGAGGTACGTAAATGGAGGAGACCCAGACACCCTCCTATCATACAAATGCTTTAGAAACAGAGCCAAAAAAGCAGTCAGAAACACAAAATTTAAACTATAACAAAACGGTAAATATGAATATAAAAAATGCTAAGAACTTATGGTCTAACCTCAGAAGCCAGGGACTTTTACCAAATAAAAAGAGTAATGCACCCTCATCAGATACATTTCAGCCTAATGCAGTAAACGAGTTTTTTGTTAACCCAAATGCACCCTCAGATAGCAATGCAGTGGTGATTGATGAAATTAACACTTATCTCCAGCAACCCAACAATGACCCGTTCATTTTTACCCCAGTAAGTAGCGAGCAAGTACGTAAAATAATAAACAAAATGAAATCAAATGCGTGCGGTTATGATGGAATAAACCTAACTGTTTTGCAACATTGCATCCGCTTTTGCTTAGTAACTCTTACGCACGTTGTTAATCTTTCCCTTTCCAAAGGTTGGTTCCCTGAAGAATGGAAAAAATGCAAAGTAACACCTATAGCTAAAAAATCCACAGAAATTAAAGATCTAAGGCCCATTAGCATTCTATCCACAATGTCCAAAATACTTGAAAAAGTAATTTATGAACAAATACTTCCACATATTCAAGGTTTCCTACCACACTTTCAATGCATAGTACTTGCACTGCGCTGGTAGATATCGTAGACAATATAAGTAAAGGAATAGATGAAAATAAAGTTACACTGTTAGTCTTGTTGGACTATTCAAGAGTGTTCGACTCGATCAATCATGAATTGTTATTGGCCAAACTGTATCACTATGATGTTACCGGAAACGCGTTAAATTGGTTTCGTTCATATTTAGGCAACAGGAAACAACGTGTGAAATATCGGGAACCAGAAGTGACGTACTCTAAATGGTTAGCTGTTCAACAAGGCATCCCTCAAGGAAGTATATTAGGTCCACTACTATATATGATTTATGTAGCTGATTTCGACCGTGCTGTCCAAAATTGCCAATACCATCAGTATGCTGACGATTGTCAAATCTATATTCAGTGTAATACAAAAAAAATTGATAATGCGATGACCAAACTCCAATTCGACCTTGATGCTATAAGAAATTGGTCACGGAATAAGTCCCTTCAATTAAATCCAACAAAATGTTGCTTCATGATCATAGGAACTCATGGTACACTTAAAAAACTTCACAATAATGCACCTTCTTCTCCAACTCTCGGCAGTATACCGCTAAGCGAAGTGGATACAAGCAAATACTTGGGGATTATGTTCGATAGACACTTAAATTGGAAGGCACAAGTAGAATGTATTGTGAAAAGCTGTATGGGGAAACTTACATCTTTGTATAATTTAAAACATACTCTGGACGCTAATGGTAAAGATCACCTTATGCAAGCACTCGTTCTATCTACACTAGACTATTGCTCCCCAGTGTACAGTAATATCTCCCAGGGCCTAAACTATAAACTTCAAAAAATTCAGAGCTGTTGTATACGTTTCGTTTCATATTTAACCTAAAAAAAGAAAAAGAAAAAAAAGAACATGTATCCCCCTACTTAAAGAAACGTTCTTGGCTAAACATTAACAATAGAAGAAAAAACTTAACACTCACTCTGATGCACAAAATACTTAAGAGTGGCCCCCCAAAATACTTATTCGATAAGATCTGCTCTCGTAGAACTTCGGTCGAAGATAATAATCGCAAGAAACACAATCTAAAAATCCCCAAACATAAAACCGCCACCTATAACAAGTCCTTCATTGTTACAGGGATAAGGGAATGGAACAAACTGCCTGCACCATTGACTAACATTATTTGCCATTAAAGTTTTAAGAAACAACTAAAGAACTTACTATTGTCCCAACAACTACATTAACCTTCATATGTAAACAATTGCACCTGCACTTACACATCACACAGTGCATACCTAGCATTATTGTATTATCATGATCAATGTGTTTTTTTTTCTCTTATGTTTTTATTCATTTATTGTATATTTGACAAGGGTTGGTTGTAAGAATGGCATACGAGGCCGAAACACGCCTGCTTAAATAAAGACCATTCTATTCTATGTAGGGCTTTCATGACTTTTTTTTTAAAAAAATAATCAACCTCTATTTTACCTCACAGTTGGGCCACGAATATTTCTTTGTTCACCTTATTTCCTCATGTAGGAAGTAATTGAGTATTTGAGAAGTTATGTGGAAAAACACATCCCAAGTGATATCGACAAGTAATTATATTTATCAGAAGAAGAGTTTTCATATTCTCCATCTTATAAATGTCCAAAAGCAACAATTCTACTAAATAAAAAAGTCTATTCTACAAGAGATTTGAACCTGCAACCTTCAGACAACTGGTCCAGCTCTTTACCACTTTCCCACTTCATCACTCAATCAAACCAAGTTGAAATTTTGTCTTAAGAGTCATCAGCAATCTTGCAAACTTCGTTAACATACCTGCTGTTTCTTACTAGTTTATTTTTACAACCTGGAATAGACTTGAGGTCTGCAACTCGGAAGTAGACTTCTGTGGTAACTTATTCTCTCCAGTCTGATCTAATGTGACAAATCTCATGTATTGTAAATGCGAAGTGGCATTGTTACATGTTGCAAATAATTTCTCATACAGGCGTTAGTTCCAGATTTGGCCACATCCACCGAGCATTTACTTTCTGGACAAATAGTACATATGCAGACTTTTGTTTGTAGTATGGTTCTTCATGCAGATGTAAGAGTTTAAATAGAAAATTCTATTTTTGTTTACGATAGAGGGTTTTGTGTGGAAATTAGTTGTGTTGATAGTTATATTTCGTGGCCACGGTGGCTCAGTCGGTAACGCATCTGACTACCATGCTAAAGGTCCCAGGTTCGATCCCTGGCCGATTCAAATCCGGGAACTTTTCTAATGATGGAAGCAGCCCCGGCACCCACCCAGCGTCAAATAACATGGGTACCTGGGGGAAACCCTTGGGCGTAAAGGCAGTCAGGGGCATGATGCTGATCACATCACCCCCACTCATGACCGGATCAAGAAAGTGTGGGGCGTTACCCCCACACCCCCTATACGCCTTCATGGCGTGGTGCTAAGCACAGGGGAACACTTTACTTTTACTTTTTGATAGTTATATTACATAAACAGTGAGCTTTTTAAGCTGTTGTTCTAATTGGACGTGCAGGGCAATTATTATAAATTATATATTTTCACCTTTGCACACTAAAATCAACCGAAGCAAAAACAATTGAGTATTGAATAAGCAAATAACACATTGTTGAAATAATTCTTGAAGCTTTCCTGGCTGCGAATGGTAATGAGGTTTTTCTCGGGATATCAACCAGGTAATTTCTAAATACGCTTTTGAGAGCTTTCGATTGAATCCACTTCAATCCCTGAAGATGAGAGTGATGTTAGCTCTCGAAAGCATATCCGGAAACAGTGGCGTGCGGTGACATTTAGACTAGGGTACGCAAGAGAAATACGTAAGTGAAATCCTTAGTGGATAATTTACCAAACTTTGAAAACAATACTAGTGGCTGTATCAAATGCATTCATATGAAGAAAAAAATATTCTGCCGCATTTTTTGATATGTTAAAGGAAGCAGAAGTTAAGCTTCCTTTATGCACACTAAAGCTGATTGAAATGAGTTGAATTGAAATGGGATCTAATTCAGGATTTTTTTATATAAAGATATAACCTTAAACCGCTACCGGAGAGATTCAGATGTAACACGATAAAACATTTGTATGATATTTTATATACCTGCTTCGCAACTATATTCTCAAAAAACGTGCAGTCCAACAATTCAACCTTGATTAGTTTCTTCATGCAGCGCGATGCACATTGAACGGGAACAAAAGGACAGTCAAATGTTTAAATAAGTAATATCTTAATTAAGGGTTATGGAAGAAATACACACATGTTTTGAAAAAATTGTCTGTATCTCACCCTGTATATGAAAAAATGTAATTTTGACTACATATTTGAAATGCATTTTGAGAAATAAAATGCTCACCTGTACGTTTCAATTATCCGTGTTTTTTCTGATTGCCTTATGAGGTTCACCGGTTACTTCATTTACTTGAAAACGAAATCCATTCTTCTTTCCTTCTTCAAAAACTCTTCTATCACTTGATCGTAGAAGGATGGTTTAAGTTTTAGTTCATACAACAGCTCCTTTTCAATTGTAAGTAATGAAAGTTGTGATAGCCTCTCCTGGTTCATGGTGTTCCTGCAATATGTTTTCACACGCTTTAGGGTGGAAAATGACCTTTCCACAGAAGCTGTTGTAGAAGGAATGACTAGAACCAGTTCCATAAGTTTCCTGAATTCCTGTATACACACACCTAAACCACTATTTCTAATAATTTCATAGCTTTCGTGACGGTGCTTTTGCTGGAATTGAGGTGAAGAATATGCTACTTGTAGCTCGTTCTTGAGCCTCGGAAAATCAAAATATTGCCCATATGTTGTCTTCAGTGACAGGAGTGCTTCTTCCGGAAAAGTTCGCGAATATTGTGGAAACTTGTCTGGGTTCAGCAATTCCACAAACTTAAGACGATGGAAGTTACCAAATCTTTCTCTCAGCTGGGTAGAAATGTTGTCTATAATTTCGTTAAAAATTTGACTGTAGTGTTGTTTTGCATCGCCCCTCGTATCTGTGGAAAGGTGGCGACGTTTTGTAGGTGCTCCTCCAGCTAAAGCCTCTGTACTATTACATAAGTTCAGAAATTCCTCCCTCTTCCGTTCAATTGTCTCTTTTGTGCTCTGGACATGGTTCAAACAGAAGGTAATATCATAACATTTGCTCTGTAATATATTGTGTAACACATCAGTCAGTATGGGCGAAAAGATCAGAAAATGTTACTAGTAAAAACAGGAAATCAAAATCATTCAGGTCTCGCTCAAATCCCTTTGCTGCAGATATGGTTTCATTGTCCCACCTTTTGGGATCTGACAGAATGCTCTGAAACAATTCCGAAAGACTTTCAATGTTTTCAAGGACAACGTGAACTAGCCGAGAATGGTAATTCCACCTCGTTGGTGCAACATGTGGCAATCAGCGATGTACAATTGTCTCCAAAAGTTCAGTGCGCTTAGATGATTATTAAAGAATGCAGCCAATCCATCAAGCGTAAGGAAAAATAATCTACATTCCTTTAATATTTGCGACACTTTGAGACAAAACTAAGTTCAGCGAATGTGCTAGGCAGTGAACAAATATAGCAGATGGTAGTTGTTCTCTGATTTGTGCTTGGACTCCATTTAAATGGGAAGCCATGACTGCTGCTCCGTCGTAGGTTTGACACACTATTTTGTCCTTCATATTGAATTTGTTAATGTAACCCATTACAATGGAGGAAATGCTTTGTGCCGTCTTATCAGAACTGCAGTCCGTGAAGCCCAAAAACCTTTCAACTGCTCCTTTACTGGGGCTTATTATTCGCACAATGGCTGATAATTATGAATGTGTTGACACATCGGACGTCTCATCAATCATAATGGCTGCAAACGAGGAATCGCCAACTTCTTTCATAATGGAATGCCACGTTACTTCAGAGACTGCATGTATCAGATCATTTTGTATTCTGTTGGACATACCTGAAAATATTGTTGCGGTTTCTAAATGAGAGGCTAATAATGAATCATATTGCGAGAGAAGACGCACCAATTCCACATAATTGCCCGCATTACTGGAACCGTGTCCTTCTGAATGGCCACGGAAAGGAAGTTCTTGCTTGCCCAGAAAGCATACGACATCTATAAATCTTTTCAGAATCTCACAATTACGTTTCACGTTTTCGTTATGACGTAACACGTCGTCTCTTTTCTGTTGATCAAGTTGTAGCTCGATTCTGATGTTTCCAAAAGTTTTAAAATCTAAACTTGACCTTATATGACACAATGATTTTTCATGCTTTCGAATAGCATGTGATAGATTTGATAAATCGCAATACCCTCTACTATTCCATACACCTTTCTCGGATGAGAACAACAAACAAGGCCAACAATAAAGTTTTACCGTTTTCATACATCCAGTCAACCACTCTGTAGAGCTATAAGTTTTTTCCTGAAAATGCCTAATATACTGCTTACCATCCTTCGTAACTCCTGCCTGAGACAAGTCCTCCAATTCAGGAACAGGCCTCCCATTTCGGATTATTTCCACTTTCTTTTCATAACTATATGACGAAAAACCCCTCTCCAGAACGTCATCAACAACTCCCGATTCCATATTATTTGTATTTCACCTCTTCACCGCACTGACAAAACAATAATAAGAACGAAACACTGCAAATTTCACACGCAAGACGGAAGAAACAAAAAACGTCAACCTCTCGCGGTAACAAGTGTCTCCTTCCTCGAAATAGCCACTCACATTTGTAGATGAATGGATCAGGGTTGTCAGTCGACGAGATATTTTGTAGAATGAAGAAATTATGGACTCTCGTAGAAAATGCATCAGAATAGAAAGGTATTAATCCCAACACACTTCAAAAGCTCAAATAAATGTTGGGCAGGGTTCGAAGTCCTGAGGGGGAAGGGACGGATTTCCCCCCACCAATAATCTTGGCCTCAAAAATCCCCACACCAAAATTTCCCCGGGGGGGGGGGGGAGAGTTTTTGTTATAACAATGAAAGATGAAGGATAATATTGAAAACATACACTATCTCTTCAAGAGATCTTTAACAGATCTACACCAATAGCAAAATATGCACAATAGAAGTAAAACAAGAATGCAAGACAAATATAAATATGATGTTAATAGAAAGCAAAAACTAAACAAAAGCCATTTTATTTCAACTATTGCATAATAAACCGATTCCAACTATTTTGTAATTTATTGACATCTTTAACCCGTTAGTAAATTAATTAGTTTGCTACTTTATAAATATCTGATGTATATAATAGTAACAAATTGATTTCTTTCTATGTATTTATTAAAAATGCATTTTTAAATATTTAGAAATTCATATTTTTTTATATTGAATGACATTATAAATATGTATATCATAATTATATTATGTATATATGTAAAATATGTGCACGTAGATTGAGATATTCCCCCTCCCCACCACCAATATGATTTTGCACCCTTATGTTGGGCACAATATAATGTCAATTTACATAACTTTGCAACTTAAGGGAGCGGGGGTACATTTGAATCCCATAGTAAGCATTGTTTGTTTTTCTTTCGTTCATTTATATCGTCGGGTCAACAGTCAACACCCATCCTTATCATAAGCTGAAATGCAAAGTGACACGAATACAATTTTGATCTCTAGAATGAGAAAGACAGATACTGAGAATGGTGTGAAACATGCAAATTGTCCATATAATTTCCCTCTGACACATTGACATGACGACACCGAAAAGGGTTTCAGGTAAAACGCAATGCTCAGTCGATCACTCCATTTCCCTCACCTCCCGATAAACATTTTCTTGCCTTCCGCTCCGATTTGTATGTCAGTAATCATTTTATATAACGCATTGTTATTGCAACCAAAGCACAGGGATTAATTTATCTAAGCGTGTCTGTCCAATGTTAGTAAACTAAACATTAGAGAAAAATATATGTTGACTACTACCAACACTGCAGATGCTGCCAAAATCTTAGGTACCCTGGCTTCTTAGAACCATGTGCTTTGAACAAAAAAATGCAGCGTGGGATGAGTGCGGGAAGACCCAAACATATGGTGGGGGCTGATCGGAGCCAATGGGGTTTGCCCTCCGAATTTCTAGGGTACCCAACAGAGGCAGCAGCTTTTGCTCGTGGAAATCGGCAGAAGCCACGGTGGATGGGTTAGGTCCGGGCAACACCGAAGGCACAATCGGGATCATCCGGCAGACGGTCGGGACTGCCTGGAGGGCCAGGCTACTCGGGCAAGGCAGCAGCGTTCTCGTACGGAAGATAGAATTTCTGGCAGTGGAAGGGGTTTCGGAGAGACAATAGTTGAATTTTCATGCTCCGAGAAGGTGGGGAAAATTATTATTTTTTCTTATGATGCTGTGGGTACGCAGTGTGTACCTTGCGTACCCAGAATGCACGCCACTGTCCGGAAATCACCTTGTTGATATCCAGAGAAAACCTCTTCAACACATTTCTGAGTTTTCCCTCATTTCTCTGCAAAACCTAATAATGATAAGTTTTTTTTTTAAATTTTTTAAATGTGCATGCTATTTTAATTTGGCACCCTAGAAGTCTTTTCATTTATGTATTTATTGGGTCATGATTGCTTTTTAGTTTGTTTTTCTCTTACATTTTTGAATATTTGGAATATAATTGATAAAAGTGAATTCCTAATTGTTACATATTTTGTATTACAGCAAATCAGGTGCTCCAGAGGCAGATGCATATCTTACCATGCTTCATGAATTCAGTGCAATGGGTGCAGCTATGAGGGGTGTTATGACAGGCGCATTAACCAATCCACAGGTTTGTTTACCAGAAGTTTGGAGTGATATACATGATGTCTGTAGTTCCTGATTGTACTTAAAAAAAAAAATCACTATGACAAATAGTGGTAGTTGATTTTATTTTGCAGATTTATTGAAGATTTAAGTTTCAAACATCTACTTTAGTTTGTGTGCTTCTGATACAGTTGCACAAACCAAAACAGGGGTGTAAGGGTAACCCTTTTCCAAGGCACCCAAATGTCAACCTCACTTCCACATAGTAGACCCTGGACTGCAATTTGCAGACTAATGAGGCTCTGGCGTCTGGACCCATGGCACATACAAACCTCTATGGGACTATGTTGTATTTTGTCAGTATGTATTTGTGATTGTCCCTTCATCTCTCTCATCTTATGCCCATTCATCCTTATCTTCACAATTATCCAAAAGTGGCAGAAAATCAAAGTAAAATGTACTAAATCAAACAGGGAAACCAAAACAGTGTTGCACTCTCTCTCACTTCCATGTACAGCACCCTGGACTAATGAGGTTCTGTCTCAGCCAGTATAATCCTCAATCCTCGGTGGGATTGGTCCTCTCCATGTATGTTTGTAATTGTCCTTTCATCAGTTTCATTTTCATCCTTGTGATTGAAATTAGCCAAAAGTGGCAGGAAGGGATTAAAATATCCACATCAATCAATTGCTCAAGTGTTACAGACTCATGTCCAACATTCAGAAAAGTGATTGTAATGTGCATTACTTGCTTAGAAACCAATAAAACAGACTATTTTCTTCATAAAGTACTAACAAACATTCCCAATTTACATCATTTTTATATTTTCAATTCCTGAAAAATATATCTAAATTAATGCAAATGTGTAACTGTATAGCAAGGAGAATTTATTAGTGAACATAGTCCAAATTAAATAGTTTCAGCAGCTTTAAAATTATTACAAAGCATGAGAACATGATTAGGTAATAGAAATACATGTAGTTTCATTGTCTGTCATGAGACGTTCATTCACAGCTGGCTGTGCATAAAGAATGGATTGTGTGTACTGAAGTTGCCAGATGTAAAGGGATCAGGGTTCCCACACACCTAGAGAACCTGCAAATCTTGGGGGAGGTGTGTTAATAAATTAAAATTGATAAAAATTTCAGGTAAAATTATTTGATTGACAAACAAGCCCCAGTGAAGTATGTCTGAGGCACTAGAATACCTGTATGCTCCTATAACTGTTGATAATAATAATTACAACTAATATATGTTAATTATTACACCTTCATAAACCTGTACTTTACACAATCTACTTTGAAGATACAGGCTTTAGCTATATGTTTATTTTGCATTACAGATTAATTGGTATTGTGTAAATTTCTAAACTTCTGTTTGTCAAAAGTGTGAATATGTTGGTTTTATATATTATGTACTGCAATATGGTTTGAAAAAATATTAAATTCCCACAAAAACCTGTAGCCTTAGTCCTTAATTATATGCACGGAGATGCCACTTTATTCTTAAACTAGTTTTGTTATTGGTATCAGAAAGTGTATTGATATAAAATTTTTGCCAATACCAATAAACGACCGATATATAATTTGCTGATACTAGTAATCAATATTCTACTGAACCAATATAAAATTACAAATGCTACTTAAAGAACATGAATGTTTCATTCACCTCCTTTATTAATCTATGTAAAAAGTGTCTGCAATGTAAGCACGTCAGGCAATGAAGTAGACCCCGAAAGGAAATCATACCTAATAGTTGATTGTCCCCCCCGTTGGAGCAAATGACAACAGCAATTCACTGTGGCATGGACTCTACAAGTCTGTGGATGTGGGCCACATTGAGTGCAAGCACTCAGTCATGAACTGAGATTCCGTGGATGTCTATTTCTCTGCTTGACTTGACAGTCCTCATGGAAGGCTTCATGCATTCGGCGGTTCACTCTGTGGGGCATCATTACTGTGGAGGCAGAAATGGGACTCATCAGATCAGATGGCCCATTTCCAGTCGTCTACTGTCCAGGTTTTGCGGTGTTTAGTCCATTGATGGCATGCTTTTTTGTGTGTAGTTGTGAGCAGTGGTCTCTGTTTGTGAGCACTTTAATGTCTATCACTGTTCGCATGCCTGTTTCCTGTGGACTGTATTTGCTTCCACTGCCTATAAACACGTTTCACTGTACTGTGTGAAACACCAGTGAATTCCGCCACTTCCTGAACACTTGTGTCCTTTTGAATGCCCAAATGCAATGCCACTCACTAACATCTTTCTTCCGACCCATCCTGCACACTGGAAACACACGCTTGTCAGGAGCCACAACTGCCACTGTGGGGGTGTGAGATAACCATTCCGTGTTCTCCTGGAATTGTCTAATTTTTTGTCTGGTGTGCTTATTTTACCTTTAAAAAACAAACTGCTCATTTATATTTACTTTTCAAAACAATGACATATGAATTATATGTTCTGCTAAATAAAAATAATTTAAAGTGGCATTATATTGCCCTAAATTGCAGGCTATTTATATATACAGTATGTCCGTAAAGTCATGGTGGCATTTCAGAGTCCTACAATATCTAAACGAAACAAAAACAAAGGATGATTATTACACTGTATTGAAGAGTATCTCAAAGAGTTTCCTTACATGTTTAGTGCAGTTCGATGTGGCTTCCGTTTGTTGCTTTACACACATCTAATTGATATTCCAATTCTTGCCACACACGACTCAGAACATCAGGTGTAACAGACTGAGGTGTAACAGACTGGACAGCTTCTCTGATTCACTCTTTCAAATGATGAATGTCGTTGACACGATTACGATACACACATTGTTAGACGTAGTCCCAGAAATAAAATTCTAAAGGCGTGAGGTCCGGCATTCATGGTGGCCATGTCTTTCATCCACCCCTTCCTATCCACGCTGTGGAAATGTCTTATCCTGAAACTCACGAACAATTTTGCCATAGTGTGAAGCACCATCTTGTTGAAAGATGACATCTTCACCTTCATCTTGAATTTGTGGCACTACACACGATTCCAACATGTCAAGGTAGTTGTTTGATGTCACTGTAGGCTCCGCAAAGAAAAATGTTTGATGTCACTGTAGGCTCCTCAAAGAAAAATGTTTGATATCACTGTAGGCTCCGCAAAGAAAAATGGGCCTATAACTTTATGTGAGGGCACACCACACATTCACCTTAGGACTGTTACATTCATGCTCCATGTAGGCATGAGGTTGTTCATTAACCCATATTCTGATGTGATGTCGATGAACATGCACACACATGGAATCTTGCCTCATCACTAAACACAATCTTCTGCAAGAACAGTTCATCATTGTCTATTTCACCAAGCTTCTGCACAGCAAAATCAAATTGTTTGGGTTTATCGGTTGGGTGGATTGCATGTAACAAGTGCAGTTTGTAACCCGTAAAACGGAGACATTTCTTAAAAACTTTTGAACGGTTTCTTCTTCAGACCTAGATTTCGAGCACAGACACATACCAATTTCTTGGGGCTCCTTAGGTAGCTTTCACATACAGCTTCAACAGACTCTTCACTAATCGATTGCCTCCTGGAACGTTTTGCATCTAATAAACTGCCACTTTCCTTAAGCCGGCAATCCCACCGGCGAATGCTATATTCATGTGGTGTCTCTTCAATGTACGCACAGCGATATTCACGACGAACATGCATCATGGATTCAAATTTCGCAAGCCAAAGGACGCATTGAACTTTCCTCTGCACCGTCCACATCTTGACAGACGGAATGGCATGATTTGCTTCACCGTCACGTAATTACCTGCACGCGCATCGTAAGTCTTTGCTTCGCTAGGCTTCTGAAATATTTCAATTACTTTTGAATGCAGTGTAATAATCATCCTTTTTTTGATTTGTTTAGATATTGTCACAGTCTGAAACCGCACCATGACTGTATGGATATACTGTATATCAGATTGTAAAATAAACGATATACTGGTATGCTTACATTGGCCAAAACCATCTCTAATAATAATAATAATAATAAGAAGAAGAATAGGCGAGACTGTTATGGCTATGATGGGGAAATGGAGGAGGCCATTGCATAATCAATTCAAAATAGTAATGTACTGTGTATTAAGTACTCTGGAAAAGAATTGAGAATTCTGAAATACTCGTCGAAATCTCAGGGAAAAATACATTGAGAGTTCATGTGGGAACCCAGATGGATGTTCCCAGTTTAATTATGAAGTGCTCAAAGTAGATGGAGCTTTTGCATGTTGTTAATTTTCTAATGCAATCAGTTAGGGGGTGGACAGAGTTCAAGGATTTCGTAATTTTCACTGTACTTTTCTTTCCACAGTAATTGCATTTAATGTTACATTATTTAGATTGTTTTTGGTACTTAATACTTTGTATTGTTTATCTCCCTAAAGTGAAAACTTTACGATTAATTGCATCTTAAATTATGCCAAACGAGCAAACCAAATGTGGATATCCTTTGCCACACTGTTGATTTTTTTCCTGCTTGCCAGGTGTGTTAAATGGTTGACTTTTGATCTTTCTATGCAAGTTTCTGAGTTTGAGTCCTGGCCTGGGCATTGGTGTTCTTTGTGAGTGTCCCTTCATCAGTTTCATCTTATTATCACAATTAGCCAAAATTTGCAGAAATGTAACACAAAATAACTAAAATACAAATGCAAATACTATTGAGTTTTTCATGCGCAATTCTCTATCTTCTCTAGTAACTTATTTCCAATTTTATTGTTAGTGTCAACTACCGTATTTACGTGTGTATAGTGCACACTCTGGTTTTGGATGGGTAAAAGTGACAAAAAATTATATCTCGTATATAATGCGCAGTACAATCCAGTTTCAAGAAATGGCTTTCTTAGTTGTAGGTTGTAAATCTGTTGCTATGCTTATCAAGTGCGAATGACGTCATACCTATTCAATTGCTCATTCCTTCTTTTTCAAAATATGACGTCATACCTATTCAATTGCTCATTCCTTCTTTTTCAAAATATATACTTTCTCTTTCCTTGACTAATGTAACATTTATATGAGGCACATATTTATACGAGGCACATTCACGACCTTCCAAATAGCAGTTAGCAGCACAAGATTTCTTCCATTAAGGAATTTACACACTCCATGTATGTCATATTATTTGACGAGTAATACATTTTAATTTTTATTATGTTTTTCCTTATGTTTTCTTCATCCAAAGTACCATAAAAATCAGAACGTTTCTTCATTTTTTGATGAACTTATTTCAACCGCATTTCACATTAGTGTCGTTATCTTGTATGGAATGCTGTTTCCATATTCAGAAACTGCAGCATTCAATCTTTACAACGAGATATAACATGATAGGGTTCCGTAAACATGAAAAATCAATGCAAGTGTCCCAAAATCATGTAATGACCCTGCACGGTTTCATGTTTGCTGTCTGAATTATTCTGTGTATAATATGCACCACAGTTTTTGGGGGCAAAAATTTTGGAAAAAGTGTGCATTATACATGAGTAAATACGGTATTATAATTCATCAATTCTTATTTTTTTTTGGTAATATTTATTGCTATTAGCACACATGCATTTATTTTTATAAATATAATGAGGATAGTACAAGATGGATAATGTGGAGTATACCGTATTTACTCATGTGTAATGCACACTTTTTTCCAAAATTTTTGCCCCCAAAAACTGTGGTGCGTATTATGTACGGAATAATTCGTATGGCCAACATGAAACCGTACAAGGTCATTCCATGATTTTGTGACAATTGCATTGATTTTTCATGTTTATAGAACCCTATCATGTTATATATCGTTGTAAAGCTTAAATTCTGCAGTTTCTAAATATGGCAACAGTATACCATTCCAGATGGTTCCATTAATGTGCAATGAGGTTGAAAAAGCTCATCACAAAATGAAAGATTTTCTGATTTTTATTGTACTTTGGATGAAAGAAAAGATAAGGCAAAAGAAAATAATAATTAAAATGTGGTACTGGCCAAATAATATGATGTGGAGTGTGTAAATGTCTTCATAAAAGAAATCTTGTCCTGCTAACTGCTAGTTTGAGGGTTCTGAATGTGCTTCATATGAATGTTACGTTAATCACGGAAAAAGTATATATTTTTTGAAGTTTATTTTGTAAAAAGTAAAAAAGGATTGAGTAAAACCATGTATAAAAGTTTAAATACCATTTCCAACGATTTTTCACTTTGCAATGTAATGTTCTGCGACACCAAGAAAAGCAGTCACGTTCTGGCGGAATTCGAGCATGCACCTCCCATCACATGGGATGCTTATCAGTGGTATTGTTTGGGCAACAAATAATAGAAAATAACTTCTTGAGCACCGCAAATCCATAAGGTAATTTTGATCTCGCTTTCTACTATTACAGAATAAACAAGGTAGTTAGAGAGTGAAAGCTTTGGGATGCTAAACACAGTGGAGGGAGATGGGGAGGTGGTGTGGGTTGCTGAAAATAAGAAAGCCATTTCTTGAACCTGGATTGTACTGTGCCTTATGTAAGACATAATTTTTTGTCACTTTTCCCCATCAAAAACCAGGGTGCGCATTATACACACATGCGTATGGTATTTGTCATTGAAGGGTATAATTGATACTGTATTGTTTTATTCTTGTTTGACTGTTGTTTCAGTTTTAATTGTCTTCAACTCAATACCTTTTTACCGTACCTTTTTGATATTTTATATTGTGCGTTTTATCCTGAGAATCTGCTTAGTGTTGTGGTAGTATATTTTTTCTGGTTTCTGAATTCTAGTGCATGAACAGTTTCTAAAGCAGAGCAATTTCACAAACACTATCTTCACCCATCCTCCATTTCAAGATTTCTGTGTAATTTTTTCCTTTTTAGAATATGAGAAAGCTGAATCTAATTTCGTTTTTCTTGTAGATTTATCGAAATTTAACAGAGTGCTTTCTGGAAGAACCTGGGTATGCAGCATACATGCAGCAAAGTAAAATGATATATGAAGAGGCTGTGAAATCGTTGCCAAACCCAGAGCCTCCAGATGAATATAGAGGTATGTAAATTAGTAATAAATTGGCCAAGAATCAGTTCTACTTACAGCCTCGCCTTAAGTTTCAGGATTGAATCTCAGCTTGAACATGGTGTTCTTTTGTGAGTGTCCCTTCATCAACTTCATCTAATCACCATTTATTCTCACCAAGATTAGCGAAGGTGCCAGTAAAGCAACATAAAATAAGAAAAAATGAAATAGACATGCCTACTACATATGGAGGTGGATCTCTAGTTAATTGTATTTTGTGGGCCTTCTTTATCGTGAATGAGATTTAATATTTTTATTTTAAAACGTATGTGCTACTTGACATTTAATGTAACTCTATACATGTTCTAAGCATATAAAATTCAAACATTTTCCATTTAGGATAATAAAGGGAACTTAAAGCAGTTGTCCCCATTGTGATAATAAATGTCTACAAGTGTTTATTGAAATAAATTTTGTCTTGCACAGATATTTTACTCTTGTGAAACAAGTATAGTCGCTGCACCACAAATGAACATGATAATTATGCAAAACAAGCAGTTCCTTTCACTTACAGATGTATCTGTTGGAATTTCACTTTTCATTACAACCTTGTTAAGTTCTCTGAAATAGTGGTGACACTGGTATGCAGTTTGAAACCTTTTTTTTTTTTTAACTAGAATGCTTGATCTTTGTCAATTGTAGTGTTCTGAATTCAAATGTGGCATCTGTTTTTCAATCATATTGAGGAGCTATGTAATTACTTACATTCAGTGAGTATATGTTGAGTAGTTGACAATGTTTCCGGGACCACTGTCCCTTTCTGTTTATCTTGGCTTCACGGTTGCCCACGAAGCTTCGTTAATAGCAATGGCAAGGATTGGGTTTACATGGATAGGATAAAATATTGGGATTCCATTACAACTGACCTGTTCTATTTTATAAAACACTATATAAAATTTCCCCCTATTAAAATCTATTAAAACCCCACTGTTACACTTATTAAAAGAGAATCCCTCCTGCCATTTGCCGCTCACATGTTAAGTCAATCCCATCCTTGCGAATGCATGAGGTCGCGAGCGAGTTAGATCTCCCCCTCTCTTATTCCCCTTAGCATTACGTCATTCAAAAGAAATAAAAAGGGGTTCAATAGGAAGGAGGGAGAGAAGAATAAGAGATTTATAAAGAGGTTGAATAACGTTAGAAAATGGGTAAGGGAAATGACGTATTTATAATCCGATCCGATAAGGAGAACAAAATGGTTGTATTGCATATGGAAGAGTATAAGAGTAAATTAGAGGAATGTTTTTTAAATACTGACTATAAGGAGGTACATAAAGACCCTATCAACAAAATAAGAAGGGATACAAAAAAGGAAATTAAAATTAGCATAACATTAAGTAGGATTGAGAAAAGATACTAATTGAGAAATGCAAAAAGGGGACTATCCCAGTGGCATTTGGAATACCCAAAATGCACAAGAAAGGGGTTCCACTAAGGCCAATCATACCGACTCACACCCTGGATATGGCTTAGCAAAAATTCTTGTTAGGAGAATTAAAAAAGTAAAGAAAAACACGACTTGTAGTGTTCTGAATGCAGTGGAAGTAAGAAGGGAAATCGAGAATATTGAGATTGATAATGAAGATGAAATTGCAAACTTTGACATAGTTAATCTGTACCCCACTGTTGTGCCAAGGGAAAAAGCCGCCGATTGTTTACATAGGTGGATTATGGGTAATGGAATTGATGTGATAACTGCTTGGGAATACGTCCGATTAGTTGCGGGGTATAATTATTTCTATTGTAACGAAAAAAAAAATATGCAAACAGAAGGACTAGCCATGGAGAACCCCATATCAGGGATAATATCAAGCATTTTTATTCACTTCATTGAGAACGCAGCATTGAGCACATTAGAGAGTAAGGTTAAATTTTACGGGAGATATGTGGATGACATTTTGGTTATCGGGAAAGAAGGAAGTTTGGTCAGTCTATATAAAAATCTAGGGAATCAAGAAGCAAGAATTAAATTCATTAGGGAAAATATGAAGCATAATAAAATTAGCTTCCTAGACTTAGAGATTCGCAAAATAGGTACAGAAATAGGAACAGGCATTTTCCATAAGCCTTCAGCAGGAAAAATGTACACCAGTAAGGAATCCACCCATGCCATTAGGATTAAATATATGTCTTCCTAAACTTCTTCATACGTGCTATTAGATTATGTAACAGTAAAGAGAGTTTGAAAAGGGAAATAGATTGAACGTAGGTAGAAGGAATTGGTATAAAAATGAGGAAATGAGGATGAATTTACACAAAGCAAGAAGGATATGTTATAAAGAAGAAAGTAAGGAAAATAGTAATGTTAGTAACAAAAATGAAGGGATAATGAAATATAAGTATGTGGCTATTCCCTACTTCAGGGGAGTGTCTGAGAAGATAAAAAGAAAATTGAAAGAATTTGGCATTAAATGTGGGATGAAAGCACCCAGGAGCTTGGAGAAATACTTCACGAGCTATAAAAAAGAAGGAGGAAAACGAAGAAGGGAAGAAAGTGACATATAAGATTAAATGCCAATGCAAAAAAAGAATATGTTGGACAAACTGGCAGAAGTATGGGTATACGTTGGAAAGAACACGGTAAGGATATCAGGGAAAGGAATCCCAGAACTGGGTTATCTGAGCACATATTGGAAGAAGAGCATGAAATTGAGGATCGGGAAGTCCTTAGAGAGGAAGGTAAACTACTTAGAAGAAATGTATATGAGGCATCATTTATATGTAGGATTAGAGAAAATAAACTTAATAGGGAAGATGGCAACATTGCCGAACTCTCGATAGTAATGCTGAAAAAATGGGAAAAGCGGGAATATGAGGAAATCTGATTCAAGGTTACCCCAGACATAGAGCGCGAAGCTACAGTCTTATGCGATTTCACTTTTGAATGACTTAATGCTGAGGAAAATAAGAGAGGAGGGGAGATCTAACTCGCTCATGACCTCGTGCATTCGCAAGGAAGGCATTGACTGTTAACATGTGAGAGGCAAATGGTCGGAGGGATTCTCTTTTAATAAGTGTAACAGTGGGGTTTTAATAGATTTTAATAGGGGGAAATTTTATATAGTGTTTTTTTTCAAATAGAACAGGTCAGTTGTAATGGAATCCCAATATTTTATCCTATCCAAGTAAACCTAATCCTTTCCATTGCTATTGACGAAGCTTCGTGGGCAACCGTGAAGCCGATAAACCAACCTGAGGAAGGGGACAGTGGTCCCTGAAACGTTGTCAATTACTCAACATATACTCACTGAATGTAAGTAAAAATAAATATTTTATTTTATTTATTGTTTATCAAGTGAGTAAGTTGTATGTAACCTGAAAAATGAATGTAATACAAACATAAAGAAATACAAACTACATTGAAAAGAAGGGTGATGGATGAAGACTAAAGTTGCTTTCAGTCATACCTGAAGGCACACAAGCCTTGAAGCAAAATGATCACATACCTGTGAATTTACCTATGAAAGAAAATGAAACTTACCCTTTTATCACTTGTGGCACTAAGGATCTTGCGTAAAGTAAAAAGAAGAAAAAAATTCATTTTTTTCCCTTTTTTTTATTTTTTCTTTATGCAAGATCCATAGTGCCACAAGTGATACGGGTGGATCTTGCATAGGTACCAAAACTCTTTATAAGTGATGTCTATAGTAATTAAAATAAGGCACCTTTTTACAATTTTTTACATATTTATTGAATATGTCTTTGTTCATCATTTATGAACATAAACAGCACATTATTCAATGAATTACAAATGGTGATGTTTCAGAAATTTTCTGTTCATACTTTCAAATCTGATTGAGTTACGAGGCACTTAGTAGTTTTGCATACTTCAAAGATTTTTGAATCATTTATAATTATAAGTTAGTCTTCAACAGTGTCAATTTAATAATTTTGTCAAACAAAAATTTGCATTGCATTATGTTACTTTGCATTTAATATTTAAACTAGTGAATCACAGTACCAATCAATCATACAAAATGCTAATTTATTGATATTTTGTTCTTGTGCTTTTATAAAACTATATCATTTCTTTTATGTTTCAGACTGTCCATCCTTGCAAGAACAATTGGTCCATAGATCATTTCTTGAAGAACTTGTGTTCTGGACAGTAAAATTTGAATTTCCTCAAAAGGTTGTGTGCTTATTGTTGAACATGTTACCAGATCCTGATTATAAAGTAAGTGTAAAATTAATTCACCTAAGTTATGGTGTTCTATATCTAACATGTAGAATTATAATTTCAGTAAGTTGCAAACACATTGACACAGGCTCAACAAGTATAAGGGGCAGTCAAATGAAAACGTGTCAGCCAACCAAAAAGTTTCAGTGAAAATGTATTACCTCAAAATCTCCATAACTGTTAACACATTTATCTCACTGGGAGGTAAGATGTTCAATTATATTCTTGTAGAAGCTTTTCGGCTGCTGATGGATCGACATCATTATCCAGTTACGTTCATCCTCGTCCAACTGAAATCTTGTCCACAAATGTCTTGTCTTCTGGTAGCCAAAGATGCGAAAACTGCAAGGGGAAAGATTTGGGCTGTAGGGAGGATGTTGAAGTGTTTCCCAACCAAATCCCTTATGGTTTTCTCTAGCCAGATTAGAAGTGTGTGGCCGGACATCATCATGGAGAAGTATCACATGCGTCCGTCTCAGAATCTCTTACGCCACTCCAGCATGTGTGAGCGTGACATCTAGTATTCACCATACACAACAGACATGCAACAATGAATATCTCTTCTTCCAGCACCCTCAACCTCTCTGCTCTTTACTAGTCTCCATTCTGATGTTAGATGAATACACGTATCACTAGCCTCACTTTCTGCACAATAAATAAACAAGTGTGTATGTGCGAGTTGTCGCTATGCTTTGTTTATTCCCCCAGAGATGCCAGTATGGTTTGTAAACAGCAGCCTTACAAACTTTTGCAAGCCTTGAGTTCCAAGTGTGGTGTATACGCACAAAACTCGAAAATTGAAATATGCAGTTTATGTAAAAGTTTGGATATTTGTAAATGCTCTTGCCTAGGTTGCTTTTTGTCCGGGAGCCGGGTAAGCCAACGGTTTGTTTTCCCTCAATGGCTTATCCATTTGAAAGGTAACAATAGGGCCTTCACCCCGGTGATTGGGGGCAGGCCAGTTTGTTGGTGGTATTTATACCAGGTTCCGACTTGTTATGGGCACTCAGATGCTCTTGACAGTTGGAGACACTCAGATATTCCGATACAAGGCCCGAGGCCCGATGGATTGAGGCAGTTTTTTTTACTGAGCCAGATGGATGCATAAAGATGCAGAGAGAGTGAGTGCTGTATGTGTAGGGACCTCTGCGTGATAAACTGCGGCGGTGTGTTTTAGCGCTATGCTAAATAGTGTGCTCGTAGAGTGAAGTCCTGATAAGTGCATTTCTCTGTGATGAGGCAAAAGGCAACGGGGGGCAGTTGTCAGTGGATATATATAAGGCCTCCCCGATGGCCCAGTGGTAGCGTCGTTGCCATGTAATCAATGGGTCCCAAGTTCGATGCGTGGTGGAGGCACATAGTGGATCGGATCTCACTATGAACTGTAGGTCCAGTCCCTATTAACCTTACTGTGCACAAAGTGGACTTAAAACACCAAATTAATCAATCAATGTCAATGGATATGTAACAGAAGGATATATGGCGAAGAATAAAGGCGTAAGTAAAGGTGTACATAATGAGATTTTCCATGAGACGTTTTTGATTGTAACAGTGGTGACCCATTTTCATTTGACTGCACCTTTTAAGTAACTCTTTGCACAATTATAGTTATAAGCATTTGTGTGTATCTCTCCTGAAATTTTGTGGAATTTAAAAACTTGAATGATTGATTATGTCAGCTCTCACCATCGATGGTCCCAAGTTTGAGTTCTGGCCTGGGTGTGGGGTGCTTCTTTGCGAGTGTCCATTCATCAATTTCATCCACATAATGATTAGCCAATAGTGGCCGAAAAATGACATTAAGTGAGCCATATTCAAATGCTTTTCTTGCTTATATATGATTCTGAGGCAGTATACTAAGCATTGCTTTACACCAAAGTGCAGACTCTATACATTTGTCAGTTATCTTACAGTTTGGATAAGGCATTCACTGTTGTGTATAATACACATACTGAGGAGTATTCAGCATGAAATCTTGCAAGTAATCTGATGTTAGAAAATGAGAAATGTCTTCAATACGTTACCAAAGTTGCCTTAATTTAAATGAAAGTTATGTTGCAATCGTATCTTAAAACTACTTTTCCATTCATTTTAAAATTATGTCTGTTCCTTCATTTGACAGAAAATTTCCAAATTCACATCGTCTTTTTAAGTCTTACTGGCATTCCACATGTAAAACAAATATTTTGCAAAGTATTGCATCATATCTATGTGTCAAGATGTCATGGTAGTCACCTAGAACAGTTGCCGTAGGTTATCTGGCATTCAAAGCCTATGTTCTGATTACACCAGTCTCAGGTACAGGGAGTATATATGAATCACGTGCATTTATGAATAGCTGCAAGAAATGAAATTAATAGAGTACACTTGCCAGAATAAAGGGTGGTTACGAGGGTCACTATTTATATTTTGAGCCTTGGCAACACTGATTGAAGTTAGGCACGATTTGACGTTTGCACGGAATCATCTGGCATTATTGACCATAACGTACTTCAAATGTTTTGTCAATAGCTTCATTTGTGTTGTTTATGTTGCCTTGGAGATTGCGCGACAACAATAAAATGGAATTAACTTGTGAACATTTTCGTGCGATGATTTTTTACGATTCACCGAAATCCAGAACCCTAAAGCACTTTCCATTTACTTCAAAACTTTTGTGTCCCCCATTCTAGAATACTGTTCACCCATCTGGAACATGGCTGCCCCTTCTCATATCTCCAAGATCGAGCGTGTTCTCAGACTTTTCCTCTCCATCGTTCGATATGGAGTGCTGGCCCTGAGACACCTACCTAAGAAAGATATGCTTGTAAACTTAAACATAAATACTTCAGAATCATGTAGATACGTTGCAGATATGAAATTACTACACAAGATTATAAATGGAAACCTCAGATGTAGCATCCCACTCCACGAACTTTCCCTCAGAGTGCTCAGACATAAAACACGGAGCAAGGAGATTCCACACTGCAACTCCCAGACTATCACTCATACAACGTTAATTATTCCATAGCCTACCGAACCAATCCAATATCATCTCAAACCAAGTAGATATTTTCAGTTCATATTCGTCTTTTATCACAAACTTAGAAAAAATTGTACATAAGTAATGCATTGTGAAATTAATCTGTTTACCTTGGTTCTGTCTTGACTTGTTTATGTTTATTATATTATATTTATGTTTATATTTTGTTTATTTTATCTTGTTTCGTGTGTTCTTTTTAACACTAGGGTGCTGTTTTTACTGTTGTGTCTTTCCAGTTTAAAATGGCTTCTTCTGTACTGGAAATTGCAATAAATAAATAAATAATAATGCCGTTGACGTCATTTCATATAAATGTGATCAGGTCGTTCGTGAAACTCTAAAAGTCTGCTAGAGAGCACCAGAGGCCAATATTTTAAATACTGTTAAAATGACACTTCACTAAAATTTAAAGTGAGCATGGCGCTCACCCGCAGGTTAACTTCTTTCAACTTGGTCCCCTGAAAAACATAAAACCCGAGATTCCACTGTAATATCCATAATTATCCTTTTTATGTTTACAAACACAATTATACATGCCTTAATTTGTAAACTAAATGAGTAAATACACAGTTCCTTGTTCAAAGCTAAACTCATTGCACTAACTTGGTTGCATTCATGAAATTATTAGGAATGTTAATGAATTGCTTCAAGTTCCTCAAGAAATGTTTCAAGTTTGGTCGAATATTGGTTATCAGTTTATTTTATATTGGCACTTGTATTAGAGTTGGCTTCATTTTCATATTGGTTCATCCCTAATATCTCTATCTTTTGTGTGTGTGTGTGTGAGAGAGAGAGAGAGAGGGAGAGAGAGAGAGATGTATATGAAACTCATAAAATTTACCAGTATCAATAACTGATATTCTACCAATCTGGTAGAAAATTACAAAAATGTTGCATCTAGGATCTAAATGGTTACTTCACTTTGTTTATTGAAGTAAGAACACATGTAAGTGAATTAGTTTCGGTCTTAAAAAGAGGATTACTACATTTAGGCATGTGCTTTCCAAAAATAGGATACAAAAATTATACTACTGCGTATAATCATTTAAAAGAGAGGGCACAATTTTGCACTCAAGTATTGTGTAATTTACCAATACACCGATGTTGATACAGGTTGAGTTTTGATTAATCTATTCCTTCCCTTATATATACACACACACAGTGGAACCTCAATTTTACATTTTTCAGGGGACCATGCTGAAAAAACTTAAAATGTGGGAAAGTGTATAATAGAGGAAAATTTTATAACATTGTGCTATGTTGGAATCATCAAGGTTGAATGTATAATCCAGGATCATAAAATAGGGTTTCCACTGTAAATACTTTTTATATAACAACTCTTCTCTTCTCAAAAAGACCACTCAAATATTTTTATGTACAGTATTTATTTTTTAAGAGAAAATGCTAATACTTTATGTCCCTTTTCAGGAAGCATTGACTCAGGCCTTTGTTCTGCACTACAGCAGAATATCTATGATGCTGGAACGTTCCTCAGATCCAGATACGTTGTCAAATCGCGTTGTCCATGTTAGTGTACAGTTATTTTCTAACGAGAGCTTGGCATTTAGGATGGCAGACAAACTAAATCTTCTACATGTTATGGTGATCAGTTTGAAATATATGATGAGCAAGATCCTGATCCAAAACACACTACATGGTAAGATGCTACTTTGTTTTCATCAAATTTTCAATTTGCTCAATTTGATTTCCTACTTCTTAGCATATGGTGGTTATTTAGTTTTTCTTGTAGAATTATTTCTCTTGTAGTTTACAGTTGTTACAAGCATATGAACACAATTTTTGATGTAGTATTCCAGGAGAACATAACTATTTAAGTAATTTAGTTCAAGTAGTAGCTAGAAGATGTTTGAATTAGTTACTACTTATACTTTGGTTACTGCAACTGCCATTGCCGATTCAAAGTACCAAGTGGCCCTGTTTCATTGCAGTCAACTTCAAACGGAAAAAAAGTTCCAGTGTTGTTGGAGAAAAAACTACCCAGCATGCAGAAGTTGCTGGAATTAAACTGTGTCAGTTATGATCTCCTTTCCTGTGTGTTCCATCTAGGATACAAGATCCTTGTGTCACTGTAGCTGCAGAGTAATAAATATTGCAACAGCACAAAGTACAAGTTGTGGTTTTGCCAATTTTTTTTTAATATGTTGATGACATGTAGTGTGAAATTCCAACTTAGTTTGGTAGTTGTGAATTCATTATTGGCAGTACTGCAAATATGTGGATAGGAACAGAAACTCAAAATACTGTGTGATAATCTTGATTCATATAATTCAAAAGTATTATCTTGCAAAGAATTGCAACTTAGCAAATGTCTGTCTAGATAAGATATACATTGTTACATTTTAAAGTTCGGACACTTTCCAAAAGTGTTCCAGTCCCAATAAACTGTGTAGTAGCAATACAAATGTGACAGTGTAAGTCTCTTAATGCAAACCATAGGTGTAAAACCTTTTATTGGCCTGTGTATAACTTACCTATCTACAGTAATGCATTTACTTGGATGCAGTTTTGCAGTTGGTTTCTTGGTCATGATGTCGCATACATTACATTATGTATAATAATCCTTTGCGCAACAGCCCTGAAGGGCCTTGGTTTACCTACAGACTCCTGGTCTCCCTCCCACGCTTTCCTGCGTCACCTCTAAGCGTGGAGATCTGCAACCAGTATTGGAATAGTCGGGGGGGGGGGGGGGGGTCAGCCCAACGTATACTCAGCCATTATAGTAGGTTTCCGGGACCGGATTACGCTTACTCATTCGAAGCTTCCCAATTTCCTCACGATGGTGGGTTGCCACCGGCCCTATATGTAGGCCGAATAAATTCCGACGAGAGCCGGATTCGAACCTACGCCGTCCCGCAGCAAACGATCTCAAGACGAGTAGACATATCATAGAAAAGCACACATTTGGAAAACTCCCAGTGCAAGTAACTTTACGTATGGAGAAGCTCCCAGCATCTAAAGGTTAATTTGCTACAACCCTTTTTATTCCTTAAAACATGTATAACCTTCAGTTATCTTGATTATAAGCTGGACATCATTTTTTGTTCAATTTGAGTTTAAAAAATGTAGCCTGCATGTGTCTAAACCCGCAATACTAATGATTGCCAATTTATGTAAGTATTCTGTTGGACCTATTCCATATCAATTTACAAGTGTTTTACGTGAAAACATTCAATACTGCAAGTATAAGATAACCAGAACATTAAACTAGATGTCATTTAATTAGTAAATTCACCTTTTCCATAAATAGCAGTGCCAAATATGGCAAATTTTCCATAATTTTCATAATATTTACTCCACTTGTGAAATTTTACTGTAAACCGGCATTTACATAGTCCCATATGGACCTTTGTACACAAGCAGGGAAATCTTATTCCATAAGCTATATGCAAGTGCAGGTTTGTAGCAAATTCATTTTGTCATAATCCTGAATATGTGCACTGGGCCTTAGGATACTCGAAATTGTTGTTATTTTGCAGAATGTGTGGGAAAAGTGTTGACTGGTATCATTGAATCATTTTGAAATTATATTTTCTGACATTGGTACTGATACATGGTATCATTATTGCCTCTGCCATCTTTTTACATATAAATTAATAAAATAAAATTGTAAGTTCTGTGTATGCCTGCATATGGAACTTGCTGCTTTTCGTTGATTTGTTTTTCAAAGGTTACATTTATTTAATTTTCTAATTTTTTTTTCAGATCCGGACAAAAATTTTCATTATGTTGTTGATTGTGGACGGCATGTCATGAAGGAACACTGCTATTGGCCATTAGTTTCTGATTTAAATAATGTACTCTCCCACAAACCAGTAGCTCTTAAATTTATGGGTGATGACAATCTGCTAGTGATGTGGTTTGCTTTCCTGTCTATGTTTCAAGGTATGTCAACATTTTTATTATCTGTGCATAACTAATACAAGGATCACGTTCATTCTACTTTTCAGTTATTATTTTAGACATACAGATAAGCCACTGTAGCTCAGTTGTTAGGGCATCTGACTACCATGCGAGAGACCTGGGTTTGATCCCTGGTGGGGGAGAATCGGGACTTTTTCAACCTGTTCAAGTGGCTCCGGCACTCACCCAGCATCATATAAAGTGGGTACCTGGTGGAAACTCTGGGGGGGTGGGGGTAAAGGTGGCCACAGGCATGGTGCTGATCACATCGCCCGCAGCTCGGCCGAGATCAAGAAAGTGTGGGGCCCTAACCCCACACCCCTTATACGGCTTCATGGCATGGTGCAAACCACAGGGGAGCACTTTTTAAAGATTTCCTCTTTCAGATTGAATATTTGGCTTGGTGGGTGAGTGCTTGAGGTGCTTGACCCACAGAAACTGTGGGTTCAAGTTACAGACAACCATAAATGTTTCATTGCCTTGGTTTTATCATCTATTTCACCTAATCACCATTTGTTCTATGTTTTGATAAATCTAGAGGCACAAAAGCAATGGTAAGTAACCAAATGCAGACAGAAACATTATGAAGGTGGATGGTTGTGTCCATGATTGGGTTGGTGGGCAATACTGGCATCTAAGCCAAATGCTGTCTTACGACAATGCATGCAATATTAAGCAAAACATCGTAAGAATTCAAATTTTTGTAAACATGTAGTGAATAAACTTTCTCACCTTGTATTGACAATTTTTACATTTGAAAAACTGACTACCAGTGAAAAAAAAAAGTCTGAAAAAAAGACTAAAATTGTATGTAACAAGTCCTGCTTTTCTTACTTTTTGCCTTAAAAGTCTTACCCCTCTTACTTTTTTACCAATAATACTGAATATGAGGCCTGTGGTAATGCAGCACATAATGTCATGCATTGGAGATATTTAGGGAATAGTTACATGGAACTACTAATGTATGAAGCAATACTAAAATTAAATACAAGTGTGTGTGTGTGTCGTTTTGTACCTTTTTTTATTTGTATTTGGTACAGAGTTTGAAGAAGACCTTGCTAGAAGGCTGAAACGTAACGTTTAGTTTGTTTTAAAATAAAATAAATTCTGCCTTGGTGAGCATATTGAGTTTTTGGTTATCATGGAAACCAGGCTTAATGGTGTTATCATTAAAAAGAAATCTGGAAATCATAATTTTTCTCTGGGTCCTACCTAGATTTACACCATGGATGAGTCATAAAGGTCAGTTATTTGAATTACTCTTGGAATGATGGAAGTTATTTCTTATTTGCTTATTGTTAAAAACTTGCACTCAAGCAACTCAACATATTGAGTTATCAGGAAAAAATATATATATATTTTTTTTAAGTAGAGTATTTCTGAAAGTATTCAGTTGTTGCATGGCAGAATCTATCCTTTCATTTCTTCAATGTTGATACTTTCTTAAGAAATGCAATGTGATGCTTATTTTTTGCAGGAATGAATGTCAATCAGCGGGAGTTGAACCAGCATATAGAGTTTGAACCAAATACATACTATGCTGCTTTCTCAGCAGAACTTGAGGCCAGTGCTTATCCTATGTGGTCCATGGTGTCACATTTGAGTGATGAAAGTACGGTCCACCTTACAAGACAGGTTCTTTCTAATTGTTTGACTGCTTTGGAAGATTGGCTGGAGGCTGTTAATTTCAATCATCCGGACATGGTAAGTGGCTTTATCCTCTTATTTTTGTTTGGGTATTTGCCTGTTGATGTATGGAAAACGAGAGGAGGCTGGCAAAAGGACATCGCTATTATTGATAGCACTTCAGTAAACTGATTTTTTGATAGTTTCTTATGTAAATTCCATTGGTTAGTTTATTTCTTGTATCTCAATATTGCCGTGGTTTCTCAGTAATTTAATGTGTACATCTCTAATATCCTTGGTTGGCAGAGTTTCCCATCAATAGAATTGCATGCAATAGAAGCAAATGACAGAAGAGTTGTCAATTCAACATTCACTTCTTGGGATGGAAGGAGGAGATACAGACATTACATTATGTAAATAAAGTTCGTATTTCGTCGTTCCTCTTATTTTCCTGTAGTTTACGGTTATTACAAGCATAAGAAAACAGTTTTTTTCTTTGTGACGTTTCAGGAGAACACACGCTCCTTTCATCAGACATTTATTTACATTTTGACTAAAGATACAGTTATAACAATGGTTACTAATTTTTTAAACAAAAAGAATCCCTTATATAATGGATGTTGTCAATGTTACATTGTTGTAATATAGCAACTTAACTGTGAAAAGAAGCAGTCTGTTTTATTTTTATTTCAGATTATTATTATTATTAATATTATTTAATTGTTAATTCCTCGTTGCTCTTGTTGATTGTCTGATTAATTTCGAAGAATCACTGCCTTCATTAACGCATGTTATACAGGGTGTCCCACGAACGGCACAACTGGGAATTAAGATTTTCGTTACTTTGTAACCGAAACCTGTACATACATAAATCATACACCAAATGTTAGCCCTATCCAAGTAGATATTTTTAAAGATTGAAACAACAAATGGGGTGCAGTGTTGTTCATGCAGTGTTGCCAAATGTAAGTGAAAGTGTAAATTTATTTTTCCACGAAGCATGGAAAATTGCATGTCAAACATTCATACGGAAATTTGGACGTCAATTTCCACCTTGGGTAGGTGGACTATTTCGCCATCTATAGTTCAGAGAAGAAAACCGATCGTTTTCGCGTATAGCCAATCCTGACATGCCTCGTAAAGGCGTACCGGTCCAAATGGGTGTTTTAAAAAAAAATATGAGGTACAGTGGCAACACTGTTGATGTTTGAAGGCAACAAAAGGTGTGTTTAGTGATGGTCTATGACATGGAAATACTGGAAACAGGAAAAAAAGAAAATTAAAATTATGGTGAAAAAAGTGTTACTTACCTACTCCTGGCAACCATGCAATGCGCGTAACAGGCAGTGTAGCTTTACAAAAGATGTTGAAAATGACAACCATTTTCCCTGAGGCATTCATCAACATGTTTTATCATGTTGGAAGCAACTTTATGCAAGGTTGATTGGCTTATATTGTTAATGGCTGTGCAAATGTTTATTTTTAGATCATCAAGTGTTCTTGGGTTATTAATGTAAACTGTTTGTGTCAAATAAACCCACAGAAAAAATTCTGGAGATGTCAGATCCGGGGAGCGACTGGGCCATAAGTTTTTGCTTATAATGTGATCGCCAAAAAACTCTGCCAACATGTCTAAAGTTTCATTAGATGTGTGACATGTTGCGGAGTGTTGTTGAAACCAACAATCATGTTCATCACGTTCCAACAGAGAAATAAACTGTGATAAGGTCACGATAAACTATTCCGTCAACTGTTGTGTTGAAAAAGAATGGACCGATTATTTTTCTCCGCGAAATCGCACACCACACACCGATCTTTTGTGGATGAAGTGATTGTTCATGTAACAAATGGGGATTGTTACTAGACCAGTGTCGAGAATTTTGACTGTTGACATATCCATTTAAGTGGAACCATGCTTCATCCGTGAAAAAAACCTTATCCAAAATATTCACACCATTGTCTCTAATAAAATTTCTAAACCACTTGCAGTATCTTACATGTGCACCTTTGTCTGCTTCCTTCAGTTCTTGCACAGCCTGTACCTTATATGCACGTAGGTGTAATTGTTTTAACGCTCGGTGAGTTGTTGTTTTTGATACACCTGACTGCAGCAAGTTTACGAACAGATTTCCTGGGAGATTGTGATATTCTCTGCTCCACATCCTGCAGCACACCTTGTGTCAAAACTGGTGGTTGTCTGTGGTAGGGTTTGTCATTAACTGATCCTGTTTCACGAAATCTGGAAACAAGTTGATATATCGTCGAATTTTCTGGAACACCGTTATTCGGATATTTCTCGTGAAACAGTTTTTACACTAACGTACGATTTTGAACAAAAATAATGTTCCACAATGAACACCCTCTCTTCCAAAGAGTACTTCATTTCACAGAACAATTCTAATCTTCCCCTACGAACAATGCGAAATGCACGGCTCAAACAGTTCTGAGTACACAACTAACTGATTCTTTGTTCTCGTTCGGTGGGCGCTCTTATCGCATTGCATGGTTGCCAGGAGTGGGTAAGTAACACTTTTTTCACCATAATTTTCATTTTCTTTTTTTCCTGTTTCCAGTATTTCCATGTCATAGACCATCACTAAACACACCTTTTGTTGCCTTCAAACATCAACAGTGATGCCACTGTAGCTCATAATTTTTTTAAAACACCCATTTGGACCGGTACGCCTTTACGAGGCATTTCAGGATTGGCTATACGCGAAAACGATCGGTTTTCTTCTCTGAACTATAGATGGCGAAATAGTCCACCTACCCAAGGTGGAAATTGACGTCCAAATTTCCATACGAATGTTTGACATGCAATTTTCCATGCTTTGTGGAAAAATAAATTTACACTTTCACTTACATTTGGCAACACTGCATGAACAACACTGCACCCCGTTTGTTGTGTCTATGTTTAAAAATATCTACTTGGACAGGGTTAACATTTGGTGTATGACTTATGTATGTACAGGTTTCGGTTACAAAGTAACGCCACTCTTAATTCCCAGTTGCGCCGTTCGTGGGACACCCTGTAATATTGTCTAGGATGGAGATGGTAACATATCACTGCTATGCTTACCAATTGTTTTAACTGCATTTACCATGTCAAGCCTTACACAAAACTGTAAATGTGATTACCATGCCAAACTATGAGAGATTCTAGTCATGCTTTTCTCTTATGGTCAAAGTGTAATCAGGGTTCCTTTTTACTTACCTGAAAATCCTGGAAAAGTCTGGAGTTTGTTTTTCTCCTTTCATTTGGTCAGGATGGAAAACTTAATAGTTCACTTTTTCATCTCAGTTTTTTTAAAATTATTAATTGAGAATGTTTAGTGCATTTTATTTTCCATGATTTATTTTCAACAATGTTGAATCAATGCAATTTTGTTTTAGAAACTAGCAAAATTGAAGACCTGATGTTAATTTATTAGTATAGAGTGCATCAATGAATTAAGGCAATTTGGCAATGCTGGATATAGATAGTTGTTGCATCAGAGGTAACACGCGACTACCACTATCTTGCAACTTCTGCTTTACCATTCAGTTATTATGGAGTCGTAGAACAGACCATAACGACCATTTGCTTTAAAAAATTAATACAAAAACAACGGGGGATATTCCTTGGCCCACCAGATCACCAGATTTGTCCGTGTGGGATTATTTTCTGTGAGGGTATTTGAAAGCAAGAGTCTTCCAACCAACCCCCACACACCCTCAATGAACTTAAAGATTGGATCTGGGAAGAGGTGGTTCAGATTCCTATCCAAAGACTGACAGAGCGTGTGGAACGAAATGAAGGTCATCATAGTAATGTTATTTTCAAATAAATCAAAATGTAAGGATTGTGTTTGTATTTTCTTTTGGTATTTCTTCTTCATGAATAAAGTAGTACATTTTGTGTTAATTATATACATTTTGTTATGTACGAAGTGTATCATAATGATTTTCACTTTCGAATGCCCCACATCTCATTGGACTTGTCATGGTACAGCAATGGACGGAAATAAATCCATGTGATCCACAGCTCATTTCCTACATTGCTCTCAGTGTGTGCACTGACAACATGGAAGGCAATCAGTAAGGACAGCGCTGAACGATGTGGTTCTTTTGGAAAGAGGGCGTAAGCACTGGTGTGTGCAGGATTTTTTAGGGGAATGGGGGCTGAACATTTTAGAATAGCACACACGGATTTCCTGTATCTTAATGGAAAGTTGACATAAATAAATTGTTTCTTTATTTTTTAGAATATATCATTATTTTAGAAACATAATTTCTAAACATATAGTTTGGGATAGTTTGAATGTGATGGAAGAGAAAATCAGAAGTTTGTCATGTGAAAGTAGCTAACAAGCATGAATCAATTCATTTCAATGTAGGTTACGATTGATAGGAGGGATTCCCCTCTATTTTGAACCATCAAAAATCTGGTTATGAACTACACATCTCAATCAGGGATCATCATTTCCAACCTGCTGGAAATGTAAACTATATTATTTAATATATCGTACTTATAGTGTTCCAGTTCAGTTCAATTAAGTTTACAGCCCCATAGCTATATACAAAAATTTTGTCTCAATTTATAGTAACTCTGTACAATAACGCCAACTTATAAGGGCCTGCGTGGCCTGAGCCCACCCAATAATTTGTCATCCTATTATTATTATTATTCGTGGTGGAGTGATTATTAAAATAATAACTGGTTAAAAGAAGTTAGGATGCATTGTTAGTGGGCATTAAAATCATAATACATGGAAGGGAAGAATTTTTTGTGAAGTTATAATTCAAGTGCGTGAGCCCACCCAATGTTTTTGAAAAGTTGCCAACCCTGGCAGTATCTCTTTTTAGATGCCATATATTAGGTATTTTCTAAGACACTGTGTTTCACAACTACTTTTCTATCTAATAATAAAACTGGGTCGTTGTTTAGTCTTGAGTGCTTGTTGAGATCTAGAGCATTTTGTTACGATCTAGAGCATTTTGTTGCATCCCCAATCTACTCGTGAGAACTCAAAGTTTGAAGAATTGATAAAATATTTGACAAAGTAGTTATTTATAATGGAATTTGCTATACTTTACGATGCTCTACAAGTACGCGTACTATCATTGTATATGTAAAACTGAAATCCTTCAGCTTTCAAAGCAAAGCAAGAATATGACATGGCTACTTTTGAAACCTTGAAAATGATTGATTCACCGTGTAGGAGGATGGTAGTTCAGGAGTTAGAGGAAAACCACATGTTTGAAAGCATTTTTTTTTCAATCTCTGGTGGACAATATGAATACGTAGCTGGTTTGAAGACTTGTCTTTTTTTCACATGTCGTCTTATTAAATGCACACACATTAGATGATTAAGAACGTGTGTTTTGTGGTGACGTGACAGGTGAACTTTAGCATGTGTGCATCAGTAGTTAACCTCTTCCCTGTGTTCGACGTAATATTATGCCCTTGGTCACTATAGCTTTACGCACACGAACATCTCTGACTGACGTAACCTGTGTTGAAGGGAATAATACTTTTTTTGTTGGTGAAACAAATGTTTTGCTATTGAAGAAACAACGACCTTTTATTTAGTCACGATTTTCAGTGCCGACAAAGAAGAAAAAGAAGTAGTAGTTCAGAAAAAAAGTAAACTGTTTTTGTGTTATGCTGACAAAGTGCAAACGTGAGTTCGTTTGTGTGCTGCTTTTAGTCAGTTGCTTTATGTAATTTTTTTTTGGTGTTGCGTTATTTGCACTGTTGGTGATTTATTGTTGGTTTTTGAGTTTGAGAGTTTCTAATAGTATCGTCAAACAGGATTGCAAAATAATTTTTCCCTCATCCCTCATACCTATTGAAGGTATTGGAATGAAACTTGACGGACACATTACATATAGACCATAGTATTTTTCAAGGTAGATTATAATCTGGTACCTATATCCAGGGCCAGTCCAGAGGGCCCCAAAATTACCAAAAGAGATTTTTAGGAGGGAAATTTCCCGAATTATCCTCGTCGTATCATTTGAAAGCCTGTTCTATTCTGAAGAGAAAGACGTATGAACCATGATACTGGGATGAATTGTGCTGAAGCAGTAGCTACTTAAAAATATTACTACGCAAACTCAGAAAAAAATACACAGAACTGAAAGCATTTTGCCAGAATATTACACAGAGAAGGGGTTAAAGATTTTCACATCTACAAAGATAATCCTAAACCCATTTCCACCTCACTCAAGAATAATGCGAGTTCAATTGAAATTGTACAAATATCTACAGCTGAATGTGAAAGTGCGTTCAGTGTCATGAATCTAACCTTTACTGAACAGAGTGAGATGGAATATTTGCTAGGATCATAGAATACATTGCCTGTAAATCAATTTCGATAATACCCTGTTGTTGTTTTTCCTTTTTTATGAGATATGTGCTCCAATTACTATTTTAAACCTTTGTTTTAAAAGTTATTTAAGAACAGAAATGGTTATCGGGGTCATTTTAAGGGGTCATTTCATGATTTCTTTACTTCTTTCATTTGAATTTTTTATTTTCTAAAAATTTGAGGGGGTGGGGGCTGTAAGCTACAGCTCTCCTATGCGTATGCCACTAGGCGTAAGTACTACAGAGCTTCAAAGACCATAGTCAGGGGAGTATGGTGAATTTGGCAGCAACCAGAACTCCATCTTGGCAATGGTTCCAATACCATGAGCGACAGATGAAAGTTCAATCAATGCGATGGAAGCATCAGGGTAACTCAACACTGAAGACATGTCGAACAGCATCCTCGGCTTCCAAGTACACGGCCATAGTTTCATGGGACAGTCAGGGCATCATCCTCATCGACTGACTCAAACCGGAGACCTCCATTAACAACACAGCATGTGGCAATTCTCTACACAGGGGTGGGTGCTACGCATCTGGAAAACCTGGAAAACGGAATTTGGCTTGTCAGGGAAAAATTGGGGAATTTTGCAGATTGTCTGGAATTTAGGTGCATTTTCTCAGTCTTTGTTCCTTCAAATTTCTGTTATAAAGTTTCACTTTTATAATACTAGTTATTAGAAAGAATATCAAAGTAAAACTTCCAGTCCAGATTGTATCTGATTGATAACTAAAATACATTGATCATATGATCATAATTATCGGAAAGGTTGGTGAAGATGAGGTTACAGTCTATTATTTTGTTGGCATTTCCTATAGAATTCCTATATGCAACAACAATTTCTCCAGATGCTGTGTACTTATAAATCTAAGCAGAAGATGCAGCATTTTCTGCGACAGTATAAATCCACCAGAAAATGAACGATTGTGTATGGTTTATGAAGATTATGTAGTTTATGAAATTTTTCTGTTGTTTTTTATATTGTGGAGATCTGTTACGGTGAATTAATGTACCTCTGTTACCTTAGTCTGAAGGCTAAATGCACATGCTTGTAGCACCCAATACATTTGATGTTAATTGTAATTTTACATTTTCACATGTTGTGTGTGTAGAATGAAAAAAAAAAAAATTGTTAAAGTGAATATAATAATTACTGGAGTTTACAGGGTGTTTCTAAAGGTTGTTTCCAACGCGTAGGAGGTGATTCTACAAGTGAAAATAAACACATAAGTTCATGTGATGACATGCCGGAACCTGCATCCATTTGGATTTATTGAAGTGGGAAAAGTGCGAAAATTATGTTTACAAGGAAATAGTGGCTCAACAGCCAACCATATGACGGCGGCGAAGGGCGTTCCATAAAGAAATGCAGCATGCTCTATTCAAAAAACACATGGCAGATGTGTGAAGTTGATGTGCAAGGGATTCCCCAAAGGAAGTGAATGGGTCTGTTGAAGTCATGGGGGTAGGGAAGGGTTTAGCGAGATGTGTTATCCACGGAAAGTGATATGTGGAGACTGACAACCATGAAGAAAGCGAATATTCATAGTGGACATCACCATTACGTAGAAAATCAAAGATGGTGGTGGTGCTGCGCTAGGTTACATATGTGTCGACATGTTCACTGTGTGCAGAGTGGAGGTGCCGAGCAAACCACATCACAGACGATTTTCAAACTGTCTGCCATTAACTTCCACACAGAGATAACAATGCCAAATCAATGATTGTCTAGTGCGAGCAAACAACTCCACGGTGTCAGGTGTTATTTATACGAGGCATTTCATCTCTCCCCATAGAAAGAAGTCCAGGGGAGTTATTTCCAGCGATCTTGCTGCCGCCTACCAATACACCGATTATGTAACAAGCCATTGAGGAAGTAATGCACATTTTGCTCAAAATGTGATGGTACACAATCGTGTTGGAACCATAGTCCTTGCCTCAGTGCCAAGGGCACGTCCTCCAACAGTTCAGTCAAAACATCACGAAGAAATTCATGTTATGTGCCACCACACAGACAAACGGAGAAAATGTATGGCCCAATCAATTGGTCATGCACTATTCCACACCACACATTAACTGCAAACCTGTGCTGATGGTGTGCCACGAGAATTGCATGTGGATTTGCAAAATCCCAAACGTGACTGTTTTTACTATTGAACATACCCATTCTAGTGAACATTGCTTTATTGGTCCACAACACCCTGTTCACAAAATTCGGGATAGTTTCCATCTGATGCAAAAACATTGGCAAAACACCACACATGGGCCAAAGTCCCGAGGTAAAAGGTCTTGTAGTACCTTTTGGAGTTAGAAAGGGTACATCCCCTCTTCAGACAGGATGTGCCTCACATTAACATGGGAGTTGTTGTGGGCACTGGCTATAGCGTCCGTACTGGTGTCAGGATGATCCCTGACAGCATTTAACACCTCCTCCTGAAACTGATCTGTGCACACACTTCGTGGTCTTCCAATTTCTCGACAGGGTGGTAGCACTAATCCTGTTTCCTGAAGTTGAGTATGCACTCTTTGAAAGAAGGTGTGCGACAGCAGCCTCCTGTTTGGAAAACGTTCCCCCATACATATGCTGTGCTGCATGGCTATTACTTCCTGTCTCGCCATAAATGAGATGCATGTCTGCCAGCTCCTCTGTGGTGTATGCAGCTATCCCTATTGCTGGTTACTGCCGACCCGTAGATGACGAACACTTAGTGCACTGTACACGATGGGCCATGCCTATCGATAAAACCTAGCAGTGCCTATTGCAAGGTTTGCCCAAATCGATAAGTTCACGTCCTTCCACTCGTACGTATTCAACTGCAAATGTGTGATGGTAACCTGATGCGCGGTGACGCTGATACCGCAGTATGTGAAGCACGAATGGCAGCGAACACTGCTTTCCTGCCAGAAGAAAACTACTGTGTTAGTGCCCCTAGCGGGAAACGCCAAAGTCAAGGTCACACTTCGGCCTTTCTGCATGTGGGTACGTACAAATATCGACACCACAACATCACGACCAAAAACATCACCCACATTACATCGCCTGTGTCGCCCATGCTAATCACGCCATAAAATCCTTCCCTACCCCCCATGATTTCAACAGATCCATCCGCTTGAATCCCTTGCACATCAACTTCACACCCATGTATTTTTGAATAGAGCATGCCGCATTTCTTTGTGGAACGTCCTTTGCCGCGATCATATGGTGCCACTATTTCCTTGTCAACATAATTTTCACACTTCAATAAATCCGAATGGGTGCAGTTTTTTGGCATTTCGTCACATGAACTTCTGTGTTTATTTTCACTTGTAGAATCACCTACGTGTTGGAAACGAACTTTGGAAACATGTTTAATTGAAAAACACAAGATTCAAAAGCAAAAATCATGATGATAAACATGCCTGGAAAAATTTAATTTTTGGACTGCGAAACCTGGAAATGTCAAGGAATTTCGTAATAAAAAAATCGTAGCAACCCTGCTACAGATTGCATCATGCCATTCAAAGGATGCAGCCAGGGCAACATGATAACCTGCATCTGCATACCAGTCGGGGAAACAACAGCCACTATTCCCAAGAGGGGGTTCCAGTGCACCATACCCACTATACCCCTCTGACTATCGTCTGTAAATCTCTATGGTACTCATGCCCTCTTTTCAAAAGAACCACGTGTAGCAAATTTCATTGCATTATGACCAATAGTTTGTTTTTTATAAGTGGAAATCAGGGACTGAAAGAGAGTAAAAAACCCTGTATTATCTACCTGTGACTGCCACAACAAGCCCAATGTTCAACCAAGGGATGTGGGTCATTTGAAAGTGTAAATCATTGATATGCCCCTCGTATTATGTATTATTTTGTCTTATTCATTGTCGCACCCTGTATATTAACTCAGCACCAGGACAGCTGGCAATTAGATTAACTTATTATAAAAGTACCCAGAAAACCTAGGAAAGTCAAGGAATTTGGTTTTGCAAAATGAGTGGGAACCCTGCTAACGAATACAGACTAAAGTAGATAATGGAAGCCTGAGATGGCTGGTTTGGTGATGATAGCACACTTGTTCTCCAATGAGGCTCTTCATGTGTATCTAATTATAGTTGGTAGCATGATAATCGTATGTGTGCTTGAGACCAGAAACTCTTCTCCCATTTACACACATGGGGAATTCATTGCTGCACATACTTTTACTATATTAAATTAGATGAGTTTAATTTGATTTTAATCTGAGAAATTATATCTGGACACAATAGATGAATAAAAATAGATTTAAAGTTTAAAATCATGATCATGATTCTACTGACCAGTCCTTTTCTTTTGTTACAGAGTGATTCATTTCAAGTATCATTTCATCTTCCACTGCATCGTTATTTTTCTGTCTTCATGTGTCAAGCTATTAAACATCAAGGGCTTGCTTTGAAGGATGTTCTTCCATCTAGGGACCTTCTTCATTTGATGATGATGCATCCACTCCGTGTGCAGGTAAGTGAATATTTAAAATTTAATTTTAATGCTTGTTGACTTGTTAGCTTTTTCTGTATATATCATGACATTCTAATTTTTCAATTTCTGTTCAGTTGTCTTTTTCTATGGTTCAATCCATAAATGCTACGGTATGTTTATGAAGTGTTTTTGTGCAGAGCTATTCAATTTCTAAACTGTGTCCGTGTTAGCCATCCATATCTGGAAATGTGTGGTTTCTAATGTATGGTCCACACACAACAATTTGTATGTTTTGCCTGCATAGTTCCAAAACATTCCAGACAAGATGTTGCAGTTCTGGTGTATCTGCATGTTTCAGTTTTCAGCACAGTTTTATCTACTTTGAAGCATACAATCATTTATTGGAGTCTGCCAGTTGGTCAGTCAAAAACCATATAAGAATAACCCTAATGCTTTATTGGAAACATCGTCCCCAGCCCAAGAACAAAGTGAGTTATTTACTTCGGCTAATTCTCTTCAAGCAAATGTATCAAGACGAATCTTGGCATTGTCTCAGCCTCATCTTGAGTCTTGAAATAAGTAACATAAAGAACATACACAGCATGTCACTGTCTAAACTGAAAACACAAGCACAGTATAAATATAGTTGGTACACTAAGGTAGTAAGATAAACAACTTTTCTTGATAAAGTTTTTCTGTTTGACCCCCTTTTTTATGCTATGAATTTTTGAAACATGGAATTTTCTTCTAAATATATGCAATCTTGTAACACAGATGCACAATTGCCATTAATAGGTTAACTTCGGTTCCTCCCCGATGGCGCAGTGGTAGCATCATCGCCTTGTAGTCAATGGGTCCTGGGCTCGATACCTGGTGGAAGCACGTAGTGGTTCGGATCCCACTTTAAACTGTAGGTCCAGTCCCTACTGTGAATAAGTGGACTTAAAACACCAAATCAAATCAAATCAAATCAAATAGGTTAACTTTGGAACAACTGTAAATAAAATATTATGTGATGTATCTACAAATAATTGGGTAGATATCTACTTGCTATGTCTGCAGAAGTAGACTTTCAGATATCATCGAGAAAATCATGAAAACAATCAATGTCTAGAACAGACCAAAAGTTTCCTCTCCATTTTCTACAGGAGGTCATAAAAAATAATGTCAGACCAGAAATGCCAAAATGAGGGTTTGTGTAGTAAAACATGTTGAAAAGGGGTGTTTTCATTTCCATACACATTTGTTGATGTTATTAAAAAAACATTGTCTTGCCTAATAATAATAAACATAAGAGCTGCCTTCATGTACCACATGAGGATAAATACCCATTGATGGAGCCACATATTTATGATGAATAAAAAAGATCAAGATTTTTGGTACAAAAACTGGGCAATTTTCAGGATCAAAAGCTGTATATAAAATGACGTTTTGGTGTTAAATGGTGACTAAAAGCCTAAATTTGATGTAAAAACTATACTTATTACACGAAAGTAATATTTCACTTCTAATATAACTTCTTATATAGTTCTCAGAGTATTAAGTTTATTCCTGTGGAAAGGAGTCCATGTTTGCTTCTCAAATATTTACAGGAGAATAAATTAATTTTCCGTGAATTGCATAACCTTGCAAGATAATTCAGACCTCAGAAGGTGTCATGTCGGTAAATAAACCCTAAATTTTGTGTTTAAAGAGTTTATTTCGCATTTTGCAGTTCATTTCCATCATTTCATGACAAAATATGGTAGCAAGATGCACCTCACAACAACTTTCAAAAACATGAAAAATTAACATTGTGTTATTTCACATTTCATGTTTTCGTCAAAAACTAAATATGCATGCCCCTACCGATTGATTTTGACCACCACAAGCATGAAAAGCTCTGGTAGAGTTCAATTAACCCCATCAGAAAGTAACATGAATACTTCCAAATATCTGTCAACGTTATACAAAAACAAATTGATCAAGGACAAATTTTGAACACCATAAAAAGTATTTTGCCACTAGTATCGAAAGAAAACTGAACGACAGGTGCAGAAAAGACAGAGGGAAGCATCCATGTGAAAAGACTTGCCTATGCATTCATGGAAAACTGCACAAATATGTATGCTCTTAAGTTCAGTTTTTTTTACTTCATTTTCCATCTTGGTGCAGTAAAAGAAGGTGTAACACCATCTTCCACATGAGGCAAAACAAACATTGGTGAAAACTAAGCATGTGGACGGCCATAAAGAAAGCTGCAGTCATGTTGACAGCTAATATTTTGGGTTTTAGCATGAAAATTTGTAGTCTACAATTTGGCATAAGAGTTGTTGCAAGGCAGTCCATACCTTTATTGTAAAGCACAGACAGTTTGTGTGGGAAAAATTATCTGCACATTGGTCAGTTTTCAGAGTTACCCCTTGCGGTGGGATTACAGTGGTGGTTTACTCACCCTACAACAAGAATTATTTTCTTGTAGTTTACGGTTATTACAAGCATAAGAAAACAGTTTTTCGTTGTGATATTTCAGGAGAACACACGCTCCCTTCATCAGACATTTATTTATAGTTTGACTAAAGATACAGTTATAACAATGGTTAGCAATTTTTTAAACAAAAAGAATCCGTTATATAATGGATGTTGTAAACTACAAGAAAATTATTCTACATACAAGAAAAACTAATGCAAGAAGAATGTTCGAAAGTGATGTTGCCTCGAACATTTAATTGGCCAGTTGTTTGCTTTTGTATTGAATATGCATAAGTTGGCCAATTGAGTTCAAGGAATACATTTTACACCAAGTAAAAGGGGTGCCAAGCAGTTAAAGAAGGATTTCTTGGATTTTTTTTTATTCTAACATGTGGTTTGGTTTGTAAGTAGATAAGAATGTCACAGCAAGGTTTAATTTTAAGATTTAGAAGTATTAATTAGTCAGAAAATGAAGATAACCACAAGATGTAACCCTACCTTGGAAGATAGCAATGTAAATATTAATTATCTGGAGAAAAATCTGTTTAATGATAGTTATACAGAGAATATTGAGTAGTATGGAGTGGTGCAATGCTAGAAATTAAATTTTGTTGAAGCAAACTAAAGGTGAGGTTGTACATGTATTTCTAGAGCCATGTGTATTTCGTGTTTTTCGAAAATGTGAAATGTGAAATAACATGCTGCAATGTTCATGTTTCATGTTTCTGAAAGCTGTGAGGTACATTTTCTACCCTGTATTCACAAAATGATGCGAAATGAACGGCAAAATTCAAAATAGACTCTTAAACATGAAATTTAGAATTTATTTACAGATGCAACACTTTCTGAAATTTGAATTATTCTGTGAATTAAGAAATTCACTGAAAATTGATTAATTCTGCTGTAAATATTTGAGAAGCAAAAATGGACCCCTTTATACAGGAACAAATTTAATACTCTGGTAATTACATAAATGTGCTATTAGAAGGGATATGTTTATTTTGTGTAATAAATGCAGTTTTAAAATCAAATTTACGATTATATTCACAATGTTAAAACTGAAATGTCATTATATATACCACTTTTAATCGGGTTTTTCACTGCTCTAACACTGAAATTTTATTTTATTTTCCGCTTTTGAACCTGAAATTGGCTCTGTTTTTGTACCGAAATTTTGCTTTTTTTATTTACCAAAAATATGTGCCTCTATGTATTTCAGCTAGTGCAGGACCATTAGTCGTTGACACGATGGAGAAGGTGTTGGTCATAAATTGTTTATGGACAACTATTTCTCATTTCCTCCTTTGTTTGACGAACTAGTTACTCTTGGCATTCAGTGCTGCAGCACTGTGAATGCAAGATGACAAATCATATCCTTCTCCTTCACATCAAAGGACTTACTTATCTCTTGTTTTGTGCAAGGGAGTTTGACATTGCCTGCTGGAATGACAAATGTTAAATTTACATATTGACAAGTATGCATCAACCAAAGCCAACATTCAAAGAAGGAAAAAAGATAAACATTTTTCACTTTCTTCTTCTAATTTATAATGCACAACTGGGTTTTATGACACACACACTTGTAGCCTTAATATGTTTTGAACAAAACGAGATATTTGAAATAGTTCTTTTTGACGAACTATGATTTACTTCTGCCCTGAAAATGAGTTATGTTAGCTCTTAAAAGCTTGGAATCCTTTCCACAACTCACCTGGTGTATAGCCAGAGAGAATCTTTTCAACAAAACAAGGTATGATTCGCAACTCTACTATTCATAATTTCCAAGAAAATAATTTTTATTTACAGCAATGTGCAATTGGGTCCAAGTTCCTTTTGTTTAATTGCGATTTCATCATACTTCACACACATTTTTTACAGGATTAGATTTCTATTTTTTGTCTCTTAACTCATACTTCGGAGTTTTAGGATTAATTCTACGTGTTTGCTTGAGAATGGTTTTTCATTTCCGGATACTCCTACATAATATTCTTATTGCCAGCAGCCCTTCGTTTACTTTCGCCTTAGTTATGCACTGCTGCTGCCATCTAGATCATATGTGTGGGGTGTGAGGGGGTTTTCTGCATCGGTCCATTTACCGAGTGGTGAGCTACTTTGTAGTTTCCAATTGGCAAATCATCAGTAGTTAGGTTAGGCAGGTTTTAACATGTTAGCTGCCACGTGAGTTGTATTTAACTCGCACGTCTGTTTACCTTGGGAGCCTTTTGGTGCACCGGCAACTCGCGCTACAATGCTTTAACATACATGTTATGTCAAGAGTGGCCCCGTGGATAAAATTTTGCAGGTGGTTTGTGAAAATCTTATTCAATGATGCTGTTACTATTACAATTAATACAAACAATATAGAAAGCATAGGTTAATAGATGTACATTAACATCATTTATATCTATTTTTGCCTTTACATTTCACTTTAAATCTGACCAGTAAACAAAAAAAAAAAAAACATTTTCACGCATGAACTGTTTTCAAGTTTTTCTGATTGTGCATTTAGCCTTGAATTATTGCTGGCCAGCTCCTTGAACGATATCAATACAAGAGTATATGGCCGAGTCATGTTACAAATAACAAAAGACTCTGTGCTCAGAGAAAAAAACAATGACAATGCTCAGAAAACACAATAACAATACTCAGAAAAAATTATAATGCTTGAAAAAGAAACCAATAAATATGCTGTGATGTGCAACTTAATAATTTATTCTAGCACTGTATGAGTTGCATGTGACACACGTTCATAAAATAATTAAAAATTATAATTTTTCATCAAATCATCAAGAAACCATTTGGGGCCTCCCCCGATGGTGCAGAGGTTGAGTCATTGCCTTGTAATCAAGGGGTCCCAGGTTCGATACCTGGAGGAGGCTCATAGTGGTTCGGATCCCACTTTAAACTGTATGTTCAGTCCAGATTAGCCTTACTGTGCATAAAGTAAACTTAAAACACCAACTTAATCAAGAAACATATTGCTTTCAATGATTTTATTATATTCTTGTGATAAAACATTGTGGCCCCAGGAAATTTTATTTTGTATTGTGGCAGTCGTGTCAATGGAAAATGGATATGTTTGCGTAAATCTTCATTTCACCGATAAATAGGACTTGTCGGAAATACAAACAGAGCTAATTACTTTCAGAAAGGTTCAAGTTTACTTTCACAATAATCTAAATTCTTCTGCGATATTTTTTCTTTATTTTTTGAACTAAAAATGCATTGCTGATAGGAAGCGTGGATGCTTGTGTAAGGTAGTTTTTGTCTTTTTTTCACCAATAAATTGCACTTTTCCGAACTCCAAACAGTGGTAATTACTTTCACGAAGGTTGAAATTTATTTTAACAGCCATTTCCACAATTCTGTGATACTTAGTATTTCCCTATGAAAAAAAATCATTAAACAACAGAACTATTCCCCACAATTGCATTATTTCGCTATGTACAAGAGGTATGATTTGCAGCTGTACCATTCATACTTCGGAAGAAAATATTTTTTATTTACAGCAGAATTTCAAATTTCATGCCGAAAACATGCTGGGAAGGAACACTAATATCAGGGAAATGGGAAGATAAGCGTTAATCTTTAGCAGACTACTGGAAGTTTTAAACGACGTATTTTTCAATTGTGTATAAAAATCGCAGGACAACTATTTATCACAGAGAGTTGAAGTTGGTTTCCTTTGGGGGCGGAGGGAGATGAAACTGTTTTTGTTTGAAGTAAAATTTAGACAACATAAAAAGTGTGTCTTATACACCATGTATACCCTTACCCAAGACACCTTGTGATTACCATTGAAAATGTCTTAAATATGATGTAATGCAGTAGTAGTTGGCAATGGTGACAAATCCTAAGTATTATACGAGGTACATTCAAATGTTCAGGGACTCTGCTCATATTTCCTTACCGTGATATCTTCAAAACACCCATGCGAAACCACCTTCAAAGTAATCACATTGGAGGACCATACACTTTTGCCAATGATGGTAAAGCTGTTTGCAACCTCCCATGATGCCTCTTGAGATGCTGCTTTCACCAAAGTTTCTGATACGATGTCCCTTTAGATAGGTTTTTATATGGGGGAAAAGGTAGAAGTCACAGGGAACTAAGTCCAGTGAATAGGCGAGATCTCCCAGCACAGACATTCCATGTGTGGCCATGAATAAATCGGCACCAAGTATGCACCAGAGGACAGGTGCATTATAATGGAAAAGGTACCATTGTCCACTTTGCCACATCTCAGGCCTCTTATGGTGGATGGACTCTGCAAACGATGTAAAACATTCACATAGAGCTCCTTGTTTACTCTTCTGCCCTCCAGAATGAATTCCAGACTCAAGGAAACCACAAGCATGACTTTTTTTTTGCTTCGATCCTGTTGTATTTTCTTTTTTTTTTTTAAAAAAAACAGTGACTTCCATGTTGAAGAAGCACACTTTGAAGGAATATCCAACAAATTACAATCACTACCCATTTTTTTTTTATTAACTTGCCCAATATCCCCATCTGTTTCTCCTTTTGGTTCTGGGTTGTGACAAGGGACACCAATGTGCTCATGTGATGCATTGTTAAGATCTGCAGTGAAAATGCGCTGGCAGGTAGTCACATAAGTTAGTAATTTCCTAAATTGTTTAATGTCATTACCTCAAACACACTGCTCCACGCGCTTAATGTTTTCCTCTGTCCTTGTTTCACTCACGGGCTGACCAGAGCACTCATTATCAGCAACAGATTCATGGCCCTCTTTAAACTGCCAATGCCACTCTTAACACTTTTGAGGGTGCCCTTGTAGACTCACCAGACACTGTCCATGGTATAGTGCAAGTCTCTGGTATTTTTCCCAAATGCTGACAAAATTTAATGTTAGTACCCTGCTCTTGAAAAATCCATGTTTCTTCACGGTAGCACCACAACTAACAATAGAACAACGTGTGTGCTACCTTGCTGTTCATGGAAGAATTCATTATGATTATGGAGGAGGGGAGGGATGGTAGAATACATTTTAATCAGTTATTTTCCCTGCATGCTTGTTCTTTCATAGTTGCATGCAATCCCCGAATAATGTATTTTACCATGTATATGTTACCTAAACCCAAAGGGATGAGGTAACAGGGAAGTCCACCACTGGTGCATGGCATTCCTCGTACCATCTCTTCCATCGAGAAGAAGTCATTTTAACTTGGCTTCAGATTGGGCACATCCATATTATCCATGGTCATTTACTGCAAGGGCTGAACCCTCCAGTGTGTCATGTATGTAGTTATTTTAAGTGTTCAGCATATATTTATCGAATGTGCATTTTACTTTCCTCAGACAAACTTTTAATCTACCCAACTCTTTATCATCCATGTTAGGATATGATGGCAGTGTTTAAACAAATGTTTTTAGTTTTTTGAGAAGAACTTTCCTCTTACACTGTTTGAAGAAGTTGTTAGTGCCTCCTTACCTTTTTAATGTGTTGTATATGCTGTGTAGCATGGTACTGATCACATCACCTTCAAAATTGCCAAGATTGAGAATGTGTGAGGTCCCATCCCCACACCCCCTAATAAATATACATACCTTCATGGTACTGTGCTATATGATTGGGGAATTTTACCTACCTTACTTTTTACATGCCGTGTGCAGGCCTCTTTACAACTTGCACTTTTAAAATGTAAGGGTTTGAGATAAGTGGATTTTCCTTGTATACTTTGAAGGGTGAAAAATGACCATACCTAAAACTTAACTAGTTCATTCCAAGGAGGCTAAAGTAAAAAAGATGTGAGAACCATGACACTTGCATACTGCTTCGCATGAGTCAGCATTGTTGTATTTACACTAAGGATGACTTTCAAGTCATTTTATGGTTGAACTGATTTTCTGTGACTGTCTGCCCCATTCAGCCTTTAGAAGGGAGAGAGAGAAGACTGGAGCCTCTCTGAGCGGGAACTTTTCAGGCGCACACTTTTCAAACTTGCGCAATTTTAAAAAATCTCGTTTTAAATTGAATTGCCATCTTCTTGAGACACCATGTTTATGGTAGTTTTCCATTGTCTTGACTGATTGCTGAGACAGAGGCTTAATAAATTTGCATTCAAATTTAAACTATTTGAATATTTTTTCCTCTTCCAATAAAAGTAAATTCTATATGAGTTGGCATCCAAAATATTAACTTTTTTTGTGGTTCAAGTTTACCCCAGTATGATTTTTCAACAATTGGTGCAGATACGACAAAAGTAATAATGTTTCAAAACAAAGAAAAAGGAGATATTTTGGGGGAACGTTTATAGAAAAGTGCTCAAAGTGTCCCAACTCTCATTCACTGCAATTTGAGTTTTAATTTTCTTCTTCATGCATTCTAATTATCTTTCATATGAGGAAAAAAGACACTTATTTCAAAATTTGGAGATATGCAGTTTTTTTTTTAAAGAAAAAGACTGATATTTAGCTTTTGTGGAACTTACTACACCAGAAACAAATTAAGATAACAGTTGTAGAAATATATACGATCCAGATTATTAACTTCTTGCACTATTTACAACTTGCATTTATCGGGGGGAGTTGAATATTCAGGACTATTCCAATGCGTATCTCTGCTGCAAAGCTGTGTATCCAGACCAAGACCTTCGATAAGTTACAGTAAACACAGTGTAGAACATTATGTAAAATATGGGATACATTAGATTTGTAATTTCTTTTCTCTATAATTCAAATGCAGAAATAATATTAAATTTAGGAAATTTATCAGTTGAATACAACCAAAAAGCTGAGTCTAAAAGTACTTGGAAATATAGTTTTACAATTCTTGCTTCAGATTATAAGTAGCACAGACATTTCATGTTCATCATTTTATTATAAAAAAGAATTAGCAAGTACACTTCGTGAAGTAACAGTCTCTCAGTACAATCTGAGTACACTTACATGACATAAGTCTTTGACATATTACCAGTATTGATACATTTTCTTATACAATGTAATTTACTAGGAAAAATTGCAGTAAAATAGTGATATACTAAAACAATATAGCTGCAAAATGCTGAAACACAATGATTGCATTTTAAAAGTACTGTTCTTTACTGGAAAACTTAAGACTTGTAACATTAGAAAACTGCATCAGGGATAATGATATATTTAAACATACACAAGCTGAATTCCATTAACTGATGGCCAGAGACATAGGTCTTGAAAGACAATGTAGTTTGGCTTTGGTTACATAACACTACGTTCTGTTTTTAAAAACAAACCAGAATATATCAAGTTCAATTTCACGCACACACATCTTTATGAAAGCTATCATGCCACTGATGGACATGTCTGACTGTTAAAAAAGTAGGTTTCAGCCATTCACTCTCCCAGAAAAGTACATACCTGCGCACACACAAATGCACACTGCAGATCTAACATGCAATTATTCCTTAGGAAAAGAAGCATTTAAGTATGGGGAGAAATCATAAGTGAAAATTTTAAGAGCTACAAATCCTCCATAGCCTCTGGTTCCTTTATGGAACACTCCTGCCCCAGCCAACCATGTTGGGGGACTTGGAACTACAGGTTGAGCATCCAGAAATGGAACTGTTGTTTGAGCCACATCTTTATCCATATCTGAGTGGGTAAATTGTATAAACTGATCAGTCTTTGAATCTGGGAAATTTGATGCGGCCGATTTTGTTGGGATATCAGGCGATGACATAAACACTTGTGTTCTTGGATGTGAAATAGCTGCATCTGTGTTATCATTTCCAATCCATACGCTTCCACCTGGATTAAGTGCACCTGTTGTGTAGTTAATTGGAGTTGCCAATATTTCAGGATTAATGTGAGTACCTAATCGTCTGAAGCGAATTCCTGTCAATACATGACCGTTGGGTACAAAGAGATCATCAAGATCTAAAGAACGTTGTTCCCACGTCATTGTATGGTAATCTTCTCCATTGTACACTCCTGTATCCGTGGTGTGATAATTGTCAACAGGTTTCCAGCCGATTGTTGTCTTGTTGACGGTTCCATAAGGCAGAGCTTCAGCTTGCTGAACTTGTATGTGAATGATTTTATTAACCTTCACAAATCGTATACCAGTTACAATTTTGTTGTCATCAAAATTCGCCGTCACTTCTCTCAAGTTGAAGTAGCGATCCGATGTGGTACCCTTGTCGTCACAGATGCAAAAGCAGTACGAACAGTGCCAGAATAACCATCTCCACCAACTGTCCACTTTTGTGGATCCGCGAGTGCATGTACCCTTGTTTCCCAAAATACGGCCATTTTCATACTCTATCCAGTCATATCGACGTGTTGAAGATGGTGACTGACAAATCCAGGAGTCTGAATCGATGTATTTACAATTAAATAATCTACCATTGCAAGGTTTTTGCTTTGAACAATATAAGCTGTGGTAACAACCATGAACCTTAGCATATGTGTAGTAGGCACAATTTTCCCGGCATGTGTTTTCATTATTCAAATCAACCTCATTCTGCACATGTCCTTGGAGAAGTTCTGTTAGTTGCACAAAAGTTTCATTTTCCATGTGTCCTTGTGGATCGCATTTCCATAATGCCTTGTTTGCTTGTTGTAGGGCATATCTGGCTGCCTGTGCTTTTTCTTTTGTTTGGGCCTCAATTTTCTCCTTCAAAAGATTTGCTTCGAGGGTGAAGTTTCCTGTAAACAAGAGAGTAATGTAATAGTATGGTTCATACATTATTGTGAGATACCTAAATATTTTATCAATTTTGGGGTTAGGAAGTGTGACTAACCAGCTAATCAGTAATAATTTGTAATACTACCAAGAAGTGATTTTTTTCTGCATTGTGACTTTCTTTAGATGATTTGAAAAATGGGTCTTGTGATGTCAGTAATTTGATTTTAAATTAATAACATACAATGCCACCATGTTATTGCTTTCATTATTGCAATTATCTAAAATAGACAGAAAAGCGATATCAAATAATCAAATCAATAAATAAGAAATTTCATTGTTTCAAATTTTTTGCCGAGCTCCATGGCAGAGTGATTTTCTCAGCATGCTACAATGCCAGGGGTCTCAGGTTTGAATCCCAGCCAGGACGTGGGTGTTCTTTGTGAGAGTCCCTTCATCAAATCATCGGTCATCTTCATCATTGCAATTATCCAAAAGTGTCAGAAAAGTGATGTTATCCAAAAGTGTCAGAAAAGTGATGCTAAATAACAAATATCAATCACGTCATATTTCGAATTTCGTGGATTCATCATCTATATGCATGGCATCCGGAGGAAGGGGGGGGGGGAATGGTCACACCAAATTAAAATTATATATTTCACTCATAATTTCATTTTAGTAACCATAATTTGTCAGTTATAAGGCCATCGCAGGAGGGAAAGCAATACTGTTATGGGGAAAATATGCCTCCTTTGCCCCTCTCCTTTTGAAAAAAAAATGTTGCTTGGCCCTCCCTGGAAACAATGATGTGGACATCCATGTCAGTATGCTACTTTTCTCCTTGTGTGTAAATAGTAAATATACTTCAATTATAAAACAAAAATAGGATAATCTTGCAAATTTAGATTTTACAAGAATACTTTTGATCTTTGCAGTGAATGGAATAAATTATAAACTTAAGGTATAGGTAGGAAATATGCTGGAGCGTTGAGAGTTGCATATCAAAAGGTTTTTTTTTGGCGTGGCATAATATTCAAAGCATTTTTCAGTGTTTTCAGGTTAGCAACTAAAGTAGATGCAATGAACTCGTGTACAGATGTACTTTCATTGAAGTTTGACTTAGCGTAGCAACAGGAAAATAGGGAATTTACGGTTTGAAAGAAACTAAATGGTGCAGTGGCGTGTGGTGACATTTAGACTAGGGTATGCAACAGCGGCAAACAGAAGGGGGTTATGGGTGCCAGACCCCCCCCCCCTCACTTTGGGCCATCAGAAAATTACTGTTATTCAGAAAATTACTTCTTTCCACAATTTATAATGGGAAAATTCTCATTTTTGTATCATTATTCAAATATACAGAGGTAAAATATATGTATGATATTTCATATTTGCAAATATATTCTGATAGTATGTATGCAGAGTCCAACAATTCAACTTCAATTAATTCCTTCATGCAGCACTATGAACATTGTGACAGTTCGTTCCCGTTCAATCATTTTTCGTGCTTTTAAATAGCATGTGATAAATTTCAGTATCGTCTACTATTTAACAAAACCTTTCTCAGAGGAAACCAGCGAACAAGGCCAACAATAAAGTTTCACGGTTTTTCTACTGTCAGCCACTCTGCAGAGTTTTTTGTTTTGAAAATGCCTAATATGCTGCTTACCATCCTTGCACTTTTTCGTAAATGCCAAAAATCACCTCCAGAATGTCATCAATAACTCCCCCCCCCCATTCTATCACTTCACTGCACTGACAAACAATAGAGATCCTGCAATGCAAATAATATGAACGAAAGACTCACTGCAAATTTAACACGGCAGAAGAAAACAAAAGTCAAACTCCCATGGCTATCCCCAACGCACGTTCTTGTGGACGAATGAACCGGAGTTGCCAGTCCAGGAACCATTTTGTACAAGGGAGATAATTAAGCACACGTGGAAAATACGTCAGCACACTTGAAAAGCTAAAATAAATTATGTTAATCACAATATAACATCCAATTACATCTGGGGAGAGGGAGGGGGGGGGCTCATTCGAATCCCATTGCAAGCATTGTGTTTACTTATGTTTTTTTTTCCTTTTTATTCATTCATATCATTTGGTCAGCAGTCAACACCCATCCTCATCAACCCAATGGCTGAAATACAACTTTAAACTGTAGGTCCAGTCCCAATCAGCCTATCTCTGCATAAAGTGCAACTTAACACAACAACTCAATGAAATAAAATGTTGATCTCGAAAGGAGATAAACAGATATTCTCGACTTTGAGAATTGAGTGAAACTTGCAAATTGTTCACATATTTTCCCTTAGACATAGTGACGATGCCAAAGGAGGGGTCACGCAAGACACAATCCTCAGTTGGTCAGTCCATTCTCCTTCTCACCTTCCTATATGAAAAAAACAACTTGCTAGTGTAACTTTAACCTCATATAAATATTTTATATCTGATAGTTTACGTGTATATTAACCACCACGATATATTCTTGCCCACCTCTCCGATTCCTGTATTTGCAATATTTTTTTATAATGTATATATTTATTGCAACTCAATACAGTGATCTATCTACGTGTGACTTGCTAAATGACAGTAAGCTAAACATTCCAGAAAAAAATATATGTTGACTACTGCAAACGCTGTCGAAATTTTGGGTACCCAGGATGCTTAGAACAGGGAAAGAAGCGAGGGAGGGGCTGAGCGTGGGCAGATCCAAACATGTGGTCGGGATTGATCTGAGCCAATGGGGTTTGCCTTCCGAATTTCTAGGGTACGAAACAGAATCAACAGCGTTTGTGGCGGAAATGTGTAGAAACGTGGATCGGGTGGGTGCGAACAGGCCCGAAGCCATAATTGGATGTTTTGGGACTGCCTTCAGGAAGGCCAGGCAGGCTACACGAGATAGGCAGCAGCGTGCTCATGCGGAAATTTTTGCAGTGGAAATGCTTTCGGAGCGATAATTATTGAATTTTCATGTTCGGGGAAGACTAAAAAAATGTTTATTTTTTCTTACTGTGTTGTGGGTACGCTGCTGAAATTGTGGCACAATTTCAATTTCTATGAAGTAGTCCCCCTGTACCCTCATGATGATAGGTTAGCTCAGAAATTGTTGAGGCTCCACTGGGAATCCAATCTGGGATCCCTTGCTACCAGAGGCAAGTGTTTTAAAGAATTTGAGTTTAGGGGAGCTCTTTAAGTAAAGACTATGGTAGAAAGTGAATAGAACTTTACAAAATTATATTTTATTCATCTCTCTTATTACATTCTAAGCTTCTATTTACCTTTGTTGTACAGCCTAAGGAGCATCCATGAAAATTGCATCATAGCATAGCCTTTTAAGTCGGCGAGGGCTACCAGGTTGTATAAATTATACAGCAGTTGGTTTGGTGACTGGTTTAGGTTGCATTGGTTTATTCCAGAATCCTGTAAAGACAATAACAATATTTTTTTTGACTCAATGCATAAAGGAACAATTGCACAATTTAAAGCATTTTAGCTGTTTAAAGATAAATCTGTTGTTTGGAAAAACCTTTGAATTAATAATAATTAAGGCCGACCTCAGTGGTGGAGTGGTTAGTACTGCATGCTATGGCACCAAGGATCCCAGGTTCAAACCCTGGCCTGGCATTCTTTGTGAGTTCCCCCATCATAAATTTCATCCTCTTTATCACGATAGGCGAAAGGTGGTAGAAAAGTGATAGTAAATAACAAAAATCAACTGTTAAATAGTATTAGGGGAACACCGAAACATTAGAAATCACATAAGTGTGATGTCTTTTTGGTATTTTATGAGTTGATTAAAGTAGGGATGGTATGATTGGTCTCCCAGAACATCTATGTAACAAATCGACATTTCATATGTTTAAATATCAGAAATAGGCAAAAAAAAAAGAAGACCATATCGTGGATGGAGTGATCAATTTTTGTAGTCACAGAACGAGCTTTTGTTATCCAGATCTGCAAGAGGAAGAAGAAATGTCAACTGTAGACATCTAAAATTAAGTGATTACCAATCTCTGAGACTTCTACAACTAATAAAATACGATCAATTGACCCCCCAAGGCCAATAGCACAATCCCCCCCCCCAAATCATGGCATGCGTCCCCCCAAATTATATTATTCGTGGACTCAAACCATATAGTAATCCCCAGAAAGTGAAGCCCAGGGTGATAATATAATATGGTTTCTCTTTCAACCCCCCCCCCCAATCAGTTTTCTTGGGGTAAATACAATTATTTTAGTAACCCATAACAATAATTACATGGATTTTATCTTCAGTGCAAATTTAACTTGTTAAGGTAAAATTTTCCTGTGACAAGAAGTTAGAAATGCAGATTCGATATATTTTTGTTCCAAATGATGCACCTGCTTTAAATTAAGCAGTATACCAACACTAAGCATTATATTTGACATTATATTATATAAGTGATGTTATTAATGAATATCGAGAATATCGATTGTGTCTTGTAATGCACCTATAGTATAAAACTTCACATTCACGTCAGTAAAATACCAAACAAACACGTATTCTAGAAAAACATCATTGCGAGCAAGAAAATTTTCACATCCATATCTCTGCAGGCTTTCAAGAATATTAATTTAATGGGGTGTCAACTTTTTCTTAGGATTTCGAGATAATTAGTCTTTTCCAGCTTATCTTATGGCACGTTCGGGGTTGAAACATCGCTAAATACAGTCTCCAAAATTCGAACTCTCTCCACTAAAGAAATCCCTTGACAACCTAAGATTTAACACTTTATCAAAAGCTTCCTATCTCCCCCTTTAAATTTAATACTCAATCCCTCAACATAATTTCGAAGTCAATATTGAAGAGTGGATAATTCCTCCTCCAAAAAATTAAATCTCTGTCTCCACACAAGAATTTCTGCAACAGTCCAAGACAATAGTAATACACAAGAATTGGATACCACCCTCAATATAAATGCTCAATTGCCCTCTAACTAAAATACCCGCCATAATCTAAGACCTAGAGTTGGATACTGTCCCCCAACGTTTTATTCAGAACTCCCCCCCCCCCAGAACCCACGTGTAAAATAAGGCCTAATATTTTGGAGGTTGATATTTCTCCCACCCCCTCCCTTCGATAATACCCTTAAACACTTTTTCTTCATCTAATGGATTAAATATGGTGCATTTAAGGTGTAAAATTTTTACATATTTTGGAAAAATATATAAATGTTGAATTTTATATTATTTGAAGGGAAAAATCCCCCTGTGAGCACCCCTGCGATCAATGAATTTGTGGACGACAGATATAAAGAAGTCATTCACCGCCATGAAATTGCTAATCAGCTTCTGTACAATGCTACATTTAAAAGTGTTATATATTTGAACAGTGAACTATTTGTCAATTTTTCTTCTCCCTTTTCTGTGCGATTTCTTGAGGACATCAACGTTTTATCAGAAACTGTCTCAAGTCTGGCGTTATCAGCTTGGTGGAGACAAAAACAGTGACCGAGACTGGCATGCTTTTGTTTTTCAAGTAACTCTTAACGTTGATTTTAATTTCTTGCACCCCTCCCCACAGATACAACATTGCATATTGTGCTTTACCTTTATTTTTTGCCCCACTTGAGTAAATATTCCTCCGTCTTCCGAAACTGCCAGCTCGTGAATTCGCTTCAGTGCTGTGTCAGTGTTTACGGTAGAGTCGGTCAGAATCGTCTCCGCGAGATCGGAGAGAGTGCGGGAGTTGACGTCTGCTTGTTGCTGATATCGCCGGAGCCACTGGAACAAGCCATCCACAGTTCTCATTTCCTTTTCCATAACGGCCCATGACCACAGCTCTTCCAACAGGATTTTTTCCGGAACTGCCGCCCTCGTCCCCACGTCCAATTTCTCGCTCACGTCCGCAAGGCCCCTCAGAATTTCCTTATCAGCAGAATCTTTCACCAGTTCGTGCCATCGAGCGTCTTCTATGTCGTCCCACAGGTCGGCAACAACCTCCCAAAGTTTCAGTCTGAGAGCATTCACGTCGGCACAGTTACCACTTCCGATAGTTGCTAACGTAGCAAGCAAGAACAGGACGAGAGCCCCCATAGCGTACCCGCGTACAGAGAACTCGGGACCAAGGGTTACGCTCCGATCAGCCAGCTACTAAACTAAACTAACTCATTTTCACTGCATGACGTACATGCCCTCGTTCTACTGCGCATGCCTCGGCGCTTTTCCATTGGTGATGGTTCCCGGCTGTGTTTACCAAGGTCGGAAGACCTCGGGAGAAAGGTCACTCCGCCACAGCTGACTTGCGAACGGAATGTGGGAACTTACGTGTTAGCGCTTTCCAAAACAACCACCGTTTCGGCGCTTGCGAAATTGTGTTTCTGTAGATACAACAGTGACTCGCCATGATAACATAGTTCCACTGTGTGCAGTTCAATTTGATTTTGACGTTTATTTAGATTATTTAATTGTTCATACTGTCGTTTAAGCATGCCTGCAAGCAGTGGCGGCGATTGGGTTCCAAAAAGGGGGGGGGCAAAGAGCCAAACCTGGGGGAGCAAAGACAGCATATTTTCCTTTGTAGATAAGGTTTAGCATAGCGCGGAGGCAAAAGTGGCGAAAAGTCGGCGGACACCTAATCGACGCCTGCCAGGTGACTAGGTATATCTTGAGCGCTCAGCTGTTCGATTTTTTTCCTATTTCATCAGTTTATCATAGCCGTGTGGCGCAAATTTACCCAATACAAATGCACTCCACGCTGCCACAATACACAGTTCAAAAAGGAAAGGTTTTTCTTATTTCTGATGACAAACTCGCATAGTTTGTTTGGTTTTTAAAAACAAAAGCGGTCTTCCTGATGGCGTAGTGGTAACGTCGTTACCTTGTAACAAGGGGTACCAGGTTTGATGCCCGTTGGAGGCCTATAGTTGTTCGGATTCCACTTTAAATTGTAGATCGAGTCCCGATTAGCCCATCCGTGCATAAAGTGTACTTAAAACAAAGCTCTCTCACAAAAAAAGCAGATCAAATTTTTGAAATGGCGTATTCAAATTGGGACATTAGGACGTCAACTTGGCACGTGAATAACCAAACCGCAACTTGCTAGTAGTTTGTAGAAATAACTGAAAAATGTATTGTATTAATTTTATTACACCGTATTGAAAAATGTAGCTTATTTTCATTTTCAAACCTCTGGTGTAACTAACGAATTTGTATTAACACTGACACAAAACCTTTCTCAGATCATGTATTGTAGTTTTGTCGACGAATTGTCTGTTCCCAAAAAAATATGTGCCCACAAACATTTTGAGCAAACAAACCATAGGCATTTTTTTCTTTATTGTTTGTATGTGATAAATTTCGTTCGTTCAACAGAAAAATTATTTTGAAACTGAATTTCGCTGTCATGTTTTTTTTTCCTCATTGGGGTGCCGAAAGAGATTGGTGCTGAAAGTTGCATCCTCCTTCACCAGAGTCGATGTTGTGTAGGTACGAACTTACAAGTAAAGCTACCGACAAGGAAAGAAAGCAGTATCATACCATATTACGAAATTCTTGGAGGACGCAAGAGGAAAAAAGAAAGTGATATAAAATAACCGAAATAGAAATAATATCTTGGATATGCTACAGAACTTCTCATGTTTTGCACATCGCGCTGCGAGGCCAAGGGTCCCGGGTTCGAATCCCGCTCGGGCTTGGTTATTTGATAATGCCCATTCATCAATTTCATCACTCACCCCCATCTTCGCAAATTAGCCAAGAGGCACAAAAACGCGAAGTAAAATAAACTAAATCAATAACAATTATCTCATGTTTTCCATTGCCACCTAAGGAGTATCTTAGCGTTTTGATTTTCCTGTAGCTGAATATGCACGGAGCATTTTTTAAATGGGAGGTAGTAGCTCACAAATATACACCCTTGTTATATCACCGTTCTACAGCATGATACGGAAATCTTTTGGTACATCTTATGAGATTCCCAAACATAGGAGGGGACCTTGGAGATTTGAGTTACAGCATGGCATCGTGGTGGGTTTCGGCAATATTTAAGTAGACATTCCAATTTTATTCCATACGTTTGGAGTCATTGCTGTTGTTCATGCATCAAATATGCCCTTTTAGGAGTGCATGACAGTTCCAGGAAATAGATTACAATAGAGTGAAAGCACAGACATCCCGAGTTATACAAATAGTGCGGAAAATCATGACGCCAAAGATACCACAAAAATGAGTCATATTATGCACGTACTTCTCGTTCACGCTTTATGGAAATTATTATAATTTCGGAAATATTTAGAGTTTTTTACAAAGCAAATAATAAAATGCGAAGCTTTTATTCCGATTATGGTCGCTTTGATAAATCTCGGAATTCGTGGATGAAATGGACCAGCTTTTCAACTACATGATATAGGGACCGATGACGTATTATTAAATGGTGGACGATGTGTCTTATTGCACATTTATTGCCATGGGATCAATTCCTCTAGGGATATCCCCAATGGTGTAGTGGTAAACAAGGGGTCGCGGGTTCGATACCCGGTGGAGGCACATACTGGTTCGGATCTCACTTTAAACTGTAGATTCAGTCCCGATTAGCCTTACTGTCAAGAAGTGGACGTCAAGTAAAAACTCAAACTCAATTTCCCTAGTGGAACTTCAGGTAAAAATAACCTCATCGCTTAACTGTTTTGAATGGCTTTATGGCTTTTTACAGATGTGTTGGTAGTCTGAAGGACTTATTATGTATATATGGTTCACAAACGTGCCCTGAAGATATGTTATCAAGCTCACTCTTTCCGAAAGGAAAATTCGTTGTAAATTTTGATCGCTACCTCATTTTGAGAACTAATCGCATTCACTTTCTTCGTAAATGTGAAGAAACATGTACGGACGTTTTATATTATAATTTATGTGAAGATACCTCCAAATGCAAGATGCAGTTATATGGACTAATTTAGGGGATTGGTGTAATATGAAATGAAAGAACAACGCAACACAGTAGCACTTTTGAGGCACAACCTGCCATGCAACTTTTCTTTGTGACCCATCGCCACTGTTATTCGGCTCGATCGAAGCCCACTATTTATTTTCAAGAAGCTTCCAATGGTGGTTCTGATGCTGGTATAACACCTAAATTTTGGAACTCGCAACGCCGATCGAACTTTGGGGCACTCGCTAGCCATTCGGCTGTCCCGGAGCCCGTGTAACACGGAAACATCAAGTAAACGGGAAATATTTCAGAGTAAATACGTATTTCGGCAAATCTTTAAATACTGATAGAACGTAAGCAGAAAATATGGTGGGAAAAAGTTAGCGAAGTGGAACACAGCAGGAGTCTTAAACAGAAAGGGGAAAGCCTGAGAACATTCACGATGGTATAATTAAATTAGCGTGCAAACCAGATCAAATTAATATTAGATAGAAAATAATTCAACTAACGAAGGAAACTTTCCAAACCATTATATGTGAAGTTTGTGTAACGAATGCTGAACAACAGGAAAACAAACTATGAATTTTATAATATTTAATTTCTAAGTAAAGCCTTTATTTTTTATATTTTTCCAGAGTAACAAGTTCGATTTTTTAAGGCCAGTTAGATACAAAGATAGGAAATAGCCGATGGGGAAATGTGTGTTTGAATTGGTGGGTGGAATATGGATTTTTTTTTCATAGAAATGCATGTGGAGGATCACTGAATATTTTTGTAGACCTACATGCTTACCCTGTAGAAGTGGAAACTTCTCATAAAGTTAAAAACAAAAGAATGTCCAGAAATTTGCTTTCGCTTGTCTTGCGTCGTAAGTATACAGACGGAAGAGAAGAGTTGTCTAAATGTTTTATTATTAGAATCCATGGCAAAGTAACCGCATCATTTTTTTTTGGTCACGTGAAGAATGTCTGTCCAGCTCGCCTCGCCTCGGCCGTAGTAGATAGGTGGATGGATGCCTTATCAATTCAAGGTCGTATTTATTTTTTAAGAGGTACTGGGCCAGTTGAACGCTACGAGAAAGAAGTAGGGCTGTCACAACTATGTATCGTTCAACTAGGAAACACCAAGGAAGAAATTTCATTCTACCCATTAAAATTAATGGATCATAATATTGAATAGCTAAACACGTTCGAGTTGGTTTTGCCCCAAGCCCTGTGCCTTATCCTTCTTCAGTGGATAAGGGGCGGACACCTCCAGCATTTGTACTCTCTCCAACGGACAAGAAAAACACGGTACTAGAATGAACTTTTATCGGCATTTTACATGTGATATTTAGAATACAATTAATGCCACTATCCTCGTAAAATATTCTTGCCCTGATTGTTTTTTTATTTATCTGACGACGTTACTGTCCTGTTTGCTCATGTTTGTTTTTCCCGTACCTGAATCTCACTAGCTTAAATAAGAAAATACCCAGGGTGTAATTGTGTTCATTTATCTTGTGATCACCGAGCATCTAGTTAATCCGGTCTCCGCCTCCCAATTTCCTGTGTACTGGGTGAATCATGCAGACAGACGAAAGTCCAAGCGATCCTCTTTTGCGGAATGATTCCGGACGATCGTTAACGTCATTGCTATTGTTTCAGAACCCAAATACTTACATAACTGGCACATGCAATTTTCAAGGTTATAGCTTGCCCTTTGTGTGTGTGTGTGTTTTTTTAACGCCCGTTATATTTATGGTTGCGTAACGGTACAGGCATGGAATTTCCAACCGAGGCACATGGGGAATGAATTCACTTGTGTTCCTTACAATACATACTTAAGTTGTAATTAATATAGCACCACAGAGAGGTGTAATCTGATATGTAACGTTGCTTCAATCTTATCGAAACTTCCATAATAGTGGGCGAATGCCGACATTTTTATTTGGGGGGTGAACTTGAAACAAACATTCTGAATGCAATTATAAGAAAATGGAGTGAATTGTGTATATTGATCAATTTTGTTGAGGAAAGTAAAGTCCAAGGGGAGACTTTCTATAATCTCCCCCTTCTGTGCATTCTGGTCCTAAAAACTCATTTTCACACACAATCTGCAATCGTGTAAAAGCAGGGAATAAAACCTTGCATTTTTATCAGGAAACAGATTTTCATTTGTATATCTTATTCTTTAAGTGCACTTTCTGTTTGCACTTTTATATTGGATCTATTTCATTTTTATTTAACTCTTATCCCCTTAGCCGCTAACTAATCTCAGAATTATCATTATTTGTGGCGAGCATAGTTTTGTTTCAATTAGTGCAGTACGTTAAAATTAAATGTTAATAATAATTCTTTGTTGTAGAAGGCTTCAACCAGTGTTTTTTCCTAACGGTGTGCAATGCATGGATGAGAATAAAACTAATATTTTATTGTAAGGAAAGACATACCCCCTCTCTCTCTTTCTCCCTCCCCCCCTAGAAAAATATACTGGTGTCAACAAGATTCTCTAAATTAAATCTCTATAAATATACCTAAGTAGCTACACGCGGGGGAGTTCGAATAAGTTTGTATGCCAGGAGTTGTATGAGAGTAAACAATTCTCCTTTCCCCAAGGCATCGAGCCGTTAAGAGTCTGCACTTCTCGTCCCGAGATATCAGAGGAATGAATCTTCTTGGCCTGACCCTTTGCTGATAAGAGGTTTAATTGCATTGGTGTGTCATGCCGTAACACACTTGTTTTGAACTGTATTAACGGACTTAGATACATCGGAGCTACGAGTAAAACTACGGAGTTACTTCTACGGTTTTTCTGATTGTTCCACCGATGTTTTGGCTCTCGAATTCAAACAAATATAAATGCTTACGTAATTGCGTAACTAGCAGATCGTATTCAGACAAAACTCAAGAAGGCCGACGCTGCAAAGGATACTATACCACTGCAATAAGTTTGGTATGCTGTTTAAATACATAAATAGTTTTTGTAAGCAAAGCAAAATGTAACGATATCCTCTTGAGCATCGCATCATGGGGGGGGGGGGATGGAAGTAGGGCTCCCACATATTCTCGATCTCGGCCATTGCACAGACCTCCATGGGGGAGTGATAGGTGTAACACACTGCATGGTTACAGGTCGTAGGGTCGAGTCCTGCGAGAGGCATGCTTGTACTACGTTGATCCTCATCGTCGCGATTAACGTACGAGGTAGAATAGGTACGTAAAGAAAACAACCTTTGATGAGATTGGGTGCGTGTTAGTCCGACTTCCTACCGACTGGATCTTTGCAGATCGTATATTTTATGAGCGAGTTAAGATATTGAGAGCAGTACTATTTGGCGAAATGTTAACATAGTGCATGTAAATATTCTGCTCATGGTGGATTTTTTTAGGGTGGGGGAATTGAGAAAAGAATTTGAAGAGGTGTGTAATAATGTGATTGGATTGATTTGCATTGATTTGGTGTTTTAAGTCCACTTAATGCACAGGAAGGCTAATCGGGACTGGACCTACAGTTGAAAGTGGGATCCGAACCACTTGTGCCTCCACCGGGTATCGAACCCGGGACCCCTTGATTACAAGGCAACGACGCTACCACTGCGCCATCGGGGAGGCCCAATAATGTGATATACAGTACTATTTGGGTCAAAGAAAATGTCTGGAAGTTGATATACGACAGACTCCACCTTACGATTAAAGTATGTTGGCAAAGCTGTTGCGGATTGGCAGGTACGTGACCGTACATACACTAAAAATTCGTGACATCGTGTCCAAAGAACGTTTCTCTCCCGTTCGCAGCAACCTGATAATTTGAACGGAGACAGATTTAATCTCTCCCGAAAGAGGTTGCAAAATTGTTGCTATTGTGAAATTAACGAAAGGAAGTGGCAGGTTCATTTGCACAGCGCCTTGCTGGAAAACGCCGACTTTGGTTGGCTTGCTTTTATTTGCGTCAAAGTTTTGTTAGTATCATTCACTTCTGAATAACCACAATATATTCGTTGTATAAACTTTGTTGTATAAAGGAAGTTTTATAGCTGCCGGAAATAGATATGTAGGTCTTACTCGACCTTGGGCGTAGGCTACTGCTGCTTCTTTTTGTGTGAGGGTGGGGGGTGAACAAAGGATGCTTTCAATCGTTGGGGAATTCGCCTTCTATGCTACCGGTCTTTTCACATGCTACATATCACAGCATTACTTAGTATACATGCAATTCGCTTCTTTGTACAGCGCAATGCAAGAAAAAAAATATTTAGGACATGTTTCGTTCTTTTTTGTGAATATGAGAAGTATCGAGCACACAACGTTAAAGTCAATAAAAAAAAAGTTCATCAGTATTGCGCTTCATGAAGGCAAACGTGCGGCAAATGAAACGAGGCAAATCGTTCCACACATTAGTTTTCTACGGAATGTGAAGTTCGAGAATTGTGAAAGAAAAACACCAGCGAAGCAGAGAGAATGTTTTTGCTTTTAACATTCAATACAGAATGTAAACAGTGATGGACAATTTACTGTCGGCTGTACACCAATTTGTTCCCATAAACACACACAAAATTCATCCGTAGGGGATGAAAAATGAAAATAAAATAAAAATTATTAGAATATTTTAAAGAATATTCTTTACATTCGCCATAGAAGAAAGTAATGGAACAAAACACAATGGCTTTACATTGTCAGGTGAACAAGATGTGGGAATCGTTATTTGAAAAGAAAAAAAAAAAAGAGGTTGCTAGGTCTCCGAATTGTTCGTAGAATAGAAACCGATGATTATTTTCAAAATTGGAGCTAATTTAGTTAGTAAGCCGTGCAAGAATATCGCCTCCAGTGTTCAGGAAGCTACTTTTAAAAATATCTTAGTTAATTCATTTGTTGCTTTATTCTAGATATAACTCTTGAAACGTTGCATGCATTGACTGTAAGTGGGTTCTTTTCCCCATACGATTATCTAGAAATACCATGAATTCAATTTAAATTACAATTAATCTCGTATTTAAATATAAAATGTAAACTTTCTATTTTCGTTAAAATTGTCACGCAAGACTGTTACCTTTACTCGAAAAAAAACTTTCAAAGGTTGATTTCTTGTCTTGTCTAAACTCTAATTCATCTAGACTTTATTTATTTATATAATTTATACACGATATTCCTTGGACTAAACTTGAAAATAATAATAATACAACCAAATATGTTTGTTTCTTCTCCCTTTAATCCTGGGGATAGGTACAGAGACCACTCGGTCGCGTTGTAGACTTTGGTATGACATTCGAAAAATTTTCGAAACCAAAATTACTTGTTAAATGACAGACATGCCAGAAAGATATCTATCCGATTATAGATATACCATATATTTGTTTATATTAATTATAAAGTCAGTCCGTTAGTTACAACTACGGGCCTGTGTGCTGCGTGGTTGCACGTATATACAGGATAAAATCTCGTTTTTCGAGGGTTTGTACAGTCATGTTCAAAAAATCTGTCGCATGGATTTTTTCTAAGTCCAACGTCTTACGAAATTATGTTGGTAGCTCTGAAACAAGGAAGTGTTGTGAAATATACGATCTTCCAATCAGAGTGAAGTTCGATTCGGCGGAGCAGGAGGCGTGACTCACGGTCATGTCCACAGGAAATTCAACCAATGCAGCATTTTCAAATATGAGATAACATCCCCATTGGTTAAATATTGTTTCAATAACGCGAATCGGCAGAAAGATTGCGCAAAAGTTTACTTTGTCGCTTTAATTGACTTTAATCGTTTCAAATTAGTATTAAATTGTCCCAAATATAGTTCACGAACTTAATATATGTATTCATGTATGTGTTTGACAATCATATATATCACTCCTTAGAACAATTTTCACATTGTTTTCACTACGTGAGATGACATTTCATTTACATTTACGATAAAATAGTGGTTTGGGTGTAATAACAGTTTTCATTAATTAATTTAGAGATGTATTTTTATTTATTGAGTTAATGATTAGGTTAATTCGTTATTTTTCGCGAAAAGAGGGATCCACAGCTGAAAGAAAATACACAAATTGCATGATTGAGGTCAAGAGTTCGTTTTAACATCACTTTTTGCACACATAGGCTAATCACGACTCGGGATACATTTAAATTGGAATGTGAAACATTATGCGACCTGACTGGAACTCGGAAAAGGACACACTGATTACAAGACGTCGATACATTACCGCTATGGTCTGGCGAACGCCAATAATAATGAGGGGGTTGTGGGAGTGAGAGAGGGGTGACGGAGAGTAGAAAATAAATAGTAATTTTGGGGGTATTTAGTGTTATATTTATACACATACAAACCTAAGAAAATATTTATTTTGATACATGTGTGTGGGAGGGGGGGGCGAAGGGAGAAAAGAGAGGAACAGAAAGATATTGGGAGAGATGGGACGAAGAGGTGATTATAGAAAATGTTTTATTTGACGTTCAGTAATAAAAACAATCAAATCAATAATGATTATCTTATAAATACCATATTTATTGTAAATTTGTTTTAGAAATGGGGGCGGGGAGCTGTTTGTTTAAGTACAGTGCAGGATAACAAGTGGAGACACATAGTGGTTCGTATCTCACTTTAAACTGTAGGTCCAGGCCCGATTAGCCTATCTGTGCATAAAGTGGACTTAGAATTCAGTAGGAAAATAACGTCGATCTAGTATTTTTGATTTTAGATGCGTTGAGACCACTAAAATTACCATTTCTTATAATAAGAAACCTGTCCTCATCTTACCATTTTGAAAGAGAGAGAGTTAATTGTATAATCTTTCGTTGTTAATTTCAAAGAAGACTAATTCAAATAGTAACAATGGGGACGAATAAAGCTTACGAAAAGTTTTTGCCACCGTGGGGATTTGAACCTACGACCATTAGAGTGACAACCCATTGCGATAACCACTACCCCACGAGTTCGTTCCTTCATAGGGCATGATTATAAGTTAAGACCACTTTGTTCAATGTGCATTAGAAATATAATCCCCACCCGCCTCTTTATAAACAACACACCAAAACGCTCCTTTGTAGCAAATGAAATAAAGGTGGTATGAATGTCACAAAACATTTAAGCAAAATCCACTATATTTACGACGCAATCGTTTTACATGGAGAGGCTACAGCTTCGAAAATTGAGGTTGTGGTTTGATTCTAGTTGTAGGATACCCCATAGGTATTGATAAGCCAAGGCTCTAGTGTGCACTAGATTGGTTCATTTGTAGTGACGTGCTCAGGAATTTGTAAAGAGGTATGTGAATTTAAAAATGTGTTAATGATTAGTTTTTAAACAGTGAACTCATATTTTAATATCTCTCTGTCAATCTCACTATCTGACTTAGGAACTTATTAGTATTGCAGGAGTCATACTGAAAAGAAATTTCACGTGACAATAACGAGAAATTAGATTTACGGAAGGAATATTTTTCATATTTTAAAACCTCGAAGGGCCTTGGGCTATCTCCTGACTGTCAATCTCCCTTCCACAATCCTACCTATAGTTGTGGAGATCTTCAACTGGCAACGAGGTGACGTTGGTCAGCACGTCGAACCCTCAGCCGTTATAGAAGATATATGAAACCGGGTTACACCAGTCAATCGTAGCTCCCCAATTTCCTCACGATGGTGGGTTGCCGCCGGTCCTATACACATAGCAGGCCGAGAACCCAGGACAACTCGAATCCATGCCGTCCCGCTGCAGTTGGAGTCCAAAACTCAGTGTTAGACCGCACTGCTACGGAGGAGGAGAGTTTTCATATTTTATTTCTTATAAATGTCGACAATACATTAAATCTATTACGCACCAAAAATTAGTGGAAAAAATAGCCGGTTCTATAAGAGATTCGAACCTTCGATCTTCACTCAACTAGGCCGCTATTTTTAACAATTTCCCATTTTCTCACTCAATAACCTTCGTCGAACGTTAACGTTTATCTTAAGAGTCGTTAGCAATCTTGTAAACCTTATTAACCTATCTGCTGTCTATCACAAATTTATTTTACAACCTGGAGTAGATTTTGATGTCTGCAATTTAGAACTTGACTTTCGTGGTAAGTAATTCTCTACCGTCTACTATAATAAATAAATCAAAGTCTACATATCTCATATTTTGTAAATGCGAAATGTCATTGTTAAATGTTACAAACGATTTCTCATTCGACCGTTAGTTCCATATATAGCCACAGCATTCTGGAAACCAGCGTGAAACGTGTTTCCCACATTTACAAGGTCAGGTGAACCCTTATCAGTTGTATTAGATGTCTGTGAACATGTTACTTCATACGTCATGGTCCTGTGGTGGATTTCTTCCCCTTCCCCTTTTACCTTGAACGGTAGTAATCCCCGACTGGGCACGACGAATCAATCACAGAAAAGCAGACTGTCTAGTAAATCTCATGGCATGTATTATTTCGAGCTCCTAGGTTTTGGAAAGTGAAATAAAAAAGTATGTAACATAAATTCATAATGGTTGACTTCTTTGGGTATTATTTCATGTCTCCTTTCTACTTACTCCTCTGAAACTTTTTGTCTACTGTTTTCAGTAGATCAAAAGGTGTTTTGAAACATCTACTGTGTTCATATTTTCAAAAAGATATAAATGCAAGAAATAATAAGGGGGAATGAAATTCATATTTACAGCCAAAATATTAAGCTTAACATATTATACGCTATACTGAATAAATTAATTTCACTTGCAGTTTCTCTACTGTACTGGTTTCAGTAGATCAATAGGTGTTTTGAAACATCTACGTTAAGATTTTTTAAATTTGAATTACAATTTGTGTGCATCAAAACTTCGGGTTTTGATGCACGGGGCTGGACCCCGTCACCCTATACGGGGCCCAGCCCCTTATCATGACAAAAATAAAAGCGTGTGAAAACTAAAATATCCTTACCTGGGTTAAAAGCTGAGACTGTAAAGGGACAGTCAGCACAAACAAGGACAAAACACAGGACAACACGCACACAGTCCTACGAAGATTATACTAACAGTAGGTCCAGTCACCAGAGCCTCGTTAGTCTGCAAAATGCAGTTCAGTGTGTACTACATGGAAGTGAGGTTGGTTTAGATTTTAAATAGATATAAAAACAAATTGTTAGTGAGGAGGAATAAAAAGCTATATTTACAGCTGACATGCTTAGCTAAACACACTACAAGGGTGTAAGGGATGACCTTCCACGAAGTATGTACACCCAATTGTTGCTTCCACGTAGTACACCCAGGACTTCAGTTTTGCAGACGAACGAGGCTCTGGTGACTGGCCCCATGGCCAGTATAATTTTCTGTGTTGTCCTGTGTTTGGTGCTTGTGGGTGCTGAGTGCCTCTTTACAGCCTCAGCTTTTAACCGAATTCAGAATATTTTAATATTTTAATTACAACAGGACGTTACTTATGTTATTTTTGTTCTGCTAAGGAGCTGGACCCTGTATAAAGTGACAGGTGCAAAATAGCCTAAGTGCTGATACACCCATAAATTCAAATCAAATTCAAACACTACATGCAATATTACATGTAGTACTGAAGAGAATGCTGTGGCTATATCTGGAACTAATCTACTATATCTACTATATTTACGACGCAATCGTTTTACATGGAGAGGTTACAGCTTCGAAAATTGAGGTTGTGACGTGGCTGCTTTTAGTGGTAGATAATGGTATGGCAAGGTTCCTGCGTGCATTAGCCAGTAATTTCCGAGAAAGAAACTTCAATTTTTTTTTAAGATGGTAAAGTGGATCGGTGATAGGCTATCAGTATCACACGCCGAAGATTATAGGTTTGACTTCTGTTCGATTACCCCTATTATTATTATATAGAGCAACTAAGTATTGTATTTAATTAATAATTTAAAGAAATAAAAATGTTATATATATTTTAGAAAAATAACACTCCTTTCTAATGATGTTTCAATGTTATTTTTGAAAATAATTTCTCAGAATATGTTTTTGAATTTCTCATCATTTTACAAATATTTGCATAAAATTTATCCATGTGTTATATTCGACGAAATGTCATGTTCAGCGAGAGTTATACATTTTTATTTTAGGAAAAATTATCAAGAAACAAAACAAATAAATACTATTGACATTTTGTGAATAGTATTTATTTTACATTATTTTTTGTTCACCATGCATAGTTGTATTCTTGTAAAAAGCATGAAAAACAATATATTTCTCTACATTTCGCAAAGCAAATAATATACGAATTTTCGTAATAAGTGAAATTCAATAAATAATTTTTAGGTTTAATAAAGAATAAAAATCGCAGGGTTAACCGAACGTTGAATCGAACACGGAATTTTACACCCCATAAAATGCCTTGTAGCTTTTGCAATGAAGTGATGTAGATTCAAGTAATAAAATTTCATGCAAAATCGCACGTTATAAGATTGTTCAAATGTATTAACTCAAATCAATGTGTCCATAATTTGTTATACTTTCAGCCATTCGGCACATCTCGTTACAAAATCTCAGCATATCACCATTCACTAACTAATCGAATTGAATATTGATCCACTTCACAGTTCAATGTGCAACAATAGTTTCGACTCATATCACGTGAGACGTAAACTCAATTCAATACTCTCATTGTATGTAACTTGTATGTTGAGCTCATGTAGAAATATCAATTACGAGCTCTAAGCTAAATTTGACGCTACAATCGCTTGATCAACTCTTGCGTCTCCCTGCCAGACATTCTACGTTCATGTTTGCTCCAGGTCGCTTCTTCATTTCATTATCATTATTTTTACCTCTGTTTCATTCTCATCGTCGTTATAAACGTACGTAATTTCTACTGTTTACAATAGACAGAATCTACTGTTATCAATTGTAGTACTCTACTGTGTCTCTCGGAAATCTACTCAAAATCAATGATTTCCTACTGAACACTTTCATGAATTTATGTTACATACTTTTTTATTTCACTTTCCAAAACCTAGGAGCTCGAAATAATACATGCCATGAGATTTACTAGACAGTCTGCTTTTCTGTGATTGATTCGTCGTGCCCAGTCGGGGATTACTACCGTTCAAGGTAAAAGGGGAAGGGGAAGAAATCCACCACAGGACCATGACGTATGAAGTAACATGTTCACAGACATCTAATACAACTGATAAGGGTTCACCTGACCTTGTAAATGTGGGAAACACGTTTCACGCTGGTTTCCAGAATGCTGTGGCTATATATGGAACTAACGGTCGAATGAGAAATCGTTTGTAACATTTAACAATGACATTTCGCATTTACAAAATATGAGATATGTAGACTTTGATTTATTTATTATAGTAGACGGTAGAGAATTACTTACCACGAAAGTCAAGTTCTAAATTGCAGACATCAAAATCTACTCCAGGTTGTAAAATAAATTTGTGATAGACAGCAGATAGGTTAATAAGGTTTACAAGATTGCTAACGACTCTTAAGATAAACGTTAACGTTCGACGAAGGTTATTGAGTGAGAAAATGGGAAATTGTTAAAAATAGCGGCCTAGTTGAGTGAAGATCGAAGGTTCGAATCTCTTATAGAACCGGCTATTTTTTCCACTAATTTTTGGTGCGTAATAGATTTAATGTATTGTCGACATTTATAAGAAATAAAATATGAAAACTCTCCTCCTCCGTAGCAGTGCGGTCTAACACTGAGTTTTGGACTCCAACTGCAGCGGGACGGCATGGATTCGAGTTGTCCTGGGTTCTCGGCCTGCTATGTGTATAGGACCGGCGGCAACCCACCATCGTGAGGAAATTGGGGAGCTACGATTGACTGGTGTAACCCGGTTTCATATATCTTCTATAACGGCTGAGGGTTCGACGTGCTGACCAACGTCACCTCGTTGCCAGTTGAAGATCTCCACAACTATAGGTAGGATTGTGGAAGGGAGATTGACAGTCAGGAGATAGCCCAAGGCCCTTCGAGGTTTTAAAATATGAAAAATATTCCTTCCGTAAATCTAATTTCTCGTTATTGTCACGTGAAATTTCTTTTCAGTATGACTCCTGCAATACTAATAAGTTCCTAAGTCAGATAGTGAGATTGACAGAGAGATATTAAAATATGAGTTCACTGTTTAAAAACTAATCATTAACACATTTTTAAATTCACATACCTCTTTACAAATTCCTGAGCACGTCACTACAAATGAACCAATCTAGTGCACACTAGAGCCTTGGCTTATCAATACCTATGGGGTATCCTACAACTAGAATCAAACCACAACCTCAATTTTCGAAGCTGTAGCCTCTCCATGTAAAACGATTGCGTCGTAAATATAGTGGATTTTGCTTAAATGTTTTGTGACATTCATACCACCTTTATTTCATTTGCTACAAAGGAGCGTTTTGGTGTGTTGTTTATAAAGAGGCGGGTGGGGATTATATTTCTAATGCACATTGAACAAAGTGGTCTTAACTTATAATCATGCCCTATGAAGGAACGAACTCGTGGGGTAGTGGTTATCGCAATGGGTTGTCACTCTAATGGTCGTAGGTTCAAATCCCCACGGTGGCAAAAACTTTTCGTAAGCTTTATTCGTCCCCATTGTTACTATTTGAATTAGTCTTCTTTGAAATTAACAACGAAAGATTATACAATTAACTCTCTCTCTTTCAAAATGGTAAGATGAGGACAGGTTTCTTATTATAAGAAATGGTAATTTTAGTGGTCTCAACGCATCTAAAATCAAAAATACTAGATCGACGTTATTTTCCTACTGAATTCTAAGTCCACTTTATGCACAGATAGGCTAATCGGGCCTGGACCTACAGTTTAAAGTGAGATACGAACCACTATGTGTCTCCACTTGTTATCCTGCACTGTACTTAAACAAACAGCTCCCCGCCCCCATTTCTAAAACAAATTTACAATAAATATGGTATTTATAAGATAATCATTATTGATTTGATTGTTTTTATTACTGAACGTCAAATAAAACATTTTCTATAATCACCTCTTCGTCCCATCTCTCCCAATATCTTTCTGTTCCTCTCTTTTCTCCCTTCGCCCCCCCCTCCCACACACATGTATCAAAATAAATATTTTCTTAGGTTTGTATGTGTATAAATATAACACTAAATACCCCCAAAATTACTATTTATTTTCTACTCTCCGTCACCCCTCTCTCACTCCCACAACCCCCTCATTATTATTGGCGTTCGCCAGACCATAGCGGTAATGTATCGACGTCTTGTAATCAGTGTGTCCTTTTCCGAGTTCCAGTCAGGTCGCATAATGTTTCACATTCCAATTTAAATGTATCCCGAGTCGTGATTAGCCTATGTGTGCAAAAAGTGATGTTAAAACGAACTCTTGACCTCAATCATGCAATTTGTGTATTTTCTTTCAGCTGTGGATCCCTCTTTTCGCGAAAAATAACGAATTAACCTAATCATTAACTCAATAAATAAAAATACATCTCTAAATTAATTAATGAAAACTGTTATTACACCCAAACCACTATTTTATCGTAAATGTAAATGAAATGTCATCTCACGTAGTGAAAACAATGTGAAAATTGTTCTAAGGAGTGATATATATGATTGTCAAACACATACATGAATACATATATTAAGTTCGTGAACTATATTTGGGACAATTTAATACTAATTTGAAACGATTAAAGTCAATTAAAGCGACAAAGTAAACTTTTGCGCAATCTTTCTGCCGATTCGCGTTATTGAAACAATATTTAACCAATGGGGATGTTATCTCATATTTGAAAATGCTGCATTGGTTGAATTTCCTGTGGACATGACCGTGAGTCACGCCTCCTGCTCCGCCGAATCGAACTTCACTCTGATTGGAAGATCGTATATTTCACAACACTTCCTTGTTTCAGAGCTACCAACATAATTTCGTAAGACGTTGGACTTAGAAAAAATTCATGCGACAGATTTTTTGAACATGACTGTACCATCAAAACGAGGCGTCAAAAAAAGTCATAATGCTCTATAGACGTTGAGAAAGCTTGTGCGCTGACACGCTGTATATGTTGGCATTTACAACTCGAAACCAAACCGAGACTGTGCCAAGTCTCATCTCGATTCCATCTTTAGGACCGTCTTTCAGAATTGAAACGTGATTGTTGAGAGTATGCACAGAAATAGGCGAGTGGTTTAAATTAGAACTCGTAGATTCCAGTGTGATTGAACGAGATTTTTATCCTGCAATACCTATTATCCTCACTGTTTGACACACACACAGATGTACTACGTAGAAATTTAAGCTAAAATTGCACGCTTGATCAGGACTCGAGCCCTGGTTTCGCCTCATTTTTACCTGCGTGGGATTCAAGGACGTATTTAGGGGGTCCATGGTTTAGCATTTGTTGTACTATAGACCCTATAAAAAAAAAGGTAAAGTGTTCCCCTGTGCATAGCACCACGCCATGAAGGCGTATAGGGGGTGTGGGGGTAACGCCCCACACTTTCTTGATCCGGTCGTGAGTTAGGGTGATGTGATCAGCATCACGCCCCTGGCCGCCTTTACCCCCCAGGGTTTCCCCCAGGTACCCATGTTATTCGACGCTGGGTGTGCGCCGGGGCCGCTTCCACCGTTAGAAAAGTTCCCGGATTTGAACCGGCCTGGGATCGAACCCGGGACCTTTAGCATGGTAGTCAGACGCGTTACCGACTGAGCCACCGCGGCCACCCACTATAGACCCTATAGATTATTATTTATTTACAATGAAATTGGAAGACAAGGATTATTATATTGGGATCATTCTGCTTTAAAGGACAGTACCAAAGATTTATGCACACTACTACTTATGAAAATATGCAAAAAATATTAATCAGGAACATCCTTTTTTATTATTCAATAAATATTCAATACTTTATCTATTTGACATTAATTTTCCTTGTTTTTATACACATTTGGCGATCTTAAGTACACGCAAACTAGATGATAAATATATGCTGTTATATTTATATTCTTATACCATATTTTTAAGCATTCATGTAATAATAAAAATGCAGTATTATTACATTTACATATTTTAATTAATATTTAATTTAATTGTTTTAATTTCAACATTATTATTGTTATTTCTGGGAAACTTGGTTCGGACCCCCCCGAAATATATTTCTAGATACGTGTCTGGTGAGATGGTCTGTCAGTGCTACTGCAACGGGATCTGTTGCCTTTGAAACAGTTGACGTCTACGGTGTCTATTATAGTCTCTTCCAACGTAGAAATGTAAATTATCTTATTGTTTGGCACACACAGGAGATGTACTACGAGGAAATTTCGGTAGCTCAGTTTGTAGAGAAATGGCACAGTATGCCAGAGACCCTGGTCGATCCTGCATTTTTCGCTGAAATTAATACGTTATCCTGCAGGGTATGATTACTAAATGGTATTGTTATTATTATAATCTTTTACGTGCGACTTGCTACAGTTCTGATTATGATTAGAAATTATAATTCAAAGTAAAAGCATTGTCCAGGTGTAATGCACAAGCTTTAAATCAGCAAATCCTTGACTGGCTCATGACTGGTTTTAAACCTTCCCCCGGGGCAGGGTTCTAACAAATTGGAAACGTGTCCGTGCACTTACGATTTGAAAGGTTGAGTAACCTCGAACTGAAGTCAAAAAGCCACTTTCCACCATTTTTTTAAAATTTCGAAGGCATCCCGTTCTTTGGGGTTCCGGCAACCAGATGAATTTTTATGCGAATACCATGCTTTGTTCTCGAATTATATAACAAATGTTATGGTCAGCGGCGCGCCTAAAGTGTTACAAAAATATTGACAACAGCACAAGCGATTAACATGATACAGTTTTCCTAAACGTAATCGTTATTGAAAATGCGTTTCCGATTCGTGTTCGTCTAATCGACCTTAAGAACACCTTTCTGTAGTGTATGTAACTGGGCACAAATACAAAACTTAATTGCTAACGCGTCCGTTTCGCAAGTGAAATTCGGTCCATGGCGCATTTAATATTCGGGGGAGGGAGGTTTTCAAGCCTAGAATTTTTCGAGGGTTTCACTTTTCTAACGGATCGCAATAACCTTTTTCGCCAAGTCCTGGCCTTCGTCTTCTGACGTCATGCAAAAATGGCAGATGCAATCACGGAGTGCATTTACCATTAACACACACGTTAAAAATCACAAATACGCCAGTGTGGTGAAGACAATGCAGACCCCCGCCCCCCTCTCAAACTTGGTACACCACGGAGATGGTTTGTTTTAGAGTCGGGCCATCTATAGGAGGAGCTTGTGATTGCTTTTTCTTTTTAAAACGAAGCCAATTGAAGTTGAGCCTAAAGCACATACATGCGAGTACCTCATGCTACATTTGTGTTATTTATATCCATATAGGTATGGCATCTACAAGATTGCAAATGAATTCGCTGATGAATGTTTATTCACTTGGTAGTTTAATAGTGCGTTCGCATTGTCATCACCTTTGAGCTAATGGAAGGGACTTTGGACTCGACATGGACATAACTTCGTGATATCATATGGCAGGGTGAAGGAAACTCAGAATGCATCGTTATTAATCGTAGACATCGTTTTCCAACGTGCATCCTGTGAGCATGACGTAAAAGCTGCTCTTCGTCTCGGTTACTGATTTTCTGTGTACTGATTAATGCTTTCCTTTACCATAGGAGCACGCTATTTTACATAATATCCCAGCCATTACAGCATAGAAACGGATATGAAATATGGCTTTTAATCGTATAGTCAAGTCAGTTTACTTCCAAAGTTACGAAAATTAACGGTAACTCATGAGCTTTTCAAGTTCTGGTAAAAAAAATGTAGTGAAAAGAACCTTGTCGATTTTTCAGCAGATAAGATTAATAGCAGGCTTCTCAGATGGCGTAGTGATAACGTCGTCGCTTTGTAATCAAAGGGTCCGGCGTTCGATACCCGGTACTTGCACATAGTGGTTTGGATCCCACAGTGTAGGTCCAGTCCCGATTAGCCTATCTGTGTATAAAGCGGACTTGAAAAGAAAAAAAGAAAACGAAATCGGTAGCTTAGCTCTACCATGCAATCCGAATCCTATCCGCTGTGTTTGTAATTTGTGTGTGTGTAAGAGTATAACCGCTCTCTTTACACTGCAGATAACTTGACAGCTCTTTCTTTAGCTATCTCGGTGGGACATTGCATCGAAGGTTCCGGGTACGAGTCCCACATTGGCATGAATATTTCTTTGTTGGTGTTCCTCCATCTATTTTATTTAATCGTTATTTATCCTGGTCGTCTCTATGTGATGGAAAAGCTACGAAAAATAAAAGGATAATTGGTTCAAGCATCAGATTAGTCTGATTAATTAATATTTTCTAAAATTCATTATAGCCGTTCAAACCGAGCATGACCCAATTGAATTCAATTCGCTACATCACAGGAGTTGCATCAAACACAGAAAAATAGCAGATTTAAATCTTGACTGAGTATAAAGATTTAGCGCAGAATATTTTATATTTAATAGCGTTACAATGTTAACATAAATCATATTTTTGTACATGAAACAATGTTTCTCGAATTTAAAAAATACGAGCAATTTGCGAACCTTGACGAATAGTGCTTTGGAGAAAGCTGAAATTGATGAAAGGGCTCATACAAATAAATTCCCATGCCAAAGTCAGGATTTCTGTCGCTAGTCGATCACTCAACGTGCCAAGGTGGCGAAGTACAAGTGAAGTGATTGGATAAAGTAGAAATAAAGATATTGCTGCAATTGTATCGGCATCTATGGTGATGGAGATTTGCACTCTGGTACTATTATGATGAAGGAAACAATTATATTGTAACTTTACTGTTGCCCACATTTTTTCTTCCAACAGTTATCTACACATGTGCAACTCAAAGAGCGAAGAAAGTGATCCCCCCGCCCCAAGTTTGCTTAGTTTGTTAAGCCAGAAGCAGGGAACTAAAGGGGGAAAATACATTTATTTATCATTGTTTCATAAACCATTTCTTAATCATACGCATCGTCGAGATTAATCACGGCAGTGCTGCACAAAAGCGACTAAAAATAATTAATGCAATACAAGAATAACGTCTTTTCCCCCGTTGTAGCTAGATTGCGTGTATTTCCTTTCCATGCAGTCCAGTTGGGGAATTCATCCCTATCCCCACTTTCCATCTCTAGCCAGGTTCTGAAGTAATGTCAAGATTAATACTTGCGAAAACTATAACTAATATCAGAATATACGAAACATTTTTAGTTTCGCCCCTTAACCCTTTCGTGAATATTCCGGCCATCAGCAGAGTAGTATTTTACCCCGCATTTTCAAACTACGATTGCCAGGAAATTTCTACAGACATAAATTTGCATGCAGCATATTCATAGGTTAGAGCACTTCAAGAATATTAGGGGCTTCAGTGGATAACCCACAGGTCGCTTGTCTGTGGAGGTGAGAATCAAACTCGCGGTCCTCTGAATAAATGCTGTAACTAGGGCCAAAAAACACTGCACATTTCAATTTCAGCTCACATTTGTGAAATGCCAATGTCAGAATAAAGCAAAAGTGCATAATAATTACAAGTAAACAAAGGAACACAGTGTAATTTCGAAATTTATACAATTGCTATAATTTTCACCCTACCCTAATGACTGTATATTTGCGAAACATTCTGCCTACAGCACTCTCTACTTGCACTATTAAATGATTTTTCTGGGAATTTGTTCTTTAGGCTCATTCGTCCAGTGCATAATGGCCGGAAGCACTTTACTAGAATATTACCGAAAGCATTAGAAAATATCTATGAAAGAAAGGAGCACGTAGGGAACTAAATTAATACCTGCTAGGAACGACGCCAAAGAAAAATGAACAGGCAGGCAGAAAGGGGTGGGTGTTTTCAGATGTGGCAGCCACAATTGATACCCAAAAATACCATACATAAATACATATTCGGGCTATTAAGAGTATTTTTATGTTTTTTAAGTTTTTCTTCCTTCTCCCATCTGATGTGACTGCTTCGATAAGTTTTATCACAAAGCGAAATCGCGGAGTATGCGACAGAGCATTTTTTCGACGAAAAGAACACGAATGTGGCAAATACTGTAAACTAAAACTGTTAGTGAGGCGACGATAAACACAGTATTCTTTTAAAGCAGCTTCAAATGCAGACTGGTAACATGCACACGATGGCACAAGCATTCGTGTAATATGAATAAAACACGCGCTATAAACAAATAAAACACGCGTTATAAACAAAGGCAACATTCGTTTCCGTTGATTCATAACGGAAATGTGTGTGCAAGCACAGGTGTTCTGGTGCATGGTTGAGGCGTGCGGTGGTGGGCAACGAGAAGGGGAGACTTAACCTTGATCGCATTGGGAACGGGAAGTGACGTAAAACCAAAACTTACGTGCTGGGATTATTCCATTGGAATGGAAATGAAACCTCACCTGAAAAGTATTCGTGAGCTGGATGAAAATTCCTTTGTCGACCAGGTCCCTCGGCACGATCATCGCATGTATTTTTTGCATCGACCCACGTATGGATCTGGCATCGTGTGAAGTTACGGACTCCGCAAAATTTTCCAGCGTGTGCCTCTCGAGTTCGTCCTGATGCTTTGCATACGACACCATGTTGGAATGCATGTCGAATATGTAGTGGAGGCGGTCGGAGAGCGTGTCCATCTTTTGGCGCCACGCGAGAAGTTTCGGAAGACTGTTCATCATCCGTTGCACGGTGGACATGGTCGCGGCCGTGTTGTCCGCCACTTGGTCCACCTTCACCGCCAGTAGGTCAATTTTCGCGAGGATGATCTTCTCTTTGTCCCGCAGGGAGTTGGAGCCGGACATTGGTAATTCGACTCCGGATTCGTCCAGCACCTGCCATGTCTTCAGGATTTCCGTAATGATTTCACGGCCGAGTTTTATAACATGCACCACGTCCACCAGGTCTTCCACGAACGCTGCTGCGTTCGCAGTCAGCAGAATCACAAAGAAAGCACTCCAACGCATCACCGGTTCCGCCCAGCACTCACTCACTGTACCACGTACGTTGCTCTGTTCTTGCAGAATGGATGGTATTCTCTGTGCTCGAGAGCGCCAGCAGCGAGGTCAATACTTCCTGAGTTCTCACGTGGTTTCCTTATGACGTCACACTCAATGGAGCAAGGCGGCGAGTAATTCCTCGGAGGTCCTGCGAAATTGTGCCATTGTTAGTGGGCCCACTTTCTAGTCCTGCGACATGTCGCACCGTAAAGCGTGTCTAAAACACACTTTTTGGAGTTCGACACCACTTTTAAAGTGGGGAATGTTGTGGGAACAGCCGGGATTTTCCCGTCCGTAGCGGACAAAATTGGTGATTTAACGCCACTTTCCGCTCTCTCTAGGTTAATCACAACGAAGAGGTTGCATGAATGGCCGGTACTCCAAACCAAACTGCGGAGATGACATCGCAATAAGACGCAGTTACTAAAACTAGTTTGGTTGGTTGAGTTTGATTAAAATTCCACTTTATGCACAGAAAGGCTAATCGGGACTGACTGGACCTACAGTTTAAAATGGGAGCCGAACCACTATGTGCCTCCACCGGTATCGAACCCGGGACCCCTTGATTTCAAATGCGACGACGCCATAGGGGAGGCACGACTAAAACTCGGGATCCTTACAATTAGATTAGATAACAGAGGGATGTGGAGAGAGAGAGCTGCAAAACGTTTTATTTTCGTTATACCAGCGTTTTACGTAATTATTTCCAGATCGATAGTTTAATTTTTCGCCCAATTTTAGAGGTGTTGGTGTATCGAAACATTGAAAATGAATTAATTTTTCCCTGGAATAACGACAGCAAATATTACACGTAATAGCTCGTTTATATTTCAATTTGCAAGTAAAATCCATTTTGGATCGTTTCCCTGTCGAGGACTTGTTTTGTAAACAGCAAGGGAACATAAACCACCCCCGCAGAGGTGGTGTGCCACCACCCGACCATTGATTAAATCTGCCTCTTACGTGACCGGTGCTTTGAGTGGTCGACTCACTTGGGTATTCTTTTCCGAGTGTTTAAGTCATTAATTTCATATAAACACCATTCCTCTTCATCGCCGCGATCGGGCAAAATTTGCAGAAAAACAACGTAAAGTAAGAACATTTCGAAACAAGTGGCCTCCCTCGATGGCGCAGCGGTAGCGTCGTCGCCTTGTAGTCAAGGGGTTCCGGGTTCGATACTGGGTAGAGGTACATAGTGGTTCGGATCCTACTTTAAAACTGTCGGTCCAGTCCCGATTAACCTTTCTGTGTATAAAGTAACTTTAAAAAAAGTCCTTAAAATAGGTACATTGTGCCCTAATGGCCTACTAGATGGATATCCAGAATTCGTAGTGTCCAGGAAAGTGAGGTTCAATTCGATAGCAAATTCTGTTTTGTATTTACCGGAACTTCAACCGGGTGCACGTCATAATGTTGCGATGGCGTCTATCGAATACTGTCATCTCACGTATTTCACATGCTATATTACTGTTGCTGGTTTGCGAAGGACTTAATTTTAATTATAGTTGTTCGTGAGTTATTAATTTGGCCGTGCAGACATTGAAATGGCCCTGCTATAGCTCTGTTCACATTATATAAATCTTTGGTACACTTTTAATTTTAATTCATGTCTTCATGATTCTTTTCCTCGTGTTCAAAAACGTGTTAGGATTTAAGCCCATTCTTTATAATTCTCTCAAACGCTACACTAGCGACTTCAAAAATTCTGTTCTCTGTTCGATGAAAGAACGAAGTCATTGTATAAACAAATACGCGTTGCTTGTGAGAAATCGTATTTCTTATTCCAATGGCAGCCGTATAGTGGATGATAAAACCATACAATTCAATATAGCTGCTACAGCGGCACAGCTGCGACCAATGGGATAATAACGCCGGAACTCGCACACATGAAAGAACTATTTCTCAAGTCACGTGGTTTTGTTTAGATTGACTTCGTTCTTGCAGTGGATGGAGAATAGTGCCCACGTGAAGAGTTTTCGTCCAGTCCTCATTAGCTTTTGCGCATAAAATGGATTTCAGTGCTTGTAGTTTAACATTATTATGAGAAATGTGCGATTCTTTTTTCTTTGGCCAGTATGGAGCAGGCGATCGTGTATTTTTTTCTTGCAGAAGTAAGCATAAATAATTATCACATTACTCTGTTATATTTATATTTTTCTGATGTTGCGTCACCTTTCTGACACTTGGGTCTAATCGCGACGATAAAGATGGTTTGTGATTAGATTAAATTGATGAACCGACGCGAGTGTTACTTCGTTCTGTTACGTGTTTACGCTTGTTGGCTTTCTTCATCAATTGCATCATTCATCTTCGTCCTTGCGATTAGCCTAAAGAGATGCAAAGGTAACTTAGAATAGCAAGTGTAAATACCACCGCAAATACAATGCAATGTATAGGGGAAACCTTTTTTCTTCGGCTGTGGACAGTGATGTGCCGTAGACTATAAGTTTACATCTACATGTGTTGTCTACGCGTAATCTACACGAAGATTACATTGGCTTATAGTTTACTGTAGACAATGCAAACAGGGAAAAAAGAAATCCCAGTGCTTTTTGGAAGACGAAGTACTTTTTTCTTCAAACATGTCTGTAATCTGGGCCTACAACCAACTTAAGACCATCCGACGTAATCAAAGTTATCAAATTTTCAATAACGAGAGGAAAATGAACTATCGGAAGAAAAACAAATGGCAGGTATAGTGAAAACTGACATTATTTTTTACACTTACAAAAGGGAAGGCTAAAAATATTTTTTGTCTTGTTACTGCATAGGAAAGTGCATGTGTCTTTAAAACATTTTTGTCCACGTGTGAAATGGTGGAAATAGACATAAAACAAACTTGTCATTCTACGGACATGGCATTTTTTGGGGTGTGTCGCGACAAGTTAATTTTGCAGTTCAATTAATACCTAGTGAATTGGTTAAACGTAAATAAATACCTAAAACAGTTATTTCTGGACAGTGGAATACTCAACGCTTTCAATTACCAGCTCCTTTTGCTGGTTGCTGCTTCTAGAACAGGGGTTTCCAACTGGCGGCCCGCGGGCCGCATGCGGCCCCCGTTGCTTTTTTCTGCGGCCCGCGAAGCCAGTTTGCAAAATACATTAATTTTATTTATTTTTATTAAAACACGTTCTTTTTTTACTGAAGGAACGGATGCTCTGTGAAGAAAGACAATATCACAGGTAGAATTGATTTTGCAGTCAATAATGATAATCAGAAGAATCTAAAGTGACATAACTTTCTCTTCACACCATGCATTCCATCTCTTCGCTATGTGGAATGAACTCGACTGCTTCTGGGAAGGCTTCACTCTTTGTGTTCAGAAACAAACTGCAGAGCGGCGCTATAGAGATCTGTTTACTACGCACGAAGTACGAAGAGATTTCCAGTGTCCCAACTCGGATTGTACTGTGAATGATTGTTAAAGTTTGTGCAAATATCGAAATGAGCAATATCTCCAAAAAAACGTAAGATTGAAAATTAAAATAGCTTCTCTCCAACTTGAATTGCGTGATTTGCAAGGCGGTGTGTTCCTTCAAACTAGGCAAGAAAAGGGGCCGAGTTTTTCAAATACCTTTCAAAGGAACGCTTTCCAAACCTTCGTAGTTTTGGGCAAAGAATGACATCGATTTTCGGCATCACATACACGTGTGAAAGCGTATTTTATTCAATGAAGTTAGTCAAGAACCGCTACAGAAGCAGACTGGCAGATTCTTCACTGCTTCACCTTCTGAGGCTTTCAAATACAGAAATTCAAATACAACTTTAATAAAATAAGCAGATGGGGCTCAATTTTCACATTGAACACTTACTATGAAGGATTCTTGTTTGTATGGCGTGTCTTTAATTTCTTTCAATTCATCAATAAGTATTGGGTATTTGTGAAATAAATTGTAATTATACAATTTGATTTGTAATTCCATTGTTTTATTGCCTCATTTTAGAAATTTAGGTCCTGCGAAAGTACTACATTTTCAGTTCAGTACTTACAATTTTTGAAATTTTTAATCCCCCCCCCCAAAAAAAAATGCGGCCCGCCTATCAACTGCTGGATATAATTTTGGCCCTCGGACCTTTTGAAGTTGGAAACCACTGTTCTAGAACGATGCGCGTGCCTTGCACAAAGAACGCCGAGCGCCATGTTGTCGACGTTTATTACACCATCGACGTAGATTACATAGTTTGCACGTAGAATGTAGCCAATCGTATTTTACGCGTAGACGCACATCACTGGCTGTGGAGAAGTGTTTTGAGATTAACAGCCGCAGACGGTTATGCAGAATTTCTAATCGGAAGGGGGAGGTTCAAATACATACATTTCTGATGTCAAGGTGTACGATTTGAAAGGACCAATTTCAAAGAAATCTGAGGGCGAAATGCAGCAACTAACGTACACAGGATATTTTCGGGATCCCTTTCCTTTGAAGGTCGATGACCTTTTCCCTTTCAGGGTTTCCATAACGGTATTCTTATTCACCAAAGTTTTACAACAGGCCAGTTCAAGCTGTGCATAATAAGAATGCTCACCGTACATGGCGCCTTTTGCAGTGTACGTGGTGCATAATTAGTATAACAGGATTTGTAGAATGTGGCAATAAAAAGCGGGCGAGTTTAAGAAAATAAAAGAATATTTTCAATACGTACTTTTTTGGCGGCGAGGGGAGAAAATTCAGTTCTGACATTTGCCATTTTATGGCAGCAGGGGGAGTTTGAACAGGTGTGCTGATCTCCGTTGTTGGAGTGGTTAGCACAGCGCGCCGCTAGGGATCCCATGTTTGGATCCCGGCTTGGGGGTTCTTTGAACGTTCGTTCTCCAATTTCATCATATTATCACTCCTCTTTGTCGTCGCGATTGGCCAAAAGTGGCAGAAAAGCGACGCTAAATAAAAATCAATCAAAACGACCAATGCCATCCAACAAAAACGGGAGCTGGAGTGTTTTTTCGTCCAAACTAAGTGCTGTGGTTTTACGGGAAAACAAAATATCTTTTTAAAAAAATATTTCCAATTAATTATTTCGTATACAGGGTGAACCTATAATAACTGTCAATGAATGATTAATATTATGGAGATTGAAAACAAAACTCTCGACCTTTCAACGTCACTAGGTGAAAGCATGAGTTGCGATTTTGCACTTTCTTGGTACCCCATTTGCATTTTTTAGGCGTCTATCCCCAAAAGGGCAGGGGCACACCGTTAGAGAGGTATTAGGGCTGTGTAATAGAATGGAACTACAGAAATAATTTGCTTCATTCAGTAGCTATGGAAGGTATCCAACAGGATCCCATGTTTGATTTCTGGCCAATCCACAAGTTTAGCTCAAGATTTTTAGTTAAATGTTGGTTGGGAACAAAGTAAATTCACATGGTCATATTCATTATGTAATTATAAATTTGTGTTTATTGCAGGTTGCTTTTTATGAGATCCTGTGTGGAATGTGGGTGAGGAATGGTTTGCAAATTAAAGGACAAGCGATGACTTACATCCAGTGTAACTTCTGCAATTCTATGGTTGATGCTGATCTCTACCTGTTGCAAGTGTGTGCCACACAGTTGCATCCAGAAACTTTCATCACAACAGTACTAGAAAAGTAAGTTTTTGTAGAATATTTTTTTCTTGTAAAACTGCACTATGAACAGTTGGCATTAGCCATCCCGTATTTTTATTATAATTAATTTTTACTAATTTTAAATATTTTTAGAATTGAGTTTTTTATGCATTATCAATTATTTTTAGGTTCTAGGATTATGCATGGTTTCAGTAACATAAAGCAGAATTCCTTTAAATTCACAAGTCATTTTTTTTAAGAACAGCATGTATAGTTTTAAACCATGGGCATTGGTGGTTGGGGCGGGGGGGGGGGGGGTTAAACGTGGAACTTTTACTTGAATTATGTGTGATCAAATATGTAATTATGTGTGATCAAATATGTGTATGTGTGTGTATGTATGTATGCATACATGCATGCATTTCAGAACACTAACTGTGTGAAATGTTAAAAATCACTTTAAAGAAAACAGTTGTACTGGATTCTGACGACTAATAAGGAATAGTTTTTCTTTGGATAGAAACCATGGTGGCATGATGTTCAATGGGTGTTGGGAGAGGGTTATAGCCTCCCTCCTCCCTGCCCCACTTTGGTTTCTACTTTCTTTGAAAGAAAAGTACATCATATTCTGTTGTTGAAGCAAATGGAATGGACCCAATTTAATTGCATGGTATAACTTTACACATATCCAAGAACTGTAGTTTCTGTGTAATTATTATTGTTATTATTTTATTATAATTTTACAGATTCCACGTACTTGAATGGATGAGTTTAGCACCGTATCCATCCAATACATTCTTGGAAGGTGAACATGATATGCCCATGTTGGAGAGTTGCTTAACATTTCTAGCTTCATTGATGAGCATCAGGACAAACTTAGGTAACTAACACTTATTTTTCTCTTTTAGTTCATAATTTTTAAAGTTGAAATTTATTAAATTTTACCACATTTACAAAATGTGTGATATTACAGTAACTTTCAAATACATGTGTTTCGCAATACAAACATGATAAAATAGGGGAACATTAATAATGCCACTTTATTTATTAAAATTTTAGATAATTGGGATATAATTATGTAAAATATGTTAATCTAATAATTTTTGATATAATGAAATAAAATATAATTATGGTTGCAGACTGCAACTTGCAAATTACATAGCTATAATGTGTTTATTTATTAAAAATTGTATATTCCAATATAATTATGTGCCATATAGTTGTATGACTGCACATGCAAATTACACAGCAATGATGTATTTAAAAATGCTTGTTGAAAACAAAATGTATGTAATAGGATTTATGTGGGTGTAAAATTCTAAAGGTTTGAGTTACTAATTGTTTCATGATGAGTATTTTCTTGTTGTAGGATTAAGTGATGTGTCATTATCACAACTAGAAATGGTAACACTCCTCTGCATGGGTGACAAAACACACAGTCAGTTGATTGAATTGATGCCTGAAAGATGTGGAACATCACAGAGTAGGGATTTTGAGGTTGTTCTTTCAGAAGTAAGTAAAGTGCTAAAATTATATATTGTGTAAGATTTGTGTGTAAATAATATTATTTATCTCCTTTATATCTTTTCTATCTCTTAACGGGGTGTTATTTTGCTAACATTGAACATTAAAATTTGAATTAGCAAACTAGTCTGGTGATCTGTATCAAGAAAATTGTAAAAAGACAACTTCCATTTTTTCATCAATATAAATAAATTTATTCTTTACAAATAATCATCTCCATCCAATATTGAATTTCAGTTTTTGTATTGTGAAAAGTGAGAAAAGAAAACACCAGTGCACAAACAAATACAAATTTATAACAAGTTATTTAAAAAAAATGGACACTTAATACTCTTGCAGTTCATCATATATTCCATACTTTCTTTTATTCAGTGTTATTATTAAGTATGTCTTTATGACTTGTGTGTAACAAGTTTTTTTGGTGTGTCAGACAGGTGCAGTGCTGTATACTTCTTATGTTGCATTTAATGAGTGGAGACATCCAGCTTAGGTTCCTCAATAAAAGTCAGATTTACTTCAAATGACAAAAGGTTTTTCTTTCATGAAACAAAGTTTTTGCATGAAGTGTGAATAGAATTTTTTTTTGTTGGATGTTTTGGAACACTTTATTTTTTCAAGGCATACACAGGTAGCTTGTTATGAGAAATGTGATTTTTTTTAAACATGCTTCTCTCTTGGAATGACCAGGAATGCTTAAGGCTTGGCTAAACCTTTTCCCGATGTGAGTGAAGCCATTTTTGAAATTTCGTCAACTTTCAAAGAAAATGTTATGACATTCCAAATTCTGACAAATTACATTTGCTTATAATTCCTGCTAGAACATTCATGTGAATCTTCGTGCGATTTGCTTTCACTGTTGTCTACAGGCTGACTCAATAAGTCACTTAACACCCTCAGTACAAGGCCACTGCGGCATGGAATTTGAAATTGGCGATGACCAATCGTTATCTGGCCAAGGGGGAACCACATTGATGGTCGGCGGCCATCTTGAATTCAACTTCAGAATTTTAAATGGGAAGGGGATCGTGCGATATATCAAAATGGGCTAGAATTTCACGAGAAATGCAATGGTGAAGGTTTTTTCGACGTATCTTTAACCAGTAAAAAGTTATGACTGAATTCTTGTACCAATTTGCTCCTTTTCGAGGTGTTAGAAAAATGCCTTAAAATTTGTTTAGCGCTTCGGTAATGCATCGAGATCAAAGTGACGTCTATGAAGAGACGTTCGCATGCCATTGCACATTATTTTAATCGGATACATCCATGAAGAGCTGTGCATTATGAATGGTTGTCGCGAACAATTTACAGTGTGACGCTTCCATTGAATTAGAATTAAAAGTCCTTCACAGTGACAAGGCTAATGTTTATGTTCATAAGGAAGTTCATAAACAGAATATTCGATGATTTTTATCTGATAACCCATTTTCGACAGATCAAAGCTGAATGGTTAGTGTTGGTAAGTTAATGGTGTGGCGTGCTGTGTGGAACACGATTGGTTAGTCAATTTTCCATCAACGGAACCTTAAATGCTTAGGGCTACTTGGATTTGTTAAATAAACAGTTTTTTTCATCCTTGCTTATGGAAGAAGGTACTTTTTACAGAGTTTTTTCAATAGGGAAGAACACCAGAACACTTATGGGAACGTTATGAACCAGTTTTTGTCCAAAGTTAGTTATCAGATGACAAGGGTCACATATTCTGTTTATAAACGTCCTTATGAACATAAACATTAGCCTTGTCACTGTGAAGTACTTTTAATTCAATGGAAGCGTCACACTGTAAATTGTTCGCGACAACCATTCATAATGCACAGCTCTTCATGGATGTATCCGATTAAAATAATGTGCAATGGCATGCGAACGTCTCTTCATAGACGTCACTTTGATCTCGATGCATTACCGAAGCGCTAAACAAATTTTAAGGCATTTTTCTAACACCTCGAAAAGGAGCAAATTGGTACAAGAATTCAGTCATAACTTTTTACTGGTTAAAGATACGTCGAAAAAACGTTCACCATTGCATTTCTCGTGAAATTCTAGCCCATTTTGATATGTCGCACGACCCCCTTCCCATTTAAAATTCTGAAGTTGAATTCAAGATGGCGGACATCAAGATGGCCGCCGACCGTGTGGGTGGCGTCAATGTGGTTCCCCCTTGGCCTGATAACGATTGGTCATCACCATTTCCATGTTGCACGCTGCAGTGGCCTTGTACTGGGGGTGTTAAGTGACTTATTGAGCCACCCTGTAAATATTCGCAATAGGTTAATAGGCTTACATAGCCATGAAAGTGTTGCAATTATCTATACAGCAGCAAAAGAAAACCACACAAAGATTCACGTGAATGCTCTAGAACATACTCATGCTCTAGTGAGATGTAATTTTTCAGAAATGTATATATCATAGTGTTTTTTTGAAAGATGTGGAAATTTCAAAAACTGTTTTTCTGGCATCTGCCAAACGTCCAGCTGAGCCTTAAATGTACAATGTAAGTAATATAAAGTTGAAGAACATTAAATTGGGGTTCTGAAGGGGTGAGTACATTGTAGTTACATTAAATATATTGTTTTTCCAGGTTGCCGATTACAAAGCACCAAATTTTGAGGCCAGTGGCAATATGCAACAGGGAATGTATGTCCCTAAGCCCAAAGTATGGGATGAGTTGTATGATCCAATCCATGTTTTGCTCAGAGCTGTTCATAGAAGAGATTTTCAAACATCCATGGATCGTTACACTGATTAGTAAGTTCTTTTTGGTTTCAGATGAGAATTGTATTGATGCAGAACATTATGTTGGTTGAATATTCAACATAGGTAACTGTGTGTAACTATAACTGTGCACGCAATATCATCAGTGTAGGCTACACTTCTCCAAGCCAGCTTGAAGTTACTACAGTTAGTAGTAATTCTACATTGCTATGAGATTTTGTACTTAGTTCATGCTCGTAATTTTTTGGATCAACAGCAACCCTGTATTCAGTGGGCTGCCCAGGAGTTTTTTTTAAAGAGGTGGATATGACTTGTTTTTTTAGTCAGTCTTTTCCAGCATTTGATGTTCCTTAGGAATGCCAGGCCAGAGGAGGACTGCTCTGCATTAACCAAATAATAATAATAATATGCTATTGTACGTGATTTGTACATGCCATACAAGCAGCATCCTTGAGAGTACTGAAAATAAAGTTACATTGCATGTATTATGAATGGTCTTGTGTCCTGCATCCAGTATTGCAAAGTGCTGTTAAACAACATTGTAATCAGGTGTGTTACATAGAATACAGCTTTAAATTTACTGTAACTTGTAAATTTACTTTTCAAGAGCCTCCCTGATGATGTAATGGAAACACTGTCCCCTTTTAATCAATGGGTCCCATTTTCCATCATCATTGCAGCATGTTGCACAGTGGTTCACTTTCCACTTTAAGCTGTAGGTAGCTGATGAAATTGTCTGAACATAAAGTGGAACACCCATATGGGCCAATCCATACCGAATGTTCCAGCGCTGGTTGCTTAACCAGTTTAAAATTTTTCACATTTTTGATGGTAAGACCTATGCATGGGTAGTTCAAAACAGGCATTATTTTTCTAAAACTTGACTTCGTTTAAAAATAGTGACCATTGTTGTTTCATGACTTGGGACTTTTTTTTTTTACCTTTGCAGACAGTTGCAATAATTATTGAAATGTACTGATAACAATGTTTTTACCCCAGCGTTCTATCATTTTTCTTAACTGAGCTTTAGCATTTTTAAAATACCTGAAAAGTAAATGTGGTTAAAAGTCAGAAGCCCTTGTATGTTGTAGCAGCTCTACAGTTGAAATTTTTGTATTGACTTGCACTTTTAAGAACTTCTACATTTTGTATGTTCAACCATTTTGTATATGTTCATTTAATTCACACTTACTGAAGTGTTTGAAAACAACTAGGGGAAATTACAAATGCAAATGTCATATTTTAATAAGGAATTACAGTCTGTATAGTATGTGGATATTTAAGAAAGGTACTTGTTTTACAAATGTTAATGCTATATATCTTCTTGCAGCGTTCGTCAGTCTGGAAAGTTTAAGGGCAGTGGTTCACCTTGGCCACCATTTCGAATGCCTTCTCCTTGCAATCCAGCGTATGAAGATCCTCGCAAGCTGCTACGCTCTCGAGTATTCCACGCAATAATCTTTGTAATATTATACAAGGCAGTCCACACACAGACTGTGTCTGAGCATGTCATTTCTCTCGCACTCTACCTTCTCGAGATGGCTGTGTCATTTTCTGATGTACCAGATGCACCAGGCCAGGTGAGGCTTCGTTGTATATCTGTTATGATTTTGCCATAAAGCACATTGTAAATGTGCCTTTTAATATAGAGTTACAGTTGTCAGGGATTATTTTGAGGCACGCTAGTGTCGGAAATGCATCACAGAGTAAATAAAATTTAAATACACTAAATTTAGCATCTTAATCAAATATGTCTCATATAGACTGATAGGAAATTTTAGCTGATATAAAGTACCAATATAAAATTTACTGATACCAATAACCGATATTCTACCTATCTGATCTAAAATTGCAAATGGTCCTTCCAGATCTTAAATGGTTCATTGACCTCCTTAATAAATGCATGTTACCAGATGACTGCAATGCAAAAGAAGCTGCATATTTATACTATGACACACCAAGAGAGGTGAACTCTACAAACTGAATTACCCCCTATGATTACAGCAACCAATCTGAGATATGAACAATCCACTCTTTCGCATCCATGTATCTAGATTTACACACTCAACCAAAATCCTCCCTATTAACTGTTTATTCGTGCAAATTAGGTCACCCGTGTCATACCCGAAATGCCTGAAAGCGCAAGTGGGTTAAGTTGAGCTGAAGAGGAATAGCAACCCCAAAATTAATCAAATTAAACCAAATGGCTTTTAATTTAGTTTGCAATACGTGTATACCAAGCAGGTCGCTCCTGCTCAAACCGATAAACTTGCCAAATACTATCACCTGAATATACTATGCAAAATTGCCTTATTTCGACGTCACCCAACATGTTAAGAACGCACCCTTAACTGAATCATGACAATTTTAACACACCCTTGAACCGGCAATATGAAATTTCATTCAGAATCCAGTCCAGTTACAAAATAGCACACAATCAGATATACTTCTGATTTAAATATAGTTAATAGCTCATTATATGTCAATAGCTGTAACTTATATCTTGTTTATATATCTGGCTGAAACAGAACTCACATTTCAATGAATACGTTTTTTGAATAAGATCTTACATATTTGCCCTACAATATGTTCTAGTTTATTTTTACTTGTTGAAGCACAATGTGGTTTATTAGCACCTGATAACAAAAATACGTAAGAGTATTACATTTTGTCTACTTACATAAGTGAGTATATATTCGTTGTAAACTACGTTTCGGAAGCTTTACTGCTTCCTTCTTCAGGTGGTTGTATTTTAGGCTCGGAACATCAAGCCACGTCGGAGAAGTGTCATGTGAGGATATTAGGTAAAAGGTTGGGGTTAAAAACACTTCATGGTGCTCCACACATACAGATTTAAAACTACCTTTGTTAAAAACCTAAAGCTCACGAAAAAACAAGTTAAAATCATCAGCACGGTGAGCTTGAGTGGCCGTTGAAAGCCCTAGTTCCTTGCCAAGGTGAAGCGTGTGAGCAGCTGGCACCACGCTACCGAGTTGTGGGGTACTTCCTCTCCCACAAGTGGTCCCTCCCCTTTTTCTTCCGTCATCAATCCAAGGAGAATTCGCATTCCACTTCGGCTGCTTTCTTTATCTGCGAGGTGACATGGAAGCCTATCGGGGCATTTTTGTCATTCATATTGTCCCACTTTTTAATAAAGCTAATCCATACATCATCCAAATTGCCGTCATCTCGGTTCAGTTTATTTTTGTTTCCCGCACAAATAAGTGCCGTTTCGTATATGTTCCTATCCAATTTACTGTTACTTCTTTTGATAACCTCCCTTTTTATGATTCTATGCCCACTATTTATTTATTACGTGCTCTGCAAGCCACACGTCTACTTACGTAAGGGAGTATATATTCGTTGTAAACTATGTTTTGAGTACAACGAATTCGTGAATTCTCGAATTATGTGTAAGTAGAACTAATGGACGTGCACAGATTACTTGAAATTTTTCCACAACTGTACAAATGTAGCATCTTAAACGTGCTATATGACATCATCTGTCATAATATGTTTACTGAAAAAAAATAGACATGTAGATTATATGTTTATATCCATAAAAAATGTAACAAAATGCCAGAATATTGTACTAAATAATCCCTAATAAGTATTGTATGTCACAAGCTACAATGCATTTCATCCTAGAAAAATGAAACTGCATTTTTAGAAATTTACAAAATCAGGGTGTATGAATTAATTTGTACTGTATGAATTATATCTGTACACAGTGGAACCTCGATTTTACGTTTTCAGGGGATTAAGTTGAAAGAACTTAAAATGTGGAAAACTGTAAAATCTGGAAAATTTTATAGCATTTTGCTCTATTGGGACTATGAACATTGAATGTATAATGTGGGATAATGTAAAATGGGGGAACGTAAAATTTGGTTTCCACTGTATACGTAAAAACGTAGCAAAATACCAGAATTGTACACTCAGTATGGTATCAGTGTGTATTTGAATATACATTAATATGGTTATATTGGCTGATACATATAGATTACTGTTAAATCTGACTTCCCCCTCCCACCTTTAAAATGTACATTTTTCTGTTGCTTATAATTGATATATCTCATGAAAATTAGGATTGTTCATGTTTGAGTGGAGACTGTTTTGATATGAGAAGGGACTTATCTCCCCCCTTTTTTTCCTTCCTTCCTTAACATGAAGTTGACACATGTTTATTTGTATATTTGTATGTAATTTTATATTTGAAATTATTTTAAATTTTGCAGGTATGCCAAGCATGCAAATCTGAATCCAGGGACCGTCGAGATATGGACTTCAACAATTGGTTTGAATCAGATTGGTTGTCTTCAAACTTGCGGACTGTGGTAGACAAGGTTGTACTTAATCCAGAACCAAGATTTAGTTTTGATAGTTCTGATGGTGAGTAAAATTCAAATTTTGTTATTTTTTTTTGTTAAAAACTGTTCTATTCATCAGTTTTCCCTTTTTCTGAGAATTTCAGCGTTAGTGGTCAATTTTATCTGCTATAAATGTAAAAGTAGCTGCAGTTTTTAAAATTTTATGCAAATAAGGTGATCTCAGGTGGGAATTTTTCCAAAAATGTCCCTGCATAGGGCAGATGTGGGACTTACCCAGCCTTTGATCAATGGGTATGTGGAGGGGTAAAAGTAGGTGTACCATGGTGCTGATCACACAATCTCCAGTATGGCCTAGATCGAGCATGTGTTGGTCTGAACCTGATGTGTGTCCTGCCTTCATGACTTGGTGCATGGTGACTATGGATTGGAAAGTATTGGTTGGAATTTTTTTTTTTACTGACATTGGGCAATATTTTCCCTGTATTTGATCTTTCACTGCAACACTTTTGTGTAGCCTAATTACCTTGGAAATTATGCAAAATATCTAGTTTATTTTTGTTTTGCACCTGTTTTGGATGAAAAACTTTATTTATGATTACACGTGTATTTTAATATTCTGATGTAATTCTTGAATATTTTAAAGCAAAACCCTTAGTAAATTATTGATGCATATAATTTGAGTGGAATACTTCCACACTAACATTAATCAGTGTTTTGAAAACTTTTAATTATTACAACTTTCAAGTATCACTATTGGTGTCTGTGGGAATCAATAAAGATAGTGGTTGAATGAAGTATCAGCTCCGCTCTAAATACAACTGGACTAATCTGATACCACTTTTAACTGTTCACACTGATGCGCATACTGCATATTGTAACAGTTTAAAATTGTTCAGGTTATTTATAAGCATTCCATTTCAATCTGCCAGACTTTTGCTTAAAATATACATAGATTTACACATGAGATAATGAGAATATAATAATGAAGTAGATTAATTTATTTTTAAGTTTCAAGTTATGCACAGAAAGGCTAATCAGGACTGGACCTACAGTTTTAAACTAGGATCCGAACCACTATGTGCTTCCATCGGGTATCATAACTGTGTAATGACATTACCACTACACCATCTAGGAGGCTCAATAATAATGAAGTAGAGTTTTAACCACACAATGATGGTTCAAAACTAATGAAAAGTGAGCATTTTGCATAATTTCCATGATATTTTAGTGAGTGACAAGTGTCACACAACATTTTGTGGACTTCCTAAAATACGTATGCTCCAGAAAAGTAATTGTGATGAATATGTACTATCCCTCAAGATTGGCAATTCTTCTTTTAATTAGGAGAGATGGAGTGGGAGCAGTCGGAATTGGAGGGTGACTTGTGTGAGACAGCAGACGAAAATAGCTCAGTCCTCATGCTGGAAGATGGAAGCAGTGAAGAAAATCAGGCACTTGCTTTAGTACTGGACACTGCAGGAGCTTTAGTTCCAACGGGAGGATTGGCCGTAGTGTCGTCTAGTAGTAAGTATTAGTTTTTCTTGTATATACGCATTGCTTGCATTATAGAATTATTTTCTTGTAGTTTACGGTTATTACAAGCATAAGAAAATAGTTTTTCTTTGTGACGTTTCAGAACACACGCTCCTTTCATCAGACATTTATTTTCATTTTGACTAAAGATACAGTTATAACAATGGTTAGTAATTTTTTAAACAAAAAGAATCCATTATATAATGGATGTTGTCAATGTTACATTGTTGTAATATAGCAACTTAACTGTGAAAAAAGCAGTCTGTTTTATTTTTATTTGAGATTTTTTAAAATTATGAATCCCAAATATCATCAGGTAATTCAAATTCATCATTGTTTTCACAAAGTCTCTTGATGTTTTCTGTTACATTAAATTTTAAAGATGGTGGCTTACTCCATTTGTGAAAAAGAAAACTCCATACTGGATCTATGTTACCATTTTCATTATTTAATTTATTCCAGTGTTCTTCTGCAATGAACGAAGCTTCCCAGACATTCAACTCTGTGTTTCCCGTTAATCTTTTTAAAACCCTTCTCTTTTTAATAAAATGTTTCTCTTAGATGATATGATTTGACAAACCTGTTCTTGGGTTTAGATTTATAATGTCCAAATCGTGTTCGTGCCATCTTATTGCCATTTTCCTTGCTGTTTGTCCCACATAATCCTTTGAACATGAACAACTTATATTATATATTCCTGTGGTTTCCACATCTGGTAGAGAGTTTCTCATTTTGAATTCATTAAATGTACATTCCAAACTTCTTGGTGATTTAAAAACAATTTTGAAATCAAAACTTCTAAAAATTTTTGCAATTTTATGTGAGAATCCCTTGTGGAATGAAATGCACACAAATTTCTTTTCAACAGATTTTTCATCTTTGTCTGTATTTCTCTTTACCGTTAGTTTTCTTGCAACTTGTTTTTTGATTTGGTTTATTCTGTTAGTGTGAAAGCCATTTTCTTTTGCTATATTAAAAAGCCTTTCTTCTTCATTTTTGATATCCTCATTATTAGAACATAGTCTTTGTGCTCTCAGGAAAAAATTTAAAAATATGTTATCCATTGTTATACTCGAATGTTCTGAATTGGCATGGATGTATTTTTCACCCGCTAATTTTTTTCTATGGACTGATGTTTGAATTGTTGAGTCAGTTGTCTTAATTTGCAGATCAAGGAAAGAAATTACATTGTTATTCATGGGTTCGCAAGTGAATTTTATGCGACGATGTGATTCATTTAACAATTTAAATACGTCCATGATGGTGTTCTCATTTTTAGCAATAATTAGCACATCATCTACATATCTGATGTAGAGTTTGATATCCGCACCTATCGCATCCTGGGGGGTAAAGGTGGTCAGGGGCGGGATGCTGATCACATCACCCCCACTCACGACCGGATCAAGAAAGTGTGGGGCGTTACCCCCACACCCCCTATACGCCTTCATGGCGTGGTGCTATGCACAGGGGAAAACTTTACCTTTTTTTTTTTACCTATCACATTAACAATTGGAGATTCTATGTAATGAAGGAAAATGCTGGAGATGATTCCGGATACTGGGTTTCCCATTGATAGACCATTACTTTGCTGATAGATTTTGCCATCAAATACAAAGTAATTGTAATAACAATATAACATTGACAACATCCATTATATAATGGATTCTTTTTGTTTAAAAAATTACTAACCATTGTTATAACTGTATCTTTAGTCAAAATGAAAATAAATGTCTGATGAAAGGAGCGTGTGTTCTCCTGAAACGTCACAAAGAAAAACTATTTTCTTATGCTTGTAATAACCGTAAATTACAAGAAAATAGTAAGTATTAGATTTCAACAAAATGTACATATTCTTTGATAATGTTTCTAGTACAAACAGTAATCATGTTTTGGAGAATGATAGACACAGTAGTATATATAGTAAATACACAGAAGCAAATTACTAACTTTTTACATGCAACTTACTTACAAAGGTTATATTAATTTTGATACACTCTGTCACAATCCACACGGAAACAAGTTCAGTGCCAGTGGCCACCAAAATTAATGAACTTTTTACAAGTAAGTTGCACAGTTAGTAATTTGCATCTGTGTATTAGTAATTTGCATCTGTGTATTACAAACAGTAAACTTCTTTTCCATAAGTAATTTTGGGATGTAATAGGTCACTGGCACTTGTTTCATGAGTGATGTAATATTTATGAAACTTTTTTATGATGTGCATACTTGATTCTGAAGCACATAATTGTCTGTAATGTAATGAAGTGACATTGTCTGGAACCTTGTTGGTGGGTGGAGTGGAAATCAATTGGTCTAAATAATGCAACTTACAAAAATTTTAAATTTATGGAATACGTTTTAGTTGGTATTGTTATTGCGTTATTTTTGCAATGTTGTCATAAGAAATTAATTACATGAATTAGATTGCAGACTGGCAGTTTCTGTTCATATTGAAACTTATTATTTTTTTTCAATGGACAGTCTTAATATTGCAATACAAATTATAGAATAGACTGTGGTTTAAAGATTTCATTTTTTAGTTTAAAGATTTTATTTTCAGTTATTTAGTTTAAATTGGTGATGATAGATTTCTCTTGAAAGTTTTTTTCTACTAGTACTGGGCCACTTATTTTCCTTTATCAATGATGATGAATAACTTCAAAACTTAATGGGATGAAAATATTGGCAAATATATAATATTGTCCCAGAGAGGGTTGATGAAACCATTCAGTGTAACTTATGGTTTAGAGTTAGATTTTGTAATTTCATTACTTTATTGTTGAGAAGATTCAACAATATAGAGCAACCACAAGGAAAAGAACCTTCAACGAAAAGTCTCTGCGCAGCTTTCCCTTCCATGCGGGAGTACGGTGCACAGGAGTCACGGGCATGTGCAGATTTTTTTGCTTGTGGTTCCATTATACTATTGTTGAATACTCTACAGTACGTCTACTACCTTATACAATTGCATTCCTCACATTGTTTCTGGTTGATGAAAAGTTGTATTATTCAAGCAGTTTTAGAAAAATAGCATCACTGCACTACAGAATAAATAAATGATATAGTATGTTGAAATGTGAAATGATGAAATTTCAAACAATAACTGTGTCTCTCATACTGCCAGTTTATCATATTATACATGGCTGTACTACAATAAAATGCAATTATTACAAATGAATGATGGAAAAAGATCATCACTAGCACCATAATGCACTTAGATTCACACACACATATTCAATTTAAAATGGTAATTACTAGAACTATGATTTCTATGACCATAAATTAACCCATCCGCATACCATTTAAATGCCAAATTTTTTGCCATGAAATACCATTTAAATTTGGCTATCTCCCATGAAGGTTGCACAGCAAGACAAGATGTCAAATACTGTGAAAACTATCCAAGCAATTTACATGAAAATTTTATATATTGAAGTGGAAGTATAGTAATAAGTATGCACATATGCAGTTTACTTGAAAGATAATTAGAAACTCACCAAATAATTTTGATCACACACATCTTTGCATTCCATTTCCATTCCTCAACCTTTTATTTTTTTCCTGCCACAGCCACCTCTTCCTCACTTTCACTACATTCTTCAATTTCACTAACACAAAATGAACCCCCGTGTTTATCTCCACTTCCAAAATCCACATTTTCCTCTTAATCGCTATCGAAAATCAACTTTTCAATCGCAGAATCTTCTACAACAATCTTACACAACATGTTTGCAAGACATAACAAATGAAGGTTTGTTTACATGAGAAATTACTGACCAAAACACGCTTGAAATGGTATGAAAAACTTAGCAGCACAAACATACATGTCATAGATTTGAAAGATCATACAACCTCTGCCATCTATTGAATGAAAAAGAAACTACGTGATTGAAAATCGGGAACCCGTCGATTCGACGACTAGGTACGGCAAGGGAACGTCCAGACAGGCCGTCGATTCGACGACTAGGTAAGCGGATGGGTTAATGAACTTTAAAAATTATCAAAATATGACCTATAACCAGAAATTGTTAAAAATTACAAAGTTTACTTTAGAAAAGTTACAATTAGTTACAGATGAAAATTTACACCTCCCATTATCTCATTTCACTTTATCATTAATGATAAGATATTTGTAATAAAAAAGGGGGGAGGGAAGAAGGCAAAGAAAGCTTTTCATTACCAGCACTAATGCGATTTTATATCACATTTTAGCCAAAATATAACCTAAGATTAAAATGTGACAAAAAATTATGAATTTATATAACCAGTAAGATCAACACATTATGTTCATTAAATTTTTTAAAAATAAAATTTAATATTAATTTGGACACTGAAAGCAGGCTTACTTAGAAATGATAAATCAAGAAAATCTAAACACTATTGATCACTGTTCTTTTGTTTTTAGGGCAGTTATTTAAAACATAGTTAGTTTTAAAAGTTCCATTGAAAACCCTCATATGAGTTTGGAAAATGTTTTATATATGTATGGTCTGTTTGACACTTCTCTCCTGTGTATATTTCTACCATTCAACCTGAAACATTGTTGTTTTTTTCTGGCCAAGGTTCCTCTGTGTCCAGCCAACCAGCTTTACCTCCAAATCCTCAACACCCTGCTGTGTTAGCAGGCAATGAAGTTGTGCCAGCCAGCGCACCTTCTCCTGCTTCTACGAGCTCCGAAGTCGTTCCCTTCAATGCGTCTCCTTCGTACTTGCCCGTAGCTACCTCTCCAGCATACCATCAACTGGCCATAACTGTTCCCAATTTGCCAGCAGGCAGTGAGGCAGAAGGAGGACATCTGGCCATCTCAGCCTCGGCATTGCCTCCAGTTAACCCAGTCCCTGCCATTACAGCAGGCACAGAGGTTGTTCCTTCCACGTCACGGGCACATAAAGGACTACTCAGGAAGAGACGGCAGGATATTGTTCCCAGTGTAAGTACAACATTTTTTCATGTTTGTTCGAACTGATTAGTATTAAAAGATAAAATCTGTGGTAGATTTAAGTATATAAACTGTGCAACAGCTGTGTGAGAACCAAGAATTTCCGAAGTGATTTTAATTGCATATCAAATCCCATCCTTGATGTCTTCTGGCTTTCAAGACTGGAGTCGGCTACCATTGCTATCAAGTAGCTCCCTAATTGTCCTCATGATGGTGGGTCAACCCTTAAATTTGGAGTTCTCACCAGGGATCAAACCCAGAACCACTCACGCCAAAGACTAAGTACATGGAGAAAGATACAAGAAATAAAGAGGATATGATATAAAGAAAGCATTAGGAACTGCAGTGCTCCAGTTGGTAAGGCATCTGCCTGCCATGCTGTAGACCCAAGTTTTATTCCCTGTAAAATATTTTGGTTAAAGTCCCTGCATAAAACTTGGGTTTTACAACCTGTAATCAAAGGGGAAAAGTGGCAAAATGAGGACTAACTACTAAAAAAAAGGATATGTAACCCCCTCTCTCCTTTCGAAAATCCTGGGCTGATCACTGATGCTGATGACCTCACATCCACTATGGCTAAGATCAAGAATGTAAGTGTGTGTGTGTGTGTGGGAGAGGGGGGGGCTGTACATTCAGGTTGCCTATGTTTTTTTTGTGTTTGTTTCGAACATTTGAAAATATGCTACACAATAAGAGGCACTAGGAGTCTCACAGGTTTCTCGCTCCTGGAAAACCTGGAAAAGTCAGGGAAATGAGCTTAAAAATGAAAAGATCATGGAAAAAGTTGGGAAAATTGTATAGTTTATAGCATCATTTCTCAACCTATGGGGCCCAACCCACTGTGGTGCCCTGAAGGGGAATTTGGTGGGTTGCAAAGTTGGGCTCGAAAATTTATTTACTGTCTCCTAAACTTATTACATTTAACCTCTTCAGTCCCAAGCATCTCGATCGAGATACCCAAAAGTAAGCCTCACGGTCCCAAGCATGTCGATCGAGAGGCTGTGTCAAGGTCGTAGTTTTTACGTTATAACGTTTGTATTTTTGGCTAGAATTTCGATTTTTTTTTATATATTGTTCCTAACACATGTATTTAACAGAAATTTTTTTTTTGTCTTCATGAACATGGAGGGGAAAAGGCGGGAAAAGTGACTTCTCTTTTGCGTCTGTTTTCAAGGGAAATGTTTTGCCGACAAATTAAGACTGGCTTTCTTGTTCTAAAGCAATGCTTTTCACTCCCGCCTGTGAACTGCATTCGAAGGAAGCTTGTTTATCAGTATCCGATGTCAATGAAAGTTTTCCGTGAGGGTGCAAGCAGGGGGTGGGGGAGGGGGAAGACTGGTTGTTGAATCTGCGTTGTGAGAATGGAATTTCGAAGCGTGCTGAAGGAAACCTTTGTTTTTTTAGCACAAGTGTCCACAAGTTGCGACAGGGGTTACCCTGCATTGTCTAAAAATAGAATTTCAAGCAGCTGCAAGAATCGGCGCTCATTTATCACTGCGTTCTAGCTTTTCGTCCGTGAATGTTGTGCGTAGGTGTCGTTTTGTGCCCAAGTGTGAGGACATTTTTTTGGGTGGTGACAATTTTTTAAAATAATTTTTGGGGGTTTTCTCCCTTCCCCCTCCTGGCATAAATTTTGCATTTTGACATTTTTTTTGGGGTGGGGGCGGGGGGAAACCATTTTTTTTAAGAAAAGTATTTTTGAGGGGATTTCCCCCTCCATATGTACACCGAATGTGCATAAATTATATATCGCCTGAATCTGTGATTCATTCTGCGTACAACGGTATATCGTTCATATCTCCAGGGCAAATAGTATCTGAGCTAAAGTCATTTCAAGGTACTGCTGCATTTTGAAGCTTGAATCAGTGGCATGCCAACCATTCCTTTTGGGGGTACAACTCAAGTTACATTGGTCATATGATAATAATGCAAATATTTTTGTGTTCCTTACATGTCAGCGATCATTTCCATGTGCATGTCGACACTGTCATGTACTTTTTTCTTGGGGGGAGGGTGGGGGAACCAAATTTTTTTTTCCGAAATTTTGGAATTTTGAGAGTTAGCCCCCTCCCCCCACCACATATATGCTGAATTTGCATAAATTTCATATAGTCTGAATCTGGTTCATTCCGCGTACAACGGTATATCACTCATCTCTCTAGGGCAATTAGTCTCCGATCTACACTCATTTAATTGAAACTCTGCATTTTGCTTAAAATCGGCTTGGGACAGAGAGGCTTACTAGTGAAAATGGCCTTGGGACTGAAAAGGTTAAATTCCTAAGATATATTGTTTTAACAATTTAAATTCAACCCATGTTGTACGTAGTCTAAACTCTACGTTTGTGTTATTCGTGCTCTAACATTTTATTTACCGGCATATCTCTGATGTTTAATTCAAGAGAATCGGATATCTGTTGTTTTAGTTTCGGTTGCAACAAAGAGTTCTTAATTATCTGTGTGTCACATGGTGTTGCTTGATATTTCCAACCGCGCGCACGCGCGTGTGTTGTGCGTGTGCGTTAGGACATTGCATGTAGGTATGGAAAAAAAATATTTTTAAAATTATAGGGTGCACCCCTCCTATGTTGTTTCTACTGGCAAAATATGAATGCATACCAAATTTTAGGTCATTTGGTGATGTTTTGACCCCCGCCCAACACGATTAACTGATTTAGTTTATTAATCATCGTTTTCCTACACTAAAATCATGACAAAAATGTTTGCAATGTAAGACAGTTTATTATACAGAGAAGACAAACTCCATATATAGTAACTAACAAGTATGGTGATAGTGAAATCATTTGAAATCACTTTACTGGATTTATGGTTTTATGGAGGAGAGTGCTGTTAAGTTCTTTAATGTCTCTTTTTGAAAGTTGGGTATTTTTTGCGGTGATATTCGATCACTTGCAATAAGAACTGTTTTTTGTGTTTCATCATTGGTAACACTAGTTGAGAAGTCTTGGATTAGTTTCACAGCCCGTTCCGACAGATCATTCACCACTTTGACATGCCGCACATATGTCTCAGCTTCTTGGTAATTGGGATCATTATGCCATTCACTAACAGGTTTTCTTAGCCAGTCGCCGCCAATTCCCATACTGTGAAACAAGAACCAGGATTTAGGCCCAATAAGGGATGATAGTTTTGTACTGTGGCTAAGAATAGGAAAAGTTGGATGGACCCTTTCAAACTCTTTTGGTCGAGGAATTCGGAGCAATGTTCGAGCAATCTGCTGCCGTTCTGAAGAGGAAAGTCTGTTTGAAAATAGAGAGGACACAGCACATTCTTCGGTGAAGTACCAGAAGTGCCTTTCCATGGCTTTTATGGCTGCATTTGCAACTTGAGGATCATGCTTGCAATACTTGTTCAAGTCATGCCATAGCTTGAGATCATTATACACTGCATCGGCACCAATGGATGAAGAGAGCCAGTTTTCAACGTAGAATAGTGCATTAAATTTGCATAGTGCTTCCAGTTTACTGATCATGTCCTTGTCATATCCTGCTTGAGCACAGAAAACAAACATCTTTGCAGGATACAAAATGGATGGCATCCATCGAGCTTGATGCGCTGCTCCTGGTTTCAGCCAGTGTCTCACCCAGAAGTATCAACATCAATTCAGCACACTCCCGAAAGTCAGCGCGAGGTAGCAAGTTATTTCTATTTGGAGTAGAAAGTATTCTCTTCAGTGATTGTATAGAATTTTCCATAGAGAGTTTCAAACTCCTGTCTTTGATTTCTAGGATGTTAAAACCAGCTTCTGTGTTAATAGTTGACCAAATAGAGTCTCTGAATTGAATGATATTGGTGTTTCAGGACCTGATGTTGCACCAAACATTTCTTTGTGAACTGAACTCGGAATTCTTTCAAATATGTGATGCCGACAAGCCAGCATAAACAACTTCTTGTCAAAGAGATTTTCCAGCCTAACACAAGCTCCAATTTTCCATCCTGAGTTTGAAGCTGTAGTGTCAAAAACAAGGGATCTCACATTATCTGAAATGTCCCACTCGTTTGCTAGGGCAAACGTAGCGCTTGCTTGTTCTTCACCTGTTGTGTTTGTAATTACAGGGATACCAAGAACTTTGCCTTCTTCACAGACTGGCATACCAGATACCAAAATCACTAGTCTTTCTTTGTTTTCTTTTTTGAAGTCTGGAACCAGCTTACCATCCCAATGTAGTGTTGAGTGCTTCGGTGCTGTGAATGTAGCCTTAATTGCTTGCGCTGATGATTTCCTAACTTCCTTACCTGCTGTCCAAGTGCTTTTAATTGAAAGAGTTGCTTTTTTCAGTGGAACTCCACCTTCTGTAAGAATTGCTCCCATGAATGCTGTTCGTTGACCAGCTGATAGATTAAGCCTGTCTCCCATGGTTGATATGATTTTGCTTGTAAATGGATTTCTTGGTAGATTTAAAGCAATTGACGAACTTTTTCTACGAAGTGTTGTACCTGTACCTGTTGCGCCACTGCTAGTTGAAGGAAATACAAACTCAGGATCTTCAATTGCATCAGGTTCAGCATCAAAGCCATCCAAATCACTTGAATCAAGGCTACCAACTTTATCAAATTCTAGACTAGTACTTGTGTTTATGTTTGTCTTGGTTGAAGCTTCTTCTTGGCGACGCTTCTCCCTCAGAGCACGCTCAATTTCTTTTTCGTTATGAGATAATTTCCTCATAACTTTTGCAAAGTATGTCTTATCAAAAACACCTAACTCCATTTTTCGACATGATCTTTGATCTTCTAAGAATTGCACATCTTCCAGAATCATTTTCCTAGTCCTACATCTGTCATGTTCTATAATAGAAATAGCATTGTCATGTGCTATGTCAAAGAGTAGAAGAAGAGATTTGAGAAAGCTTTCACTCTCAGCTGGGAAGTTCTTCCTTGTTTTGTGTTTCCGAAGATTTTCGTATTGCACAATTAATTTATTGAGTTTTACTTTGGAACGCTCTGACAGGCGTCACTGGAATGCCAGAAAGCTCCCAAAACTTTTCTGCCTTCAGGATAACGAATTTTATAACATCATCCCTTTTATCTTCCTGCATGGGTCCACGATTGAGAAAAACAAAGTAGCGAAGCACATCCCCATTGGTGGGCAGTTGAGATCCTATTTTCGGGGTCAAATCTTGCAGTAAATTACTTAAGAGCCACGCTTCAAACACTTCTCTATCATCCTTTCTAAGTACCGGGCGGTTTGGTGTGGATGAAATTGAAGGAACTGCTTCATGAGGTGGTTCTGTTCCCATATTTACACTCATATCTGCCTTGGTTACAACTTATAAAAGAAAAATATAATAGGTTACAACTTGTTGCCATGTTGTTAATGTCCGTAAAATGAACAAAGTATATACAATTACAAACAACAGATCAGACAACTATTTTTGAGGTGGGCAGGGGTCAAAACATGGCCTACAGACCTGAAAATTTGCAGGCGATTATGTTTCAATAATAGTAACAATATGGCAGGGGTGCACAAGAAACTTTCGAAAATTTTTTTTTTTTGCAATGGTCTAGTGTGCGTACATGCGCGTGCAGTTGCCGAGAGGTGTCAACTGGCATCATTAACCCATCCGCTTACCTAGTCGTCGAATCGACGGCCTGACTGGACGTTCCCTTCCCATACCTAGTCGTCGAATCGACGGGTTCCCGATTTTCATCATGTAGTTCCTTTTTCATTCAATAGATGGCAGAGGTTGTATGATCTTTCAAATCTATGACGTGTATGTTTGTGCTGCTAAGTTTTTCATACCATTGAAGCATGTTTTGTTCAGTAATTTCTCATGTAAACAAACCTTCATTTGTTACGTCTTGCAAACATGTTGCATAAGAATGTTGTAGATGATTCTGCGATTGATAAGTTGCTTTTCCATAGCGATGAAAAGGAAAATGTGGATTTTGGAAGGGGAGATGAGCACGGGGGTTCATTTTATGTTAGTGAAATTGAAGAATGTAGTGAAAGTGAGGAAGAGGTGGCTGTGGCAGGAAAAATATAAAAGGTTGAGGAATGGAAATGGAATGCAACGATGTGTGTGATCAAATTTATTTGGTGAGTTTCTAATTATCTTTCAAGTAAACTGCATATGTGCATACTTATTACTATACTTCCACTTCAATATATAAAATTTTCACGTAAATTGCTTGGATAGTTTAAACAATATTTGACATCTTGTCTTGCTGTGCAACCTTCACGGGAGATAGCCAAATTTAAATGGTATTTCATGGCAAAAAAATTGGCATTTAAATGGTAAGCGGATGGGTTAACATCATCAGTTAGTTGTTAGACTAGAGTAAATTAGTCTTTTTAATTACATATTTACTTTTCTAGAATGAAGTATGTGTAATTTGTTTAAGCAAGTGTAAAAGAGGGCTTCTAAAAGTACTTGATGTTAGCAAAAACATGATTATAAACTTGGTGCACAACCTTACAAGTAATTCTGCCGGCACCCATGCTCATGGGTCCAATGAAGTGTAATATCCTTCAAGGTGGCTCCTGGACTGAAACATGTTGAGAACCACTGGTTTATAGGTTTGCCAGGATTATACTGAAAAACATGGGACAGTCAAGGAATTTGGTTTAGCAAAATGAGAATGAGTGAAAACCATAGTCTCAACATTTCACTCGTTTGATATGCATAACTAGGGATGAGACACATTAATCAGTACTCTGTTGGCATTTGTGGTTCAGCCACCTCTTTAATTAAAATAAGTTTTACCTTGTGAAAAGAACTGTGTATTTAGATGTTTTATTTATAAAACTGGGGTATGTAAATTATGTATACCTTTATATCCATTAAAATTGCACCAAATTAATTGGTAAAATTATCTGCAATTTTACTAATTAACTGACATTCCTGTATCCATTGATAAGAGTGCAAATTGTACAGTTCCATCCCTACTGTGTAGGGGTGTAAGGGGTTAATGTCCCGTAAGCACCCAAATGTCAACCTCATTTCCATGTAGCACACTCAGGTAAATTACATTTGTAGAGGCCAGCAAAGCTATGGTGTGTGTACCACAAGTCAGTAGTATAATCCTCTGTAGGGCTGAGTGTTGTCCTGTGCTGAAACACACTGAAAAGATTTGTTCCTCATAGATACGTGTTAATTTTAGTTATGGTAAGGGCTTGACACAATATAATATGATGGGATCAAATAGCTAAAGTGCTGGTGTAACCAAAACTTCAATGTCAATCTGTGTCGGTAGATACAAGAGGATTGATTTATTTTGTTTATTTTACTCTTTTCTGCCACTTTTGGCTAATTGCAAAGAGAAGGGTGAGTGATATGATGAAATTGATGAAGCAACACTCGCAAAGAACACCCGTGCCCTGACGTCGTAGTGTGATGTGCATATACAGAAGAAGTCTCTAAATCACTTGTAATAATTAAATCTACTTTTAACCATGGTGAATTATTTATCACTAAATAAATTTGAATATACTTTTTACTAATAGCATTGGCTTTTTCTTACTAGGTAAGCAACTGTCCTGCAAAGCCAGCACGTTACGGTGCCAATCCGCCAACAGTAGAAGTGAACGATAGCATAATATCTCTGCTGCTGAAGCTTCACTCTCACCTCTCTGGTATCCCAGACAGCTTTAATTTGGAGGAAGGTGAAAGTAGCAGTGACTGTAGAATAGGGGATGGGCCTTTCTTTGTCGAGAAACTCTTGAACAAAATTGGAGCTCTTGATCCATTGTGTAAAGAGTGCATAGTGGAAACTAAGAACAAATTGTGGCCTAAGAAACAAGAAGAAGGCGAAGAGGAGAAGAAGGAGAGGGAAGCTAGGGAAAGAGAAGAAAGGAGGAGAAAAGCCAAAGAGAGACAGCAGAAGCTAATGGCGGAGTTTGCGACCAAACAGAAACAGTTTATGGAAAAAGCTATGGAGACAGGTGAGTTTTGTGTGTGTTTTTGCTGAATATTAATTTCTGAGCTGTCTGTTTTGGAAAGAAAAAAAAATATTGTTGTAGACTTTAGATGTAGTTAGATATTACACATCTAAAGTCCTGAAACTACTTTATAATTCTTATTTGTTCCATGTACTCAACATTGCATATATGTGGGGTGATTAGAAAAAAAGTGATAACGGCCATAAATTTTGATGTAGTTGTAATAAGAGTCAGGTAAATATGTGTGTGTACAGATATCTAGCTACACATTGACTGTTCAGAATCTGTTGAAAGTGGTTGTACATTTGGAAAATTGGGCAAGAGTGGAAGTGAGGATTGTGATTTGTTGTGAGCCAAATAGGTTTTGGCTGCCCAGATCCATAGCTAACTGGTGGAAGTTTATCGTGAAGGTGTGATGTCAATGCAGCTTGTAGCAAAATGGTGTCATAGCTTTGAAGCAATGCAGTAAAATGCAATGCCAGAAAAAGTTCTGGATTCTGTTTTCTGGAACTTGTGTGGCTTCTTACCAGTGGAATACCTGAAACATGGTTGCACTGTTAATGGCGAATGCCTATTGTGAAACGCTTCCGTATTTATGGGAGGCTATCAGGCTAGGTCTTGTATGCAGTAAAGTGTTCATTATTCACAATAATGCACCTTTTAAGGAACACATGTCTGGATCCTACTTTCAGAGGAATGAAGATGTGAAAACCCTGCTTCCAGATGTTTCCGAAATCTTGATGCAAATTTTGTTCAACCATCATGATCAACTTAATCTCACACTGTGTTTGAACAGGAACAGTGATTCAACAAATCATCAGAGTAACCCATAAGCTATAACACGATGGACAAACTTTTACTTGCATTTTTCTCAGTTCCATACTTTTGTGTGCTCTCATGTTTTACTCCCAAACAGCTTATTTAAGTACAAGGGCAAATTGAAAAGCCTTTGCCCCATTTTTTTTTCAGCTAAAATAATAAACAAGCAGGGAAATCAAAATGTAGGAATTGTTCTATGTACCTTGCACTACTTCTTCACATAGTCACCACAACGGTTCAGGCATTTGTCCCATCACACCACTAGTTTCGAGTGCTGCTGTTGTAGAATTTGCCCAGTTAATAGTGGAACCCCCACCGGACAACGGTCTTAGTTTTGTCGTCGCAAATGCACCTGTATCCTGCCAGGAACTTCTTCAGTAGACTGAACACATGGAAATCACTGGGGGCGAGGTCTGTACTATACAGTGCATGCTCCACAATCTTCCTTGGAATGACTGAAGTCTGTCGATGGTCCTGTTTGCCACATGAGGCCTGGCATTATCGTGGAGTATAACCACATGGTCCACATCGAGAACCCCTTGGTGCTTTTTTGTGATTGGCACCTTGCAGACATGAGTGTGCCACAATAACTGTCAGCATTGATTGATGGTGTCTCCTCATGGCATGAAATCCAGTAGGAGTAGTCCTCTGCGATCCCAGAAGACCGTGAGCAATGTTTTCCATTGTGAGCGAGGATGCCCTGACCGCTCATTGTTATGAAGGTCTTCTCGGCCATTTTCGAACTCACAACACCACCACCACACACTTCTCAAAGCGAAACACTTGTCCCCATATGCCGGCTACATTTCCCTATAGATCTCGGTGGGCGTTCGTTCCTTTCTCCATAGAAAACTAATAACACTTCGCTGCTCATACGACGTGAACGTGTTGAGTACTTTGCAAACTGACAGCAGCACCATGGTACGTAGAAGCCGAGAGTTAATGCTGGGTCATTCCAAGAAAAACCTATTACATTGAATATATATTTTGGTTTCTCAATATCACTAATATTTCAGCTGAAAAAAAAATAGGGGCAAAGTCTTTTCGATTTTGCTCTCGTACAAAACAAATAAACAATTTTAAAATACTTGGCTTTTGCAAAGCACTTTTTCCCCTGTAAGAAATGGTCATTAATTTACAGGTCTGTAATGAATATATATAGAAGTTCTGCATTAAATACTCCTTTAGTTTTCTTTTTTATGTTAGATTAGAGCATGATTGATGCAATGTGCCTGATCGATATGTTGAGATTCAACTCGCAGTCTGCTTCTACTGTTTCCGTGGCAATAGACATTTTTTTTCTCAAATATTTATTTTGATTATTGTTTTCATAATTGATAATTTTCATAATTAAAGCCTTGGGTAGTAAAATGTTTGGAAGCATTCCAAAGTTATTATTATTATTATTATTATTATTATTCATAATTTCATAATTTCAACTTTTAATAAACTTGAACTGCCTAGCAGACTAATTGATGTTTTTTCTTTGTTACGCAGAGGAAGATGGTAAACACAGTTTAGACCAAAATGATGAAGAAAGCATGATTGCAAGCAAAAAGGAGTATGACTGTGTTATCTGTAACCAAACAACACCAAGCACTGATGAAAAACCAATGGGTCTTGTTGTTCTTGTACAGGTTTGTTTTTATTTTTTTATACACCTTGAAGTTATTGCTTCTGATTGTTGTTGTTATTGAAATAGTAACATTTGTACTGTATGTAATGTTCCATCTTGCACTTTCATTGTATTAGTATTATTTTTATCTGTTCACACATGTTCATGTAACATGAGACAGTCACAGGATTAATAGAGAAGAAAAACTTACACACTTGGAAAATGTAAGTATGTTTAGGCTAGTCTTACACCGGTTGCCAGAGGGGTTTCCCCCCTAATACTATCGGAAATTTAGTGTAGAGAAATTGTATCACCATTATTAAACAATATTAAAAATTATAAGTATTTCTCTAGCCGACAAAGATCCAAGCAATTACAGAGGGGGTGAATTTTATGCAGTTGAATTGAATTGAATTGAATTGAATTGAATTTAAAATTTTGGGAGCATCAGCACTTAGGCTATTTTGCTCCCGTCACATTATACGGGGGCCAGCCCCTTATCGTTACAAATAGCAACTCGAACGTTGCAGAACTAAAATCATAAAATATTAAAATGTTCTGACTTTCGTTAAAAGCTGAGGCTGTAAAGGGGCACTCAGCACACGTAAGGACAAAAGAACAGGACAATACAAACAAAATTATACTGGCCATGAGGCCAGTCGCCAGAGCCTCGTTAGTCTTCAGTCCAGGGTGTACTAACGTGGAAGTGAGGTTGACATTTGGGTGTACTACATGGAAGGTCACCCCTTACACCCCTTTATGCAGTTGAATTACCAAAATTCGTTATCTAGCAAATTTCTTGTTATTAGCACTCCTACACATTTTATTCATTAGTTACGTTACTTCTACGTGTTTGCAGAATAAATTGCCCATATTAGGAAATCAGTAGAGGCAATTGGGTGCCAAGTGGGTAAAACAATTTATTTTTCTTGACAAAAAGTGAGTGGGTTAACCGCTGCCCCCTAACGACCATCACTGTCTGAAATGAATAAACTATGTGTAATTGTTTTGAATCTGCTGCATGAAACCATGTTTTACTCTCCGAACCACAGAGAGGAGAAAAAAGGAAGGGCAAAGAACGTTGGTACCACAGAAGTTTGAATTCTTCTAGTGATTTTCGGCAGGTCAGGATACACACTACATATGCCCTTGTTCCATGCCAAACAGTGAAATGAAATGAGGTTTTTCTTTCTCTGATTGAACTTTCATGAACGCTTTGGCTCCCCTAATGAAAGGGTCTGCAAACTTAATACAATGGAACATCAATTGTATGTTCTGGGATTTTATATTTTCCCCAATTGTACATTCAGTCTTGTTTGTTGAATGTTTTAAAATTTCTCCCAATTTTATGTTGCCCTACATTTTCAGTTTGGTACCCTGAAAAATGTAAAATCGAGATTTCACTGTACTCTTACAACTACATAAGTGTGCTAGTGAAGAGGAAATGTTTATTATGTGCAATAAGTATAGTTTTAAAATCAAATTTAGGATTATATTAACCATTTTCACAAATGCCACTTTTGATTCCAAAATGTGACCAGTGTTTGTACCAAGTTCTTGATGTTTTATTCACCATAAACATATGGCTCAGTGAAACAATGAACTAGAAATATTAATTCAATTGAACAGTTTTCCAGTATGTGATTAGTTTAATAGTATCTCTCTTTTGGTTCCCACTGCCCCTATTTGTAAATCTATGCCAGTGTCTATGGTAGAAAGCACCTAGTACCTGCAGGTGTTACAAAGATTATATTTTTCCAATTTGTAGCAGAGGACAATGAAGTTCAAGATATGTTTAACAATTAGCCATAATCTTTTAGGAGCAGTGTAAGTTTTACTCAAAATGTTATATTTGTTTTATAGGCTTCAAGTGTGTTGGGACACAAAAGAAAATCGTCAGAAAATCCAATTCTTCCAACCAATGATGAAGAAAAGCAAAATCTGCGAAGAGATGATAGCTTAGCTAGTGAATTTGATCGTCGGATTGAAGAGGTTGACAGACAGTTTGACAGTGTATGTATGAAGTAATGAAATATTGTATAGTGAAATCATCTTTCATCCTAAATATGTATTCTTTATATTTACAAGTGCCTTTGATTTGCTTTATTTTACTTAGCTTTTTGTGCCACTTTTGGTTAATTTGCGAAGATGGGGATGAGGGGTGACATGATGAAATTGATGACACACATAAACATCCATGCCAAGCCGAGATTTGAACTGGGGACCCCTGGCATCGTTGCGCAATGTCCACAAGTGCCTTTGAACATATGAAATGAAACCTTATATTGAAAGCTGTTACAAGGTTTTAATTGTTTTTAAGTTATGTCTCACTATTCTATTTTAATTATATGCTACTTTCATTCCTGCACCTTGAGTTCTGTAGCTGCCATTTACCTACCACTTTGATACTATTTATTCCTTGATTTTCATTGAAAATCAATTATCTCTTAGAATACAGCCTGTAAGCTAATTTTGACAGTTGGTCCATGATGTACCAGCACTATGTGACCGCAATTAACATGTCACATACTACTGATGATATTTCAGTTTTGTCTCTTTTGTTCATTTCACGTAAAGGTATGCGATAATCAAATTCCTTTGCCCTGCAGGTCTCACATTAAACTGGAAGTGAACAGGAAAATTCCAAAACGCAACACTGCTACATACCTGCAGTCATGCCAAGTTACCTAGCATCCTTCTAGACTAGGGTACTTACTGGCATCGATGATATTTGAGTCGATGTCCATTACATTACATCATTTTAATTTATTTTTTTAATGAACTATAACTATCTATTGAACAATTATCTACACAACTTCACACAGTTGTAGGACCCTAACAGGACTACATTTTAGAATTGTCTCATTCACTTTAGTTTATTGTTGTCAAATTTAAATTTCCTTCTAATTGATCTTTTTTGGGAAGGATATACCAAATTTCTCTCCAAGAGCATGATTCTTTGAGAAAGAGAAACAAAACTAACCACACCTGTTTATAGTAAATTGTTTTCCTCCCTCAGCCAATGCTACATCTTGCTAATTAAACTGCCCTATGCCTAGAGACATGCATATATAGTCAAACCCCGATTTTACATTTTTCAGGGGCCCGTAAATATAAAACGTAAAATCCGGGAAACTTAAAAAATATGAAAACGTAAGGGAGGGGTGAAACTCAAGTGTCAGTAAGAACACAATCAACTTTTTAGGGGGTATATTGTGTCACAAATTATTTAACAACAGGATATAAGTATGATGATGAATTTCTAAGGACAAAAGCAAGACGTGCTGTGAAAGGCAATAACGGATTAACGGGATCCACTTTCGAAGGTAGGAACGGTGGATGACTGCTTCTAACTGCCACCTATTAGGTGCAGTTTATGCATCTGATCCTGTGAGATCTCTCTCTGTAAATTGGTAATTAGTTGCTATTTTTAGAAGTCCCGTGTAATTGGAGGGTGATCATTTATAGCTGGATGCCAAGCATCTTTATATACTGTAATCAAAGTGTCCTCAAGACCTGCAGAATGGTTCAGATTCCACTTTGAGCTGCATATGTATCCAGTCCCGATCAGCCCAACAGTATGAAGTGAACAAAACAAGCTTTGTAAAACTTACGCATTATTAGAGATCACAATAAATTATCAGAGACGCGCGCAGGTTTTTCGAAAGGGGGAATGGGGTTACGTATACTTTTTATAGTAGTCAGCCCTCATGTTGCCATCTTTTCCTGCCTTGACGTGTCTTCTTTTTTTTTTTTTAGAAATACTGGCTTATGATCCCCATCATCCTCCTTTGGGCACGCCACTGATTATCTACATCCATGCTAATTGACGATTTATTGTTGGATTAGGAAGTCTTGCGGAGGGCAAACACCCCTTTCATCAATAGTTTCCCCGTAAATAACAAGTTTTTTTTTCCCGAATGTTTAATATTGCGTGATTTATTTTCATCACGTGAATGGTTCCAAAGAAAAGCGGTGATTATATTATTCTTAGCATCATGGCCACGGTGGCTCAGTCGGTAACGCATCTGGGTTCGATCCCCGGCCGGTTCAAATCCGGGAACTTTTCTAACGGTGGAAGCGGCCCCGGCACCTACCCAGCGTCGAATAACAATGGGTACCTGGGGGAAACCCTGGGGGGTAAAGGCAGTCAGGGGCATGATGCTGATCACATCACCCCCACTCACGACCGGATCAAGAAAGTGTGTGGCGTTATCCCCCCACACCCCCTATACGCCTTCATGGCGTGGTGCTATGCACAGGGGAACACTTTACCTTCTTTTTTTCATGTGCATTTTCTTCCTGCACTGCTCTGTGTGTTCAAGGTGTATTTCAGAAGGCAGAACAAGAAAAGAGAGAAAAAAATGCTTTTCATTTTCTAACTCCTCGCTTTGTGTCATACTCGTGTTTCCTAATCGTCAAAACAAGACAACCTTCGAAGAGGAGATTCAAAACAATGCCATTTTCTTCCCTTCAGAGTGGATGAGTCATACCTCTGACGAAACATTTGGTTGCCAGCTGCCCGTTGCTCGCAGACACCCATCCCACCAGTTTGTATTGGAAGGGAAGGGAGGGGAAGGGGGAGACCCAACAAACAGGTGGTGGGTGTGCTTATTCTCGGCCAAGTTGCAGGAAGAAAGAAGGAAGGAAGGAGGAGGGAGGGGAGAAGGATTACTGCTCCCATGTTGTCATGTCAAAGCTTCACTAAAGAATGATAAAGGGGCTGAATCCTTCAATTACTGCATAGCTCTGCTGATACCATAGGGAGCATGAGAAAGCAAACGCCCCCCCCCCCCTTACCTGCAAATGAGAAAAAGGTGAAGGTAAAGTTTCCCATGAAATTTGCACCATGCACATATATATACACTATCTGGCCATTCGTCACCGGACACCCCACCAAAGGCATGTGGAAGCATCATGGTGTGGTCATGCTTCTCCTGGTATGGTCTTGGTCCCCTTGTGTTAGTGCGTGGAAACATGAATGCAGATGCATACCTAACGATCCTGGACAATTCTGCGCTACCGACATTGTGGGCACAATTCGGTAGTGGTCCTTATCTGTTTCAGCACGACAATGCCCCATGTCATACGGCAGGTGTGATCAACACGTGGTTCGAGGATATGGGTGTGCAAAAACTTGATTGGCCCGCCCAAAGTCCTGATCTCAACCTGAATGAGCATCTTTGGGACGAGTTGGAGCGCCGGTTGAGAGCCAGGCCACACCCCCCAAAAAACACTAAAGAGTTGTTCGCCGCTTTGCAAGAGGAATGGAGCAGGATTCCCGTCGAAACCTATCGCAATTTGGTGGACAGTCTTCCTCAGAGGGTTGTGGCTGTACTTGCTGCGAAGGGTGGCCCCACACGATACTGACGGACGCCTGAAACCGGATTAAAGTACTCGTTCCAGGTGTCCGGTGACGAATGGCCAGATAGTGTATATAGGGATATGTGGGAGATGATGTGATCAGCACCATGCTCCGGCTGCCTTTACCGCACATATATTTTGGGGAGGGGGCCAATTTGAAGGTGACGTGATCAGCACCCTGCTTGGGCAGCCCCCTTACTCTTTTGGCCCAAATACGTATTTTAATGGCATTTAGATGTGCATTAAATTTGGCTGCTCTCACAAAATATTGCCGCACCCCTTGTTTATTCATGCATTTTTCCTGGCACCATCACTTTTTAACATACGAGTCACGCAATGTGCATAGAGAAAACATTCTCTGCCTCACATAAAAGAATCATTTATCCCAACCTCGTTCCCCCCTCCCCCCATACAATTGATTTTTGACACAAATATTTTTCAGTCAGTGAGTAAAATATTGTCCTATCTGCCCATAGAAAAAAATGATCACTTTAGCTTGTGCGTTTTCAGTTTCATTCTGATAACCAGATGATATAGTGTTCATTGGAAAAACTTAGGGTTAAAAATTATCAAACTACATCCAATCATATTTTCTTAGGAATCTAAACGAATTTCCATTGAAAAAAAAGTGCATTAGTTATCCAGTATGGCAAATCCTTATTTTTTTCCCATTTTCAACATTGCAAACAAGAAGAAAGGAAAAGTTTTTACAAAACAAGTCCCCCTCTTTTTTTTTTTTTTGTTCCCGTCAACTAGGAAGGATTCGTAAATGTGTGGGCAAAGATGCGAGTAGTGATCGAGTCTCGTTGTCAATTTTCCACTTGCGTTTTTGTGGAGGGGAAGGGCAAACAAAGACACCTCAATCACACATTGTGTCCAAACTCTAGGGAAGGCAGCATTTAGAAAGAATCGGTATGGCAACAGTGCGCTTGTTGTCTGAACCTGCGGCAGAAGGATCGGCCCATTTCATCTTCAGGGGGAATGCAAGAAGTGCCGTTTTCCCTTCCTGTCCCTCAAGGGAGGTATGACAAATGCAAGTTGTACCCCCCCCCCTGCCACCTTCCACTGACCATGCCTCTTCGCTCCCTCCTCTTGCACGAAAGCCTAACATCTGGAAGTTCAAGGTTGCGTCGTGAATGAAACCGCTGCAGAAGCAAGAAATAGGAGGGAGAAGTCGCGTAGTCAACAAAACAGGTTTCTGCCTAATTTCAAGACATCGCCACGGCTCGGAAAACGTATAAAGCGGGAAACGGGAGTTAGAGCGAACATAAAATTGAGGTGAACGTCCTATTATTTAACATGCCCTTTTGCCAGGGCCTGACTGGATAAATGTATTAAGCGGGAAAACATATAATGTGGGAACGTAATATCGGGGTTTCACTGTACTATTTTTGATAGACACACTAAATGTGAGAGAGATTACATGCTGTAATGTTCATTTTTCATGTTTTTGAAAGGTGCCAGGTAGATTTTCCTTCCATGTTTTGTCACGAAATGATGCAAAATAAACTCTTAAAACAAAATTTATAGAGATTTTTATCGACACAACACTTTCTGAAGTCTTGAATTATCTGTGAGTTGTGCAAAATTACAGAAAATTGAATAATTCTGGTGTAAATATTTTGGCAAGCAAAAATAAACTTTATTATACACAAGAACGAATTTAATACTATGATGCTTTTAAAAAAGAAGTGGTTTTTTTTTTGTGTGTAATGAGTATAGTTTTTAAGTCAAGTTTAGGATTTTTTTCAGCACTTTGACACCAAAATGCCATTTTACACTGCTTTTGATCCCAAAATGTGCCTACTTTTTGTACTGAAACATTAATATTTTATTCACTATAAATATGTGTCCATGCCTATGCCATCATAACTATTGACCACATATTAAGAAAGAATTAAATATTTTTAAGTTTAATTTAGTATTCTATTTATATATTCCAAACTTGAAATTTTTCTTTCAGGTCTCCTGGCTTCTGTCTGTAAATTTAGGTTGGGAAGGTGGAGTTCATGTCCAAACATGTGGTCATCACCTTCATTTGGACTGTCTCAAGTCATATTTGCATTCTTTACGGAGTCAGCAACGTCAGCAAAATCTTGCAGTTGATAGGTATGAAAGTTTTGAAAAGTTTGTTGTAAAAGAAGAGAATCATATTACATAAACTATGCAATTACATGTAGTTAAGATGACAATCAAAGCAGTTGGTTGGGCCGTTTTCAACTTACAGTGACAACTATTACAAACCATTTATTTATTAACTTAATTTGAAATTCATGTAGAGGGGAATAAACAACGCGATTTATAATATAAGATGTAAGCGAGTTACTAAAAATATATCCGCGAAACTTACTTGTAAATGTTCTATTAATTTGGGAACTCGATGCTTCACTGTTAGGTTGACTTCCGGTTCCTGTTGTTGTTTCCTCGAGTACCGCTACGGGTGCTGGTGTAGCCATTTCGCCTGCTGCGCACGATGGGTTTGAGCTGTTGTAATAACGGAAGCCAAACATGATGAGCCTGACAGCTGTCACTATTCAGCTTGTGCGGAAAGTGCATAATGTCATGTGTCTCTTTGATTTTGGTGTTGATTAGGGTGTGTGATACATGCCTAACTGAAACTTTTTGTATCCTGTGTTTGTTGAACTTGAGGTGCCTTGCTAGTCTGGTAGTGGGTTGGTTTTTTTTTGCGTCCGCTCAACAGCTCAAACCCATCGCGTGCAGCAGACGAAATGGCTACACCAGCGGTAGTCGAGGAAACAACAACAAGAACCGGAAGTCAACCTAACAGTGAAGCATCGAGTTCCCAAGTGGATGGTGGCAGTGGCCACCGAAATTAATAGAACATTTAGAAGTAAGTTTCGCGGATATATCTTTAGTAACTCGCTTACGTCAAATATTAATTTGAAAATTTAGATTTTTTTTAAAGTAATACCTTTAACTTTAACCATGTTTATGCTATAAATATTAACTTCCTACATAAGTAAATGTTAATTACATGTTAATTGCAAAACAAAAAAAGTATTTATATTTGACAGTTTGTGATTTTATGACAGCGAGTCACTAAACTTGATAGATGAATAGAGTATATGTATATGTATATTTTGCAAGCTTAATTGCAATAGTGAGATATGGTACATAAATTAAAGAAGGTTGAAAAGAAAATTATCATGTTCATTACTGGCAAATTTCAACAGGATTTTAAGAATAATATTGAATGCAACTTTTCATATGATTATTATTTCAAAACTGACTCTGAAAATATGGTTCTCTAAGGTAGATTTTATATTGAATGTGGATCATTTCTAAAAATTAATTTGGTGATAGTTGTATCAGGTTGGAATCATAGTGGGGCCAGACTGTGTTAAAATGAGGAAAATTTTGTATTTATGTTAATATGACAATGTAGCATGATTTTTCCCTATTGCCTGGACCCACATATTAAATGATGATAAATCTACTTTGTAATTTTTGCCCTTCGAAACATTGACCATATATTTTTGCTAAGTTAATTGAATACATACCATGTAAGACAAGTGCTTTCTACAATATTTTTTTATATATATCTGTTACATCTTTTTAATGGGCTTCAATTATGTTTTCTTTAGGGGAGAATATTGGTGTCCATTGTGTCGACAGTTAGCCAACTCTGTACTTCCTCTGTCACCCCAGCTTGGAGAGTGTGCAGTTGTAGCAAGATCAAGACCCAATAGTATGGCAACAATTGTTGCTGAATTAACGAATCTTCTGAAAGAAAACCCTTCATCAAATGTAAGTGTTTAGGTAAATAAAGGGTTATTCAATAATGTGATGTTGACAACTCTTCATGTTTATTGTAATAGAAGTTCATAATTATTAAAATGAAAGAGGTATCCAATGGAAGCTTACGGACCATAGAACTTACAATGACAAAAGTTTTCAAAGTGTACTCTAGGTGTAACCCTGCATACATTAAGGCAATAGTCAAATTTAGCCTATACTTTCTCTATATTTTCATGATTGTCTTTGGTGATGTCTCAGTTATGCATTCTCATAAGTCCTCGGAGGTTGCAGGGAGCAGGGGGAAAACACCTATTCTTTACAAAACTCCAAAGTATAAACATAACCATGAGCATAAGATCTTCCTGAGTGACTACAGTTAGGATGAAATTTTAATTGATTACTTTTCCACTATATTGTAGAGTTCTTTTTTAATAACCCTGTATAAAGTTCATTTTATTGTATTATTGAATTTCGGTGTTATTTTTAGGGTAAATATGCATTGTAACTTGAAATTTTAAATGGCGATCAGTCCTTTTTTTTCTTAGGTCTAAGCTGATACTAATGTATGTTAGAACTGATTCACCGATACTGGTTGATATTTTCCTGAAATTTGGGTATTTGGGGAAGGGGAGGGGAGGGCTACACACAAATGCTTGTAATATTTTGAGTTAAATCCTGAAAATTATGCAAAATTAAAAGTTTTTATTTATTTTCCAACAATATTTTCATGGCCGCAGTGGCTCAGTCGGTAATGCGTCTGACTACCATGCTAAAGGTCCCGGGTTCGATCCCCGGCCTGTTCAAATCCGGGAACTTTTCTATCGATGGAAGCGGCCCCGGCGCCCACCCAGCGTCGAATAACATGGGTACCTCGGGAAACCTGGGGGGTAAAGGCAGTCAGGGGCATGGTGCGGATCACATCACCCCCACTTACGACCAGATCAAGAAAGTGTGGAGTGTTACCCCCACACCCCTATACGCCTTCATGGCGTGATGCTAAGCACAGGGGAACACTTTACTTTACTTTACTTTATGTCATGAAAAATTGAAGTTTTTGATTAAATTATACCTATTTTAATGTTCCAATTTAATTCTTGCATATTTTTTTAAAAAAATATTATAAATAGATTGTTTCAAGCATTGATATAGGTTTAAAGTGGTATGAATCAGCTCAGCCCTATTAATTATAATAGGGTTAGACTAGTCACACTAGTTGCAAAACAATATTTACATTCCACAAAAGTGTGTAAATGCATAGATAGGAAATGAACTGGTAGCTTGTTAGCTTGAAGCTAGGATTTTGTAGGAAGAAATTGAGTCATTGGTACATAGTAGACTCAACTTGAAACAAAAGTCTTGCAGCATGCTAGGTGGTTATTTCTTATTGTTGAATCCTTCTGTCATCTGTTACGTAAAAGTTAAAATGTGAGACTTTATAACTTTATTTTTCCAGACCTCGTCAAATCTTGCAGAAGCAATGGGCAAATCCATGGAGGATATGACAAGCATCACTTACCTCAAATACAAACAGAAGAGCTCTATGCCAAGCCCTCAAAGTTTATTCTTGTTTGTTTGTTCAATTGCACGCACTAATCTTGAGGTTGAGATAGTACAGCGTGGAGGTTCACTTTGTATGCCAGTGTCTGAAAGCGCTGCTGCCCTTACTCCAAAGAGATCATGCATTGGTAAGGAAACTATTATATGTTGTTACAGTTGGAAGTGGTAAGGAAAAAACCTGGCCTTTTTCCCCTCAAAAGTGTTTCAAATCAGTAAAAATACATTAGTTGGCAGCTTTCATCTACATAAATAGTATTTACAAAAAATCAGTCTGTGTGTTATCTTCACAATTCGGTACACTTATTAAATATAACTACATAGTACGTGCACATTCACATAACTAGAGTAGTTTTCTAAATATAATCTAATAATATATAGAAATTTTGGCAAAAAATACAGGCTCAACCAGGACTCAAACCTGGTCTCTGGCATACCATGCCATTGCTCTACCAACTGAGCTACCGAGTCGACCCTTGCTTCACCTGCTTTTTTGCTGTTGCTGTTTTGGTCTGTCAGTGCTACCACAATGTGATCTGTTGCCTTTGAAGCACTGTTGTCATCGATGATGCCTAGTTTCTTCCATTGTAGAGATGTAAATTATCTTGCGATTTAGCACACATGAGATGAAATGTGTAGAAATTTTAGCAAAGTATTCACTCCGTGTGCAAAATCGCAGGATAATATAATTATCACTGTTTGAATTTGACATATGAACATCCACTAAAAGACAGCCATTTTCCAACAATGTTCGTAATTATAAGTAGCTTAGGGTTCTACAGCCTAAATTAAGTCTATCTCCCTTGTAGTATCATACTGGTCTTAGTATTAAACTGGGTATACAGGGTGTATCATGAGAAATAGTGCAAACTGACACAGTTGAAAGTACACGATAATAGAAGCAGAAAAGTCTCTGTAAACCAGGGTCTGCAAACGAGCCATTTTCGAGATAGTTGTGTGTGTGTAGTTACAAGCCGCCACCGACTTCATTATTTGTAAACGTCGTCTAAGTTGGTAAAATGCTAATAATGTGTGTGAATGTGTGGTTAGAAGCTGTCACTGATTCAGGGTGGCTACTCACTGGAAATTATGTGTGAATTATTGTCTCCAGGAATTATACGTGAATCCTGCGTGATTTTCTCCCCGTAGATGTGAAAAATTGCAACTTTTATAAATCCAAATTCAATTGAATTTATACATATTTATAAATACCCTGAAACAAGTTATTCACAGTTTAGCTTTTATGTTTATGGAGGAAAGTGAATAAATCTGTGTGGAGAATAAACAGAATTATCTCAGTTCATTTGATTTGTTAGTGTCCTTTGTAGAACAATCTATCTGACATATGGAAAATTATTGCAAGATAAGATATTTTGAAGCTGATTACGTAAATTTGAGTTTGAAATTCTCATACGATAAACATTTTTTTTTAGTAGATTTGCATATTCCTTGACATTTGTGACTTGTGTTTGTAGATGAATGTTGTCTCTGTGTGTAAAATGACAAATGCAAACTCTGCACCTTAAATTAAATATTTCAAATATATATATACCGTTTAATTGAATTGAATTAGATTTTTTGGATACATTGGAATCGCACAGATCCTTTATATTGTTAATATATTTGTGTGTGTGGGAGGTGAGAGGCAATAGTACATAATGTTGAAATAGAGAAAACATCTAATTATACCCTTGAATTTTTGGAAATTTCGCCTTGGAAAACGGGAATATACTTGAATTTTATCATGGTCGTAGAGTAGCCACCCTGTGATTGCATTTTGTAAACACAGTGTGTTTTACTCCTTGCACGTCCCGAGGTTTGGTCTTTGTTTACAAAACAGAACATTGCCGAGAGGTGGCGTTGTAATCAGTACAGAGAATTGTACATGCTTGTGACCAATTCCGAAATGACCCAGTAGTGTTTGAAACAATTCGAAACTCAATGCGGAATCGAGTACAGTATTGCATCCAGATGCAAGGACAACACTTTGAACACCTCCTTTAACAGGTATGAGTGTACAGTAATTGTAACATGCAACATACTACGCAAGAAAACTAAAGGAAAAGAGAAATACAGACAAAGATGAAAAATATGTTGAAAAGAAATTTGTGTTCATTCCATTCCATAAGGGATTCTCACATAAAATTGCAAAAATTTTTAGAAGATTTAATTTCAAAATTGTTTTTAGATCACCAAGAAGTTTAGAATGTACATTTAATGAATTCAAAATGAGAAACTCTTTACCAGATGTGGAAACCACAGGAATATATAATATAAGTTGTTCATGTTCAAAGGATCATGTAGGACAAACAGCAAGGAAAATGGCAATAAGATGGTACGAACACGATTTAGACATTATAAATCTAAACCCAAGAACAGGTTTGTCAGCTCACATCATCCTAGAGAAACATTTGATTAAAAACAGAAGAGTTTTAAAAAGATTGACAGGAAACATAGATTTGAATGTCTGGGAAGCTTTGTTCATTGCAAAAGAACACTGCAATAAATTAATGAAAATGGTAACATACACTCATATCCAGTATGGAGTTTTCTTTTTCACAAATGGAGTAAGACACCATCTTTAAAATTTAATGTAACAGAAAACATCAAGAAACTTTGTGAAAACAATAATGACTTTGAATTACCTGATTATATTTGGGATTCATAATTTTAAATAAGAAATAATGTGATCAATTTTTTTTTATCTGAAATGAGAATAAAACAGACGGCTTCTTTTCACAGTAGGTTGCTATATTACAACAATGTAACATTCACAACATCCATTATATAATGTATTCTTTTTGTTTAAAAAATTGCTAACCTTTTTTATAACTGTATCTTTAGTCAAAATATAAATAAATGTCCGATGAAGGGAGAGTGTGTTCTCCTGAAACGTCACAACGAAAAACTGTTTTCTTAAGCTTGTAATAACTGTAAACTACAAGAAAATAATTCTACAATGCAAGTAATGTGTACATACAAGGAAAACATACTAACGTTTTTTAAAGTAAGTAGCATGTTCAATAGAAACAATGAGATCTCCAGTAACTTTTCTTACTGTATTATTAGCATTTTACCAGCTAGGACGACATTTACAAACAATGAAATCAGTGGCAGCTTGCACCCACACATTCGCAATTACCGTATTTACTCATGTATAATGTGCACTTTTTTCCCAAATTTTTGCACCCAAAACTTTTTTGTGTATTATGTATGGAACATTTTTTTTCATGTTTACGGAACCCTATCATGTTATATATCATTGTAAAGCTTGAATTCTGTAGTTTCTGAATATGGCAACAGTATTACATTCATGGTGGCGATACTAATGTGAATGCAGTTGAAATAAGCTCATCACAAAATGAAGGAACGTTCTGATTTTTGTAATACTTTGGATGAAAGAAAAGATAAGGAGAAAGAATATAATATTTAAAATGTATTACTGGCCAAATAATATGACACATATGTAGTGTGTAAATGCCTTAATGAAAGAAATCTTGTTCTGCTAACTGCTAGTTTGACAGTCCTGAATGGGCCTCTTATAAATGTTATGTCAGTCATGGAAGAAGTATATATTTTGAAGTTTTGTTTTAGAAAAAGTAAAAAGAAAATGAGCAAAACCACGCATAAAAGTTTAAAGGCTATTTTCCACAATTTTTCACTTTGTAATATAATGTTATTTCTTGAACCTGGATTATACTGCGCATTATACATGAGATAACATTTTTTGTCACTTTTCCCCATCAAAAACCCGGGTGCACATTATACACGCACGTGCATTATACACATGTTAATACAGTATCTCGAAAACTGCCCGTTTGCAGACCCATGTTTACTGAGACTTTTTTGCTTCTATTATCGTGTACTTTCAACTGTTCAACTGTGTCAGTTTGCGCTACTACTTATGATACACCCTGTATACACATTCATGTAATAAGTGTACTTCTGCATACATATTATGAATAGTAGTTTTTAATTGTCGGAAACATTTCATATTTGACATTAACATTTGTTTCATATTTTATGACATCAGCCTTTAAATTTGACATAAGAGGCACACATGTAAAAGTGTGGTGTGTTTTAAGTCCATTTAATGCTCAGATAGACTAATGAGGACTGCACCTACAGGTTTAAAATTGAATTCGAACCATTAGCAATAAGTCTCCACTAAGGATCAAACCTGTTACCCCTTGATTACAAGACAGCTAAACTACATGCGTAGGCACACTCGCATTTGTACGTATGGGAAAACAAACTAGTAACTAGAAGCGTGGGCTGCTGCTACACCATGTAAAACTATTTCGCTAGTTTTCCCAAAGCATGGGATTACCACATCTAAACTCTCAACTGACACTGCAAGTGAAATAGGTTAGCTGCAAATGCAGAAAAAGCCAAAATTTCCATTTTTATTAAAAGAAAAGGAAATTCTTTTTTGCAACTCCATATGTTGCATATACACTGTTGTTTTACACATGTGCACCTATTACTATGGAAGTTGATAGCAGAACTGAATGTCAAATACAAGGTATTCTAGAATTCTATATTTTAAAAAGAAGAAATTTAAAACTAAGGAGCATTTACATGATGACAGGTAAAATGAAACTATTGACACAGAAGTTGAATGAAAAGTGAGGTAGTGATATCTTCCTTCCTTTCTCGTTACTCTCGTTAGTAAAACTAAAAAGATATAATTTTTCTGTGATTGTTTTGTAAATATGCAGTTTAATTTTCCAGGACAAAACCTATTGTAGTCATCTGGTTGCATACATTAATAACAAAAGGTTAATTAACCAGCATTTACATGGAACATTTGCAGTTTTATATTGGATCAGTAGGTTATTATCATCAGATAATACTTTATCAGAATTGCCAAAAATATAATATTAAAAAAGATCTGTTCTTATAATTTAGGTTTCAGGGAACAAAAAACATAGTAATACATGACCTTACTAATACTATATACATAGCATAATATCTTTCTGAAATTCTTTTCAGTTATATTTTATGCATACATTATGCAAATTGGTATCTTTAGTGTTGGAATCCTGTTTATGATCTTACTTTATTAACATTTTTGTTACAGATTGTATAAAAGAGTCTGAAAAGGTAAAATAATATGTAAATGGTAATGTTTATCAGAAAAACTTGGAATTATTCAAAACTTGCACAATAGTTTGAGTATCTTCCACATTACAATTTAGAGTGACTTCAGATTATCTTGAGAATACACATTGATTATAATGATTATTGGAGGTGACCTTTGCCATTTGGTGTGCACCTAAAAGAGAAAACACAATTATCTTTAAAGCAAGTAGTGTATTACTTCTAAGTGGACATTGTACAATTCTTTCAGGCAATTAATTATTACTTTGTAGATTGTAATCTTGTTCCATTAACGTTTCTGCCCCTCTTTCAGTTCCTTTGTTACATGTGCTGGCAATGCATGCTAGAATGTTAACACATTGGCCAGCGTGGCAAGTGTGGCAGCAGGTGGCAGGTGTCAGAGGAGAAGGAGGCACCATGGCATTAACACCATACGAGAGAGATGTCCCCTTTCTGCTCAGGGATCCGGCTGCGCTCCTCACACAGTTCGTGCTGCTGATGCCTCTCACTCTGGAGCAAAGTATGCATTTTATCTTTTGAATTACTAATTTATTTTTTGAAAATAGTATATAATGTTTATTTCTTACTGTTTTATACACAGAAGTCAGAAACATACTACAGTGGAACCCCGATTTTATGTTCCCTTATTTTACATTTTCCTCGCATTATACATTCAGTCTTCGTGGTCCCAACACAGCAAAACATTATAAAATTTTCCTCGATTTTACATTTTCCTGCATTTGAAGTTTTTGTTCCTCTGAAAAACGTAAAATCGAGATTTCACTGTATTATGAATGACATTGTAACATAATTTTAGACGCATGTCTTGAGTGTGTGAAATCTGCACAGAAGAAAATTTGTTTTTCAATATAAATATTTTTTTTCTGCTGACAAAAGTTGTCCACCAAATGAATCACATTGACATGCAATATACATAAATATACATAATACACAAGAACTGTTATGTTGTGCTTCATTCTTATACAGTTGAAATAATTGGCAGTAAAAAAAGTATTGATATTAAAAATAAAATTAATGATATCTAATATAAAAGAAATAAGAAAGTAGTGATTTAAAACTAAATTATTACACATTTATTTTTCTTTAAGATATCATTTGCATTTTTGTAAAAACTTTTGTAGACTAAGATGCACCTTAAAATCATGAGGAACACATAAAATCTCATGTTGTTTTATGCTATAGTTTGGAACAATGTAAACAATTTTGTATCCGCTATATTATTATTTCTATAAAAGACAATCCAGTTTATTACAATGCACATTTAAATGCAAACCACTGCAAATAATCCCATTCCCAACCAAATAGGCATGAAATACGGTACTGCCTCTACCAAATAGAAGTTTAATAAACATCATTCTTCATGATGGATGCAGTAAACGTGGTTTTAGTAATGATTCCTTAGAGTTTTGTGTTTCTGCAGAAAACATCCAAATTCGCAACGCCGATACACCAAACTCTGTGTAATCAAAACTTCACTCTTGTAAGAGTAAATGCAGTGCTTATTTTAATATAATCATATTACTTTTCGAATATGATTTTTAATACAAACTAATTACATATATTCATTCATGTTTAATTTTAGCATACTTCACATGTGTCATAAAGGTGCTCTACAACTTGCTGTATTTCCAAGTGGTTGCGCAGATAAGTTGCAAGATGCCTGAAGAGAGGCGGGTCTTCTGGAGAGAGCAGAGTCAGCAAATGAAAAACTTCACTACGCTCGAGAGCACTTTAGGAACAGTTGTGGAACTCCTGGAGCACAGTCAACTGTATCTGGAGGATGGGGACTATGGGGATCTTGACGTAGAACGGAGAATGCAGCATCAGAACAAGCGTGACATGGAGACTGAGATTCAGCAGCTTTGCTTGCCTTTCCTCAGGATAGCAGCTCTTTTGAGGCATCACTTGTACAAGGAGGAGCTGCCTGAAATACGGACCGAACAAAGTGAGTTCGTGCGTTTGGTGTATTACCTAGAGTTGGTGACCGAAGGAATGGATTGGCAAAAGTTCAATGCAGCCGTGGCGTTGAATTGGATGGAACAACCGGATGTAATAGTGAAAAATTGGTGTGAAGAATTTGTAGTGTTTGTGAATAGGAGTCAAGTAGCAGCTAGGAATCTCGTAGATCAGCACATCAGGTGGCAGCAGCCAAGACTACTTCGATTACCAGACTTGTACGATAAGATTTTCCAGGTAAACTCATTTGGTATAGAATCATTGCATGCATTAAATTTAGTTGTGTATTCTGCCTTCCTGCCTGCCTCTATGCACATGCGTGCTTTTGTGTGTGTGTGTGTGTGTGTTTGTGTGTGTGTGTATATGTTTATATAGGCTCAGATGCTACACTCCAGTAGTAGTTCTTAGTGGAAGTACCTAATTATAATTCCAAAACTAGAAATAAAGAACCCAAAATATCTCCACACCTTGAATGACATATTAACTTGACACTTGAAATTTGAATTATTGGAGAGTAATATTCTTATTCGGGCATTCTAATATTCGCAGTAAGGAAATATCCAGGAAGCTGCAAATAGGGTGGATGGACTTCCTCCACTAATCACTATTCTACAGAACTAAAAAAAAATCCAGAGGATATAACTCTTAGCCCTTTATATCCAGCCAGCAAGTAGCATATTGTGATAACTGGTTGGGAGTGTCTCTTGGCATCGTCTAGTGCCTCTCCCGACTAGTTATGCAAAAATGATGCTGCGAATAGAAACCCAATTTTCATATAATTATATATCTATCCAGAATAGTCATAGGATCTACACAAACTCAAAAATTAAGAGGGCCAACCAATTTCTTGAATTACTTAGTTTGCAACAAAAATTAAGATTTTTAAACCTTTTGGTATTTTTTTCTTTTTTTCTTTTTATTACTTAACAAACCAGACCTTGAACTTCCAGAAGTTAGGTTTTTGTGCTAGAAGAGGGAGAAAAGAGGCATGATTCCCGGGAGGAGGTGCACAAGTTGCATTTGTCATACCTCCCTTGAGGTACAGGAAGGGAAAATGGCACTTGCATTGTCCGTGAAGATGGAATGGACCAATCCTTCTGCAGGTTCAAACAACAAGCAAGCACACTGTTGCCAAACCGATTCTCTCTAAATGCTGCCTTCCCTAGAGTTTGGACACAATGTGTGTGACTGAGGTGTCTTTGTTCGCCCTTCCCCTCCACAAAAATACAAGTGGAAAATTGACAACGGGACTCGATCACCATTTGCTTCTTTGCCCACACATTTACGGAATCCTTCCTAGTTGACAGGAACGAAAAAAAAGGGGACTTGTTTTTAAAAACTTTTCCTTTCCTGTTGTTCTCAATTTTGAAAATGGAAAAAATTAAGGATTTACCATACCGGATAACCACTTTTTCTTCAGTGGAAATTAACTTAGATTCCTAAGGAAATATGATTGGATCTAGTTCGATTATTTTTAATCTGAAGTTTCTTCACGGACGCTATATCATTTGGTTATCAGGTGAAGCTGAAAATGCACAAGTATAAGTAATCATTTGTTCTATGGGCAGATAGGGTGATATTTTACTCACTGATGGAAAAATATTCATGTAAAATCAATTGTGGGAGGGGGGTTCAAAGTTGGGATAAATGATTCTTCTACGTGAGGCAGAGAATATTTTCTCTATGCATATTGCGTGACTCGTATGTTGTAAAGTGATGGGGCCAGGAAAAATGAGTGAATAAATTAGAGGTGTGGCAATATTTTCTGAGAGCAGCCAAATTTGGTGCACATCTAAATGCCATTAAAATGCATACTTGGACCAAAAGAGCAAGGGTGCTGCCCAAGCATGGTCCTGATCATATCATCTTCAAATTGGCAAAAATCGAAGAATATGTGGGGTAAAGGCGGCCAGACCATGGTGCTGATCACAACATCTCCCACATTCAACATATATATAATATGTGTCGCAGCATGGTGCAAAGTGCATGGGAAACTACCTTCTAGAGCATCTAATCAGTGATCCTTCTCCCCCCCCCCTCTTTCTTTCTGCGACTTTGCCTGGAATGAGCACACTTCTGATAAGACTTGTTCAACTGCATTGGCGCCGCTCCACCACCTGTTTGTCTCCCCCTTCCCCTTTCTCCCATTACAAACCGGTCGGAGGGGTGTCTGCAAGCAACAGACAGCTGGCAACAGGCACCAATGTTTTGTCTCGACCAGAGCTATAATTCATCCACTTTAAAGGAAAGAAAAATTGTATTGTTTTGAATATTACCTCGGAAGGTTGTTTTGCTTCGATAGGGGAGACACCAGCACCAGATACAAATCGAGGAGTAAAGAAAAAGACAACCTATTTTTTTTTCTTGTTCTTCCATCTGATAAACACCTTGAACAAACAGAGCAGTTCAGGAAGGAAATGCACATGATGCTAAGAATAATATCGCCGCTTATTATCAGAACTAGTCACCTGCTGAAAATAGATCATGCAATATTAAAGGTTGACAGGAAGACAAAAAAAGAAATAATAAAAAAAGAAAACACGTTATTTATGGGAAAACTATTGGTGGAAGGGGTGTTTGCCCTCCGCAAGACTTCTAAATACAATAGTAAATTGTCGATTAACATGAATGCAAATAACAATCGGTGACTTGCCCAAAGAGAGTTGATGGGGCTCATAAGCCTCTGGCCAGTATTTCTAAAAAAAAGAAAAAAAACGTCAAAGGCAGGAAAAGATGGCAAAGTGAGGACTGACTACTATAAAAAGTATACATAATCCCATCCCCCCCTTTTGAAAATCCTGCACGCTTCACTGATAATAATTTATTATAACGTCTAAACATGCGTAAGTTTGACAAAACTTGTTTTGTTCACTTCATGCTGTTGGGCTGATCGGGACTGGATACATATGCAGCCCAAAGTGGAATCTCAACCATTCTGCACGTCTTGAGGACACTTTGATTACAGTATATAAAGATGATTGGCACCCAGCTATAAATGATCACCTCCCTCCCCTCCAATTACCCTGACTTCTAAAAATAGCAACTAATTACCAGTTTACAGAGTACATGGAGATTTCACACAATCAGATGCATAAACTGAACCTAATAGGCGGCAGTTAAAAGCAGTCATCCCTACCCTCGAAAGTGGGTCCCGTTAATCCATCATTAACTTTCACAGCACGTCTTGCTTTTTTTCCTTAGAAATTCATTATCATACTTTTCCCGTTGTTAAATAATTTTTTACACAATATACCCCCTAAAAAGTAGATTGTGTAGTCCTTCCGTACTGACACTTGAGTTTCAACCCTCCCTTATGCATTCCTGCTTTTTAAGTTTCCCACATTTTAAGTTTTTTATTTACAGGCCACTGAAAAACATTAATTCGGGGTTTAACTGTATTGATTTGACTGGCCCACCTTGATTTTATTGCGAAGTTGTGCTATCCTTCCCGTTACTATCCCAGCTGTTCGGGGAACTTATCTGTGCCATGCCCATGTCTCGTGCAGGTGACGCGTCTCGAAGGTTGCCTGTTGTATGACCCAACGTAGCATGATTGAAGGCACTGCAGGGACTACAGAGAACTACTGGGACTACTCACAGAATAAGGAAAAGTCTGGGCCGAAAAATTGTAGGTGGCAGCAATAGTCAGACGAGAGCAAGCTTCTGGGAGCCAGACAAATTTATTAAGAAAACAATGTAAATCAGGCAGCGTGATTCTTGTCACACACAGGGTGGTGAGAGAAGGATGTGGCAAACAGGATGAAGTCCCGATTCACCACAACACGAATGTCAGATTGAATTGAAGCTGGAGCAACTTGAAAATGTTGCAGCATTAGGTATTGAACTGTTCAGAAGTTCTATTGGTATCAGTTAAATGTCTCCCAAGCATATATACTTACTGGTTATTACGTATTTTTTTAGTCCTTATTGCTGAGAGTTCTGCTTATAATAACCCATGGCATAACAGCCCACTAGGGACAATGCCTAGTCATCGACTGCCGGTTTCGCTCCCACCAGAATGACCAGTTATGGGGTGACGTGTGGTCAGCACGATGAACCTCCATTGTCGTCGTCGTAGTTTTTGTGACCGGGTTATACTACTTCTTTGTAGCTTCCAATTTCCTCACGATGGTGGGTGGCCACTGGTCCCATACACAGGCCAAAATCTCTGGAAAAGTTGCTACACTTTCCCCGGAAGACTCAAACCTGTATGCATCCCGTAGCCAGAGCCCAAAGCTTGCACCTTAGGGCATGGCCACTGTGCAGGTCAACAGTTCTACTTAGTTTCCTAAAAGTGTCTCAAGACAAGGTAGACATTTCCATGTTAAATTTTATGAAAGGTCTCAATTTATTCTGAGAGAGAATCTTTGGAAACTAGGAAGAAACATTGGCTGTAAGGAATAACAGAAAGCCACTTGTGTGCACTATTTTATTACTAGGAAGTAATGAACCTAACATTCTCAAACATTACCTTAAAATTGTAAAAGATATGACATTTTTTACAAAATGACCTATTAACTTACTTTGGATGTTCAAAGCAAGAACTCAGAAATAGTACTAATAAATTAGAAACCAAAGAAAGCATCAGATATATACCGTATTTATTCGTGTATAATGTGCAACTTGGTTTTTGAGGGGGAAAAGTGACAATAAATTATATCTCGCATATAATTCACAGTAGAATCCAGGTTCAAGAAATGGCTTTCTTAGTTGTAGGTCATAAAGCTGTTGCTATACTGATCAAGAGGAAATTACATCATACCTATTCAATGAGTCACCTGTTGCTACGTGGACCAAGAGGAAAATATCCTCTTGTGTAAACAATAAGTCACTAACCCATGCCACCTCTCCCTTCACTGTGTTTAGCATCACAAAGCTTTTACTCTTTAACCACCTTGTTTATTCAGTAATAGTAGAAAGTGAGATCAGAATTATGTCACATATTTGCAGCGCTCAGGAAGTTGTTGTCTTTTATTCCTCGCCCAAAAAATACCGCTGATACTCCCGTGTGACAGGAGGTGCATGCTCGAATTCCGCCAGAACAGCACAGCTTTTCTCGGTGATGCAGAATATTACATTACAAAATTAAAAATTGTGGGAAATGGCATTTAAACTTTTATATGTGGTTTCGCTAATTCCTTCTTTACTTTTTCTAAAAAAACTTCAAAATATGCTTTTTCCGTGACTAACGTAACTTTTATACAAAGCACATTCATGACCACCAAACTAGTAGTTAGCAGCACAAGATTTCTTCCATTAAGGCATTTGCACTCTCCATATATGTCATTATTTGGCCAGTAATACATTTTAATTATTACTTTCTTTTTCCTTACCTTTTCTTTCATCCAAAGTACCATTAAATTCAGAACGTTCCTTTATTTTCTGATGAGCTTATTTCAACCGAATTTCACATTAGTGTCGCCATACTGAACCCTCTCCTTGGCATGTCACTGATTGTTATTTACATTGGATTTAGCAGTGTTGCAGAGGGCAAACACCCCTTCCACCAGTAGTTTTCCCGTAAATAACAGTCTTTTTTTTTGTCTTCCTCTCCACGTTTAATATTTCGCGATTTATTTTCAGCACGTGAATGGTTCCCAAGAAAAGTATCAAATATATTATTATTAGCATTGTGTGCATTTCCTTCCTGCACTCTTCTGTATGTTCAAGATTAAATCTGAAAGCAAAACAAGAAAAAAAATTAGCTTGTCTTTTAACTCTTCGCTTTGTGTCTGGTGCTCATGTTTCGTAATCTTCAAAAGCAAACAACCTTCTGAGCCGAGATTGAAAACAATGCAATTTTTCTTCCATTTACAATGGATGAGTCAGTATTTGCTCTGGAGTCGCGAGACAAAACACTGGCGCTGGCTGCCAGCTGCTCGCTACCCGCAGACACCACTCTGATGGGCAATAACAGGAGGGAGGGGAAGTGAAGACAAACAGGTGCTGCAGCGGGGCAAATGCAGTTGTTGAACAAGTCATATCAGAAGTGTGCTCAGTCATTCCTGGTCAAGTTGCAGAAAGAAGGGGAAGATCACTGCTACTGACATACAAGCAACATTTCCGACTCAAATATAGGCATTAAAGAAAAAAAGAGAGAAACTGACTGAATTGTGCACACCAGTGGCGGATTAAGGCGAGGAGAGACAATTTCCCCTAGGTCTTTCTTGCTGGGGCAGCTGCTGATCACTGTTGCCAACTTCGCTCTTTTGGAGCCAGATCTGGCTCTTTCGTGCACTCGTTTGACTGTGAACTGTGGCACCTGCCCTTTCCCCACTATGATGCCACCACTGGCTCCGGCCCATAAATATCAACTTTTGCCATAAATGTACATTTTGCATGTGACGTGATATTCGTATAGCTATAGGCTGTGTCACCCACCTCTTCTTTCCTCCCCATGTATTTTTATATATAGCGCTGTGGCTAAGATGAAGATGACAATTTTATCCGGGAACCCTTTATTTTCGATTTTATATTAACATCATTGGATTATTGAGATGGGTGATGCCGCCAAATCTAGGTGCTGAAAACTAAGCAGCACCCCCACCCCTCTGACAACTAAAATTACCCTAGTAGGCACTTTATGCAGCCTTCGTTAATATAGCTCCTTGAAAGTCCTCTTTAGCTATATTAATGGTGAAATTTAGCTATATTATGCACATCAGGTTTGGCAACACTGCCAGGATGGCCGTAGGAGGCAAGGAGAAATGCACTAGGCTTATGGGACCATTATTTTATTTGTTCTCTCGGGAATATCAAACATCCGATGACGTAGAAAAGTACATGGACGGAAAAAGGACACGTTGAACCATGTCATAGTAGTAGGAAAAGTCGAAACTCCCATTTGATGAGCCGTAACTTGAAGTTGATGTCCCATAAGGAATACATGGGTTTCGGTAAATACTAATTCATCATATTTTTCAAAAATTGTGCCCGACCCTGTGGCCGAGTGGTTAGCACATCGTGCTGCGACGCCAAGGGTTCCGGGTTCGAATCCCGGTCGGGCTTGGTTGTTTGTGAATGTCCATTCATCGATTTCATCACTCATCCCCATCTTCGCAAATTAGCCAAGAGGCACAAAACGCGAAGTAAAATAAACTAAATCAATCAATCAATCAATTTTCAAAAATTGTATAAGGTTTAATAATCAACTTAGGAAACCGCTTCCACTTGCCACATGGGGAGAAATTCATACTCTTCATTTCTGGCGGAGATCTTTTTAGTAGCATTGCTCATTTCGACGATATTGCAATAAATGCATGCCTGATGCGTAATTGTCCCTCTTCGCCTTAATGAGCTCATGGTGGGAACATGGGGGAGATGATGTGATCAGCACCACGCTCTGGCTGCCTTTATCCCCCTATTCTTCGATATCAGCCAATTTGTAGGTGATGTGATTTACACCATGGTTGGGTACCCTTTACTAAGGATGGATGATATTGCACATTTGATATCATGATATATCGTCAAGAAAATATCGTCAGGACGATACGATTTGATATTTTTCCTTATCCTAATATTTCCTGATATTTGCACCATGGTTGGGTAGTCTTTACTAAGGATGGATGATATCGGAAATTTGATATCATGATATATCGTCAAGAAAATATTGTCAGGATGATACGATTTGATATTATTCCATATCCTGATATCAGCAATATATCGTCAAATATCGTGATGATATATTGCTGACGCAATATATATCACTAAAATATTGTGAATATATTGCTGACATGATATATATATCGCTAAAATATCGTGACAATATATTGCTGACACGATATATATATATATCGCTAAAATATCGTGATGATATATTGCGAAATATCGTGACGTTATATCGCCGATATGACATATATATATATCGCCAAAATATCATGATGATATATCGTCTAGTTGATATCGCCTGCATGATATTTTTTCAACGATATATCGCCCAACACTAGCCCTTACCCTCCAGGGTTGTCCCAAGTACAGCACCTTGAATAACGTAGTGTTGAAAACGACCCAAGAAACTGGTTCCCCAGACGGATGACAAACATAGATGGCAGTGCGATCAATGTCGGTGCTAATTTTCTTATGAAAGTAATGCGGCTTTGTTAGTTTTTGGAATATATTATGTAGATTTGTTTGTCTTGAAAGGCGGTACGTGAATTGATGGAAACAGTTATATTTGTGGAGTGATTTGCAGTCACGAAATGACATTAATTTGGAAAGAAAAGTAAAATAAAATTAATAAATAAATAGCATGCGTAACACAAGAAGAAACATTGCAAAGTGATTCCGAACGTCAGGTGTTGGATTGTGTACTAGAGTTTTATTTTTCTATGTTGTTAGAATATAAATAGTATCCTGAGAGATATTTCATGCCGAGGCGACAAACCACAAGTGTCGCTTGGAAGCGAGCAGTCCGTAACCAATGCAGTCTTTCGAACCGTAGGGACACAAGCTCTGACTGCACCGTTTCCTCAAGGAGATTTTACACCAAAGCAACACATGTCCTTCGGTCCAAGGCAATTTTCACACCGAAGAGACATATGTTGCTTGGAAAGGAGCCAATCAAGAGCAACATTTCACATCGTAGCGGCATGACGGGAAACACAGGCCAGCGTTCGGTTGGTGAAATCCTCAAGCGATAAGTGTCGCGTGCCCCTTGTCGCTTTGGTGCGCAATCTCCCTAAAGCAAGACACTCGTTGCATCGCGCATGCGCGAACAACAAACCACGGCAACATGTTGCAAGCTATTGAGAAAATGGTCCAATTTGAGCGACGCACATGCGACAAAGCGACACGTGTGGCTTATCGTGTTGCCTAGATCTGTTGTAATGTGCAGTTTTTCGTGTCGCCCATCTGTTATTCGCACAATTAGCAGCGAACGCTTGCCAATAGACTGAAGGCACCATGTCGCTTGTCACTTAGTTGGGAACTCCCCCTGTAGCACGTCGCTTCGGTCTGAGCACCCTTCCATGAACATGTTGTTTGCTGTTTGGACCCTCATGTGCAATGAATGCTATTTTACAGTCTGAAAGTGTGTGTCACTAGTGTGACAGTGTGAACATCCCATGTCGCTTGTCCCATTGGTTTGAAAGTTTCCTTACACTCATGTCGATGGCACTAAGAAAGTTTTGTGGGGTTCCCCTTGTCGTTTCATGAAATCATCATTATCATCATCGCCGCGATTAGTTTAAAGCGGAAGAAAAGAGACAGTAAATATCCAAAATACAAATGCTTCAGTGTGTATATCTTTAAAAGAAATGATGATAATAATAATGAACCTAATTCATACACAAAAATTTAGTTGCCAAGAGCATTCCACGCATATTTTTTCTCCCGTATTATTAATGAAAGTATGACGATAACAGGACGTGGTTGACTGTCTAGAATGCTCGTTAATATCTTCGCGACCACTGTCACATTCATAGAAATGCTTCATGTAAAAGAATCAGACGTTGCAGCGAAAACTCCATTTACTTCCATTATAAGCAGACGAATACCAAGCACCGGGTTCAACACCAGCGCCTCTAGCAGATCATTTTCGAGTGGAACCAGCCAGAGCACGCAGAACTGTGCCGTTTTCCACACTACGTTATTCAAGGCGCTGTATCCCAAGGTACCCATTTATTTGAGGCTAGGTGAACTCCAGAGCTGCTTTATGAGGCATCTTAGATCACCCACCCCGGGAATCGAAGCTGGGTTTCCATTGTTGCAGTTGGATGATGCCCTACCGACTAGGCGACCACGGCTCCCCAGCAAATGAGAAAAAGTAAATAAATATAAGGTCTTTTCACCCAAATAAGCATTTTAATGGTATTCAGATGTGCCCTAAATTTTACTGTTCCCAGAGAATATTGCCACACCCCTTGTTTATCCACTCATTTTTCCCGACTCAGTCACTGTACAACACGCGAGTCACATAATCTGCATGCAAGAAACCGTTCTCTGTCCCACGCAGAATAATACATGTGTCTGAACGTTGCCCCCCCCCACCCCTCCCCATCCTCAAAACAATTGATTTGACATTAATAATTTTCCGTCGGTGAGTAAAAAATCGCTCGTCTGCCCATAGAAAAAATAATCACTTTAGCTTATTCATTTTCAGCTTCATTCTGATAACCAAAAAGCATGGCATTTGTGAAAGAACTTTGGATTAAAAATAATTCACAGTGAAATATAGACTAGATCCAATCGTATTTCCTTAAAAATCTAAAATACTTCCTATTAAAGAAGAAGTGCAGTTCTTATTGAGTATCGGATAGCGGAAGCGGAGGTTGGCAAACCCTTCAATTATTTATTTTCCATTCCAATGCTGCACACAAGAAGAAAGGAAAAGTTTTCACAAACAAACCTCCTTCTCGCTTTTCTTTTTCATTCCCGTCAACTAGAATGATTCCGTAAATTTGTGGGGGAAAAGAAGCGAATTGTGATCAGAGTCCTGTTGTTAATTTTCCACTCGGAGAGGGAGGGCGAACTTCCATTTTTTTCAAATTCTAAGGAAAGCACCATTTAGCAAGAATCGGTTTGGGAACAGTATGCTTGTTGTGTGATCCTGAGGTAGAAGAATTGACCCATTGTATCTTTACGGGGAATGTAAGAAGTGCCGTTTCCCCTTTGTGTCAGTCAAGAAAGGTGGGACAAATGCAAGTTGTGCCTTGCCTCCCCCCTCCACTGAACCATGCCTCTTCCCTCCCTCCTCTCGTAGGAAAGCCTAACATCTGGAAGTTCAAGGTCACGTGGTGAATGAAACAACTGTGAAAGCAAGGAAAAGGAGGGAGAAGTCACATGGTCAACAGAACAGGTTTCCCACATATAACATGGGAAACGGGAGTTAGAGCGAACGTAAGATCGGGGTGAACGTCGTATAACTTAACAAGGCCTTTTGCCGGGGCCTGACTGGATGAACGTATGAAGGGGGAAAAACGTATAATGCAGGAACGTAAAATCGGGGTTTCTCTGTAATGTTCAAGGGCTGGATAAAAACTAGTGGCAACACTTCGTACCAGGCTTTATTGGCAGAGGAAACACCAGTTACATTGCTTCAATGTAAGCATTCCATGTCGACCACCTTCTGACACAGTTATGGAAGCCATTTCTGTTGCTGACCTGCAGTGACCTACCTTTTCCTGCCAATACCAATAACTTCTAATTTAGCAAATCTTAAATACTTTTCACTAGTTATAAGCATTAGACTATAGATATGTTACAATGTTGATCATACATATGTACCAGAATTTGAGTGTTCCCTATGTGCCTTCATGCAATGTGTCTTTACATTGAGATTGAGTGAATACTAAGGTATTAATCAGAATTAGTATTAGAAAATATCAGATTAGAATTTCTGGTTAATTTTGGAGTGTCCTGTGAAATGTACAGAATATTGACCAATACAATTTGAATATTCTGGCAATGATGCAAATTTTAATTCATTCAACACCAAAATTTTGTGGCAGCGGAATTATGATTGAAAGACATGTTTATAATGTCTAATAAAGAAAATTCAGGTAGATTGGGTTGTACCTAGTCATATCAAAAAATTCTGTTACAAAGTTAATAATGAACTACATGGCACAGTGAGCAAGCTAATGTATTAATATTTGGATGTTACAAAGGTACAGGTCTTGCCAATACAGAGCACCAATCACTGTTCAAAATGGCCACCTCTGGCCTTCACACTGGCCCGAAGTCTCGGAGGCCAGTCATCGATCACATCATGCACCGTTCGAGGGGAAAGTCCGCCACTGCCTTCACAAGAGAATGCTTGAGACTCGCAAGGCTTGGATGCCTCTTCCTACAGACCATGCCCTCCAAAACGGGCCATAACCTGTAGTCCAATTGGCTGAGATCGGACCTGCTGGAGGGCCAATCAGCCAGTGCAATGAAATCAGGCACATTCCTCTGAAGCCACTCCTGTGTGGTCTTCGCCTTGTAGGCCGGTGCTGAGTCGTGCTGGAAGCTCCACGGCTCATTGTTGAACATGGTGCGGGGTAACGTTTTCACAAGTGGCTCCAACACTGTCACTTGGTACACTTTTGCAGATGTTTTCACACCATGTTCACGGAAGTGGAGGTCAGTTGTGCCATCCTATGAAACCCCCACCAAACCATCACTGAGGCGGGATGATGGCCTCTGAGGATCCGTGGCGTGTTTTCACGAGCTTCCTGGGATGTCAGGCATAAACACAGTCGTTTTGACGATTGTTAAGACTCCTCAATCGTGAAGATTTTTTCGTCCTTGAAAAGGATCCTCCTGTGGCCACCATTTGTGTAACGCTGAAGTAGTATTTTTGTTTTCTGCTCCCTCTGGACCTTAAGCTGTGGAGTGAGGAAGTGACCAGTACTTCGCCGATAAGTACGGAGTCCTAGGTCACTTTGGAGTACACGTGACATAGACATTTTCGAAATGTTCAGCTCTCAAGCCATCACTGCTTGTTTCCTGACAGGATTTCGTCGAATCCGCACCGCCACTGCTTTCACAAGCTTCTAGCTCCTCATGCTGCGAGGTCTACCTTTCCTGGGGCGGTCCTTAATTGTCACAGTATCTGTTGATGGTCCGATGCACGAACATCCTGCTGATATTCAGCTTTTTCAGGGTGTTGAAAATGTCCAATGGTGATTTGCCAACTTTGTGCAGTGTGATTACTGCCACACGGTTCTCGTATACACCCCCCCTCCATTCGACTCGCAGTGAAATTCACCTTTCTGCTACCACAGCCAAACACACAATGATACTGGTTATTGTTTGATCCAACATTGCAGGGTTACCTTGCCAACCTGTGTTGCCATCCCTGTCTAAACTTTGTAACATAATTTATGATATGACTAGGCATGTACAAATGTTTAATTTTAGAATTTTTAGAATTAGAATCCAGAGTGCATGTGTACACTGGTGTCCAAAAGTTAAATTTAATCAGGTAAACTTAGAAAGGGAATTTTTACAAGCAAGAATACAGCATAAATATTTAGTAAGGCAACAAGACATTTCCAACTACTCATTGTGCACAGTCAGAGGACATCAAATAGTCAAATGTTGCAAAGGGCAAGAAGTACATTGCATCAGACCACCTGAGTGCCTCAGTCCTTATCTTGCTCTCATCATGAGCAAGACTCTATTCTTTGTTGGTGGTGAGCAGACAGTAGTGTGCATATGATGCAAATGTGCAATTTAGTTTTTCTGTTGCAAGGTAGAATAATGAGACCAGTGAAAGCAGGGCAGACACGAGCCAAAGTCTCCATGGCTTTCTATGTGCCATGAAGCATCATCTCCATGGTTTTAATACCACCTCTTAAAGAGACCAGTATCTTGCATTAAAGTGCCAGAAACCCATCATTGCATGCCCGGATCAAGCCTAAAAAAAAATGTTAGGCCCATTTACAGTAATTAGGAGCATCGCCACTTGATCCTGAGTCCAGATTTAGTTTGTAAACAGATTTGTCCCGCACATTGTTATGGGATAGACCCATCCCATGAACATTATGGCAAGTGACCAGTTTGGTGGTGTGAGCAGCCATCAATGGATGTATTGAGCTAAACTTTTCCAGGTAAAAGGGCAAGGTATTAGAACCTCATGTGAAACATTTCAGAAGTGCAGGAGGCCTAGAGTTCATATTCATGGATGATAATGTACATCCTCGCAGCACACACCGTATAGAAGGTTTTCTCAAAAGTGAAGATAAAAATATCTCTAGATGGAAATTTGGTAGAACTCATGTATGATCAGTAGAGCCCCGATGTCAGAGCACTAAAATTTGCCCAAAAAGGCACCAAAGTGGAAAAATATCCACTAAAAATAAAAAGGCATATAATAGGCATTCACTTAAAATATTAAGTATAATAAATTGCCTCAAATTAAAATTCTCATCCAAAATGTAAGACTTCCATAATACTAACAGCTGTAACTTCCATAATACTAACAGCTGTAATTTCTTAATGTAGGGTGAGTATTATGTATTTTTTTTTTTTAATTTGAATGGAAATAATATCTATACAGCATTGAATCATTTTCAAAACAGAAAAATTATCTGTTCAATCCTCAAATAATTGAACAGTAACTGTATAAGAACAGTGGCTCTGCATTCATAATGATGGAGGCTTTCTTAAAGGAACAGTCAGGATTCGAACCTGGAATCTTGGTATCGAAACTGACTGTTGACCATTCTATGCACTCAATCACAGGGCCAGAAGCAAAAATAGTGACAGATGGGCTTGGATTAACTTCTTTTTAGGTGCCACATTGAAAATTATGTTAAGGGGGCAATTGCTTTTTATTCTCTTGTTTATTGAATATTTATTGCTTAGTTGCAGTTACCAAAAGGAGGGGAGGAGACACCTTCTTACTACTTGAATTCACCTGTGGGGAAACTAAACTACAAAGGCAAAAAACACCCGTTTTGCTGTTGGAAGTATTATTTCCTCCCCCTTTTGAAACATTTTAGTCATTTACAAGCACTAATAACAAAGTAGGCACTAACAGTCAAAGTGTTCAATTATAGGCACTATGGAATTTATATGTAATGATTGAATTACCCAGAAATATAGTTCTGTGCTGAAAGCATATGTCAAATTAGACATTCAGGCCAATATCTGGGATCTAGTGATCAGCCTCTACCAAGGACAATTCTGGACCTCCACACTTCATTAGGTGTAGGACCTAGCACCTGCAGACATCTTGAACAACCTCATGGCAAACGTGACACATTGATATGAGGTGTGTGCATGACTGTTAGAGACATTTACACAGAAGGGACAAGTGGCAGGCACCAAATTCACAAGTAATAAGTTAAAGTGTGGATAAAGCACACTAAAAAATTGAGTGGACCTAATGCTACATTCCTAGTTCATGGAAGCAGCAACTCTTTTGAACACTATCAGTCACGTGCTAGATGATCAAAACATGGTCCGTCCTTTTACATCATGTTGAAGGTGAATTCCAAGCAATAACCAGGGTTGCTGTGCATCTGGAAAACAGGAAATTTTGCAGATCATCTGGAATTTATGTGCATTTTGGTGTCTGCGATAGAAAAAGTGGCAAAATTTCAACTTTTGAGATTCGGTTCTTGTGATCCCACTCCCCAAAAAGATTCAGTTCAGAGACATGTTCTTCTCATCTTATCATTCTCAGTTATACAAAATTATGGTTCCATCCAGTTTCGGTTCTACATAGACTCGTAGATAATATATGTATTAAATTTTCTCTTTTTATAGTAGGTATAGTTGGAAAGAATATCAAAGTAGAAGTTGTAGTCCAGCTATACTGATTGATAACAAAAGTAGGTTGACAATATGATCATAATTTGGTGAAGAGGAGGTTATTATCTATTATTTTAAAGCTCTTGTTGACATTTACATTTGGTGTAACAAGAAAATAAATTTTGTTAGCAAGATTATAACACTAGTAGAATTTTACATAATGATTGTTAGCCTGACTGTTATCTGTTGATTCTGCATAATAGTAGTAACTACATGAATAGTGCAGAAAGCAAATATAGTGTCATAGAAAATGCTGCTTTTTTTGTTTACATTTATAAGTGCACAGCATCTGGAGAAATTTTTGTTGCATAAAGAAATTGTATATCAAATCCTCTAGAAAGTGAACAATTTTGTATTACTTATGAAGATTATATTGTTTATGAATGTCTTCTGTTGTATTTAGATTGTGGAGATGTGTTATGATGAAATAATGTACCTCTGTTAGCTTAGCCTGAAGGCTAGACATAAGTGATTATATCACCAGACACGTGTGATGCCAATTATAATTTTACATTAGACTTTGAACTATCACATGTTTTTTGTGCACATAGAATGAAATTTGCTTTAAAAAAAAAAAGTGGTGGAAGTGAATATTCATACTAATTCATAGATGTAATTGAAAGGTTTGATAATAAATTTCATTTTTGGACTGGAACAAACTTGGAAATGTTAGGAATTTCATAACAAACAAAATCGTAGCAACCCTGAATAACTGCACAATTCAAATTTAAGTACAAAAGTTTTGTATTTTTGATTAATTTATTGAACATATGAATTAATCTATATAAAAGTGTGTAAGTCGCACACATCATAAATTATGAAAACTGCTCAGTCTAAATAAAACCCAACCCCAAACTGAGTGACATGCAAGTAACACATGTAGCATGTTATTTCACTCCAATGCATAAGGTTGCATATACAGATCTTAAAAATATATAAATAATAGTTGTTGCTCGCCACTTAGGCAGGCTGAAAAATTCTTTAGGGGCTGACAAAACCTCATAATATTCATAATGTGTCATTGTTGTTTGCATTTCATGTACCCACAGTTCTGATTTCAATCATTTTTGCAATATCCATTTTTAGTTCATTACTTGTTTTGTTTGTTGTTGCATGTGCAATCTCTTGCTGCTCGTGCTTACCACATTTTGTGCCATTGTAACATTTACTTTCCTACATGTCAACGCTTAGCATAACTATGTTTAACTTTTGAACACCAGTTCTGCTAATTATTAATGTGAATCTGTGGAAAGGCATGGCAAAAAAAAACTGTTTTAATTCACATTTATTTTCAGTATTACCATCGACGCCAGTGTCCACAGTGTCACTCTGTGCCTAAGGAGGCAAGCATATGCCTGTTGTGTGGTACTATGGTTTGTTTCAAGGAAAACTGCTGCAAACAACAGAATACGTGTGAAGCAGTTCAGGTATGTGGCTTTTTCACTTTCAGGTTTGTGGTAGCAATCTCAAAATGTAAGTTGTTGATTCACCATAAAATAGTATTTTAATTTGATATTATTTTTTTCAAAATAAGTAAAACATGTGAATAAATTATTCTAAGGATGTACAGAAAATTTTAGCAATATAAGAAACATAGTGCTTGTTTACATAATATGTGTGATATTACTATTTTGAAGTTTTAAGTGCAACAATCAATTTACTTCATTAGGAGCAACTAATTAAATGAAATATAAAACATGTTATTTGTGAACATTATTATTCATTATTGAATGAATTTCAAGGAACCACTCTTGTTGCTTACATGCAAAGAAAATTGTTTATTCATTTTTGACATAATACACCTACCTAATTATCTCATGTTATTTTTGTTCTTCAGCACTCAATTGATTGTGGAGCAGGAACAGCCATGTATTTAGTGGTAACATCGTCCTATATAGTGGTAATTCGAGGAAAACGAGCATGTTTATGGGGATCTGTTTACTTAGATAGCTTTGGAGAGGAAGATCGGGAACTGAAGTAAGTGTATCATTTATAAGTTGGATGTAGTAAGGGAAAATGTAGAATATTAGCAATATTTACATGTCTACTATGTGAGAGCAGGCTGCTCCTAAAAACATTTTTTGCCACAGAGTTGAGAGAGAGAGAAAAAATATATTACAACTGTTTTGGATGTCCAGCTTCTGTTTGTACTGTACCTTTTCAATGCAACTAAGTTTGTTAAAAGAAACTGCAAATATGTTGTATGCAGTGGTACCCTGAATTTACATATTCCCACATTTTAAGTTTTATCAGCTTGTTTCCCTAAGAAATGTAAAATTGAGATTTCACTGTATTTTTAAGCATAAACCTTTTAGATAGAGTTAATCCTTTGCACGTGTAAAAAAATATCCACTGCATGTGGAAAATATTTTGATATCGTGTTGATTTTGGTGACATTGTCAGCCAAGATAGAATCTACATCTGTGCATTGTGATCTATTTCATATATAACTAGTTTTTCCAGCATGTCAACATACAAAGGTGGCCATGTTTATGGATTTTACTAGAATACAGAGATTTCAGATGGATGTCGACCAGTGGCAAAGCGTAGTCTTAAGAAGAGGACAAGCTATGCAGTACTCCAAAAAGGGAAGGGGTGGGGGTTAATAAATTATACAGCCCATTGCCTTAGTTTTTCTAGGAAAGAAAGGGCATTTTAAATAACAACTCCTCTGTCAACATCATGCTTATTTCAAAATTCAAAATTCTTGGTCACGTTATTGATATAAAAATCATATAATAAAATACTTGTTATTACTTATAGCTTCCTGTACACACAATTTGAATTACCCATGTTTGTTTTGGTAAATTCGCAACACACCAAACAAAGAGAACACTCGCTTCAACCATGCGTTCTTCACACACAAATTGAATATGTTCCGAAACTTAACAGAAAACTGATACCAACCTCGTAAAAATTATTGTTCACAGTAGAGCAAAAGAACTGACCTGAAGTTTAAAATTATATTAGGCTTTGGAATAATAGGTCATTACCAGAGAAATAGAATGCGCCAGTTCTTTTTTTTTTAATAATATATCATATTAATAAAAATAATATTTCAAGTTTGATAGCATTTAGGACTTAATGTTTTTGCTATTTGCAGGTCCCAGAAGAGAGTTTCGTTGTTTTTTTTACTTAAGTTTTATCGAAAAACCATCAGTTTATTGAATTTCTTTGTATAGAAAGGAAACCCATGATAAATATTGTGTAATATTTGGTAGTTGTCAACACTGGTGTAATTTGAGATGAGTGAGGCGTGAGGCAGAAACAGCATTCAATTCGTCTGTATTCTGTTTGTTTTGTACTTTCTACTTATTTTGAATCTTGATGAAATACATTGCATATTTTAAATATACTTCCATTACTTCATGCAATATTGAATGCAGGTTTAGTTACTATAAATCTGACTTTAGGGACAAGAGGAGAGAGTCATGTTTCAGCACTAAAAAGAAAGTTTGGTAATCCATTGTTTTGGTACCAAAAGATACAGGTCATTTTGTGTTTGAATCTGCATTTTAATGAATGTCATTAAGCCTAATGCTTTTTATTTTGCCTCTTGAGCTTCTTGCTCAATGAAAATCGCTATTTTTTTTACAATTGCAGTGCTATATTTAATACCATACTTTGATTTAAATAACTAAATATATATTTACATATCTATTACTTTTGTGGTACATATAAATCCATTCCTCTGAAATTACAAAATAAAGTTTTTCATACAATATTGGTGAGAAATGAATGGAAACTTGGAATTTTGCACAATTTCGAGGATAATTAGACTCCCCCAAAGTGTTGTGCCATTTTTGTGGCACCTGCAAAAGACCAAAATGCTGGAAAAGTATCGACCAGTTTTGGTGAATAAAATAGAATCCACTTTCTGATATCACTGATATCTGTTAATATGATACATTGACATCAGAATCTGATCAGCCCTAGTGATTTTTTCTTATAATAGTAAATAAAATTTATTTTCAAGCACAAGGCATAATGTTAACTGTTCACAAGCTTTATTTAATACCTTAGCAAGGATCATGTATTGCTTAATTCTAGTGCAATTCACAATCCTGGATACACGTAGGACATGAACTTGTACCTATCAGATAAATATTACTTTTTTCCTTTTTTCATGTTAATTCTGCATAAAAGGGTATCAAAACTAGATTCTTTCGACTATTTCATTTTCTTTTTTCCAAATCTTGTTGTTTTCATGCACTTCTTATATTGTATATAATATTTTCAGGCGTGGAAAACCTCTGTATCTAAGTCCAGGCCGTTACCAGCTTCTGGAGCAGCAGTGGTTGGCTCACAGATTTGATCATACAAATAAGAAGTGGATCTGGCATCGTGACTCATTGTGAGATGGCTTAAATTCATTGTGGACTACAAATGATAAGAAACAATAGATACATATATATATATTCACTTTCGGCTAACATTGTATTACTCAAGAGAACATGCATACAGTGTGTGGGCTGGGCCTGTATATTTAGCTCATTATTTGCAGATTCAGTAAAAAAATCAGTTACCTGGCTTTGTTGCAAAAATAAAGGGGGAAAGGTGAAATTAAGTTTAATCTAAAAGCCAAAATATTATAGCTCATATTCAATTCTATGTTGACAAGTCTTGCATATTTAAAAAGAAAATAACGTATGTTCATTACAATAATAATGGGTGGGTATACTGTTAAGCATGTTTTTCTGGTAGTAGCAAAAAAACAAAAACAAAAAGTAACGTGTTAGTCCACGACTCTCGTGGAGATGATAAGTCTGACACACTGTGATACATGTAGGGGCTGAAGCATAGTTTCTTGCGTACTCAAACTATCTGCAGACCCTCTACAAACATCACAATACATCAAGGACTTTCAAAAATGCCCCTCCCCCTGTCCCCTTTTCCAATCCACTTTGTTTGTTCCTATGTATGAATCTAGTTTGTACATATTCACCAGCACAGGTATTGTGATTTGTACAGTGGCCGTAGTGTGGAGGTGTAAAGGTAGGAAATGGACAGCCGCTACTTTTGTTGCTCATTTCAAGACTGAGTGTCACTCCCTTGTGTCACGTTTCTTTGCTACCAGTTCAGCGAGGTGGTGTTCATTATATGATGATCTGAAAAGAAAGAGGGTAGTATTTTATTAATATTTGTTCATATGGTATGTATTTTTGTGTTACATAACTGGCTTATGGCTTGTGTGCAGGTCTGAGTCAACTAACTAATCTTGGTTATGCCAAAAATTCTTTGTTACCTTGGATCGTGTTGTATTGCATAATATAGAGTGCAGTCGAACAGTCACAGAGCACTAAAAAAAATAAAGCACATGAACTTGTACCTAATTGTCAGAAAAATTGTATTTCCTTTTTTTATTTATAATAGAACTGCATGGAGGAGATCGATCTTAGATTTAAGGGTGTTTTCAATGTAAAAAAGGGAGAAAATACTTTCATCTGCAAGTGTAAGCTGAAAATTCTGTGAAATGCTCTGCAGTGATTTTGTAATTATGGTAAGGTTTTTGAGCAGGTTTTGTTGTACATATTTGCAGTGCACAGGCTTGTAATATTTTTAATTGGGTTTTTATTGTCATCTTAGAATAACTTCAGTGCAGATAAACTAATAGTCTGTAATGAAAAATATATTTTAAACATACCAAATATGGTAGGATGGATGGATATTTTTTCCTTTGTGGCATATCTACCCACTTCCCCCCCAAATGCTCAATAATATTACAGACAGCACATATTTGATTTATGTGATTGACAATGGGCAAATATCACATTAAATTATGACAAGACACTTCTTTCTGCTGGAATGTTGCATGCTATGATGAACTATTCTTCAATTCATTACAATTTTTTGCCTCCTATAGAACAGAAAAATCTCTTACTTCCATCTTAAAAATTGTAATTATGTAAGACTTACATGTATTGTGTACAGATTCAAAGCATTGTGGACAGTTGTACATTTCTCATTAAAGGAACTAATTAAAAAAGAATGTTTTTTTATTGGGTTCAGATTTTAATGCTGGAGAATGTTGAAGGTAAAAATTTGTTGCAGCTACTCACTAAAGTTCGTTATATTTTAATATGTCTTCCGTTCCCCACTTCCCAAAATTCAGAAACTTGTATATATTGTTGTAAGCCCGTTTTACCTGGGCTCTGAGGTCACAGGGAAGTTTCATTTAAACATTTAGGTAGAGCTTAATAATGTTTGATGGCTGAACCTGCTCCGTAGGAGGGTAGAGATATGGAAAGTTGGTGAAAAAGGTTATTCACGCTTGTTCATACCTGGTAGATGTGTGTGTTGTCTTGTCCTAATGCTTCTCGCAGACCGAATCGTGACAGTTCCAAGGTTCTATCCAGCGACCCTCAGTTCACCAAGCCAAGCGATCCCTTGCGCCTTGTAGCATGCTAGGCAGTGGTAACTCCGTGTTCCATCGTCGTAGTTAGCAGTGTAACGTGTTGTAAAGTAATCGGACTAGTTATCCATGTAGCGTCGATGAGTGTCAGAATCAAAAGAGAGCTAGCTCCGGGTAGGAGCTTGCTTTTATCATTCTAGGCGTCGAAAGGTTGTTAAACCTTTCAAACGCGGCAACCTTTCAAACGCGGTAGATCCTGTTTAGATCCACGCGTTTGCCTTTCCAGTTCCTGGTTTTACGGAAGTTACAAGTTAGCGCATTCTTGGGATCACTCGCTGGTCGGACAAGTTCAGGAAATAAACAAGTGTGAATATTAACATGACGAGGTTTTCTCGGTTTAATGGTCTCCATATCTCTACATTCCCCTTGTTGAAATAATCGAACCACTCTGTGATGGTCGACTACCTCGTCCGGAGTAGATTATATTTAAAAATTAGGATTTATTAACAAATCAAACTCGTAGAACCAATACAGTAAATCACTAGAAGAATCACATCACCGTAAAAAAAAATTGAAATCACCAGAAGAGTCATATCAAATCGTGGCACTAAACACCGTTGAGAAAAAAATATAAAAACACGTAGAATAATAAAAAAAATAAATTGTAGGTCATAGCCTCTTATAAACTCAAAAAGTATGAGCAAAATAACTAAGTTCTGAGGCATGGATAAAAATAATTACATGGAGTGTGACACTGAACTAGTTTTGATTGAATGATGACAGTACAATAAAAAAAAACACACATGTCAGCACAGTGTGAGGAAACGCCGGGAACCACACGCGGTGGTATTCACTGTTTGCTGAGTTCAAAGTACACTCGGCGGAACATACACAATGCTGGGCGGAGCCTTGAGGTATGTTACCTATGGCAACTCTGTAAACTGCATGCCGCCATAGGCTGGACGTGCTGTGCAGCTGACGATAAAAAAAAACACAAAAGAAAGAGACGTATCTCTAATCCAAGATGGGTAGTACCCATGGGCACTAACTTTGGCACTGTAAATGACATATGTTTGTATTAATAGCATGTGCCTCACTGTAGTTGAAGTAGCTGAGCACCGGAACACTTTGAGCCGATGAAAAATAACAATAAGTATCATGTGTCGTCAGTAAACAAGAGCAGGATGCATGGAGTGGGCGGGGCCTGTCGATGAAGATCGCCGTGACGTCAGCGAAGTTGAGTCTGGAAGTCAAATTTGCGATGGCGATTTGGGTCAAGAGACGTCCTGGGTAAAGCGCTCCACATCTGGGTCGCGGCGTGGAAGATCGAAAAATCAGCCATGGGTCCAGACGGGAACGGGTCCTTGTTGGTGCTGGAACTCCACAAGATCGTTGTTGGTCTCTGCGATGAGCCTAGGTCTGTCGCTCGATGGTACAAGCCGGTGGTCATCATGGGTCCAGTAACATCCGTGGCGATGAGATAATGAAACAAGCGCAAAAAAGGGAAAAATTAGGAAAAAGCAAAAGGTAGTGGAGCAGATTTTACAATAAGTGATGACGGGTTATAAAATCGATTGAAAAGGGACTTTCAGTTAAAACTGGTGAATTATTTTGGGGGGGGGAGGGGAGGTAATATCTAATTTGAATGACGTCGAAGGGGCGTTATTACTTATATGATGTAGAGTTATATAGGTGGAATAATTCCATGTTGTAAGGAAAGTTCGCCGGGGCACAACGGGGGGGGGAATTAGAATAGTCGGCTTAGCCGGAAATGAAATGAGAAAAGAAAGGAGAATTCAGCGATAATAGAACGAACTAAGTGATTACGAGACATTTCCTTCTGTAATATGTGTAAATGTCGTTTCTAAAAGCAATTGCAAGAATTTTACGTGTATTGTGGACAAAGGTTCAAGCGCCTTCGATTCGCTGCTAATAAAAAAAATTGAAAAAGAAGTGAAAAAGAGTAAGTAATAGATTTGTGTAATAGTTCACTGAAAAATAGAGTAGGTTGTAATTTCATGGGATATGAGCTATACCATGTTGTATGCTATCAATATTTGAACTATAAAATTAAAGGAGAGAGTGGGAACATTTGCCTATTTTATTATATGCTTTATTAACATATTTAGTGTATTGCAGCTTTCAAAGAAGCAGTTCGCGGTACACCTGAGCGTAAATAAAAAAAAATTTGCTATGGCCAAAAAGCCAAAAGTTCAAGCAAGTTCTACGCAGTTCATTTGTTCTTTAGATCATTGATCTTGTTCTATCTTAGTTCATTCGTTCTTTATTTCTTTGTACTTTTTTCTTCATTTGAGCGTATATGTACCAGCAAATGGGGAAAAAAAAATATTTGCTAGTTAGGATCATAAACACACTAAGTACTTATTAGTCAAATCAGCTAAGTGATATGTTCTGACTATTACTATGCGTTTAAACGCAAATTATAAAATAACATTAAAATATCTGTAAAAAAATTAATTATTAGGCAAGAGATGTATTATAAATGTTCCGACGATTGAGATAGCATTCTGTAATCCTGATCTTGTTAAAAATAAAAATAACCATGTTGTATTAAAAATAAAAATGAGTTCGTTCTAACGCAGAAATGAAGTGCGTGCACGAGAAGTGGAAGGAGGGGGGGGGGGTGGATGAGCGTGAGAGAATGCTGGATCATGGGATGCAATGTACGCAACGAGGAGCGAGGAGGCTAAAGCGAGTGACAACGGAGTGGCGTGTTAATGAATGTTAGTGGGGTTATCATGGCACTAGTCGTAGCGGGCTTTAAGTCTAGAAATAGTAATAGTGTCAGTCTTTTGTTTATTCCTGCCGGCGATGTAAGTTACTTCGTAGGAATTCTCGTTAACTTTGCGAAGAATAGTTCCTTTATACTTATAAGAGGACGCAAAGGCTTTTGACACGCCTGGAGTTGGAGTGGCATCTAGAATCCATACATGTTGTCCTGGTGAGTACTGCATTTTCCTAGAAGTGCGGTCTACGTACTTTTTCTGCTGTTCGTAACGCTTGTTCAAGTTGTCATGTGCTGTCTTACGTATGGAGGTCAGGAGTTCAAGTCTCTGTGCGTTCGTCTGGGAAACATTGTCGGGGTTCGAAGGAAGGACAGCGTCAGCTAAGATCCTTGGGTTGTAGCCAAATAAAGTAAAATACGGGCTCTGGAGGGATCCAGAATGGATTGTAACGTTGTGGCTGAACGCTGCGCTAGCTAAATAGTCACACCATGAAGCTTTCTTTTCTAACACAAAGACTCTCATAACTTTCTTTAAGTAACTAAATGAACTTTCAACTAATCCATTCGTGAAATGGGCACAAGTATCTACATATTTTAGTTGTACACCTGTAATATTAGCTAACTCTCGTAAGAGTAAACTTGAATTGGGTGTGGAACGATCTAAATAGATCGTTTCCGGGATGCCATGGACTAAAAGACTTTCTCAACTAGGGCTGTTGCTATGTTTTGTGCATCGTGATTAGCCAAAGGAGCTGTAATTACATACCTTGTACAACTATCAACTATCGATAGGAAATATTTGTATTTGTGCGTTTTTGAAGAGACTAAAGGACCACATACGTCAATATGAATTCGTTGGAAAGGATTTTGGGCTGGTTGAAATGTTTGCAGCGTATGCAGCTTAGAACCTTGTGGTTTCTTTGAAATCTGACAAGGGATGCAATGTCTAACCTTATCGTACACAAATTTCTTCATATTGGGGAGAAAGTAGCGCATAAGCATTAAATTATATGTCTTTTGTGCACCTTGATGACTTCCATTCATTTTGTGTGCATGAATAAGATCGAAAACTTGATTTCTTAATGCATGAGGAATACAAAGTCTATCCCTATTACCAGTTTTGATTTTATTAGTCCTGTATAAGACTCCATTTTTGAGTACATAAGAATACGAAAGCTTTTCTAGTTTAGGGTGACTAGCTTTATCTTTGTTTTCTAATACATCAATAATGTCTCTGAAATAGGGGTCTTTACGTTGTTCTGAACTAATATCAAAATCTGCTGCTTGTGCATGAAATACTTGATGAAAAAATAAGTCATCATCATCATCATCATCATCTTTCTTGTCATGATTAGTCTTTTCTATAGGGTTATCTTTGGGAAATTACAGGTGACTGAGTGTTTACTGTATCATTGGGAAGGACTACTGCATGCTGGGTCATAAGGGAAGCAGATGGGGTAAAAAGTACAGGCTTAGGGGTGTTGGGTGTCGTAGTGGTAATGTTCAAATTGATATAAGTTTCTGTTCGTGGACTTAACTGAACTGTGTTTGAAAGGGTAGCTTTTCCCTCATACACATTTGCATTCTCAATTTGGGTAAATATGTCATGCGACAGCTGGTGAGTCTTGTACTTTGATTTTAAAATACTATAATTAGGAGTACGTCCTAAATGACAAAGAGTTATTGTTGTCTTTCAACGACATTTCGCACCTCTGCGTTCGTAAAAAGTCATTTCCTAAAAGGGGAGGGACGTTAGTTGAATCTACTATTCTAAATGGGTGCGAATATTTACGCTTTCCAATTATGATAGGAAGAACGACAATTTCAGACACACTCAGTTTCGATCCGGACACACCTTGGATTGTGGATTGTACTTTGTATGTTTTTCTTTCAGTAGGGAGAAGATGGGAAGGATAAATTGAGATTTGGGAACCCACGTCAATAAGTAAATCTACCTGTTTTCCTTGTATGCTACTATTAATAAAGTATAGGCCATTTCTCTCAATTATAGGAACTTTATCTAATCTGGTATTATCTTCGATTTCGTTCCTGCAAGTCGAAGACGATTTTAGTTTAAAACACTGTCTCGTTGTGGCTTGTAAAAGCAGTTGTCGCTCTCGTGATTATAACGACCACAAAACTTGCAGGCTGAGGTATTTGCATCGTCGCGATTAGCCTGATCTCGACGTTGAAACCTCTTGTTACCATTACTTCTGAACTGGCCTCTTGAGTTCGATCGAAAGTTACCTCTGTGATTAGCTCTAGAATTATTATGCATCTTTTACCCCCCCGCTCTGACACATCTTTCCGCAGGCGCTGGGAAAGGGCCTACATAACAGGCACGCACGCCACTATACCCCCCGGACTCAACCTAGCCAACCAGTAACCCTTTCCTCTCCTCCCCAAAATTACCCACCCACCATACAGTAAACACTGGTGAAAGTACTTCTCGTCATCTATCAACTGTTTCTGGCAACACTGACCGTAGAGACGCTACGGTCAGTATTCTGTGCCTCTTCGTTTAGTAACGCCGATCTTTCTTCTTCAACTTGAAAATGCGACATAGATCGCGAAATATAGAATAATTTCTCTTCGTGTGGTAAGTGTTTACTGTCTCCTTCTTCATTAGTGTTTATCCGCCCTTCTGGCACCTTTTCTGATCCTATTCCTGTGTTTATATATATATATATATATATATATATATATATATATATACACCCCCCTTTCCCAGCTCATTGTCCGCCACTGGTGTGCACGGTAATATCAGAGGGGCAATGTGATAATTGCAGAATTCAGGTCCTATTTTTTTTTTTAATGCTATTTACTGCATAGGAAATATTGCCCGTGTTATTGTCTGTTGCATAGTAAAACATAAAGCAAGGGTCATTTCTTTCTTCTTCACACTGCTGATAAACGTTCTGCCTTCAACAGTTGCGTTATCTTAAAATGTTGAGGATTTTCTCTTTGACCACCTGTTGCTCGAACTTCCAGCCGATCTCCTTGTTTTTATGCTGCAGCTGGCGCCAGTGTTTTGTCTAGCATCTGCAAAGCTGTCGCTTTCCGATGATAGAAATGACTCATCCAGAGTGAGGCCAAAAAGTCATCGTCGATTAACGTCAGAGTAAATAACGATCTTCCATTTTGATATCTGAAAATGAGCAGGCTTCATCTTGTTTTGAGTTCATTTTATGCTGATGGGCTAATCGGGACTAAATATACAGTTTAAAGTAAAATCCAATTCCAAACCCGAATGATTACCAACTGCGACACTTTTTTAATGTGTCCTAGAATATGCATTGGGAGCACTGCAAACAGATCACAAGTTGTGTGTTTCCTTTTTCACACTGGATTACAATGCAAGTCGAGGAAGGAGTTTAGACTGCTCCCTTGAATGGATAGGGGGTGACTATGAAGTTGGTTGAAGCAAAAAAACCTTGACATTTTTTTACGATGTATTTTACACAGCCAAACCAGAACGAAATTTACAGCCCTGCCTAGAAAGGTTGTGTTGTTTCTTCCGAGAGATCTTATCTTACCAGTTAGTCTTGTAACAGACAATGCTCCAGTAGACCCGTATAAAATCCAACATTCATTCTGCCCGATTATCTCCCGATTTTTGCTGGCGCCAGTGTAACTGGTGTCAAGATTCTTCGAGTTTCGCTGGCAATAAGCGAGAGATTGTTTTCCTTTCCATAGGTCTCAGTGCAAACGGGTTTCTCATGAACTAGAATTGTAAGAATTTCCTGGAAGAGCAATGACTGTGCACAATTGAAAGAAAGTAACATTATTTTAAATCCTTTTTTTTTTTTGTGAAAACTCTGGCCGAGTGGTTAGCACATCGTGCTGCGATGCCAAGGGTCCCGGGTTCGAATCCCGCTTGTGCTTGGTCGTTTGTGAATGTTCATTCATCAATTTTATCATTTCATCACTCATCCCCATCTTCGCAAATTAGCCAAGAGGCACAAAACGTGAAGTAAAATAAACTATATCAAATCAAATCAATTTTTTTTCGTGAAAACGTTTTCATGTTCTATTTTCCTTCTCACACGAGTCCTGTCCATAACAGGTTAACTACCAGGATAAATGGTGTTACCGTCCTCAGGAATCTTGTGTCCATTTGAGCTCCGTTTAAGCTGAAAATTGGTGCAAATTCCAATAACGACCCCTTTGAAACATCGACCCTTTTCCCAGGAATTGTGTAAAAGGTTGTTGTATTGAGAGTTGACTGTATCTTAATGTGAACCTCAAAAATCTATGAAAATAACTAACGATTTTTTCCGACTTCAAGAATTTTCATTCAGGCTCCAGAAGTCTGCAATATTTAATATTTTAATTTATTAGACATTGATGCAAGGCTACCAATGGAGTCCTTTCTTGTTTAACTCACTTTCAGACATATCCTTCATTATAAGAATCATTGCTAATATTTATCTTTAAATTTACAAATATATTATTTTCTAAACATGGCTGAGAACAGTGTTACTTTGTGGAATACAAGCAATTCAAATACTTCCGAGAATTGAATGTAAATGATAAGCACCAAGCTGTACACCCTCTGTACTTTCCAGAATTTACCAGTGAACCAGAAATGATGTCAAATTTGGTGAAATCTGGAAAGCTTTGTACTGAAACAAATGACGACTAGATTTGGAAAGTGCATGTGTATTTGCATTTATAAGTAACAGTTGCTGATGGTGATGAAATCACAGAAAATATTTTATGAATATTATATATTTTCACGTAATGACTTAATTTAGCATGTGCACTACGAATTTAAATTGCATTTTTTGTAAAATTGATTGATTTGATTTATTTTACTTCGCTTTTCTGCCACTCTTGGCTAATCGCAAATATGAGGATGAATGGTGATAATATGACAATCACAAACACAAATGAACAGCACACATCACTATCCCCACAGAAGATTATACTGGGCATAAGCTTAGTTGTCAGAGCCTCATTAGTCTGCAACAATGCAGTCCAGGTTGTGCTAGGTGGAAGTGACGTTGACATTTGGGTGTCTTTATAAAGGGTCTTTGTAAAAATATTAAATACTGTGCATTCAGGCTTTCCTGCATGTTGCAGCAGAACATAGATGCATGTTTTGGTGCATCAGCATACTTTATTTTACTGTGCATGCAAGTGAACGATCAGTACTATTTAAAATGTCAACAGCTTATTCTGGCATCCAGTGTATTTGCCCTCGGTGCAACAAAATTAGCAGAACATTCTGTAAAAATGCCTGCAGAACAGGGGTGTAACCGGGGCAGACTACTCTAATGGGCCCCCAGTTACTGCTATTGCAGTGGCTTGATCTATGAATACAAAAATGCGTAATTTTAGCATAAGGGGTGTAAGCACTTGACTAACAAATTAAGATTTAATGATTTTGATTAATTATAATGCTTACATTATACGAGGGCCATTTTTCTTGTGGTGGCAACACTGTTGGTATACGCTTGTCAGTTGTCGCTGGGACAAAAGATGTTCAGGTCTTGTTTAGTCTTGTACTACGGGATCATGTGTAGGTGTTGGTGCTGAATAGTAATGTTGTGTGGTAGTTAGAAGACATTAAAGTGAAGTGTGTGTATAAAACCACCCTGAACAATGTTCATGCGTGAAGAACACTCATCAAATTTAAGGTTGCGCATGGAAGGAATGCACGGCAAATTCACAAGGGCTTATGCGAGGCATGTGGGGGACCATGCTTTACCGTATTGTACCGTTGCCAGATGGACCAAGGCATTTGAAATTGGTTTTGACCATTTTTCTTCATTGAGCAAGCAGTAACCGGGAATTGTTTTTTAGACATGCTTGAGCAATTTTCTGTACCCCAGCTTTGTCCTCTGCAGCCAAATGTGATCTTCCAGCAGGATGGTGCACCACTGCACTGGAGTTTGGATGTTCGTGAGTTTCTGGACAGAATGTTTCCACAGCAATGAACCAATCAGGTGACTAGTTCGATCTCTGGACATAACTCCCTCTGAATTTCTTCTTGTATGTAAAACACGGTCTACACTTCGCCTGTATGTGACCTTCGTAGGAGAAAAAATGCCATCAACTCCATCACCCCTGACATGCTAGTGCGCACATGGGTCGAGATCTCGTATTCGCTAGACATTTTGAGGGTTACGAAGGGAGTCCATTTAGAAGTGCACTAAATTAAAAAAAAAGCAACACCTTTTTGAGTTGGTTTACATAATGCCACAAACAGAAAGAGTCTTATGTCAAAGAGTTTCCTCACAATTGTAATTTAAAATCAGGGATGTCTCATGTGGACACCCTCTTTATCTAAATATGAAGGATATGAAGACCTGATAAAAGAAGGAAAAGATCCAAAGAGTAATTCATATCAAAATAATTTGGTAGACAATTTTCACTAGTTTTATATCATGAATTACAATAAAGATGTGCTTTTTTTTTTTGTACAACAATTTAATACTGTATAAATTTCAATGACTCCCTTTTTTTTTCTTTCAGAATTTATGTTGACTTGTTTGCAAATTGTACTTATCTTAAAATATTATTTAAGGTAAATTTATAAATCTAAAAAAAAATAGGGGTTCAGTTCATCTAAAGGTTTCTAACAAACACATTGTAATCTTACAAAATAGAAAATATCATTGTTTGGCTCGAGAATTATTGAGACTTTCAACTCTCAGTTATTCTCATAAAATGTTTAGTTTTTCTGCAAAACTTCTATTCCTTATTTTTCAAAAATATATTTATTGATTATGAAAGTTTACACTATTTGGAACATTTCCGAGAAAACCAGACGTTGATAGGGAACACCATTCCCAAGATATATCAAATCAAAAAAATATATAATATGACTGATTATATTCAAGATGGCAGCCGTCAGGGTGCAGATATTGATTGGCTACTCGACTGAAAATGTCTTTAATGATAGAACAATTAATCCTACCAAATCTCTTGCTTTTATCAAAAAGTCAATGATTTGGTACTTGGCCGCCGGCCTGTGATAAAGATGTACTTTTTTTTGGCACTATCCTCCATTTTGGGACATATTTTATAGTGTATTTTTCCTTCAAATGCATTAAGTCTTAGGTTATGAATTGGGCTACCACTTTTATTCAAAACAATTTCCTGTCATTTAATTTATTCAAAAGTTACAAGGCAAACATTTCAAAAAGTGCTAGAAAAATTACATATTTTAAGGATTATTTTTTAAATTACGGTAAAACTGCTGACATTAGCAAAAAACAAAACAGAATCTTTTTCGTAGTCCATGTAATGAGGATCAAGACTGAAAAAAAGATTTTCTGTTTACTACCATTGGTTACTGAGATATAGGTCATTAACTGGAAAATCCTCCATATTGGACACCATCTTGAATTACTTAAATTGCTCAAGGTTGGGAGAGTGGCATCAATCGGATCTGAAATGTAAGCTTCCAAAAACAGTCAAAACATTTTATTTACTTCGCACCCGGACTGTGTGTTTGAAAGAACTTCTGATAATTTTTGGACTCAAATAAAGGTTTGGAAATGTTTTTGCAAATTTGTGAGGTTCTTTGCAAAGCCCCGTACCTATAGATCTTGACAAAAAGAAGGTTGCAGTGGCGTGACCATGTGGGGTTGACTTGTTATACCACCCCACCCTCCACTTCGAGTGTTCCGTAAGAGATCATATGCAGGCATATCAATGTAATGACTGCGAAGTGACATTCATCTGCTCCAAAACTTTACATTGAACAGTCAATAACAAAATGAAACAAAGAATCAATTTACCCCTGAAATCCAATAGCCTCACATCTTTCATTAGGCTTCCTGCTTGTTAATATTATGTAAGAAATAAATTTTCAAAACATCAAGAAAGCCTCTCTGTACGAACAGACACAACTTCTTATCTTCCTGCCTATCGTGTTGGATTAAGATTAAGTATTTTGAGAGTTAGGTTCGGCTTGCATCTTGTTCAAGATTTTAACTCTTTCCATCGCAGAATACTGTTACTAAAATACAGGGTGAGTCAAAAGTCTTTGGACACCCTTTTATTTTTAAACCTGACAGGAAAATGTGAAATCTGGTAATGGGAGATGGTAGTAGAGGTTGTTGAACACAGGTTTGAAATTTCAAATGGGAAGGGGGCATGTAGAATATCAAATTCAGTGTTCGAAAAGTTACTTTTTAATAGGTAACTAGTTTAAGTTACTTGCTTTAAAAAGTAACAGAGTTGCAGTTACAGTTACTCATTTTAAAAAGTAGCTCAGTTACAGTTAGTTACTTTCCACTGGAAATTTTCTTGCAAACAAATTACACAAATCAATTACTAATTGTGATAAATAAAATAATAAAAACTAAAGTGCTGCTTACACAAGGGGAACAATTATGAGGCCACAGATGAACAAACTACAGAAACTAGACACACTTCACAGCACACAACTGACAATGGCAAACTGACAGCAGTAGGAAAGAATCCTCTTCCTAATGTCATCTTCCTGCTTCTGGGAAATCCACCCTCTTCTGAGGTATGCATATCGCTTTAGAATTGAAGACTACCAAACGGAAGATGAAGCATGTGATAAACCTGTCACTCTGAAATGCCTGGGACCCAGTGCCTACCAACTGGCCACGGACAGGAGAAATATGTAGTTCAACAACTTTCTCTTTTCCTTTTCTATTGTTTGCAGGAATTAATGTAACAAAGGATGGACATTTGTATCGCAGCAGAAACTAGTAGTTTATCGATGGTTCTGGTTCACTTTAAGTCCTAAATCACCAATAATTTACGACACTTATATAGCAACTTAAGTGTCATGAAGTAACTGTAAAAGTAAATGTTCAAACTTTACTTCTATTGAAAAAAAGTAAGTCTGTTACAGTTACAGTTAACTACTTGGTTTTAAAAGTAGCTTGTTACAGTTACATTTCTTCAAAACAAGTAACTAGGGTTATGCCATGCCAAATCAACAAAGTCCACAACCCGACCATCTCAGAATTTTCTGAAACTCTACTATTTGGTAGTCTTCATAAAGATATGAAATCCTGAGAAATTGTAGAGAGCTGGTTGTAGTCTTGTTTGAAAGGACATGAAAATGCATATCTGGGATTTCCTTGGAACTGAAATATATTGTTAACACAAGGTTACACTATAACACAACCGAATTTGAAGTTGGGACGATTATGGGATAATTAATGAGAAACAATTTAATTAGTAAGTGTATTTTTTTCAGCCGGTCATTTCTAGTGGTAGTTTGCAACACTGTTGTTATTTGCATTTAAGAATAATATGATTATCTACAGTAGTGAAAAATGGACAAGAATGTTTGTTTCCTGAGAAATAACTTACATGCACCATAGTTCACAGGTTGTTCTTCAGTATTCATTCAATCAGTCCTTGCATGGCAAGCTGGCTTTCGTCCGTTGTTAAAATGTACGTTCTTCTTATAGCAGTGAAAGGGTTCACTTTTGTTAGAACATTGCACGTTGGGACCCAACAAATGTCCAGTTGGACCAAATGGGGACATAAAAATGATCCTGATGGTCCATGAGGTTGAAGAAAGTTAATCTGTCAATCACCGGTGTCTTCAGACAATTTCTGAACACACACTAGCCACCAGTTGTTATATTCACAAGTAAAATATCCAGTAATATCTGTAAATTCTAAGCCATTTGAACATATAATGAAATTATGTTCTATAAATTCATCACATGCAGAAGAGCGTTTCATATGTATGACATCTTTTGTAAAAGGAAGTACTGCATGCATAGGCGTAGCTAGAACTTTATATTTGGGTGTGCACAAAGAAAAAAACGAGGTCTTTTACCTTTTTAATAGCATATTTTGTAACACAATCACTTGGCTCTTTAACTGCACTGGTATTTGTAAAGGAATATAAATTCACTAAATGACAGTGTTTAAAATTTCTGAATATATGTAGTAGAAAAAATCAAATTGAATAGAAATTACACACACACAAAATGTTCATAAATGTTACAAACAAATACATCAAAATACACGTCATCTATAACAAGAGACGTCTGTCAAAAGGTACAATGTTCTTAAACTCATCAATAACTTCATTTACATCAATAGACTAAGCTTCTTCCTGTTCCACAAATAGCAAGAGCAGGGCTTCCAATCTATCCTGCTTCTGAGTTGCTCTTAATTTAGTTTTAACCTGGGAAAGCTTGGAGAAAGCTCTCTCTCACACATGCAGTTTGTGACATGTATAGAAGAAAGGAGCTGCAGTACAGAGTAGAATGCAGTAAATATCTTCCTTCTCCAATGACATCAAAAAATCGAAAAACTACAAACACTCGTTTCATCAGCGATAATGCACACGTTTGTACCAAGTAATGACATTTTCAACTTCTTACAAACTGCTGCTTATTTTCTATCTTATTGAAATATCTATCTTTAATTCTCTTTGATAAAGCAGCCTAGGCACACCCAGTAGCTACGTCTATGACTGCATGGACCTTTTGGATTCCTGGAATGGAAATCGGCCACACAACATAGAAAAATCATCCTCATGGTAGGCAACATTGATGAAATTTTTGCGATTTTTGTAGTGTGCTGCTGCTCCATCAGAAAAGTAAAATATCTTTGCCCAGTTGTCAGAACGAAATTTATCCTTCAAAAATGTAATAAGTACTTTCTGGAGTAAGTGAACTAATGCTGTATCATGCTATCTGATATGGTAACCAAATTTTCAGTTATAACTGTCAAAGAATTGGGATTTCCATAATAATAATAAATAATAATAAAAATAATAAATAGTGAATGGATGTATTGTTGTTGCTTGACCATTATTCCAGTGAAAACCTTGTGAGGCATCTTGCAGCACAGGAGTAATTTTCTACAGAATCACAAAGTACAGAGTGATCACAAAGTCCCATTACCCCATATCGCACGTCCACATCGTCATAGATGGTCGCATTGTGTTAATGTGAGATCATGACAGAGGACAACTCGGAGGTAGTGTGACTATTCGTTATGGTTTAGTCTAGAGTGTCTGTGTGTACACAATCGTTTTCATATCAGAGTATGATTCTCCACCATGTACCATGGCGATCATCATGATCATCATCATCAGCCATGATTTAGATGTAGATCCTGCAACAATAAGAAACAACAATTCATTAACATCTATGTAATACATAGGGGTAATGGGACTTGGTGATCACTCTGTACAATGTAGTGCCTATCAAGAAATGTTTCTTTTAAATGCTTGAGAAATTAAGCTTGCTGGTATGAAAGAATTTCCGATCAGGTGCGCATTTTTTTGACTAGAATTTCTATGAATTCTGCAGGCTTCATTGATGTTTCAAGTGTTGATCTGTCTGTGGATATCCACTGTTTGTTCCTGCTTTGGTGTTAATTTCCAGGTGATACTTATTAATTTCAAAATATGGACTGTCAAGGTTTCCACGGATCTCAAAATCATCAAGGCTTTCTAATCTGGATATGCCATGATGCTGGTGATCAAGGTATCTTATTTTAAAAAGAAAAAGTTCTCTCAAATTAAAATTGTCACACTAAACACACTATCTATTCAACATTCTACCACACTTGTTTCAAACAAGACTCCTGCACGCACTTTCTAGTTGCAGAAGTATTGCACATTAGCAAGTCTGCAATGCAATAGTGCAGTGTTGCAAACTCCAAATAGAAATGACCGGCTGAAAAAATACACCGATACTAATTAAATTGTTTCTCTTTAATTATCCCATAATCGTCTCAACTTCAAATTTGGTTATGTTATAGTGTAACCTTGTGTTAACAATATATTTCAGTTCCAAGGAAGTCCCAGATATGCATCTTCAAAAGTTCAAGGTTCAAAGTCAAAGTGGATGACCTTGAAAAGATTTTATTCTAAATATAATGATGTGATACACCATTGGAAAGCTTATTTCATGTCCTTTCAAACAAGACTACAACCAGCTCTCTATGTCAATTAGGGTAAGAGCAATTATCCATAAAAGCCTCTGGCGCAGACTAAAAATCAACAATTTTTTGTATTTTCAAGCCCCCAAAACTCCATAACTACGTCATACAGGAAGCTACAATTTCTCAGGATTTCATATCTTCATGACAACTACCAAATAGTAGATTTCAGAAAATTCGAGATGATCGGGTCAGAAATGACACTTTTTTTTTTTTGATTTGGCATGGAATGACCCAGTTACTTCCAAACACTGATCAAATTACACTAGCGTGAGCTCAGAAATTCAGAATTGTAATTGTTTCTTTGATATCTTGTATCGTTTGCAAGTTATGAACACTAAATGTTTGAAAATCACCTACCAACGGCATGCTACAGCACGTGTTCTATGTGCTGGCCATAACATCCTATGCACAGCATTAGATGCTGTATCCACTCCGACTGCACATGCAGGAGAGTGTCTGGTGAAATGTGGTCACACACGTGTTCAATGCATTCTTGTAGGTGCCTTATATCGCGGAGTTTCTCAACATACACCATCTGCTTGAGATGGCTCCACAGATAGAAATCAAAGAAGGGGGGGTCAGGTGACCTGCGCAGCCATTCCATGTTCAGTTTGCACGGGATAGATTTGACGTGTATGAGCAGATGGGGACCGAAAAGGTTCAACACGGCGAATGCAAAGATGAGTGGCGTCGAGGCCGTAAGCGAGAGCGAATGCCTGATGAAGGAGCTGCAAACGTAGCAGATCTCAGCCAAAGGGAAACGTTCAAAACTCAGATGTATCTGGTCATGATTGACAGTCTGTTAGCTGAACTGGAAAAGCGGATGAAGGCATATGACGATATTTGTAAAACATTAGGATTTCTCTCGGTATGCGCACTTAGAAACCGGTGACTGTGAATGAATCAGCAGAGCTTACTATGTACAGGCTTCTGTCATCGTTGAATCTTTCTCAGACATTTCCAAACGTCGAGATTGCGTTGCGCATCTATCTGTGCATGATGGTGTCCAATGCCTCCGGCGAACGGAGCTTCTCAAAGTTGGGAATAGTCAAAGGAGAGCTGCGGTCTTCAATGGGGCAGGAACGGCTAAACATGCTGGCGCTTATGAGCATTGATCTTCACTGATACGATCGAAGAATTTGCGCTTGCTAAGGCTCGAAAAACAGCAATATAAGTAAGCAGCACTAGCACACCTCTCATAATTATTTCACGGTACATTATCATAATCACAAAAATAATAATAAAAAAACCAAGAAAAACATTAAAATATATGTTAATCATAGTATGTAAGCGCATCAGGCCCAATTTATTCTTAATCCGCCCTGTGCCCCATGGTGCCGCAGTGCACACTTTGGGAACCACTGGCTTATGGCACACAGTTTCTATTCTGTAAAGCCATGCACAGTGACCCAGATGCACACTCATTTTTTTTCTGTCTGTGATCTCTGAATTCAGATTTTTTAAAAATATATTCTATCATTTTAGGGAGAGAAAACATTATGGAGCAATGTTATGATTTTAATGCCAATTGCACTCAGAATACAGTACACAACGTCTTATGGCATTGTTCAACAAATTGAGTTCAAGGAATACATTTTACACCAAGTAAAACGGTGCCAAGCAATTAAAGAAAGGTTACTTGGATTTTTTCTAAAATTATAACATGTTTGGTTTGTAAGAAGATGGGAATGTCACAGCAAGGTTTAATTTTAAGATTATAAGTATTAATTGGTCAGAAAATCAAGATAACCATAAGATTTAACTCTACCGTGGAAGATACAATGTAAATGTTAATTACACTGATAAACAATGAAATACTCCTTTAAATAAAACTAAGTGATCTTTATGTATTCAGATGTGCTGATAACGAATATCGCATCCGTTTTCCTGTATCACCTAATTTTTTTGCAGAACACCCACATTTTATAGTTTTATGGTTTCAGTTCTCCGCACCCTGCTCCGCATCCGGCTTAACGTTTGGTTCCTAGCAAATGGATAGGAACTTTTCAGCGACGTTGTGTGTTTATGACTGGCACTTAATATTTAGTGGAGGAAACATCTGGCAGTAGAGAAATTTCCTGTTTCTCTGTTAAAATTTGTTCTTTTGTGGGTTAGTCTAGTATTAACTTCCTTTCCGATAACTTCGCGAGTAGCTGTATTTTATGTTTGTGTATGTTCGTGAAATTGTGAATGTAATATTGTGTATAGTGAAGTGAAGTGTAAGTTGTATTTTAACAAAACGATAAGAGCATTCATAATTGTCTTTTTTAAAGAAATATATTATAATTCAATTAATGAGTTTGCCATGTCACCCAAATGTGTGAATAACCCAAACTTCTTTTGTTATGTTTGCGGGGAATTTACTCCGAAGTCACAGAGAAATACGATCACTCCTATAGTGAAAAAAGCATATGAGTTGTATTTATTTTGGAAGTAAAGTAGAGGAGGTAGAAAGCTGGGCACCAGGTAAAATTTGTTGTAATTGTTCGCGAACTTTACGTGGGTGGCTTAATGGCACTCACAAATCAATGCCCTTCAGAAACCCTGTAATATGGACAGAACAGAAAGATCATACTACGGATTGTTACTTCTGTTTAACAAACATAGTGGGATATAGTTCTAAATCAAAACATTCTACATTTTATCCTGATGTTCCTTCAGCCAAGAAACCTATGAGTCATGATTTTATACCAATTCCTAAGCCTCCTAAAGAATGGACAGTGGATGAAACAGAACCAAGCAGTGCTTCTCCAGATGACGAACCTGGACCCTCATATTCAAACACCGATCAAAATTTTCCTGATCCAAATATACCTCACTTTATTTCCCAATCCGAACTAAATGGTCTAGTCAGAAACCTCAACCTTTCTAAAGTTCAAGCGGAATTATTAGGTTCTCGTCTCAGAGGGTGGAATTTATTACAAGATGGTGTTAAGGTGTCATATCGGAAACGCCAACAATCACGGACACATTTTTTTTCTGTTAGTAATGAGTTAACTTACTGCAATGATGTAGAAGGCCTTCCGCAAGAACTTGGAAGGAGTCACAACCCAAACGAGTGGAGACTATATTTAGATTCATCTAAGAATAGTTTAAAAGTAGTATTGTTGCATAATGTGAATATATACCCATCAGTACCCCTTGCCTATTCTTCCACCATGAGGGAAACATACAATATTAAAAGTGATAAATTATGAAAAATATGGTTGGCAGATAAGCAAAGACCTCAAAATGATTGGTATACTGTTAGGCATGCAATCTGGGTTTACAAAATTTTGTTTCTTTCTTTGCGAATGGGACAGCTGGGCAGAAGATAAACATTACAACATTGTGGATTGGCCCATACGAAAAAAACTTAATTCCTGGAGAGAAGAGATTTAGGAATCACCCTCTACTTAAGAAAGACAAGATTTTGTTACAACCGTTGCATATAAAGTTAGGGCTGATGAAAAATTTTGTTAAGGCTTTGGATAAACACTGTGAGGGTTTTGGGTACTTGAGAAAAAATTTCCTAAACTCAGTGATAGTAAGTTAAAAGAAGGCATATTTATTGGGCCGCAAATCCGTGAGATCATTCATGATGACAACTTTGTGGAATTGCTAACAGAAAAAGAGAAATGAGCATGGTTAGCTTTCAGACAAGTATGCTGTAATTTTCTTGGAAATGTGAAAGCTGACAACTACAAGGAACTTGTTAAGAACTTGTTGAAGTGTTATCAGCGCATGGGGTGCAATATGTCCTTGAAAATTCACTTTCTAACATTCGCATTTGGACTTATTTCCCCTTAACTTGGGCACGGTTAGTGACGAATGCGGCGAGAGATTTCAGCAGGATATTTCTGTCATGGAGAAACGATTTGCAGGAAAATCGGTACAGAACATGTTAGTAGACTACTGTTGGAACCTCAAGGAAGAGGTTTCTGGTGGCAGTTACAAACGGCAGAGTTCAAGAAAGAAATTTTCAAAATGCGAGTGAAAATGTGTTTTTTTCCGTTTTTTTGCATGAAATTTCTTCACTGAAGAGTCAAAATCAGTCCTATACATATATTTTAATTTTTTTATATTTCATAGTTATTCACTTCAATATTTAAATCTTATTTCATGAGCAAACAAACAAAAATAATTTCAAATTTCGATGTATTATTACAAAGGGAATAAATTTTTTATTAAAAACAAAAAATGAAATTCCAGGAAAAACGATAGGTGATACAGCATTTCTACTTTCAGATTTGGATTCAGCGGGGTCGAATTATAAATAATCGCCTATTTTCGTTCAAAGGAGCAAAAAAAAGTTTGAATTTGTTCATCAGTGTTATCTGGAGAAAAATCTGTTTAATGCCAGTGATACAAACAGAGAAAATTGAATAGTATAGAGTGGTGCAATGCTAGAAATAGAAAACCTTTAGTGAAGCAAACTGAAGGTGAGGTTGTACTCTTCCCAACATCTTAATTGACCGCCCTGAAAAAATTTCAAAGTCCTGAATTCGTAAATTTGGCAACATAGCGCTTCAGAGTCCACAAATAGTATCCAACTTAGCAACAGTTTTTCTTTCTAAACGAAAACGCTCGTGAATTTCTTTCATTCTTTCACATTCCATGAAGTTAGAAACCCTAAACCAGTAATATATTATGCAATTAAACAAAAATCGTAAATTGGAAATAGAAATGTTGATTTTTTTAAAGACTATTCGTTCTGAAATAGAAAATAGGAGAATTTATGTGCAGTTGGAAACACTGAACTCGTTCTCCACCACCTGGAGAGAATTGAAATCACATATCAATGCAATGAAGCAAATTTCTCTCGATTTTAGGCAAAATTACAGTAATGATAAATTGCACAATACCGGACGATTCTACAAAGTGCATCTTTTCCCTGATCTGTGGCGAAACAAGGTTCGGAACTCCGGCAAAATGTTGTTTCAACTTAGATCAAACTTGTTTTACAGGCTTTCACGTTAGCAATGCCCTGGAGCAGTTGGTTAAGCAGTCGTCTCGTTTTGCTTTTTCGTCAAGAACGAAACATCGTAGGTTCAAATCTCACCCACTCCTGATTCTATTTTTTATTGTTATTTATGTAGTACTGTAAACACTTATGCGATGCATACCTCGGAAATGTTTCTACTCATCTTCTTGATTTTTCTATGATTGGCAGGATGTTTGGCAAGACCTTTCTTTTCATTTAGCTGTCAAAAGCTATGTTAACACACGTTAAGAATTTATATATCATAAATACATGTTCTTAAACAGCATGTTGTAATCAAGGTGTTCGCGTCTTATATCAGATGGAGGCTCATTGCACAGTGGTTCGGATCCCACTTTAAACTGTAGGTCCAGTCCCGATTAGCTTTACTGTGCATAAAGTTGACTTAAAACACCAAATCAACCAATACATCTCCATTCAGAGTGGGCCTTCTACGATACTGAAGTCGGCCAGCATCCAAAAATACAGTTCTGCTTCGCGTACACCAGAGTATAATTTATTTATTTATTTCGTCTTCTTTTACATGGCGAAGTTAAGACTGTGGAGCCTTTTTTCCACTTGACCATGCTTACAAAAAAAATATTGAATATGAAATAATTAAAATATTGAAAAAAGAAAGAAAAAAAACATAAAAATTACAGAGAAATAAATAATACAAAGAAAAATTACATATAAGAAAGGTAATCTAACCTATAGATACGGGCACACACACTCACACACACACATACATATTTTTGCCCTTACACACGTACAAGCAAATACATAACACTACACTTACTTAAGCACAGTCCAATATTACACATACTTAAAACACAGACCAAAACGATATAACCATATAACCCCACAGCTCTACAGCACCTTGGCGGGCCTTGGCTTACCTACCGACTGCTGGTCTCCCTCCCACACTGTTCCGCTGTCACCTGTGGAGGTCTTAGACCAGTGTTTGGGTGACGGGTGATCAACCCGTCGTAGTCGAGCGGGTTAAGGCGTTCACTCGTCTTGAGATCGCTCGCTGCGGGACGGCGTAGGTTCGAATCCGGCTCTGGTCGGAATTTATTCGGCCTACGTATAGGGCCGGTGGCAACCCACCATCGTGAGGAAATTGGGGAGCTCCGAGTGAGTGAGCGTAACCCGATCGAGAAGACCTGCAACGGCTGGGGGCTCGTCGGGCTGATCCCCCGACACTCCAATACTGGTCTAAGATCTCCACGCTACAACAGGTGACGGAGGAACAGTGTGGGAGGGAGACCAGCAGTCGGTAGGTAAGCCAAGGCCCTCCTCGGGCTGTAGAGCTATGGGTTATTATTATAATTTAACAACTATAGTACCTAAAAGTACAAGAATGAAGTAAGACTAACCTGTTACAGTAAATTTCTACTTAAAAAAAACAATTAGGTAGATCACTGAAAATGCTACACTTTTCTAGTTAAAAGTTGGAAAACTTGAATTATGCACTTATGGTACTTTTACAAGTCTCAAAAGTCTAGCTTTGAACACAGTGAATACAAGACATTGCTCTGTGTTCAGCACACATTGCATTGTGGCAGTGGTTGCACGAGCTTGTCGCCATCCTCCTCTTGGCTGATGGACAATAGAAACAAATTCTCCTTGTCCCTGGAGGCGGTCGCGCACTGGCGTTTACAGGTATTCCCAGATTCTCGGAAATCATCACACAAAGGTTTCGCCGAAAGTGAAGGTATTTGCAAGCAGGTTTGCATGTGTGGAGTTGTAAGCTGTTCAGGCAGTATGTGACATATGAATTTATAAAGCATATGTTCATAATGCCATAGAACATACACAACTGCCAGCGCCGAGTCTTTCAACTACACGACATGTTGTTACACATTTGGTCCAGGGTGTCCACTGCACCTTTTGTGTCATTGTAGGTATGTATGATAACAGGCTTGTGGGTGGTAGGGTTCAGCTCTGCAGTGTCATGCATCGTAGAAAGCATGTTAACAGTTTTATTCTTCTTTGGCTTGAAAGAAACCAACGTCTTTTCTCGGTCAAATAAGAATATTGTACTGTTTATGGGCCTTTTCTCTTTGTTGGCAAGTGTATGACTTGGGACACCTTTTCTGTTCAGTCGTATTGTACCAACAATTATCATCTTGTATGGAGGCTTCAGAAGGTCCTTAGCCAACTGAACACTGGTAAACCAGTTGTCTGTTGTTACATTTCTGTTGGTTCCATGGATAGATGTTGTGACTTCTTTTATAAAATATTCTGAGATTGGTGACCTGCCAGTCTGCATCTTCTTGCCAACATATGGTATGCCATTTATCATACGTATAGCTAGTGTTTGTATCACATGCCATCACAATTTTCAAACCATATTTAGAGTGTTTGTTAGGTATGTACACTTCGCAACATCTTATTTGACCGCCTCGAAAGAATTCTAAGTCGCGAAATCGTAAACTTAGCAACATTACACTTCAGCTCCAGGTGAGAGTAGCCAACTTTGAGTAGGTCCTTTCACTAGACGATAAACGCTGCGGTGATAGGTTTTCAATTTAACACTTTCCATGAACTTAGAAACAATAAACAGCTATTATAATACACAATCAAACAGATATAATAAATTGGAAAAAGAACCTTGAAGGATATTTACGATTCTGCTTGCTCGACTTGAAATTTGGGGGGTTTGAAACACTGAATAGAGTTTTTCTCCACCTAGAGGAAATTGCCATCAAGTTTGTGCAGAAAGAAGCAAATTTGTGAGGATTTTATGCGACATTTTATTTACAATACCTGGCATAATATCGAACAGTTCTCAAAAACATATATTTTACACGACTTGTCGAGAAAATGTGCTTGAAACACAGAAAGATGGGAGTCTTCATAAACTTCAACATGTTTTTAAGGGTATAAATTCATTAAGTTAACGTAGAACAGTTGGTTAGGCTCTGCTATCTATATTTTTAATCAAGCCTGAAAGGTCGCGGGTTCAAATCCCACCCTCTCCTTTCTTCTTTTTTTTTTTTTTTTGCTGAACAGATACCGTTGATATTAGAATATTTAAAAAATGAATCCGATGCAGACTTGAGGGACGTCCCTTCTGCGCATATTTCCCCTTAGAAGTTGGAGATTTCCAGGATTTAAATTTAAAACTTTTCTTTTTAGTTATTGTTCATATGTTGTGTTAACACACACATCATGATTAATTTACAAATCACATATATGTATTCAGGATTCAAAATTTAATGTTATTTAAGTTATATATTGTTTGTTCTTTACTGACACCTAAAATATTGATTATTTGATTTTGATATACTAAAAAAATATACATATGTATGTTTACAGAGCGTCAGAAATACACCAGGCACCAAGCAGGCCTCTTGCCCTTCCTATACACTACACACCTAGCATTACAGTAAGATGTCATGCCGGCCCCGTGACGGAGTGGTTAGCACATCGAGCTACGATGCCCAGGTTCCCGGGTTCGAATCCTGCCTTGGGCATGGATATTTGTGAGTGTGCATTCATCCATATCATCAATCATACCCATCTTCGTAAATTAGCCAAAAGTTGCACAAAAGGCGTAATAAAATAAAGCACGCCAAGTCAATTAAGATGTCATGCGACAAATTGCTAATACGCTGAAGCCCCCTATTTATATATGTATGTTCACGAGGCGTCAGAAGTCGCGAGGCACCAAGGAGGTCACTTACACTTCGGTATACACTACAACTGGCAGGACAGTAAAACCTCAATCGACAAATAGCTAATATGCTAAAGCCCTTGTAATTTATATACGTATGCATGTTCACAAAACGTCAGAAATACGTCAGGTGCCAACGAGGTCACTTGCCCTCCAGTATACACTACAGCTAGCAGGGTCGGTACCACTAATGCTTTTTTTTGTGCAAGAATTTCTAATATACATAAACTTGGTTTATATATATGTGAACCTTCGGATCTGGAAAGCTGTGTGTGTGTGTGTGTGTGTGTGTGTACAGTATTTTTTTTAAACCTAAAATTAATTTGTTATTACGAAAAAATGCAAACTATCCTAGTATCAATTCGACACATCTATCTGAATCGAAGATACTGTTCACATACTCCCATATCACCAATTACTCTCTCTGTTGTGCTCAAATGTCATAAGGTAATTGGCAATTTTTTCAAAGAAATTAATCAATAACATAATGGCGGCATGAGAAATATGCAAATAGAAGATATTTTAACAATATGCGCTGTCTAGCAATAAGCTACGTCAACTCAAGAGCGCTCTATCATATGTCTCCAGCTAATCGTATTGCTATGCGAAGACGTTTAAAATCTTTAAGTATTGAAAAAGTTTGACCTTGTTCGAGTATCCCACACTCTACGAGCATACAGTATTTAACATTCTTATTCGTACACCCGGATTTTCAAAGAATATGCTTTAATATCTGACAGTAAATACACTCTATCGAAATTGTTTCGTTACAATTCAATAACTAATATCATTAGGAACATAAAATCTTACCCAAATTCTGTATAACCAATGACAATAATAAATTAAATTAAACTGAAAGAGAAACATGCCATTTTTCGTACAACTTTTCTATTCGTACACTTAATAATGTAAAAGAAAAAAGTATATTCAGAGCAAATTGACTGACAGTTCTAATACTTTGAAGCGTATCCTTGGGCTTTAATTACTGCTTGACACCTGTTCTTCATAGAATTAACCAGTTTCCGACATGTTTCAGAGCTTATTTTATTCCACTATGCTTGCACAACATTTTTCAACTCTTGTTTGGACTTGGTGCCTGCTTTATGGATTCGCCTTTTCAAAATAGCCCATAAATGCTGAATGGGATTTAAGTCTGGACTTTGAGCTGGTGTTTGTAGTAGTTTGGGCACATTCCATATTAGTCAATTCATGTTAACTCGCGCCTTATGCTTACTGTCATTAACTTGTTGGAATCTGTAGATGGGCGAAATGTCCATTGTTTGGGCACTCTGCTTTACATTGTTCTTCGATATGTCCAATTAGACATATGCATCCATGATACCATTAATAAACTGGATGGTACTACACACCTTTTATCCTTTATATACTATCTCCCCAACGCATTTTCGAAATATATTCGGCACGCATCGTTCCCGCGTTGAGCATCCAACACCCACGTGCCTCTCCTATCTTCTTCCTGTCCTGGGACACTGTACACTTCAACCTTTTCCGAGAAACGTGTTCTTTTTCTCCTTTTTTAACATCACTCCTCTCCACATCTTTTTTTCTTTCTGTTTTTTCATCAACACGTACTAACTACCACACAGCGACACAAAGCCACGCAGGAGACACAGACCTCACACTTTCTTTCTATGTTCACGAGTAGTCGTTACGCCATCTCATCAATTCCGAGAATTTCATAACGTTCCCCTTATCTTCATCAACCGTCTCACGTTCCTTCAAATTAACCTCAGCCAAAACTTCAATATCACAGTTTTCAGAATTCTAACATACCACTCAGCAATTCCAAGAATTTCATTTCGTTTCCCTTATCTCCTTCTTCAGCCGTCTCACGTTCCTTTCCATTAACAGTCGATCTTCCCTGTTTCCGTGAAACACTGCTCTTATCAAAAAAGAAAAAAGAACAACGCCGACTCCTCAAACAGACACCGGAACTCATATCTCAATTCCAAGAAAAACAACTGTCACGCCGAAAAAACCAACCGTCACCACAAAAACCGTTACACACATTTCCTCTTCCACAACAATCAATCAAAATCCTGCCCACAAAACCAAATCACGCACATTTTATGACGTCACACTAATCAAAACACTCAAAACACTTCCCTTGCTTGCCCGGTGGGCGTACAAGTGGTTCGGATCCCACTTTATGTCCCGATTAGCCTTACTGTGCATAAAGTGGACGTAACCAAATGAATGAATGAATCAATCATTTGCATTAATCTTCTTCTCGCCCTTCTTTCGTTAACGTAGATCATGTCCAGCCTACTTCTCTCAAAACGTTGTTCCACCATTGGCATTACACATCCATATTTTTGATAAGGTTGAGTTGACAATGAAACTTATTCCTTGGAGATTCATATTTCCATCAACAGTTCCTATGATATTACGTTTCCTTTCCAACGCCATGACTAATCTTATCCTATTAACAAAATCAAATCAGACCAACTGTTCCTCAATACAGGTGTACCGCAAGGCTCAATTCTAGGACCAGTTATATTTTAATCTACATAAATGATCTTCCAGAAACCTTATTAGTCTCTCAAACAATACTTTTTGCGGATGATACAAATATTATAGTAAAAAGTCTGGAATATGAGCAACTTCAATAGAATTCCATTTATAACAACAACACAACTAAACACCTGGCTAAACAACAACAAGCTTTCCCTGAATGTTAATAAAACATTTCTAATAAATTTTAATCCAGCAAAACAAATAAAAAACTTAAATGTGATTATTAACAATGAAGTTGTCAAAGAATGCAATGCAATAAAATTCTTAGGAGTATGGATAGACACAAACCTGTCTTGGGACATGCATATTACTAATTTAACTCAAAAGTTAAGCAGGCTCTGCTACATGATGAGAATTTTGAGAAATGTTTTTAACTTTGAATGATTTAAGGACAGTATATATTGGACAGATTCAACCTGTACTCACATATGGTATCTCTTTCTGGGGCAGTTCACCCAAAATGCAGAAAATTTTTATTTGGCAAAAACGCATATTAAAAATTATGAAGAATGTATTCCTCTCAAACCCAACCAAACAAATTTTCAATGAATTTCAAATAGTACCTCTTCCATGTTTTTACATATTTAAAACGTTGTACTTTATTCATACAAATTCTAAAATCTTCTAAAAAAATCTGGACATACACAAGTACAGCACTCGTATGCATAACTCCCTCCACCTTTCTACCAAAACACATAGTGGTCTATGATTTCAAGGTGTAAAACTCTATAAGAAGCTGCCAGAGGAATTCAAGAATCATAATCCAACCAAATTTAAAATAACAGTAAAAAGCTTGCTTATGAAATATTTGTTTTATAGCACAGAGGAGTACTTAGATCATATTTTTCATTAATAGACATAACCTTTGACTTTTCTTGTATTTTTATGTTCACTAATAGTCATAACCTTTGATTTTTCTTCTATTTTCTATGTTATTCCTTACTCTCTTATACTTTTTAATATGCATAAGTATGTGTTAATTCCATTGTACTCAAAATCGTACACGTAATTTTATTTTATACTCTTTATACTTTTTAATATGCTTAAGTATGTGTTAATTCCTTTGTACTCAAAATTATGCATGTAATTGACCTATCTCATATCATAGTGCTATTTGTACTCATATGATCAAGTGGATGGAAATAAATCTTATCTTATCTTATCTTATACTTGTCTCTCTTCAAGCGAGCTTGTGAGTCTGCTATCTGAATAATCTTTTGGCCTGTATTTAACTTCTATACCTATAGTTTCTTCTTTACAAATATTTACATATAGATTACTTCTATTTCCAGTTTGAAAATATTACTATAATTTCATCTCTTTGTCATTCTATCTTGTGGGATTCGGCGATCTTCTTCCTGCAATCTTACCGGAAACCTTCTCTCGTCGTTAAAGTAATTCCTCGTTAGCTATATTGCTTCATTTCATATGCTACGTGAAAATGAAAGATAATTATAATGCATATGTCAATGATACATGAGGTGAAGATGATGAACGCTTGAATGTCCCCGAAGTAGACCATAAGAAGCGAAAAATGTGGTATTGAAACGTAGGAATACAGTTATTAAGAACATAATGTACAGAAAAGACTGATATCTGCCGATAAAATTTGAGTTGAGCGTTACAGAACCTATAGAAATAGAGCATCTTAAGAGAGATAAAAGATTAAAGACGTGTAAGTTCCTTTCCTCCTGAGTTTCTTCTTTCTCTATCTCGTTGTGGGTTGTTTATTTCCACATGTCTCACACCAAATTCCTGTCTTCGAAACTTCGACCCCTCCTCTTCTATATGCTGTCTCTTCCCATAAGGTCTCCCTTCTCTGTCGTTCCTTTCTTTGTCCCACGAGTTCTGGGTTCTACTCAATATGTCTTCAGTTATCAGGTAATCTATCAAGTCGTTTACTTGTTTTATTTTTACCACTGCTCTGGCCCTTTGTAACAGCTGTTTTTCTTGGAATTGAGATATGAGTTCTGGTGTCTCTTTGAGGAGTCGGCGTTGTTCTTTTTTCTTTTTTGATATGAGCCGTGTTTCCCGGAAACTGGGAAGGTCGACTGTTAAAGGAAAGGAATGTGAGACGGCTGAAGAAGAAGATAAGGGAAACGTAATGAAAAGAAAGCAAAGAAATTGAAGTCAAACGAAGATGATGCGAATGCTAAAGAGTGTCTGTGAAAGGGAGAACTGTGTATAGATAGGGAGTCTTCTAAATCCAATGTGAAGATCGAAGAATAGATAAAGGAAGGAAGAAATTCGGAAGGAAGACCTAAATATAGATGTACGTGTGTGTAAATTAGGAAGAAGAAAGAAATTCCTAACTCCATATAAGTAGTTAAGGTACTGCAAGGGAAGAGTTTTGAGTGTTTTGATTGGTGTGACGACATAAAATGGGCGGGGTTTGGTTTTGTGGGGTGGGTTTTGATTGGTTGTTGGGAGGAGGAAATGTGTGTACATGACAATAACTATGAGAGGAATCACAAGTCTGCAGAAGGGAGAAGGACAGATGGAAAATATCGAAGTTCATGGAGAAATTACAGAGGTCGTAATAACTTTATACGATATGGAAGAGGAGGAAACCCAAGATGGAGAAGTGAGCAAGATGAGAATCAATACCAAAGACATACCTCGAATGAAGAAGATGAAAGATGAGATGCACCATTGTTTCTTCTTTGAACGAAATCTTTGATTAACTATAATTTCTTAATTTTCTCCGCCTAGGTCTGGCGGCATCAACCATCTCAATAATCCACTGATGCTCATATGATATCGAAAATAGAGGATTCCCGGATAAAAATATTGCCCTCTTCACCTTAGCCACGTCACTATAAAAACTGGGGAGGTAAGAGGGGGTGGGTGACCCAGCCAATATAACAATATCACGTGACGTGCAAAATGTACACTCATGGCAAAAGTTGGTCTTTGTGGGCCGGAGCCATTGGTGGCATCATATAGGGGCAGGAGTTGGGTGCCACAGTTCACAGCCAAACGACTGCACGAAGGAACCAGATCTGGCTCCAAAAGAGCAAAGCTGGCAACAGTGATCAACAGCTGTCTCAGAGAGGACGACCTAGGGGGAATTGTTCTTGTTCCCTCTTAAAATAAATTGATTGTATTGTTCAAATCTTGTGTCGAAGTCACGCTCTTCGTTCTTTGAAGGAGACGAGATATTCAGTGAACGTGGTCTTCATATAAACAATAAATTTCTCTAACTTTAAACCAATATTTCATCATTTTCAAAGATCATTTATTTATCTTGAGTACAAATAATGTTGTCAGACATCACCATGTATAACTATAACCATCCCCGCAATAACATTATCCCAAATTGCCTATATACCTCCACGGACGCCGGCATCTTGCAAGATCTTGTGAAGACGTAACAAGTCACCTTCTCCTTAACTTGCTCAAGCAGTCTGAATGACCGGATGCTTTCACTCTCTAAGACGTGACGTCCACACCCTTCCGCCGAACGATAAACGTGCAAGATATTCAATCCGACTTGAAGTTGTCTGGCCCGCCGAATAGGACTAATGATTCTACTGCTGTTTCAGTTGCATGTGACTCACGCCCATAAAATAATTAAAAAGTAGTGTCTGCTGCCACGTTCTTTTTCTGCTGTACCTCAAAGGAGACATGCGCTTGGCAGCAGACTCGGTCTTTGTTTTATCGTGATTTCATCATGCTATGTATGCAATTACGTCTGTAACACATACTGTGAAGTTTTAGCGATTACTTTCACAAAAATGTTTTAAGATTAGGTCCCTCAGCATTCTTCTAATAATAAACCTAAATGCTCTTCTAGTTACGTTAGCTTCTGTTAACATTAAAATAATATCGCTAAATGCTTTCTAAAAAGAAGGTTCTAAATTACTTGTACACTTCGCAACATCTTATTTGACCGCCCTGAAAAATTTCAAAGTCCAGAATTCGTAAATTTGGCAGCATAGCGCTTCAGAGCCAACTAAGAGTAGCCAACTTTGCAACATTTCTTCTTCCTGAATGAAAACGCTCTTGTGATTTTTTTTCATTCGTTCACATTCCATAAAGTAAAGATACCCTAAAGCAATAATAAAATATATGAGTAGACAAAAAAATGTTAAGTAGAAATACGAATGTTGAAAATATTTCAAGATTCTTCGTTCTGAATTTGAAAATAGGAAAATGTATGTGCATTGTGAAACACTGAACAGGTTCTCATCCAACTGGAAAGAATTGCGGTCACATTTGAATGCAAGAATAAATTTATGATTAATTTATGCAAAATGTTTAGTAATGATACCTTGCACAACACCAAACGATTCTGCAAAGTGTGTCTTTTCCTTGGTTCTTGGCGAAAAATGGTTCGAAACTCCGGCACAATGTTGCTTGAACTGAGATTAACGTGTTTTACTGAGATTTATGTTAGCAATCACCTGGAGTAGTTGGTTAGATGACAGCACTTTCATTTTTTTACTGTTTTCGTCAAGATCGAAACATCGTAGGTTCAAATCTTGGGTGACCAGATATTTGTTGACCAAAAAGAGTATAGTCTATAGGTTGAAGGTGCGCATGCACAAAACACAAAAACAAAACGAAAATAAGGGTGGCTATTTGTTATTGCTTCTATTATAGCCCCTATAAAATAGGCCTACACTCTACAGATTCAAATTACTTATGGGTCTAATGTAATCAGCTAATTATAAATACTTACTCACCAATGGGCACCATCATTCATTCTTCTAGGATAATTTTGCTTTCTTGAGTATGTTTAAATCATACTTTATTGCCAGTCCAAACTCTTCACAGGTCATGTCGACATTGAATTTCACTTTCATTACTTGTTCGAGTGTTGACACCAGGAGTGTAATTTTTTTCTCTCGCCAATAGGCTAAGTTTTAATAACACACAATCACTTTTAAAATTGACCCAGCCTGTACTAAATCTTGTACACTGACCTCCACTTACCCATCATTGTTTCTTTTCTTTCTGTGGATTTTAACGCATTTTTACGCGTAAAATAATGAATGAAATTAAATTGCAAGGAAAAAAAGAGTATATTTGGGGATTTTTGCAAATTGAAAAGAGTATAGAGTATATGAACCTCTAAAAGAGTATAATACTCTTAAAAAGAGTATGTCTGGTTACCCTATTCAAATCCCACCCTTTCCTTATTATTTTTTACTTTTTATTTACCGAGTACGAAGTGTTCTAATAACGTAATATAATATTATATGATATTACTGTAAATATTTATGCGATGCATGCTCAGTGGCGGCGATTTTGTTTCAAAACTGATGGGGCAAGGTGGGGAGAGGGTGGAGGGCAAGGACAGTTTCTTTCCCTTGGTAGATAATGTTTAGCATAGTGCTGGGTCATTTGCCCCTCCACTCTCCATAATCGTCGCCACTGTGCATGCCTCAAGTAATGCTTCTACTAATGTTTATAATATTTCAGTGATTGGCAGCATTTTAGGAAATACTTTTCCTTTCATTCAGCTGTTATACGTTAACACATATTAAGAACTTACATGTCAAATTTCTCCATCCGGAAATGCTGCATATAAATCGCATAAATATCAACGGAAATATCCAAGAAACGTAGATAAGCATTCTCGTCCAAAGCCGTTTACTTCCCGAAAAAGATTTTGCAAAGAAGTAGGTTTGAACCCATGACCTTCCATTCCATAAACAAACGATGCCCCTACACCACACGGTTCACGTTATTTTATGCACTCGGTTCGGATCCCACTTTAAACTGTAGATCCAGTCCCGATTAGCCTTACTATGCATAAAGTTGACTTAAAACACCAAATCAACCAATTCATCTCCTTTCAGAGTGGGCCTTCTATGATACTGTAGTCGGCCAGAATCCGAAAATACAGTTCTGCTTCGCGTATACCAGAGTGTAATTGCATTTAATATTGTGACTAATTTTACTTTAAAACTACAGATTAAAGCGATAATAGTGTCCAGAAAAAGAACCTCAAATTAGATCTTCACACAAAGTATTTTAATCCATTGTCAAACATTTCAGTTAAGAACCATGTCAAGAAATCTAAAATATGTAAGTTTTACTAGTAAATGCATTTAAAATGCACGAAACAACAGGAGAGGAGAAAAATAAACCTCAAAAATAAGTAAAAATGCAACAACGACTGTTAAAAATACTGACAAATAAACTAAATGCCAAAAAAGGCCGAAAAATGCAAAAAAAATGTAAAAAAGAAAGTTTTTTTCGGATCTAACCGAAGGGAAACGGACATGATATCAGGTTTAGCATTGTTTTTAAGGGTCAGAAAAAAAGTTGATTTTTCATCAACTTCCGGAAACTAATTAGTTGAAGGTAGCTTACTTAAAATTTTCTTGCTGAGGGATCGTATCGTCCCATCTCCACTTCATAAATAAAGAAAAAAAAATCAAGTTCATATTTCGAAAATAACTTGGAGTTTTCCACCACGAAAATATGTTTTTCATAGTTTGAAGTTCGTTAGTATTATCTTTCAAGGTTTCCATTGTTTTAATTTCACACATGTTTTATATTTTATACGTTCCTCTCTCTTTTCATAGTCTTCGGAAAAAAGCTGAAGTTTCTTGTCAAACGGGGTCTGGTTCAAATGACTCCTTTTCGCTCTCCTGTTCCTACTTTAAACAAACTACAAAATACTTCGTAACTAAACGATTGCTTGTTCAAAACACGGAATTTTTACACAATTTACAAAATATGACAAAACGCCGATAGACATGTTCATCATTTTTCCCTTTCAGCGTTTCTCGATTTTATCTGAATTCGTTTCCTCATGAAAATTGCCATGAGAATATTATAGATATGACATTATGTGTGAATTGGTTTCTTCAAACCGGTATCAAATTTTAAAATGAGCTACCTGGAGAAGAGGTAGCGTGCTTGATTCTTACGAGGTAGGGCGTAGGTGCGATTCTCCACCTAGGCAGGATTTTTTTCAGGAGTATATCGTTGAGTGTAAAGTTTATCCACCGTGCTAAGAAGTTAACATTTATCTCTGTATTTCACGAAAGGAAAGAAAGTTATTTCGATGATAGGAGGAAGTCACATGCCACTTGGAATGCGCAGAATCAAGTTACATAGAGCTAAGTCTGTAATGGTGGTTTCGAATATTGCAAAGTTAGTGCGGAAAGTTTGTTATATCTGATACTCGTACTTTCTGTTCAACTACGACAAACATTTTAGACACAAACAGTTAGGAATTAACGATCGTTGTGAGGTTTTGAATTTTTTGTTTGTCACTCACTATATAAATACTTATTAGTAGTTTCTTATCGAATCGGCCTCCGTCACAATAACCATTTACTTATGTTAATTGGCGATTTGCTATTATTTTTAGACGCATGGTAAGATGGTGAAGAGGGGATTGACAACAGTCATTACGAAGTTATAATAACCCATAGCGCGACAGCCCATGAAGGGCCAGGGCTTACCTACCGACTGCTGGTCTCCCTCCCACACTGTTCCTCTGTCACCTGTTATAGCGTGGAGGTCTTAGACCAGTAGTGGGGTGACGGGTGATCAGCCCGACGAACCCCCAGCCGTTGTTGTAGGTCTTCTTGACCGGGTTACGCTCACTCATTCGGAGCTTCGCAATTTCCTCACGATGGTGGGTTGCCACCGGCCCTATACGTAGGCCGAATAAATTCCGACCAGAGCCGGATTCGAACCTACGCCGTCCCGCAGCGAACGATCTCAAGACGAGTGAACGCCTTAACCCGCTCGACTACGGAGGAGGACCATTACGAAGTTACGGACATAAAATTACCAATCTTAGCAATTTGAACTCATTAAACGCTCTCCTTCGTTACAGTACTGCACTACATCACTACTTAACATAACTGTATATCTTTTTTTAGTATATCGAAATCAAATAATCAATATTTTAGGTGTCAGTGAAGAACAAACAATACATAACTTAAATAACATTACATTTTACATCCTGAATACATATATGTGATTTGTGAATTAATCATGATGTGTGTGTGTTAACACAACATATGAACAATAACTAAAAAGGAAAGTTTTAACTTTAAGTCCTGGAAATCTCCAACTTCTAAGGGGAAATATGCGCAGAAGGGACGTCCCTCAAGTATGCATCGGATTCATTTTTAAAATATTCTAATATGAACTGTATCTGTTCAGCAAACAAAAAAAAAGAGAAGAGAGGAAAGAGGAGAGGGTGGGATTTGAACCCGCGACCTTTCACGCATGATGAAAAATAAGGAAAGCAGCGCCTAACCAACTGCTCTACGTCAACTTCATGACGTTATACACTTAAAAACATGTTGACGTTTATGAAGACTCCACCTTCCTGTGTTTCAAGCACATTTTCTCGACAAGTCGCGTAAAATATATGTTATTGAGAACTGTTCAATATTATGCAAGGTATTGTAAATAGAATGTCGCATAAAATCCTCACAAATTTGCTTCTTTCTGCACAAACTTGATGGCGATTTTCTCCAGGTGGAGAAAAACTCTATTCAGTGTTTCAAACCCCCCAAATTTCAAGTCGAGCAAGCAGAATCGTAAAAATTCCTCAACGTTCTTCTTCAAATTTATTATTTCTGTTTGATTGTGTATTATAATAGCGGTTTATAGTTTCTAAGTTCATGGAAAGTGCGAAATTGAAAACCGCTCACCGCAGCGTTTTTCGTCTAGTGGAAGGACCTACTCAAAGTTGGCTACTCTCACCTGGAGCCGAAGTGCAATGTTGCTAAGTTTACGATTTCGGGACTTAGAATTCTTTCGGGGCGGTCAAATAAGATGTTGCGAAGTGTACATTCATTACCACTAATCATAAACTTGCATTTTCTCGTCTTCATCTGTTCTTAAGATTTGTAACATCTTCTAATTACGTTGCAGGAGCAAATTTGACGCTTATTCTTATTGCTGACACATATTGCTTTCAACGTTTTTATTACAATTCTTGTGATAAAACATCGTGGCTCCAGGGACTTTTTTTTCCTACTGTGGCAGTCAACGTGTTAAGGGCTCTTAACATTAAAATAATGTTGCTAAATGCTTCCATAGTTATTTTAGAAGTGTCTATGGGAATAGTCTGTAGAATGTCTTGCCAATGCAAAATGTGGATATTTGTGAAAAGTGCCTTTTAAAACTTATTTTCACGTGTAGTTGTTGGAAGTATTATCAGAGCTAATTACTTTCAGAAAGGTTTACATTTACTTTCACAATCATTTAAATTATTCTGCGATACATTTTTTATTTTATTTTTTAACAAAAACTGCCTTGTCGATAGGAAGCGTGGATGCTTGCGTAAGGTAGTTGTTATCTTTTTTCACCAATAAATTGCACTTTTCTGAACCCCAAACAGTGGTAATTACTTTGCCTAAGGTTGAAATTTACTGTAACAATCATTTCCACAATTCTGTGATACTTAGTCTTTCCCTATGAAACTATGAAAAAATAATTAAACATACAAAACTGTTACTCACAATTGCATTTTATCATTATGCACAAGGTATGTTTCATTATGTAGGAAAACATTTTATTTCTCCATTTCTATAGGAAACAAACGGACAATATTTGGTACTTGATTTGATTTAGTTTATTTTACTTCGCGTTTTGTGCCTCTTGGCTAATTTGCGAAGATGGGTATGAGTGATGAAATGATGAAATTGATGAATGGACATTCACAAACAACCAAGCCCGACCGGGATTCGAACCCAAGACCCTTGGCATCGCAGCGCGATGTGCTAACCACTCGGCCACAGGGTCGGGCAATATTTGGTACTAGAGTGATACATATGTGAAGCAATATGTTGAATTTTCAATTCTGCATTCCTGGTATCATCCTGGTGGGGCACGGCAAAAGTTCAAATTCTTGAAAAAAGTACATTTTTTTTTCATTTTATTCTTCTAATTTACAATACTCAGTTGATTTTTTGGACACATACTAATAGCCTGATCTATACTGAACAAAACTAGGTATAATTCTCAACTTTACCATTCGCACTTTGGAAGAAAATAAGTTTTCTTTACAGCTGAATTACAGTGCAGAATTTTAAATTTCATGCTGTAAACATGCTGGGAAGGAACAGTAATACCAGGGAATGAGAAGATACAGGTTAATATTTAGCAGACTGGAAGTTTTAAGTGAAGTAATTTTCAATTGTTCAAATGTGTATAAAAATCTCAAGACAACTATTTATCAGAGAGTTGAAGTTGGTTTCCTTTTGAGGCGGAGGGATATGAAACCTTTTTTGTTTGAAGTAAAATGTAGACAACATAAAAAGTGTATCTCATAGACTGTGTATACCCATGGTTTACCCGAGACACCTTGTGATTACCATTGAAAATGTCTTAAATCAATATTTTGCACACCCTGGGTCAATACAGGGTCAATACAGGGTCAATGGAACGGTCACAAATCCTAAGTGTTATACGGGGTACAATTTAAAAGTTCAGGTACTCTGCTCGAAGTCCCATGATGACTTCAAAACACCCATGCAAAACCACCTTCAAAGTAGTCACCTTGGGCTACCATACACTTTCTCCAACTCTGGTAAAGCTGTTGGAAGCAGTGCTGGAAGCCATCTTTTGCAACCTCCCTTAAAGCCTCCTGAGATGCTACTTTCACCTCAGTTTCTGATGCAAAACGATGCGCCTTTAGATCGGTTTTTATATATGGAAGAAGGTAGAAGTCTCAGGGGACTAAGTCCGGTGAATAGGCGAGATGTCCCACCACAGACATTCCATGTGTGGCCATGAATTCGGCGAGCAGTATGCAACGGAGGACAGGTGCATTACCATATCCACTTTGACACATCTCGGGCCTCTTATGGTGGATGGACTCCTGTAAATGATGCAAAACTTCCACATAGAGCTCCTTGTTTACTGTTCTGCCCTCCGGACTCAAGGAAACCACGAGCATCACTTTCATGTTGAAGAAGCATACTTTGATTGAACATCAAACAAGTAACACCAAGTTTCATCACCTGTGATTATCTATTCCAAATAAGGTGGATCACTATCAGCTTTTTTGGTTAACTTGCCTGATATTCTTATCTGTTTCTCCTTTTGGTCCTGGGTGAAGTGAGAAGGGACAACAATGTGCTCACACACGTGATGGATTGATAAGATGTGCAGTCAAAATGCGCTGGCAGATAGTCACAGATAAGTTAGTAATGGTAGCAATTTCCTCAATTGTTTCATGTCTATTACCTCGAACAAACTGCTCCACACGTTTAATGTTTTCCTTTGTCCTTCTTTCACTCATGGGATGATAAGGGTGCTCATTATCGAAAACAGATTCATGGATCTCTTTAAACTGCCGATGCTATTCTAACACTTTTGAGGGTGCCCCTGTAGACTCACTGTACATTGTCTAGAGCATAGTGTAAGTCTCCAGTGGCATTTTCCCCAAATGGTGACAAAATTTATCATTAGTACCCTACTCTTGAAAAATCCGTTTCTTCACAGCAGCACCGCAACTATCAATAGAACAATGTGTGTGCTACCTTGCTGTTCAAGTAATAATGTATTATGATTGCGGAGGAGGGGAGAGATGGTAGAATGCCTTTCAATCAGTTATTTTCCCTGCATGCTTGGTCTTTCAAGGGTGCATGCAATCCCTGTTAACTAACCATGTTAACTTGGCTTCGGCACATCCATATTACCCACGGTCATTTACTGCAAGGGCTGAAACCTTAAGTGTGTCATGTATGTAGTTATTTTAAGTGTTCAGCATAAATTTATCGACTGTGAGTTTTACTTTCCTCAGAAATACTTTTAATCTTCCCAACTCTTTATCATCCATGTTAGGATATGATGACAGTGTTTTAACAACTGTTTTTAGTTTTTTGAGAACGGGCCTCTTACACTGTTTGAGGATGTTGTTAGTGTCTCCTTAGCTTTATAATGCGTTGTACATGCCGTGTAGCATGGTGCTGATCATATCACCTTCAAAATGGCTAATATTGAGTATGTGTGGGGGGCCCCATCCCCACATCCCCTAAATGTACCTTCATGGCACTGTGCTATATGCATGGGGTATTTTACCTACCTTACTTTTTACATGTCGTGTGCAGGTTTCTTTACAACTTTGCACTTTTAAAAGGTAAGGGTTTGAGATAAGTGGATTTTCCTTGTACACTTTGAAGGGTGCAAAATGGCCATACCCAAAACTTTTAACTCATTCATTCATTCCAAAGAGGCTAAAAGAAAAAATATGTGAGATCCATGACACTTGCATACTGCTTCGCATGAGTCAGCATCGTTGTATGTACACTAAGGATGACTTTCAAGTCCTTTTATGGTTGAACTGATTCTCGTGACTGTCTGCCCCATTTACCTTTAGAAGACTGGAGCCTCTCTGTTTGAGAACTCTTCAAACTTGCGCAATTTGAAAAGATCTCATTTTATAACTGAATTGCTATCTTCTTGAGACACCATATTTATGGTAGTTTTCCATTGTCTTGACTAATTGCTAAGACAGGGGCTTAATAAATTTGCATTCAAATTTAAACTATTTTAATAATTTTTCCTCTTCCAATAAAAGTAAATGCTATATGAGTTGGCATCCTACATCTCAACTTCTTTTTTCTGCTACAAGTTTACCCCAGTACGTTTTTTAAACAATTGGTGCAGATACAACATCAGTAATAAACTTTCAAAACAAAGAAAAAGGAGGGAGATATTGTGGGGGAACGTTTATAGAAAGGTGTACAACATTTTTAGTTCAACTCTCATTCTCTACAATTTGAGTTTTAATTTTCTTCTTCGTGCATTCTAATTCTCATTCATAGGAGAAAAAAGATACACTTATTTCAAAATTTGGAGATATGCCATTGTTTTGTTTTTTTAGAAAAAAGATTGATATTTATTTTTTGGGGAACTCACTACACTTGGTAAGACATCAAAAAACGAATCAAGATTATAGGCGTGCGCACGGGGGAGGGGGGCAAATGCAGATTTACGCAGATTTTTTCCACGGAGGGTCAAGCAAGGTATTTTACCATGGGGCTATTACCCCAATAATGGTGTTGCCCCCTCATAAAAACCTTTCTTGAATTTGAAATTATCGCATTCCTGCAGCCCCATTATAATAATTAATGTAAATTATTATGACTGAAATCAAATTATATGTACGAAAATGTACTTTTAGGTTGACATTAGTTTTCTTAGGGGGAGATGTGGCCGTCCATGCCCATATATTTTATTTTCACCTCGAAATTTAGGAAAGAGGAATCGTATCGCCGTTATTATTATTATTAAATTATTATTATATTATTAATCTTACATGGAAATCAATTTTAGAGGGGCAAACATGGAAATAAAGGAAAGCAAGACTAGCAGAATGTAAGAGTAGCACGACAAGACGATACTCAAGATGGAATTAGTTTTCACGTCTTTCTTGCATTATTTCTTCCAGACGGCCAAGAGCACCTGCAGGAGGGAAAGAGCTGCAATTGCCCCCTCGATTTCAGATTTTATACAAATAAAAATACATTTCGTTGCTCGCAAGATCTTCTTTTCTTGCAGTCTTGTCAAGTTCAGAGCTGTAGCTAGGAGTTGGCACTGAATGTTAAAGATCTAAATGAAAAAATGTAAAACAGAATGCCATGGCGCTCCATGAAAATTTTTGAGCCATATTAAATCAATATTGTTTTCGTTTTGCAAAAATTTGGATTTGAATATTTTCTTGTTGGCTTCGCTTGAAATTTGTTGCCTGTAATGCATTGTAAATTACCAGGGAGATAAGTAAGTAAACGGTTTTCTCTTAAATTCATGAACAATTGTTTGGAGGAAAAGGAGCGCTCACATTTCAGAGACAATTTATATCATTTTTGCTGTTGGTTTGTACAGGTGTATATATGCACACACCCATCTTGGGGCCTAGCCATGGGGCTGTAGTAGCGTCATTGCCTTGTAATTAAGGGGTCCCGGGTTTGACACCCGGTGGAGGCACAAGTGGTTCGTATCCCACTTTAAAATGTAGGTCCAGTCCCGATTAGCCTTACTGTGCATAAAGTGGACTTAAAACAGCAACTCAAACCAAACCAAACCAAACCAGCACACACCCATCGATGCAATAAAACTTAAACAGTGAGATAAAATTACGTTTATTTTCCAGACTGAAATTTCATCAAGGCTTTTGCCCCCCCCCCCCCTCTAATCAGAGGGTCTGCACATGCCTACGATTAATATTAAAGTGGTTGAAATATATACAACCCAGATTATTAATTAACATCTTGCACTATTTACAACTTGCATTTATCGGGGGGAGTTGAATATTCAGGACTATTCAAATACCTATCTCTGCTGCAAAGCTGTGTATCCAGACCAAAACCTTCGATAAGTTACAGTAACACAGTGTAGAACATTATGTAAATTATGGGATACATTAAATTTGTAATTTCTTTTCTCTATAATTCAAATGCAGAAATAACATTAAATTTAGGAAGTTTATCAGTTGAATACAACCAAAAATAGCTGTCTAAAAGTACTTGGAAATATAGTTTTACAATTCTTGCGACACATTATAAGTAGCTCAGATATTTCATGTTCATCCTTTTATTAAAATAAGAATTAGCAAGTACACTTTGTGAAGTAATAGTCTCTCAGTACAATTGAGTACACTTACATGACATAACAGTCTTTGACTACAATATATTACCAGTATTGATACATTTTCTTATACAGTGTAATTTACTAGGCAAAAATACAGTAAAATAGTGATATACTAAAACATTATAGCTGCTAAATGCTGAAACATAATGATTGCATTTTGAAAGTACTGTACTGACAAACATAAGACTTGTAAAATTAGAAAACTGCATTAGGGATAATGATGTATTTGAACATACACAAGCTAAATTCTGTTAACTGATGGACAGAGCCATAGGTTATGAAAGACACTAGTGTAGTTTAGTTTTGGTTACATAACACTACGTTATTGTTTTAAAAAAAAACAAACCAAAATATATATAAAGTTCAATTTCACGCACACACATGAAAGCTATCATCCCACTGATGGACATGTCTGACTCTTAAAAAAGTAGGTTTCAACCATTTAGTCTCCCAGAAAAGTACATACCTGCGCACACACACTGCAGATCTAACATGTAATTATTCCTTAGGAAAAGGGACATTTAAGTATGGGGAGACATCATATGTGAAAACTTTAAGAGCTACAAATCCTCCATAGCCTCTGGTTCCTTTATGGAACATTCCTGCCCCAGCCAGCCATGTCGGGGGACTTGGAACTACAGGTTGAGCATCCAGAAATGGAACTGTTGTTTGAGCCACATCTTTATCGATATCTGAGTGGGTAAATTCTATAAACTGATCAGTCTTTGAATCTGGGAAATTTGATACGACCGATTTTGTTGGGATATCAGGCGATGACATAAACACTTTTGTTCTTTGAGATGGAAAAATTATGTGCTCGTTTGTAATCCATACGCTTGCACCTGGATTAAGTTCACCTGTTGTGTAGTTAATTGGAGTTGCAAATATTGCAAGTTGAATGTGTGTACCTACATATTGTATGAAGCGAAATCCCGTCAATACATATCCGTTGAATACAAAGAGGTCGTCAAGATCTAAAGAACGTTCCTCCCATGTCATTATATGGTAATCATGAGTTTCTATCGCTTCTCTATCCGTGGTGTGATAATTGTCAACAGGTTTCCAGCCGATTGTTGTCTTGTTGACGGTTCCGTAAGGCAGAGCTTCAGCTTGCTGAACTTGTATGTGAATGATTTTATTAACCTTCACAAATCGTACACCAGTTACAATTTTGTTCTCATAAAGATTCGAAGTCACTGCTCTCAAGTTGAAGTAGCGATCCGATGTGGTACCCTCGTCGTCACAGATGCAAAAGCAGTACGAACAGTGCCAGAAAAAATATCGAAACCAACTTTCCACATTTATGGGTTTGCGAGTGCATGTACCCTTGTTTCCCAAAATACGGCCATTTTCATACTCTATCCAGTCATATCGACGTGTTGAAGATTGTGACTCACAAATCAAGGCGTTTGAATCGATGTATTCACAATTAAATAATCTATCATTGCAAGGTTTTCGCTTTGAACAATATATGTCGTTGTAACAACTATGAACCTTAGCACGTTCGTAGTAGGCACAATCACCCCAGCAATTGTTATCATTATTCAGATCAACCTCATTCTGCACGTGTCCTTGGAAAAGTTCTGTTAGTTGCAAAAAAGTTTCATTTTCCAGGTGTCTTCGTGGATCGCATTTCCATAATGCCTTGTCTGCTTGTTGTAGGGCATGTCTGGCTGCCTCCGCTTTTTCATTTGTTTGGACCTCAATTTGCTTCTTCAAATCATTTGCTTCGCGGGTGAAATTTCCTGTAAACAAGAGAGTAATGCAATAGTATGGTTCATACATTATTGTGAGATACCTAAATATTTTATCAATTTTGGGGTTAGGAAGTGTGACTAACAAATACCAGCTAATTAGTAGTCATTTGTAATACTACCAAGAAGTGATTTTTTCCGTTCTTTCTGCATTGTGACTTTCTTCAGATCATTTGAAAAATTGGTCTTGTGACGTCAGTAATATGATTTTAAATTAAAAACATACAATGCCACCATGTTATTGCTTTCATTATTTCTATTAGCCAAATTTGACAGAGAAGCGATGTCAAATAACCAAATCAATAAATAACAAATTTTATTGTTTAATTTTTTTTCTGAGCTCCATGCCGGGGTGATTTCCTCAGCATGCTACAATGCCAAGGGTCCCTGGTTCGAATCCCAGCCAGGACGTGGGTGTTTTTTGTGAGAGCCCCTTCATCAAATGATCGGTCATCCTCGTCGTTGCAATTATCCAAATGCAGCAGAAAAGTGATGCTAAATAACAAAAATCAATCAAGTCATATTTCAAATTTTGTGGATTCATCATCTATATTTGAATTTGAATTACTTTTTTTGGGTGCGTCAGCACTGAGGCTATTATGCACCCGTCACACTATACGGGGTCCAACCCTTTATCATAACAAAAATAAAAGCATGTCTGAAAACTAAAATTTCCTTACCTTGGTTAAAATCTGAGGCTAAAATGGGCGCTCAGCACAAATAAGTCAAATTAAAAGTACATATTTCACTCAATTTATGTCTGCCATCGCAAGAACATGATAACTTCAAACTGAAGTGTTTCTTTAGGGGGAGCAACACTGTTATAAGGAAAATATGCCTCCTTTGCCCCTCCCCTTTTGAAAAAAATATGTTGCTTGGCCCTCCCTGGAAACAATGGTGTGGACATCCATGTTAGTATGCTACTATTCTCCTTGTGTGTAAATAGTAACTATACTTCAACTATGAAACAAAAATAGGATAATGTTGCAAATCTAGATTTTACAAGAATACTTTTGATCTTTGCAGTGAATGGAATAAGTAATAAGCTTAAGGTATAGGTAGGAAATATGCTGGAGCATTGAGAGTTGCATATCAAAAGGTTTTTTTTTTTTTTTTTGCCTGGCCTGGCATAATATTCAAAGAATTTTTCAGTGTTTTAAGGTTAGCAACTAAAGTAGATGCAATGAAATCGTTTACAGATTTACTTTCATTGAAGTTTGGATTAGCGTAGAGGAGGAAATAGATTAGGAAATTTACTGTTTGAAGAAACAAAATTGTGGCACAATAGGTCTTTGAGGCCCAACACCAGGCAGGAGGACTTCTTGTTGACATGTGTTCAACAGACTACTATTTCTATGAAGTAGTCCCCCCATTTGCCCTTATGATGTGGGGTAAGCACAGAAATTTTTGAGGCTCTACTGGGAATCCAATCTGGGACCTCTTGCTACCAGAAGCAAGTGTTTTAAGCATTTGAGTTTGAGTTTAGGGGAGCTCTTTAAGTAAAGACTATGGTAGAAAGTGAATAGGATTTTACAAAATTGTATTTTTTTTCATCTCTCTTATTTCACTCTAAGATTCTATTTACCTTTGTTGTACAGCCTAAGGAGCATCCATGAAAATTGCATCATAGCATAGCTTTTCAAGTCGGCGAGGGCTACCAGGTTGTATAAATTATACAGCAGTTGGTGTGGTGACGTGTCTAGGTTGCATTGGTTCATTCCAGAATCCTGTAAAGACAATAACAACATTTTTTTGACTCAATGCATAAAGGAACAATTGCACAATTTAAAGCATTTTAGCTGTTTAAAGATAAATCTATTGTTTGGAGAAACCTTTGAATTAATAATAATTAAGGCCGACCTCAGTGGTGGAGTGGTTAGTACTGCATGCTATGGCACCAAGGATCCCAGGTTCAAACCCTGGCCTGGCATTCTTTGTGAGTGCCCCCATTATAAATTTCATTCTCTTTATCGCGATAAGTGAAAGGTGGTAGAAAAGCGATACTAAATAACAAAAATCAACTATTAAATAAGTGTGATGTCTTTTGGGTATTTTATGAGTTGGTTAAGGAAGTAGGGATGGTATGATTGGTCTTCCAGAACATCTATGTAACAAATCGACATTCAATATATTTAAATATCAGCAATAGGCCAAAAAAAAAGAAAAGAAAAGAAAACCATATCGCCGATGGAGTGATTAATTTTTGTAGTCGCAGAACGAGCTTTCGTTACCCCGATCTGCAAGAGGAGGAAGAAGAAATGTCAATTGTAGGCATCTAAAATTAAGTGATTACCCAACACTGAGACGTCTACAACTAACAACATATGATCAATAAAAAGAAGTCATTCACCACCCTGAAATTACTAGTCAGCTTCTGTACAATGCTAAATTTAAAAGTGTTTTATATTTGAACAGTGAACTACCTAGTCTTACCATAAATACTGTCCCAAAGTTTTAAGTAAATTGACACAAAATGCTGAGAGATATTGTAATATCCTAATAACATTACTGAAATGGATGCATGACAAATCAAAATCACAAATCATTATTCAAAATGGCCACGCTTAGCATGCACACATTCCGTAAGTCTTTGTGGCCACGCATCAATTGAATTACGCAACACATCGACTGGAAAATGAGCAACTGCCTTCAGAAGAGACCGCTTTAAACTTTCAATATTGGGATGTCTCTTCTTGCAAGCCATCTCCTGAAGCTTTGGCCACAATTTGTAGTCCAAAGGGTATAGGTCCGGACTTGCAGAAGGCCAATCCGAAGTGGAAATTAAGTCTGGTACATTTGCCTCCAGCCACTGCTATGTTGTTCGGGTCCCATATGTTGGGGTTGAATCCTGCTAGAAGCTCCAGTTCTGACCATGGAAGAGAGTGTTGTTGACATTCTTGACTAGTCTCTCAAGCACTGTCTGCTGGTACACTTTGGCTGATGTTTTTACTCCTTTTTCACAGAAATGGAGCGTGCCCTCATAACAAATGTTCCAGACTTCATTTCCACTTCAGATTAGCCTTCTGCAAGTCCGGACCTATACCCTTTGGACTACAAATTGTGGTCCAAGCTTCAGGAGATGGCTTCTAAGAAGAGACATCCCAATATTGAAAGTTTAAAGCGGTCGGTCTCTTCTGAAGGCAGTTCTCATTTTCCAGTCGATGTGTTGCGTAATTCAATTGATGCGTGGCCACAAAGACTTACGGAATGTGTGCGTGCTAAGGGCGGCCTTGATGAATATTGATTTGTGATTTCGATTTGTCATGCATCCATTTCAGTAATGTTATTAGGATATTACAATATCTCTCAGCATTTTGTGTCAATTTACTTAAAACTTTGGGACAGTATTTATGGTAAGACTAGGTATTTATCCAATTTTTCTCCCTTTTCTATGCGATTTCTTGATGAGGGCATTAACGTTTTATCAGAAACTGTCTCAAGTCTGGCGTTATCAACTTGGTGGAGACAAAAACAGTGACCGAAACTGACATGCTTTTGTTTTTCAAGTAACTCTTAACGTTGATTTTAATTTCTTGCACCCCTCCCCACATTGTACAACACTGCATATTGTGCTTTACCTTTAGTTTTACCCCACTTGGACTTGAGTACATATTCCTCTGTCTTCCGAAACTCCGAGCTTGTGAATTCACTTCAGTGCTGTGTCAGTGTTGACGGTAGAGTCGGTCAGAATCGTCTCCGCGAGATCGGAGAGAGTGCGGGAGTTGACGTCTGCCTGTTGCTGATATCGCCGGACCATCACCTTCTCAAACTGGAGAAAGCCGAATGGCTTGTTCTAGTCACGTGAGCGACGTCATCATCTGTAGGCGAGAGAGCCGCTATGTTTGACTTATTTGGTGGAAGTAATGTTGGATCGTTTTTAGCGTATGTGGAATTTCAAAGCAATTTTAAGAATTGCAACGAAGTATAAGTGAAGTGCAGTACAAGGAACATGGTCTGTAAGTGTTGTGTTCTCAATTGTAGAGGAAATTATTATGAGAACACAGAGCGGTGGCGTGCATGTAGCCGCTGTTACCGCAGGTAACACCAAAATATAAAGAATTAAAGAACCCGTCTTAAATTATTATTACGTACATAAACTGGTAATATTGTCGTAAAGTAAACATTCCAGACTGACATTTTCTCTGACACCGGTAAAAGCGAAGAGGAGGACTGATCCAGTACCCTCCTCAGGCAACATGAGAAAAGGGCCCTGAGCCACCGCAAGGAAGATGGTGGGAGGAGGAGGCGGGTTATTGGCATGCCTGTTTAGCCGGCGCAGTTGCCGGTGATCCTTACCGGATACAGATCAGTGTTGCCATATTCAATTGACAGAAAAGAGCTAAGTCGCCTAATCGGGTCTATCTTACTCTGAATGTGTCCAGTCACACAGGGGAACGATGGCGCAGTGGTAGCGTCGCCGCCTTATAATCAAGGGATCCCGGGTTTGATACCCAGTGGAGGCACAAGTGGTTCGGATCCAACTTTAAACTGTCCTGATTAGCATTACTGTGCATGAAGTGGACTTAAATCGCCAAATCAAAATTTTAAAAAATCAAATCACACTGGGGGAAAGCAAACTATCAAGTGATATTTTGTATTTACTCTAAATATCAGCGATTACGAAAGTCCTCTTTGTCCTTCTTCGACATCATGGGCGAGAAGGAGAGGAGAGGGATGGGTATGATCAAGGGGTCCGCTGTCTTTCTAAAAATGTCAACCTAAAATTCTATATTTCACACATATAATATTATTTCGGTTACAGGAATTTGTGATAATTGTTGAAAGGGCCGATTGAGATTGACATACGTTGTCACAGGAATGCGATAATTTCGGATTGAAGCAATGTTTTTGAGGTGGTAGAACTATTTTTGGGTGAAAACATTACTTACAAGCATAATTTCCCGATTGTTATCTTAGCACGCTCTGAAGCGTCAGGTGTCGCAGGTTCGAACCCTCAGCAAGAAATGGTTATTTCAATGTTCGTTGTTATTATTTTACTTACATAATTATAAAAATTAATAATCACATACACAAAGAAATAATAATTTTATTTCAATAATTCACCATGCATCCTCATCGTCACGATTATCCTATAAAGCGAAAGCCTTAAAGGTAGCAAAGGACGTAAAATATATGAAATAGTAGTGGTGTCAGGTGTCAGGTGTTAGTTTCAAAGTATGTTTAAGGAATGAAAACTATATAACAGAGCAAAATTGAAAAATATGCACATTTATATTCTTATTTTTAGCCCGCTTTTCTGCCTCTTTAGGTTAATTGGAGATAATGGAAGGCAAGTTTATATTTAGGTTATGCATTGAAATACAAAGTACATTGTGTAACAACAAGCAATTTGTTGGAATATTTTCTTCTATAATTATACAATAATATATTGTTTATGTTTCAAATAAACGTTTTCACACAAAAAACCATACTTTTTACCGAGCTGTGTGAATAAGCAAACATAGTAATTTCGATTAACTTTCTTTTTCTTGAATATTTTTAATCATATTCTTTACTTGCATGTGTATAAATAATGTTGGCTCTACAAACTTTTATGTGACAGTTTTTTTTGGTATTCCTAAACAAAATGACTTAGAAATTTTTACTGATGTTTGGTTATTGCAAACAAATAAATCGCTCAACTGCTCAACTCCAAACTCTCAACCTAACCTTTTTCGTTAGTCTAAGCAAATCTTTTTTCTCTGTACCAACCGTAACCTGAATCCTTAAACCGTCTTGTAAAAAGTATTGGTTCAAATTTTTTAAAAAAATTGTATAACTACGTATCAATTTTCCCTGGATGTCCATCATACCTGTCTTCTGGAACGCAATATGAAGAGGCGCGAGAATGTCCAGAAAAGAAGAAAGAAAAGAGGGAGGCAGAAGCTTTAAGAAGAACAATTGCAGACAGTATAGGGACAAAAATAGAGTATGATGCAACTCACACATTATCGACCTTAAGTGAACTGAAGGATCAGATTAACAAAATCCATCTTTCTTTGCTGTGGGATATTTTGCAAAATAAAAGTTGCATTATTTTCTTATCCATCAACCTCTCTGAAAAGCTCCATGCAGTTAAGTATGTTGTCGTAAATGACTCACTCTCTTTGTCAATGTTTTATCGTGGAGTTGAAATTAATGAGAAGAGATTTTCACGTAAGGTATCAACTACACATGCTATTGAAGATGCAATACATTTCCTGTAAATGTAGAATCAGCATGTAATATTAGTGATGTTTTGGAAGCCATTGAAATCCTTCTGGACAATGTAAAAGAGACTGTACATGAAAGCAGAGTGTCAGTGCTTCGTTTTATAAAATCACAAAACGGCTGTTAAATGTTAGTAAAGAAAGGCTGAGACATGATTCTGAGATTATTGTTTTCTCATCGTTGTTGAATTTTATGTCTCCATGTGCATATAGGTTCATCCGTAATTCACGATATTTTATTTTACCCCATCCAAATACTTTGAAGAAATTATGTTTAGATATCCATGCAAGTCCAATCGCAGAGCAAATTGAAGGCAATTTTCTAATGCATATGCAAGAGAAAGTGGCTCACCTTAAAGACCATGAGTTGTACTGCTCATTGATATTGGATGAAATCCATATCAAGTCCTCCATCGATTATAAGGAAGGTACAATTGTTGGCACTGCATATGATAGTTCTGAAGCTGCAAAAAGTGCTCATGTATTTATGATTAACAGTGTGCTCTCTAAGTACAAGGAAGTTGTACATATATTACCAGTGAAAACTTTAACTGCTGACTCATTGCATTGCGTAATTGAGAATGTCATATTGGGGCTTGAAAATTTAGGTATTAGGATTATATATGTTGTTTCATATACCAACATGATAAATAGAAAAGCTATGTCCATGTTTAATGTTGAAGATAAGCAGAACTTTGTGTATATTCACCCAAGTGATAAGAATAGGCCTTTGTTTTATCTTGTGGAAACTGTGCACTTATTTAAGTGTACTAGAAACAACTGGATCAATCAGAAAAATGAAAATGTGAGTGTTGTTTACCCAGATTTTGAAAACCTATGTGATATTCATGTTGCATCATTCGCAACTTTAAGAACACTCTTTAGTATGGAAAGTTATAATATCCTAAAATATGCTCATAATTTATCATTAAAATCTCTGTGGCCAACTTCCCTAGAAGGACAAAACGTGAAAATAGTTCCTCAAGTTTTCAACCATATGATAATTGAAAGTTTAAGGGCAACAAGGGCCAAAACACAATTTGCCGAACTATGAAGACGCTGCAGAGTTCATTAAGATTGTTATATACTGTTGGGAAGTAGTTAATGTCAAGTCTCCATGGAAAGGTGCGAGGTTAAGAAACATTTTACAGAATCCTCTGACAAACGAAGCCTCAGATGAGAGACTCTTGTACCTACATAAATTCCTTGATTGGTTGGAAAAGTGGGAAAGTTTGAACATCTCGTCAGGAAAACTCACTAGAGAAACTTCCAGTGCCCTGAAAATAATTGGGCTAATTGATATAACCAGATATTGTACAGAAGAGTTAGGAATGCAATACCTTTTGCCAGGAAAATTTCAATCAGACACACTTGAAGCGAGATTTGGCCAATACCGACAGTTTGTTGGTGCGCAGTACAACTTATCTCTCCGTCAGATTTTTGAGACTGAACAAAAACTGCATCTTGCCAGCAGAATGAAGTTGAAACTGAAGTCACTAAAATATGGTGACATCTTTGTAAATCAAATTGACGAGCATGGGACATCTGAATTGACCCTGGCAGTTACAGACTTGGCTATGTTTCAGAGTTTGAAAATTCGTGCTGCGGATATTGTGGAAGCCAAGGGAGATCTTCCTATTTTGATGTACCTAGCAGGCTATTGCTCTTACATTGCAAGAAAAAAATTGACGTGTGATGACTGCAGCATCATTCTAGTCAAAAATAAGACAAGACTATGCAAGATCTTCCAAACGATTCAATGGATTTTATAAAAAGTTTGGATAGAGGTGGATTGTTGTGTCCTTCAGAGGTGGTTGTGGATATTGTGCTCATCAATTATGTTGTTATCAAAAAACTGATAAGCCGTGAATATGAAGTGGAATTCTTGAAAGCAGTAAACCAGCGGGAAGTGGCATTCAATCTCAGTCTTGTGAAGTTGAGAGAAGATGAAGATAAGTGGTGGGTGAGCTGCAATAATGGACACGAATGCGAAAAGGTTTTGAGAATAATTTTGTGGTCCTCAACAAATGCTTTGTTAAATAATTATTGTAAAAAGTAAATAACTTTGTTGAAGGCCGGCACAAAAGAAGGAAACTCTCCACACTCTAAACTTTTTTGCTGTTTGCCTTATTTAATTCATGAAAAAATAATTGAGCATTGGTACTACAAAGTGCTATCTGTCGTCGTCTTTCATGAACGGAAAGACAATGAAATAATAATAATAATAATAATGAAAGTGCTACCGATGCTTCTGTGAGTTTATTAATTGGTTAGGCAACTCGGCGAATTTCCTCTGAACGTAACATGCGAGGTTTAACTTACATTTGTTTTTACTTTTTCTTTTTTTTACAAAAACTGTAACGAGTTTTATGTAAAACTTAAAAATATTACGGATAATATTTCACAAATACACGCATTTTTTTAAAAAAAAAATTACCAGGAAGTTTGTAACGATTTTCAACATGAATTTGTGTGATATTAGGGATTTTAAGTTGCTTCTTGAACGAAGAATATTGGTGTAAATATTTAATATTTCTTCTATCTCTTCTAACTATATTTACGGTGAGGATAAATGTTAAAATGTAACTTCCTCTGAGCTTCCAGTTCTTCCAAAAGAGAAACAAACGAACTTAAATTCTCTGCGAGAAAATATTGTCTTCCTTGTACAGTGTTAAGATGATCGCCTCCAAATGATGACGTCAGGACTGAGCGCTGCGGCCTGAGCCTCTAAGATGGTCTTGGCCGGAGCCACTGGAACAAGCCATTCACCGTTCTCATTTCCTTTTCCATAACGGCCCATAACCACAGCTCCTTCAACAGGAATTTTTCCGGAACTGCAGCCCTCGTCTCCACGTCCAATTTCTCGCTCACGTCCGCAAGGCCCCTCAGAATTTCCTTAGCAGAATCTTTCACCAGTTCGTGCCATCGAGCGTCTTCTATGTCGTCTCACAGGTCGGCAACAACCTCCCAAAGTTTCAGTCGGAGAGCACTCACGTCGGCACAGTTACCACTTCCGATAGTTGCTAACGTAGCAAGCAAGAACAGGACGAGAGCCCCCATAGCGTACCCGTGTATAGAGAACTTGGGACCAGTCTTGCCACAATATGAAGGCACAATTTCCCTTTCCAAGGGGCAAACTTTCCCTTTTTCGACCAATTTTTCCCTTCACCTAAGCAAATCATATAATAATAGATATAAAAATAATTAGTAGTAGTAGTAATAGCAGCATTATTAGTGGTGGTGGTGTAAGCAGTAGTAGTACGTTGTTAAGTTAAGTATTCCGTTGAATTCGTCATTCGTTTGAATATAAAATATTTTAAAACATTTTCACCTTTCAGTTTCATCATTTCCTGACCAGGATTCAAACCTGGGACCAGATGTCCCAGGTTTCAATCCTGGTCAGTAATCCATTTCATTGTTAATCCCCATCGTTACTATTCCAAAGATACATAAAAGCAATGTACAATAAAATTAAAGAAGCATAAACAAGTAGGAATAGCAAAATAAATAACATAAAAATGTAGATATGAAATTCGAAACTGTAATAATGTAATCAGATGACCTTAAAATTTTCCTGCAATTGTGGTATTTTTCATTGAAATTCCCTTTTGGCTAAAATTTCGGTCCGAATTTCCCTGCAAGAGGGAAATTTCCCTTCATTTGGCAACCTGCTTGGAACCAAACGTCACGCTCCGATCAGCCAACTACTAAACTAAACTAACTCATTTTCATTGCATGACGTACATACCCTTGTTCTACTGCGTATGCCTCGTTGGTGATGGTTCCCGGCTGTGTTTACCAAGGTCGGAAGGCGAAATTTCTTTTTCCACATATCCCAGGACCCGCACCGGAAGTGATAATGAAATCCAGATTCCGGGGCCTCACAAAATCAGAGAAGCCAACCCAGAAAAATAAATAGCTTTAGAAAGAAGCTACGGACGTATGCGAATATGCCGTTTTCTTTAAACAAAAATGAGAGTTGTTAGTTAGCAACATTGCGACTGAAAGGCACAAGAACAGATTAGGGCGGATTAGGGGCACAAGCAAACACAAATACAAACTTCGTGGCAAAGATGTCGCATTTGCTTCTGGAAATTTTTCTCTGCGACATTTGTGCAAAAACCTACAAATAAATATAAAGGGCCATTGAATGCACATGCCAAATGAGCTCATAAATGTACAACAAATTAAGGTAATATTACATGTCAGTGGATTGCTGCAGCTTGAAATGACACCAGTATAAAGTGCTTGGAAATTTGGAGGAAGTTATTCACGTAAGAAAGATTTGGTGAATTCGATTCTTTGGAAGGGAAGTTATTTCATGAAACTCACGACCTTGTTGCCGAAAGTCTGGGATTCGAACCCTAGCCAAGGCAAGGGCAGTTTTACCGTTCTATGCTTAGAGAAACTCATTTCCGTAAGTAGTTTCTTCTGTAAAAATGAAGAAATGTGTCTCCGATATAACAGACATTTACCAAATTTTCTTTGAAAGAAACAAGAAATTCGTATCCAGGTTGGGTGCTCTAGGAAGGAAAAAGTGACATGGTGGCGCACATTTTTGCACAAATCTAGTGAAAGCAAAAAGTGCCTACGTTGTTAGGTAGTTAGGGTTAGTTCTCCTAGCCCAAAGAATAATTTTTCATTGTATTTATGCTAATGGAACCTAACCTAACCTTGCAGGCATTCCTCGTCTGACGTTGGAACACAAGGTAGCAAAACTCTTCTGCGGAGAGGAAGACCCCGAAACAAATGACAGCAACTGTGTGTAAACAATATGAACGCGAACAAATGGAGAAATGCATTGCTTTTAGTAGCAGGGAAAACTTTTTTTATGCGCAATAATATAATAGTAATCGGAAAAGTACCACCGGGAAATGGATGTTTCAGGGGATATAAATTTTGGGTAACACTTTACTATACCTGAGACGGATTCCTTCAAATTTACAGGATAAAGTACTTACGGAATTCATTTTCTGGAGTGTTGTTGATGTTCTGGAATGTAGTTTTGGTCCATTTTAATGCAAATCCTTGTGGTTTTATACGAAAATCTCTCTCCAACGTGCTATTTATGCTCCCGCCATTTGCTTTTTACGAGAGCACAATACGCGATATTGCTGCTGCTACAAGCCGATGTTGTCCTAATATGCTAAATTGAACGAAAGGAGTGCTAATGGAACCTAACCTAACAGGCCTAACCTAACCTAGTAGGCATACCTCGTCCCCGTAAGTAAGTAAAAAAGTCAATTTAAAATTCCTAAAGTGTTTTTAATTTTTTAAAAATTATTTCCGACGCGCTATTGCGATCAGCGGTAAGCTACCGCCATGTTGTGTGTGAAAATAAACAAGAACAGTAAGTACTCGTAAATGTAAGAAATATACATTATTTCCGTTACGAATTCCATTATTTCACCTAAATAAGTGTTCCGGAATGTAGAATAGTACGTTAGCAATGTAAAAAAGTGCGAAAGGAATCATTTCTAGGTGTCTCAGGTATAGTAAAGTAGTACCGCACACATTTCTGCACAAATCTAGTGAAAGCAAAAAGTGCCTACGTTGTTAGGTAGTTAGGGTTAGTTCTCTTAGCCCAAAGAATAATTTTTCATTGTATATATGCTAATGGAACCTAACCTAACAGGCCTCACCTAACCTTGCAGGCATTCCTCGTCTGACATTGGAAGACAAGGTAGCAAAACTCTTGTGCGGAGAGGAAGACCCCGAAACAAATGACAGCAACTGTGTGTAAACAATATGGATGCGAACAAATGGAGAAATGCATTGCTTTTAGTAGCACGAAAAACTTTTTTTATGCTCAATAATATAATAGTAATCGGAAAAGTACCACTGGAAAATGGATGTAGAAGGTACGTACTTTCAGGGGATATAAATTTTGTTCGTCTATTTAGAGGAAAAAAGCAGCCCATGTACTGCAGTGAGACAGTTCTATTTCATCTCATCGTTGCAATATCCTCTACAGCAAGGAAAAAATATATAAAAAAGATGAAAATCAGTCAAAATTTAAATGTATTTAAAATCAACAAAATTTAACAGTATTAAATGTGTGTGTGTTGTAAAACTAGTTTTTCTATGTATCTTCTAAAACATTTCTTGAGGTGTTAATTGACTGCTTGACATCATCCTCTACTACACACTTGACTACTAAAATAATTTTGATGATACAGATATATACATCATACAAAATGAATGCACAATATTCAATCATAGTACCTACCATGTATTCCAGCCCTTCCTTCCCAAAACCTGTGAGCTGTTGACCTTTGATGCAGATGTGGAATGAATGTGGATTATGACATCAAGGTCAAATTCACAGATTTCTGTCTAAACGGGAGGCTGTAACAGGGGCAGTGAAGGCACAGATAAAGTAGCTCCCCTATGAAAGAAATTTCTAAAATCTAGAGATGGAGAAAGTGATGCCCATAACTAGATACAGAGTGGCCAAAAGTGGGGAAACATGTCATCAAAAATTTAAAATGTTTTCATCTTTTGGGAATTATGTATAGAATAAATTTGACCATATGACAAGATTCACAAAACTTCAAACTATACATTTCAAATCTTCCAAAATCAATTTTTTTATGATACAAAATTACATCTACAGTACAAAAATGTCTTAAGGTGACCGACCATAACCGTTGCCGGAACGAGTTTACAATACCGGACCACTCTCCAATTTCTATGAAATGTCGCCTACTCACTAATTGTGAACTCCTAAACACGAATCTGCATGTAATAATTGGCGGTCAAGTATGGAAATCGAGGAAAAAACTAAATAAACTATGTTTTCCTAATGTAACGTAACCCTACCATAAGAACAATAGCTCCACGGAAGATGCCATTTTCCCAACATGAAGAAATCAACAGGCAAGACAAGGTATAGTTCTCGTAGTTAAAATATTAATTTTTCTTTGTATTTATGCTAATGGAACCTAACCTAACAGGCCTAACCTAACCTCTTGGGTATTCCTCGTCTTACGTCAGCAAGATTGTTGTGCATAAAGGAACACCATTAATGAAATGCAAAAGAAAGATAGTTCCGAATTGCTGTGTAGGGACAATCAGCGTGGTAAATCGCAAGGTTATTTTACAATTTCTAGGCATAAATGTACAATATTAACAAGTGACTGCCAAATATGAACTACAGTTACGTCATCAGGACACCGAAATTAGTAAGTAGACGAAATTTTATAGAAATTGGAGAGTGGTCCGGTATTGTAAACTCATGCCCCGGTGCCTCCACTCTAATCACTTTCTTATAAATGAACACACAACATTTCAAATGACCATGCTTATTATTAGATAATATTGTTTCATGCATACATGTGTGTATGTGATCAGGGGCGTATCCAGGGGGTCTGGAACTCCCCCCCTCCCAATTTTGGAAAATACTATGGTTGATTCATAATACTTCCCGATGAGACACGATGTAGCAGGTATAGAAGAATTCTTTCTGTGTGCATGGTTTGTGGATTCTGAGAATAATATCCACTAAAAGTTTACAAGTTCCACACTGGGTGGTGATATGTCAGCTGAAAATCTGACATCAGTTCTTTTTGAACAATGTCACAAACTTGGTCTTGACATGAAAAAAATCACAAGTCAAGGTTACGATGTGAGTGGCAGATGTGTTAAATCGTGAATAAATCAACAATACCCAAAAGGAATGTGTGCACACTGTGCCAGTCATACTGTAAATGTAGCCCTATCTTCAGCCATGTCGAACTCCACCGTGAAAAACTGTTTTGGTACAGTAAGTAAAGTTGTTTTTTTTTCCGTCAGAATAATACATGCAGTGGTGAATTCCTAAAAACAATATATTGCATTACTACCAGGCAGTAAGAAACACTATTTAAATATGGAGAAACTAATACTCACTTTATCCGTGAAACTGTTTTTTCTTTTATTAAACACGATTTGTTAGTGTGTGAAACATGATTTTAAGCAAAACATGATTCACTTCGTATGTAGTAAATTTTATTATTATTAATAATAGATACGCTGTCGTCATTAAATACTTGATGTGGGGGGACATGCCATTGGGAATGGGCACCCCTGGCTGGACCCCCCTCCCCTAAGATTCTATTTCTGGATATGCCCCTGTATATGATTATAGACATTCGCGTACATTTGAAAAGTTACAAAGCTTTCAATAACAGAAGGCAAATATCCACAAGTAGAGATGAAGCAAACACTGACTGGTACTTTGGGGAATAGTTGTTGTGCAAGGATAAATTAATCAGATTGGGTGTACTGTGATTAAGTCCATTAAGATGAGACTGAGGGAGATTTCCAAGCCATAGCACCATTGCAGGCCACATTTGATTGGTGAAATCATCAAGCTACAAGTGTCTCCCATCACTTGTCAGTTTGGTGTCACTTCGAAATGACGAAATGGTGTGAATTCTCCCTAAGATCTCTCAAAAATGTGGATTATTCTTCAGAACAAACTCAAGGGAACCTATGTTATCATTTTAACACAATAACTTTATGTGGATACACTGTACGAGAAACGAATAAGAGTCTTGAAGGATGCAAATCTCTCGCACAATGTATTAGTTTTATTGCTACATGAATTTAAACCATGTGTATGGACCCACTAAGTTAAAATGCATATTAGTAAAAACAATTAAAACAAATATTCGTGATGAAGCCATGTTCGATTTGATGGTAAACAGTATTACAGAATAATACAAGGTCTCCAAATTTTTGTTTTCAGGCCTCTTTGGATCTTTGGATCTGAACCACTGGGTAATGTATCTCCATTGCAAATTGAATGTGGGATCCTTTAACATGTTGACTGTCAAGCTCCTGAGCTAATGATATTGCTTGGGGCCAAACTACTTCCTGATATTTGCTCATATGATCAAAAGGCTTGTATCTAACATCGACAATACCCGCTAAGAGTTTGAGTTTAAGCCCACTTTATTCACAGTAAGGCTAATCACGACTGATTCTACTGTTTAATGTGAAATTTGAACCAGTATGTACCTCCACTGGGTATCAAACGTGGGGCACCTTGATTACAAGATTGTTACCACTACACCATCAGGGAGGCCCTGCCAATATGATAAATATGCATGTAGTGAAGGCCAGAAAAAATTGTTGGCAACGAAGCCTGCAGGCGTAACTTGCAGTTTGATGTAATATTTGCATTAAACTAGCACCTGAAGTTGAAAATTTTATCTGGGGCAGGGTGTCTATCAGTTAGGAATGTCAAGGAAGTCAAGCAATTAACAGGTAGGCCAAGAAAGTCAAGAAAAAGTCACAAAATTATATTTGTGGTCAAGAATTGTTGCTATTTTTTTTACAGTATAGTGAATGTACATTGTACTGGGATTTGATAAATTGTATTGAGTTGTGGTAAAGATTTGTTCACTCTGTTTCTCAAGAATTACATTCTTGTATGCGTGAAGTATTAATAATTAAAGCAAGTCTAAATCATACCATGTTTACTACTGAAGTTAATAATGATTGGCACTGTGCCTAACAAGAAAATATACACATTGTTTTCCAAACCTAGTGGATTCACAAACAATGGAGGAAGCTCAAAACAAAGAAATCAAGGACACAAACTGAATAATCAATCACATCATTTGTTCATTCCACAAAACTTCTGGTCAAGCAATAGAGGATCGGTCAGGAATGATGGTGTCGATACTAGTAATTAAATAAATTCTTCCAATCAGCTAGTTTACTTCTGCATAGCAAATAGAAACCTGTCTAAATAGAAACCAGACATCACCCATCAGTACTCATCCCATTCCTGCTGCAGCCTCTGACGAGGTATGGTTCGGTTTGTTTTGGATTAGTATTCTGTTTTTACTGTCAGATTATGAACTGCACTACACTCATCCTTTTGCCAGATACAGCTAAATTTGAGTTGCTGTTTTAAGTCCACTTTATGCACAGTAAGGCTAATCAGGACTGGACCTACAGTTTAAAGTGGGATCTGAACCACTTGTGCCTCCACTGGGTATCGAACCCGGGACCCCTTGATTACAAGGCAATGACGCTACCACTGCGCCATCGGGGAGGCCCGCCAGATACAGCATTTAAAGAAATCAATATATATATTTTATTTGCTTTTACTAATGAAAAGTTTGAGATAGACACTGTCTCCCATCTCTATTGACACTCCACTACTGCAAGTATTTATTATCTGATGTGATGGTTCTTCTATTACCATGAGATTTTAATGCACTGATTACATTTCTTACAACTGCAAGCATGTACAATTCTTGTAGAATTTTTGAAGTGGAAACAGGAACTGAATAGAACCAACTATTTCAACAGATCAGGACAAAAAACATATCAGGATGGATGCATAAAACAGTGGTATGTTCGTCAACTAGCAATCGAACGTGTAAACTGTCCAGCAAGAATTCAAGCCACAGTAAATGAAGAAACTGGGCACATAACTGTATTTTATCATCATACTCATGTTGTTCATGCACAGCAACCACAAGCATGATATTTCAACTGAATTTCAACAAAATTTTAGTGTTCCCCCTTCCTTATATGGAAAATAGGAATTATGGTTGTGCATAAATAAGTCTAAGGATTGGGTTTAGAAAGTTGAGAAGATATTGTGACAGAAGTCTACTTACAGTGCATGAGTCATCTAAAGAAAGATGGTAGTTGTCGTCCTCAGAAGAATGTCTTGACACAAAATTTTGGATTGAGTATACCAAAAAAATACTCTTACCAGGTGTTGTTAAACAGCTTCTTTGCACAGAATTTTAGTATAGTGCCTTTGAAACATCAAAATAGCAACAAATATTTTGCTTCCTGTAACGTTCTTTAATGAGATTGGACTATTTTTTCGCAGGGTCAATCTGAAGAGTGTGAGTGTGTGTGTGTCACACACACACACATATGTATATATATTGCAGTGTGGCATCTGGTTAATTATGGGATCGAGTCATACCGGGACGTAGCTCAATTAAATAAACATAAGATTTCAATTTGGGTCATGCTTGACCACCTCTACCCTGAATGGTGTGGACTAAGGATGTTGGGAGCCTTAGTCGGTTGAATGATACTCACCACTTGCATGATGATTTGGCCCTCGGCTATTGGCGTCGGCGACAGTTGGGCAGAGATGGGTGCACTGGAGATGGAGGGAGATGCTGGAAACTGCTGGCCTAGATGTTGACAGCGATAGGAGGTGGCAGGAGTTTTGGTGGCTTATCGCTGGACCGCTACTTCTCCGGACTTGGGCTGGCTTCTGGCTCTCTCTAGTCCAGACTGCTGCAATCGTACTGCACGCTTGTTGCGACCTTGTGATGATGTGATCTTGTCAATCAGCGTCGATCGGGTCTATTTACCATCTACAGGTTTATTTTTATACTTCAGAATTCCTTTGAGATGTGGTGGACTTTGCACCACAAGATATTCACCAGGGGTATCCCTTGATGCTGGTGGAAAGTTATAGTGGAGGTGCAATCACTGCTGGTAAGGGTCATTGCCTTGCTGACTGTGCAGAGCAGAGTGGAAATTTCTTATTACTAGGCTCTGCATCCGGGGGGTGAATGAGCATTCAACCAATGAGCTTCAGAGCTATGCTTTAACAAATGGAGATTTCAATTTTTATGCTCCCAATTCCTTCATATCTCTCTCTCTCTCTCTCTCTCTCTCTCTCTCTCTGAGTGTGTGTGTGTGTGTGTGTGTGTGAGAGAGAGAGAGAGAGAGAGAGAGATGTATACACGTATGTATAAATGAAACAAGATGAAGAACTCCAAATGAAAAAGATGTGATATTATACCCAATTCATAACATGAAGAACTGTTCCAAAGAGAAAACATTATTGGCATGTGTTACTTTCTTCTCATTACACATTGAGTGTTTGGGAAGGTGTTGAAAACAGAATGTTATAATACGGTGGTGCTTAATTGAACCTAATGACATGGAGAAAAATCTGACATGATGGGAAGAAATTTGTCATATCCTCCATCAGCATTCAAAATACTTCCAGAATCTCCTATTGGTTTGTAAACAACCGAAATTTCCCATGTTTAAATTTAGTTTATTGCATTCTGTAATAAGTGTAATGGAATGGTGAATGTGAGAATTTTAATTGTGAAATTTTGAAAAATCCTGACATGATGGGGAAAAAAATGGATGCCATTTCTGTGATCTGCACTCAAAATACTATTATACTTTCAGAATCGCCTACTGATTTGAAATCATCCAAATTTTTCCCCCAAAATGGAGGGCTGTGTGATTATATAATTGCAGCAGTTTAAAATAAGAAAGTCTAGTTACTGAGTTATGACAACTCATCACATCACATTAAATAACTCCTAAATTGTTCTCATGTAGCATTATAGCACTTTAAAATGTCTTGTGACATTTTAAGTGAACTTCTTTCTAGACCCAGAGGATGCAAAAAGAAGAAGTTTTTGAAAGTTTGCAAGCATTTTTAAAGTGTTGCAGTTACACCGAAAAATTGGTGGATTATTATGAGCGTCCCTACTTCAATTTGATGTAATCAAGATTCTTGTTGTTTGGGTTAACCCGGAGAGGGAGGAAAATGGCATAGAAATATATACAAATACGGAAAAATAATAATGCTAATTTGACCAGCTCTGTTTATGCCCCTGCTGCCCATTCTTTTCTGTCATGTGCAACAAAAACAAGCCGCTGCAGTGTAGGTATCAGTCAGCAGTCCCACAAAAGACTTACACAGAAGGGTAGGAATCCACAACCCTCCCTCCACACAATGACATTCATTCCTTTCCCAAGAACTCTAGAATCAGCCCAGCATGATGATAATGGTGGTTTTGAAAATGTCCACGTTCTTACCCAAGAGTTTGCAAGCAAGAATTTGCAATGGATGATTTGTTTCATTTTTCCACATAGCATTGACCACTAGGCAGTTACATGCCTTCGGTGTCACATTTGGGTGCAGCACATCAGTTCTGCCTTGGTTCTTGTCATCTGCTTTCCAGAAGGGTACAGCATTTCTCGAAAATCTACGTGCAACTTCCTGTGTTGAACTCCCAAGTCACAAAGGTGAATGAACCTTTGAAAATGACATATCTTGACTAAAGAGTTGTTTCTCTTGGCTGCTCGTCTAGTCAAGATCATTGGCAACAGTGGAGAAAATTCAAAAGATACTTATCGATACCAACATGGCTCCGTCCTACTGTTTTTATGAATTCTTGTTCAGATTTCTGGTCTCCCCGATGGCATTGTCACCTTGTAATCAAGGGGTCCCAGGTTCGATACCCGGTGGAGGCACATAGTGGTTCGGATCCCACTTTAAACTGCAGGTCCAGTCCCAATTAGCCTTAATATGCATAAAGTGGACTTAAAACACCAACTCAATCAAATTGTTCAGATTTCTGTACAGCAATCGCAACAATTTTTTCACAAGAATAGAGTGGTTTAAGGAGTAAAAAACTCTGGAGATACATTTATTTAAATTTGAACTTAAAATTTTGGGTGTGTCAGCACGTAGGCTATTTTGCACCTGTCACGTTATACGGAGTCCAGCCCTTACCATAACTAAAATAGCATAATTGCAATGTTGTTTTACTAAACTATTAAAATATTCTGACTTGTTAAAAGCTAAGATATGATAAAATACCATGCAATTCAAGTGGTGACATTTTATGATAAATACTACTCCCTCTGTCCCATAATTATAGTCCGGTATGCCAAAATGGTAGTACAGGAATGACAGCCGAAGAGGCAGATGGAAAGCACAATTTGTACTGATCCTTGAGTAGTAAAGTTGTATTACTCATTCCCTTGTTTCATGTTCTTCTGCCTACATCAATGTCACAGTTTGAATATCGGGCAATTATTATGAGACAACAAACAAAGTTGTACTGGACAATAATTATGGGACAGAGGGAGTAATATTTTTTTTGTGACTTGCAAATTGTAAGTTATAGCAATTACTGCCATGTCGAACAAAGTAAGGAAAGAACATTTGACTGCCATAACTAGGGGTGTCCAAGGATAAAAATTTGTGATGAGAACATGTGTAAAATTCAAGATTTTCACCATGTTCACAAATTTTGCAAGTTTCCCATCCCGAAACTGGTCCAGAAATGGCAAATTTTATCAGTTCCGTATGATAGGATTTCCCTCCCCAATCATGTTTTGGGAAACTTACAAAATTTGTGAACTGTAGGAGCTGGAGCCATTGGCTGTGAGTATGCGACTATTTTCACAACAGTTGGCACACATGTCTATTTGATTAACGATAAAGAGAAAATCCTCCCCCATCTTGACGAAGAGATCTCACGGTGAAAATCTTGAATTCTACACACTATCCCCCTCCCTCTTATGTGATTGTTTTTGCACTTCTGGAATAAAAAAACATTAATTTCAAAAAATTTAGACACTTTTAGCAGAAAAAATACCAAGAAATAACCATTTCCCAACACAATCCTTTGGAATTTCTTGATTTCTCGGGATCTCGAAAAGTCGAAAATCATTTCCCCAAGTTGGCAATTCTCATGCTGTCATTTTGAATTACTTTTCTTTTATACAGTAACTTTTGATGCATAAAAACATTGATCATTGGTGCCACGATGGAGAGCAGATTAAGTGCTCTCTGCTTGATATCAATGCATCATGAAAAATTTCAAAATGATAAAGAATTGTTCATCAAAGTGATAGATATTTATGTAAAGGAAACAAGGCGAATCCAAATTCTATTTAAATAGTGGACTCAAGTCAGAATTTGTCAACAGCACCAAGGTATTTTCACACAATTTCAATTTTATAATTTGTAAAATAATAATAACAAGGTAACAACTTCTGTAACTGAGGGTCAAGATATGAAATCTTACTTTGAGTCTTCCTGAGAAAAAATCCTGTGGGCACCTTTGAACCACATTACAATCGTTAAGTTTGGATTGAACTCCATCCCTTATCACAAACCTCTATTTTACTTCTTTTGTATTGACCTGTGTTATCTCCCATGGCTCAATACTGTTGTCTTCATTACATTTAGCCATTGCATCATTCACCATAACATGTTTTTCCTTGTTCTTTGTTGTCTGTCAAAAATTGTTTGCAAAGAACCACTATTGAATTTTCTGGGTGCCTTTGGATAATTCTATTGCTGTGTTGTTCCTAAATAGTATTCATTATTTGTTTAGTTAACCTCTGTGGCAGCGGGTGACCACAGTGTGCTAAGATGGCGGGTGTCCCAGGTTTCGAATCCCAGTCTGGATATGGGTGTTCTTTATGACTGTCTCTTCACCATATCATCACTCATTCTCATCATCATGAATAGACAAAAGTGACAGAAAAGTGATACTAAACAAAAATACATTTGTTTTTTGTTTAAACATTTTTTTTTTGTTTAAGTGATCTTGCAGGATGGCAACTTTAGGACCATGGTAATATTCAAGTATAATTCCCAGTTTCAAAGGCGAATTTTCCAAAAATTCAAGGGTACATGCAGATAGATGTTCTCTCTCTTTCAATCCTAGATATTAGTACCGTCTCTCACCACCCACACACAGATATAGTAACAATATAAAGGGTCTGAGTCATTCCAATGGATCCAAAAATTCTAATTCACTTAAATGGTGTACATACTTCAAAAAATATTTAATTTATGGTGCCGAGTTTACATTTGCTATTTAACATACTAAGATTCAAAATGCATCTACAAACATAAATCACAAATGTTACGGCATATACTAATCTATGAAAGATTGTTAATTGTATAAAAATTTCAAACTCAATTTAACATCAACTTTGAGATATTTTATCTTGCAATAACACTGATCGGCATGAAAATCCTCCCACGAGGATGAAAGGGTGTACCTTATAGATTTCAGGTCGCCGATTACGAATATCGCATTGAAAAAGTTCCAGCACGTAAGGTTTGTTTTTTAGGGGGCATTTTCCATAAAAAAATACCAAAAAATTGTACTTTTTTAATGAAATATGTGTTTTTTTATGCTTGGAATGCATAATTCTGTATTTTTACCTCAATTCAAGAATTGTTACTATATTCTAGGAACATTCTTTACCCTTCCCTTACAATTCCCCCCCCCCCCCCGAAATAGGAAAAAGTACCAAAGTACCACCCCCTAAAAAAGTGAATTCGACCACAACACATTTTTTTTGAGAATTCTAAATAAATGTCAAAACAAAAATGTGAATAATATTGCATTTTAACATTACTGCTGGAAGAAGTATTTTCACGATGTCACTGGCTCTAAAATCAATGGTATCTTACAGTTTTTAACTATGTGTGACAGGCTTATTTGTGTACACTAGAGTTCAACGTTTTATTTTCGTTACACTCTTCCTACACTGTCACCTCGGCTTCCTTCAAGGTAAAGGGATTCGTAATCAACCTGTGGTCATTCGTTGGTACCCTCTTGTCTAGACGACAAACCGGATGTGGTTGGAAAAAGGCACCAAGACATCCACCTCGTTGTCTCGTGAAGCACATAGTTTACTTCCAAGGTGATTGTGGTGTAAGAGAGTTGCGTTACTCTGTGTCTGTGTATACCGTTAAGGAAAAATATGTCTGCGTGAAATATTGACATTTGTGTTAAACCAACATGCCACGAACTTGCAAAACTGTAGAGTCATTCTGCTACATATGTGGGGAAGTGGTCTTCAAGGGACAAAGTAGGCCATTGTCACCGTTCCTAAAGACAGTGTACCACCTGTACTTTGGGTGTAAAGTCGGCGACCAGGATCGCGACTGGGCTCTTAAACAAAGTTGGAACTCGTTTGCGCATACTCTAAAAGGATGGTTGAAAGGTACACATAAATCGATGCCGTTCGCAGTACCTATGGTTTGGCGCGAGCCCCAGGATCATGTTGCAGACTGTTACTTCTGCCTGACCAATATTACAGGTTTCTCAAAAGGCACGAAGCATAAAATATAGTATCCTGACTTGGATTCCGTGAGGAGACCTGTCCCACATGATGTTGTTCTGCCCATACCCGTACCACCAGACTCATACACACTGAGCAGTGTTTCATCCGACGAAGAACCTGCGACTTGTCACGATGTTGCACAATCTTCAAGTACGAATTCAGATCTAAATTACGCCCCAGTGTCTGACACTAAGGAACCACATGTGATAAGTTAGGAAGAACTGAATGATCTGATCAGAGACTTAAACCTTCCGAAGATCAAGGCCCTGTTGCTTGCATCGCGACTTCAACAATGAAATCTACTTGACCGAGATGTGAATATATCGATGTACAGAAAAAGAGAGGTGAGTCGAGTTCCTAATTGTACAAAGGATGGTGATTTGGTGTATTGCAGTGACATTCCGTCGCTTATGGAACAACTGAAATTTGACTACATCACTGAAGAATATAGACTGTTCGTAGATTCATCACGGACTAGCCTGAAGGCAGTGTTACTACATAATGGCAATCAATATCCTGCCATCCCTGTTGCTCATGCTGTGCATGTTAAAGAAACATACGAGAACATGCGGAACCTACTACAGAAATTAAATTATGAACAGTTTAAGTGGTGTGTATGTGCTGACCTTAAGGTTATTGTCATCCTCGCCGGTTTACAAGGAGGTTACACCAAACACTGCTGTTTCTTGTGTCATTGGGACAGTCGAGCCAAAGAGCAGTACAACATCACTAAGGAACCAACTGGTCCTAGGAGAGATGAACGTGGCTAATGAACCTCTTGTGGATCTGGAGAATTAGGTCAAATGAAGGTATTTGTCAAGGCCCCGAAGCGGGATGGTGAAGCATTTACTCATCTTATAAAACTGTTCCCAAGACTTAGCGAGGCCAAGGTGAAAGAAGGTGTTTTGACAGGGCCTCAAATTAGAGACATTTTTAAGGATCCTACATTTCCTTTTAAGCTGAGTGATGAGGAACGTGAGGCTTGGGAGGCCTTTCGAGACGTGTGCAGTAATTTTCTCGAGAATCATAAGCCACCTAATTACAAAGACATTGTGGGCAGGTTAATTACTTCATTTCGCACCATGGGGTGTAATGTGTCCCTCAAGTTACATTTCCTGCATTGTCACTTGGGACTTCTTCCCTCAACAGTACGCTTGAGGGAGGTCTCCGATGAACATGGTGAAAGGTTTCATCAACAAATAGCTACCACGGAGAGGCGCTACAGTGGGATATGGAGTGTGAATATGTTGGCATACTTCTGTTGGAATGCGACACGCGAGACACCCTGTACAAATTACCAATTGGCATGTAAGTGTTGAACTTTTACTCTTTATGTAGTTGCATCTGCTTGTTTTATATTGAAATTCTAATGATAGCGTGAAAATTTATGTGGGGGGAGAATAGCGCCTTTGCGTGGTCATTGAAACCCGCCCCACCCCCTCCCTCAAAACTGGTACGTCCTGGAGAAAAATGGGTTGCGGATTTGAACTCAGGAGCTCGAAATCTATAAGAATCACCTATTTTGGTTCATGGGAGCGACAAAAAGTTTAATTTTGCAGAACAGTGTAATCTTCCATCTGTCAGATAGTTTGTTCTGCAAAGGATACTAACAAAGTAAAGGGATTGAGAGAATTTTGTTCTATTTTCCACGCAGCTTTCTTTTCCTTCTTTGATAAAAATAAAGCTGAACTGTGAAAAACGTGCCTCAGTGAATTTATAGACATGTATAAATTCAATGGAATCTTGATTCACAAAAGTTGCTATTTTCACGTGCACAGAGAAAGATCCATGCAAAATTAGAATTGGAAATGGCCGGGAAAAAATGGCTTTCTGCAGATTTTTTCACAAAAGTGTGTCAAATCAATGAAAATACAGGAGTTGGCAGTATTTTTCCTGTTTCATTGTTTTCGTTTAGCTCCCTACTGTAAAGTGGACACTCATTTCATAATATAAAATACAATTTACAATATGAAATTCGTAGCTAGACATAAACATTGTTGAAACGGTTCCTACTGAGTGTTATCTTCATATTTTGGTTGGCTTATTAAATAAATCTATGTAGTATAAACATATTCATGTAATTAGAGTAGTTTTGTATGTTTTTTTTTTTAATATAACCTAATAGTATGATCAGTAAGATACTATTTACGATGTTTGAATTTGTTATACGAACACGTACATGAATCAAAAAAGAAAATACTGCTCTACCTTTAGAAAGTCTAGTATCAAATCTCTTTACATTAAATTTTGTGTTCAGTAAAATATGTATATTTGTATTCTGGCTTTCCAGTACATCATGCATAATTTGGATAAATGGCTGCTAACCCTGGTCACAGAGAAACTAGTGGTGTATTTTCGCTGCTTGTTGCAAAATTCTCAACATTTGTTAGACCTCAGCCCAGTAAATTTATTTCTTACAAGTCGATGCCCTGTTCCCAACAATTTCACTGATAAATACATTTCTGGTCTTTAAAGTTTATATGAAATTAATATGCACCCTTAATTAATATTTATATATCAACTCTGGCATAATCATGGTTCAATTATGTATAGACTTGCTGTCAAATATAAAATTAGATTTAAATTTGTTGTCAATCCCTGGGTGCAATGGATTTTTACGGCCCAGCAGTTGAAAAACACTGGCACTAAAACTGAAGCAGAAGCAAATAAGACTGGTCGCAAATGTCAAGCAAAAAAATCCTATTTTAGAACTCTGGACTGGACCTACAGATTGAAATGAGATCCAAAGCACTCTGACCACTGAGGGTCAACCTTCTTGTTACAAGGCAACATTAATCATTTATTCCACTCCAGAGGCCCATTCGTGATTATAAAAGGAAACTTCTATCAAGCCTTTTTACAACAATAGTACTAGCAATTTGTTCTCTGTGATTTATAGGCTAAATTAAATCTTAATGTCTGATGAAGTAGCTAACAATCTTGTTAAGTTTAGAGAATATTCAGACCAAAGCAACACATGACAGTGGGGGGCCATGACAACTGACATGGGGCCCTTCAGTCTGTAAGCAAGCATCCACCATGCAACACACAAGCAAGACCGAGGTGAAATGATGTGCGCCATTGAAGGAGCTTTGAGACTGAAGTCACAGATGACGAGCGACACAGTCTCATTCAGTATAAAGCAAAACATTCACCGTGCATACCATTGAGAAAACAGTGTAGTCCAAGCAACATGCAAGTGACATGTTTAGGTCGTTGTCACACTTTGTTTTAAAAGGTTGAATGGTTTACTGAGAGTCTGCTTCCAAGTGACTGACACATGTCACTTGTTGCTTCGGTCTGAAAGTTCCCTGAGAAAATAGTACAGGCCAAGTAACAAGTGACACTTGCTTCGGGGTCATTGGATGTCAATTCATCCAGGTCATGTCACCCACCATCCCCGATTTTGACTAAATTCAGTATACTTATACAATTTTTAATGCTGATTACAAAAACGACAATATTTTTTAGATTGGTCTAAGGGTTCAGAAGTTAACACACTTTCTAAAATCTCCGTGTACACCACTTGCAGATCCACTTTGAATGACACGCATTAGGTTATAAATGGTAGTATCTTTCCTCAGGTTTGCCGTAGAAACTTCAAGTTTCTTATCTTTTGTTAAAAATGGTGTAAGCTTTCATTCAAATAAGGTTTCAGATGAATGTATTAATAACCATGTATTTTTATGTATAGTTCCATGTAATTTTTAGAAGAATAAATTACTTACTTCAATAGCGAATTTCGTGCAATCCCCCCCCCCCCCTTCAATTTCCCACCAATTTTATATGTGGGTAGCTCGGAGTGTGTGCTAATGCCTGATGGAAGAATTGGGATGGGCGGTTCAGAGACAGGGTGATAAAAAAACCTGAGGGAAAATACCATCATTTATAACCTATTGTGTGTTATTCAAGGTGGAGCCGCAAGTGGCGTACACAGATATTTTCAAGAGCACGCCAAGTTACAGGCTTGGCCACATGACAAGTGGAGTTGTTGTTCATTTGTTTGGAATTGCAGAGGTAGAAAGCCAGCAAGTTGTTTGTTGCAGTTCTTCAAATGTGTGGAAATGTATGTATAAGAACATTTGCTATATGATTTCTGTGGTGAAACACAAGTGTTTAAAATGTGGAAAAGCAACGTGTTCTCGGTTATATCTACTGATCGTATTTGGCACTACAGTCGAAGTGCAGTTTGAAAGATTTACACTTCCAGTCAACACCTTCAAGACCACACTGCAAGATCATTCTCAAAGTATACTCGCTTCAAGTATGGTCTTGCATCTTTTGGACACGGCCTGATACTCTCTTTGAATATTTCATAATTCATGTATTAATGTTAAATTTCAAGGGTACATATTAATTAATGTATAAAGTTGAAAAAAGTAGGATGATATTTGCGAGAAAAATTGTTGGGATTGGAGCATCAACTTTGAAAATACGAATTTACTGGGCTGTGGGCTTACAAATGTAGAGAACCACTGTTGTTCAGAGCATCCATTTTCTTGTTCACCTTCGACGCTTCATCATTTACAAATGATTTTCCTATGAGATCATGGCACATGGCAATGAAGGAGATTTCGAATCAAATTTTTAAAACTTTGTTTACATCACCTATCCCAATACATGTTTATAAACCTTTACTGTACACTAATGCCTTGCAATAACAAGTTAGTATTATGTCACTCATTAAGGAGAAGTCTGATTAGATAGTGTGTCTAACTTGGCTTGGATATCACCCTTTTTGTGCTACATTTTCCAGTGATTCTTCCATTTCTAGTAGATTCAGCCACATGTGATAGATATTGAAATAATCTAATGTGTGTCTATTCAGCCGACATCATTGTTACTATTAATACCATGATCCTGGGTGGATTACAGTTGTAACTTTATGCACACAAAATATGCCTGTTATGGCATGCAAGACCTTTTAACACATATTTTAATTTTGTATTTGCTAAACAAGCTGTGATTGATCAATAGTTCCAAAGTTATTGAACCTTGCAGTTAGCTACAATACTTATTGGTCAAATATGGGTCACAATTTTTGTTGTGCACCACATTCTTCCATAAGCTATAGCTTTAGAACTATTTCTCAGAGAAACCTAATATTTGTATAGAACCTTTCCATACATAACTGGACCTTCATCCAAATCCAAGACTTTCTGAAATTGGTCTGACAAGGAATGACCCATATAATTTCTTTACTGATATTTAAAAGTAGTTGCGGTAGCTCAGTCATTAAGGCGTCTGACTACCATGTGAGAGACCCAGGTTCGATCACCAGCGGGGGAGAACCAGGAATTTTTCCACCTGTTCAAGCAGCTCCGATGCCCACCCAGCATCGTATAAAGTGGGTACCTAGAGAAAACTCGGGGGGGGGGGGGGTAAAGGCAGCCAGGGGCATGGTGCTGATCACATCACCCCCACCTTCGGCTGTGAAAAAGATATCGTGGGGACCTAACCTCACACCCCCTATATGCCATCATAGCATGGTGCATAAACTGTTTAAAAACTGTTTAAGCTACTATATACACCCTTGTGCAAATTAATTGAAACAAAGCATGAATTTAGTAGTTTATTGTACAAAACTCGCATTTACATGTACAAAACTCACCTACACATACATTAGTAACGGATATGACCTCCTCTATTTTTAAGCAACATTTGAACATGGTTTGGCATGGAGTCTACTAGTATCGAACAGTCACTGTTGATTTTTGGATCTCTGTACCACACTTGAATGAGCGCCTGAATGAGCTTCTCCATAGTTGTACAGTCCACAGCACGGAGGCGACTTTTGCATATAGCCCACAAATTCTCAATGGGATTTATGTCCGGAGAATTCCCTGGCCAATCAAGTATCTGTATTTGCTGCTCTGTCATGAATTTCTTCACAACTTTCGATGTGTGACAGAGGGCTAGGTCCTGCTGCAATATTCCAGTACCGTCAGGATACCTCGTTTTCAGCTCTGGAATAGCACACTTTATTAGAACCTCAATATATTGTTGCGAGCACATCATTCCTTCTATTGGATGCAGGCTTCCGACACCATAATAACAGAAAAATCCCCAAAACATCTTCTTTTGTGAGTGCTTGACAGACTGATCGATGTGGCAATCATGAAGCTTCTCTCTCTGTGACCTTCGAACGTGCTGACTTCGCTGACCCTGTACAAAGAAATGGCTTTCGTCGGTGAATAGGACATTTTGCCACTGGTCTTTCGTCCATCGCTTATACTTTTTGCCAATTTATACCGATTTCGTTTCATTGTTGTCGTTAAAAGCTGTTTCTTGACAGAACCGATCCGGTTTCCTTCTGCAACTTGATGGCACGACTGACAGTTGCCAAACTCACACCAACCACTGACGCGATCTCTCTATACGTTTTAGCTGTATGTTCGTGCAAAGTTACGATCTTCGTGCGTTTCTTAGGTGTCACATCCATCTCGACCTGCGGTAGAATCACATCTGGTAAGGTTTCTAAAATCTGGTGCAATCCTGCAGCTGCTTACGTCATGATTGCATCAGTCAATGAACACTACGGCGATTGGACAGGATTCTCAAATCTGATGCAATACAGTAACCTGACGTAATGATTGCATCAGCCAACAAACAAATGATCTAACTGACTTTTCGTGTTTGTTTTGAGTACACGATTACGAGTAATGTAGAAAAGAGGCTTTGTTTCAATTAATTTGCACAAGGGTGTATATGATGCATCATATCTGGTTGAAAATATATGTAACTTTCTGAATTTGGTATTGCCTAGCTTTTTTATATAAATAAAGTTTACTATAAGTTGTCTTACTTCTGTGTACATGGACATCTCCAGGATCTTTTCCAGGGGGGGGTGGGCAGGAATATTTTTACCCCTCAAAAAACACTATTTCAGTCTGAAATTATCATGTTTCTTCAATGAATTTATAATAAATAACATGAATTACGGTGACTGAAATGAAATTATGTGTGAAATATGTAGTTTTTAGGTGGACAGTCATTTTCCTTGGCTCCTTTTGGATGTCCATATCTGTGTATGTAAATTACAGTGGCACATTCTCCAGTTGCCACGTTTCCATCTAGTAAACCAACTTTTTCATATTGTATTTCATTTAAAGCATGGTTTATTGCTCATTATATATTCTGCAAGCTACGAAAACAAGCTTCTAAACCAGAATTTAAGTAAATTATTTAAAAAAACTTAAAAACTGGTCTCCATCACACCCTTCTGATGACCAGGTTTCCTCCCAGATTGTAGGTAAGGGAGACAAAAAGAAAGTAGGAGAGTGGTTATTTAAAAACATGAGGCTTCAGGGTGTTTGGCAGAGGCAGTGTTGTTATGTGAAGGGAAATTTATCTTGGTACAGGGAACCTATGTCCAATTGTAGGTAAAGAGGGAATTTTATGAAAAATTTAAAAAAGCAGAAATTTTGAAGTTGTTGGATTTCCATTTTCTTTTATTTACTAGCATGCTTTCATTAGTGTTTTTCTTCTATTACATATATTACATCTATTACACCAGATCAAGTGGCCGCGGTGGCTCAGTCGGTAACGCGTCTGACTACCATGCTCAAGGTCCCGGGTTCGATCCCCGGCCGGTTCAAATCCGGGAACTTTTCTAACGGTGGAAGCGGCCCCGGCGCCCACCCAGCATCGAATAACATGGGTACCTGGGGGAAACCCTGGGGGGTAAAGGTGGTCAGGGGCGTGATGCTGATCACATCACCCCCACTCACGACCGGATCAAGAAAGTGTGGGGCGTTACCCCCACACCCCCTATATGCCTTCATGGCATGGTGCTATGCACAGGGGAACACTTTACTTTACTTTTTTTTACACCAGATCAAATTTTCAGAAACCTGTGCATTACTGTATAAAAAGGAGGGTACCAGTTAGATATAGTGAAAACACATTTAACTCGTTTATTTCCGAATTATTTACATTTGTACTTACCTTATATGCATAGCGGAACATTTTTCAACTTGGGATTGTGTTTTTTTCACTGAAAAAAGTGTAATTTTTCACATTACAAGTATTTATTGGTCGTTGCTAATTCACTTTTGTGACACACAATATGGAGGGCAAATCTTGACTCACGTTGTCTATCGTCAGCTGATATGCAGTGTTTCCAAACTTATGAACCGAAAAATGCTGCACAAACTATTCACAAAAGGTTTTTAAGCAAAAATTGATCCACAAACCATTCATGGAAGGTTAGGTTAGGTTCAGTTAGGTTAGGCAAACATAGAAAATTAAATTGGAAAAAAAAAACTCGCTCGCAACGACCGTGGTTGCTACACTGACAGGGGGTTACATATTCGAATGCATGGAACATTTGATTCACGTAGTCGACGGTAATGGTGGCACGAGCTATCATGCAACAGAGATACATTAATGTCGAAAATGACATTATTTACCAGCCGAATAAGTTGCACGAATCGAAAGAACAGTATTCCCAGCTTCCAAAAGTCCACAGGAACTCAATTCCGTAAGTACTTTCCCATCATTTCTCCTGTAAATTTGAAGAATTCTGTTTTCACTATATCTAACTGTTACCAAAAGCAGAATTTATACTAGCATTAACATGAACTCATTTCCTAAAATATATATTTTGGTCCTTTTCATCATGGACATAATGGCATTTTAACTTTGTGTTCTGTAATTTATCATCAAATTCTAAACAGGGTCATTCCATGTGAAAATGCTAAAAGAACTAAACCTTACCCACCTAACTACGAAAGTATGAGTGCAAAATGTGCAATTTTTTCAACACCTTTAAATTGCAGTATTTTGGCAATCATGGCACCTGTAGAAGGGTTTGAACAAAATCTTCGAACATTTTGACACACGAAAGACTGGTGTCAAGCACTGAGGCCGTTTACCCACCATACCCCTCCAGAATTACATTGAAATTTATATTAATCGACAGATTTTGATGTTTTGCATAATATAAAATTAGTTGCAGCATGCGGAAAACACAAATAACTGAGATATTTGATCATAAAGTATGACCAGCAAAAGCAAAAACCTGCCATTTTGGAGTGCTTCCGCCGCTTTTTATTATTAAAACTCTTTGTATGCACACTCAAATAGCAAAAGAACAAGTCGATAATAACTATTGGTACCTAACCTAACTATGTAAAATTATACTTGCTGTTGTAGAATGTCGTTTTGGGTGCTAGATTCAATTGTGCGAAGCTTTCAGGCTCTTATTGGTAAAGAAACACTTTATTTCACAGTGGCACATTTTCGCGAGCTAAAATCAACTGAAAACGTTCACAAACAACAAAATATTCAAATACCATGCAAAACCTTTCACATTCTATAGAGGGTGTACACAGGGTCAAGGGTGCCAGGTACTACTTTACTATACCTGAGACACCTGGAAATGATTCCTTTCGCACTTTTTTACATTGCTAATGTACTATTCTGCATTCCGGAACACTTATTTAGGTGAAATAATGGAATTCGTAACGGAAATAATGTATATTTCTTACATTTACGAGTACTTACTGTTCTTGTTTATTTCCACACACAACATGGCGGTAGCTTACTGTTGATTGCAATAGCGCGTCGGAAATAATTTTTTAAAAATTAAATACACTTTAGGAATTTTAAATTGACTTTTTTACTTACTTACGGGGACGAGGTATGCCTACTAGGTTAGGTTAGGCCTGTTAGGTTAGGTTCCATTAGCACTCCTTTCGTTCAATTTAGCATATTACGACAACATCGGCTTGTAGCAGCAGCAATATCACGTATTGTGCTCTCGTAAAAAGCAAATGGCGGGAGCATAAATAGCACGATGGATTTTCGTATAAAACCACATGGATTCGCATTAAAATGGACCAAAACTACATTCCGGAACATCAACAACACTCCAGAAAATGAATTCCGTAAGTACTTTATCCTGTAAATTTGAAGGAATCCGTCTCAGGTATAGTAAAGTGTTACCGGGTGCCAAACTCCACAGTATGTGTTAACAGACGTAAATCGAAATCGAACCATGTAAAAATTATGTACGTAGCATGGTGAAATCGCAATAAAACAAAAGGAACTTGGGCCCCAAAATCACAATAAATTGGGCATTTATGAAAAAATGTGGGGGTTGTACAGATATATCACTGCCTCACATAACACACTCATATCAACATATTTCAAGAAGCTTGCACTAAAACACCATTAACTATTTAATGTAAAAAAAAAAACAGTGCATTACAACCCCTAACAGAAGAGGTTTATTCGGAAATATTAATCTGGCTAGGTCTAACATTGCATTTAGAGGGGTGTAGGGGTAAATTTAGAGCCAAAATAACTGTAAATTGGTAATTTGTGAAAAAATGTGGGGTTTGTGCTGATAAATCACTGCCTCGCAGTACATACCCATATCAACATGTTGCATATTGCTGGAATCTTGCACTAAACGATCATTACGCCAATGCTAAGGTTTCTCTTACAGACATTTCTTTCGTCATAGCTCCTCTTGCAGTTTTCATAATCATAATTTTATACTCCAGTTATTGCATTATCGATTCAACTGTCTACTCACTTTCGGGAGTATGTATCTTGCAGTTTTCAATATCATAATTTTATACTCCAGTTATTGCATTATTGATTCAACTGCCTACTCACTTTCGGGAGTTTGTAAAAGGATTTCACCTGAAAATGATATCAATCCGACAAATTATTCACACTCTTCTTTATAATTAACATATATTCAATTAATATACAGAATAGGACAACAAACAACACGATTTCGGTAACTGATCTTCATTTGTTTACATGACGATTGCGCGAGGCCCCTTAATCAGGATTTCATCATCACTTCCGGTGCTAGTCCTGTCCTATGTGGAAAAAGAAATTTCGCGGTCGGAAGACCTCGGGAGAAAGGTCACTCCGCCACAGGTGACTTGCGAACGGAATGTGGGAACTTACGTGTTAGCGCTTTCCAAAACAACCACCGCATCTGTAGATACAACAGTGTCTCGCCTTGATACCATAGTTCCGCTGTGTGCAGTTCAATTTGATTTTGACATTTATTTAGATTCATTAATTGTTCATACTGCCGGACGTCAACTTGTCACAATTATAACCAAACCGAAACTTGCTAGTACTGTAGTTTGTAGAAATAACTGAAATAATAGATGAGTGGTAGAGCAATGGCACGGAATGCCAGAGACCCGGGTTCGAGTCCTGGTCGAGCCTTCATTTTTCGCTAACAGTACTACGTAGTACATCTCCTGTGTGTGCCTAATTTAATAAAATCTTAGGAAATTTTTACCAACTGTTCAAAATATGATTAAAGTGCCTGCAAATTATGAATTGTTACAAGAAATAGAAAAATGTGAGGTTTTTTGGAAAGCGGACTTTTGTTCGAAAATAAAAATGATATATTTTATGAATTTGGAAACTACAACTTTTTTTTACACAAGTAGAATTTCCAATATTGGCACTGTACTCGACTTTGAATTTTGGTATTCAACATTGGATCATTCACATGTTTCTTCTTAAATTATTTATCACTGTAGCTTTTGAATATATGGTGGAATCTCGATCTTACATTTTTGAGGGGACCAGAGTGAAAGGACATAAAATGCTGGAAAATATAAAATTAAGGTTCCACAATTTTTTCACAAAGGGAATTCCATAAATGCAGAGAATAATAAGATTTTATGAAAATTTTTGTCATCAAGTGCTTATTCTGCACAAAAGGTTTTGCAAAAGTATTTTCCATGCATTTATTCTCAAATCGAGTCACAGTGGTCCAGTTAGGGGGTCTGGTTGCTACATGGGAGACCAAGGAGCAGTGATCTAAAAAGTCATAATTTTTCCGGCCTTCTCTGCATAACACTAGAACAGCGAATAATCTGATACCACTGAAACAGCAGAAAAGGTTTATTTTGGCCCCTTATAAGATATACATTTAAAAATTATAAATTATTTTGAAATGGAACTTTGTTTTATCTTATATATATATATATCATTTTTTGGTTTTATGTATTATAATCAAAGGGCTTAGGTGGTTTGTGATACACTTTTTTTACAAATTGTAATCATCAATGACTGACGAAATGTGCCAACTAACACCAGTTACGATATAAATTAAAATAGAGCTACAATTACAATATTTGTTTTACAAATTGTTCAAAGTAATTCACACACTATCACAATTTATCATTGATATATTATGATAGGATTGGTAGGTAAGAGTTGCTCCACTACCTTTTGCTTTTTCCTAATTTTTCCCTTTTTTGCGCTTGTTTCATTCTCATCGCCACGGATGCTACTGGACCCATGACGACCACCGGCTTGTATCATCGAGCGACAGACCTAGGCTCATCGCAGAGACCGACGACGATTTTGTGGAATACCAGCACCAACAAGGACCCGTTCCCGTCTGGACCCCATGGCTGATTTTTCCATCTTCCAAGCCGCGATGCAGAACTGGAGCGCTTTACCCAGGACGTTTCTTGCCCCGAAGCGCCATCGCAAATTTGACTTCCAGAAGGCCCCTCCCACTGAGTGCATCCTGCTCTTGTTTCCCGACGACACATGATACTTATTGTTATTTTTCATCGGCTAAAAGTGTTCCGGTGCTCAGCTACTTCAACTACCGTAAGGCACACGCAATTAGTGCACACGCATGTCCTTTACAGTGCCAAAGTTTGTGCCCATGGGTGCTACCCATATTGGATTAGAGATACGTCTCTTTCTTTTGTGTTTTTTTTTTTATTATCGTCAGCTGCACAGAACGTCCAGCCTATGGCGACATGAAATTTACAGCGTTGCCATGATAACATACCTCAAGGCTCCGCCCAGCATCGTGTATGTTCCACCGAGTGTACTTTGAACTCAGCAAACAGTAAATACAACCGCTTGCGGTTCCCGGCGTTTCTTCACACTGTGCTGACATGTGTTTTTTTATTATTATTGTGCTGTCATCACTCAACCAAAACTAGTTCAGTGTCACACTTATGTAATTATTTTTATCCATGCCTCAAGACTTAGTTAATTGTGCTCGTACTTTTTTGAGTTTATAAGAGGCTATAACCTACAGTTTTCATTTTTTTTTCTCTGCGTGTTTTTATATTTTTTTCTCAACAGTGTTTGGTGCCACGATATGATATGACTCTTCTGGTGATTTCAATTTTTTTATGGTGATGTGATTCTTCTAGTGATTGACTTACTGTATTGGTTTTCTACGAGTTTGATATGTTAATAAATCATAATTTTTAAATATAACCTACTCCGGACGAGGTAGTCGACCATCACAGAGTGGTTCGATTATTTCAACAAGGGGAATGTAGAGATATGGAGACCATTAAACCGAGAAAACCTCGTCATGTTAATATTCACACTTGTTTATTTCCTGAACTTGTCCGACCAGCGAGTGATCCCAAGAATGCGCTAACTTGTAACTTCCGTAAAAACCAGGAACTGGAAAGGCAAACGCGTGGATCTAAACAGGATCTACCGCGTTTGAAAGGTTTAACAACCTTTCGACGCCTAGAATGATAAAAGCAAGCTCCTACCCGGAGCTAGCTCTCTTTTGATTCTGACACTCATCGACGCTACATGGATAACTAGTCCGATTACTTTACAACACGTTACACTGCTAACTACGACGATGGAACACGGAGTTACCGCTGCCTAGCATGCTGCAAGGCGCAAGGGATGGCCCGGTTTGGTGAACTGAGGGTCGCTGGATAGAACCTTGGAACTGTCACGATTCGGTCTGCGAGAAGCATTAGGACAAGACATCACACACATCTACCAGGTATGAACAAGCGTGAATAACCTATTACACCAACTTTTCCATATCTCTACCCTCCTACGGAGCAGGTTTAGCCAACAGACATTATTAAGCTCTACCTAAATGTTTAAATGAAACTTCCCTGTGACCTCAGAGCCCAGGTAAAACGGGCTTACAACACTATACACAGCTTCCAGGTTTCTGGAGAGAGCCTTTTCTGGGGTGTTTCTCAGCACATATGACAGCCTTTTGGATTGATGGAATATATTGATGAATACTATCGTAATGTACCCCTTAATTTCATGTTCGAGTTAAGCTTAGCTGGGTAACAGGCAGGAAATTCTAAGGAATGTGTTAACTTCAGCACAGCTTCAAGACAAAGCATTTTGCAGTTATTGCAAAGACAAAGTTGGGAAGAAAGAGAGATAAAAGGAGAAGGAGCTTAGATGGGGAGGAGGCAAGTTGAATCTCGAACAAGAGAGTCGAAGTTTAGCTTGAAAAGGGGTTAGTCGGGACAGTTGGTCGGGAATAGTAAAGCGGAGAAGTTTGAGTTTTAGGGAGAGAAGAGACGAGAGTTAAGTTTACATTCGGGAAAGTGATCGTCAACTTTGAAGTTGTTTGGAAGTGAAGTGCTGAGAAGTTAAGAGACAATTTAAGAGACTAACATCAGCGAGTGAGTGAGAGTGAACTTCGAAACTCATTGGTCTTCTCTTCGAGAACGAGACAGGTAATATGCTTTTCTCTCAAGCCAACCTTGCCTTTGCAGTCTTTAGGTCACTTTAACCCAAAATATGAGAGTTGCCATTCATTTGAAAGGTTGTGTAGGATAAGTTTGTTTAGGTACCTCCGCAGATAGAAGAAGCAGCCAAGCGAGAGCTTACGAGCTACCGCTAACCCCCAATGGTAAGATTTACATTAATCTAAGGGCTCCATGTTTCGATCCCAGAACCATTTAAGGTTCTCAACCTACAATGCGTCGGTGGTTGTTTCACGTGGTGGAGTGCTAGGGCCTCTCATCCTTTTTTTTTTTTTGGAAATGCGATGAGAATAGCATTGCTCTATTATAATTTATATCCTAAATGGTGTACGAAATGGTGGTACAAGACTTTATTTATTTCCCTTCGAAATAAATTAATATAGCCCGAACTTGTTTCTTTAATGGTGCCTTGAAATGAATGAACATTGCGAAGTTTGGCATTTTTCTTAAAATTTTGTACGCAGTGTCATGAAATGTAGAGTAAATTTTCCTCATAATCTGGCTTTTCATTTTGACAAAAGGGAATGATGAAAATGTGTCAAAATAGAAATGAACAATAGCAGCGACCCTCTTTAACATCAGGAACTTCAGTTTTCTTTAACATTTCACTCCTTAGTGTTATGTGCACTATTAACGCCAAATAATGTTATTACAAATTGCACATCTTGGAACCTTCTAAATTTACATTGGTGAACGCGGAATTTTATTTCACAATTGGCAGAGATAAAGGGATTGTTAATTATGTGGGATGTTCAGTTTAGATCACAGTGACGAATTAGATGCAACTTTGGATCGATTGATAGAATTGGCAGAGACTATAGTTTCGTGAATACTAATCCCACTGCGTCGTCCACGTCCATACGGCGTAGCCCTGTAGTTACTCGTAGCAGAGGCAAATTGTTACCTGTTAATACTTTAGTTCGAACCCCGCCCAGAAAAATGGCACACGCAGGTTTTGCTACCCCGTTCTTGTTAGAAGGTTTACAGTTCCAAAGAACGGCAGGCGAAGATATCACCAATTTTTTTGATAAGGTAGAGAGCATAAGCGTAGCTAGAACTTTATATTTGGGTGTGCACAAAGAAAAAAAAATGAGGTCTTGTACTTTTTTAATAGCATATTTTGCAACACAATCACTTGGCTCTTAACTGCACTGATCTTTGTAAAGGAATATAAATTCACTAAATGACAGTGTTGAAAATTTCTGAATATATGTAGTAGAAAAAAATCAAATTGCATAGAAATTACACACACACAAAATGTTCATAAATGTTACAAACAAATACATCAAAATATACGTCATCTATAACAAGAGACGTCTGTCAAAAGGTACAATGTTCTTAAACTCATCAATAATTTCATTTACATCAATAGACTAAGCTTTTTCCTGTTCCACAAATAGCAAGAGCAGGGCTTCCAATCTATCCTGCTTCTGAGTTGCTCTTAATTTAGTTTTAACTTGGGAAAGCTTGGAGGAAGCTCTCTCTCACACGTGCAGCTTGTGACAGGTATAGAAGAAAAGCGCTGCAGTACAGAGTAGAATGCAGTAAATATCTTCTTTCTCCAAAGACATAAAAAAATCGAAAAACTATAGACACTCGTTTCATCAGCGATAATGCACACGTTTGTACCAAGTAATGACATTTTCAACTTCTTACAAACTGCCGCTTATTTTCTCTCTTATTGAAATATCTGTCTTTAATTCTCTTTGATGAAGCAGCCCATTAGGGTGTGCCTAGGCACACCCGGCACACCCCGTAGCTACGCCTATGGTAGAGAGTATAGCCATACTTAATGAGTGGGACCCCTCTAAGAAACTAAAGATGCTTCCGGTATTGTTACATGGGCCGGCCTTACTTTGGAATGAAGCGTGGACACAAGTTATGGGTAATAGGGAGATTACCTATGATCTCTTTAAATCTAAATTGATTGAAGAGTTTACAGGCTCAATAGACAAGCTGCTATTAGAAGAACGCATCAAACATAGGCTACATCGAGATGATGAGTCAGTGTCGGACTACGTAAGAGATAAGGAGCTCCTCTTATGTAAAATGGATCCGAATATGTCCATCAATAAACAAATCAAACATTTGTGTTTAGGTTTTCAGCCAGAGTACATTCGGGAGACATACAAGAAGGAATATGTTTCCGCCCCTGAACTTTTGCGCGATTTGAAGCAATTCGAGAAAATCCAATTTTTTATTAAACAAAGAGAAATCCAAGAATTGATGTCAATTTTCTGAGGTTACACAACTAACTGTGTCGGGAAATGTTTCTTGATGTTCACTAATATCACTGGGTATCTGAGTGCCTATTTCACATACAATACTGATGTGGTCGTTTTTATCAGAACATGTGTTGCTGTCAATATTTTCAGATATTACACTAGGAACGGAACCTCTACGAACAGGTAGTTCTATATTTGTCTTGTGACGGTATGGTAAAGTACAGTATTTTCGCTCGGCGCCAATCACCATTCTGCCTCCTGTTCCGCTTCCCTTTGAAAACCTTAATTCTTCCAAGCCGTGATGTTTCGAACGTGGCTTCTTGGCCTCCTGCGTATTTTGGCTTCCGACATGATTCTAAGCTGCATTAGTCATACCTTCCACGTCAGGCGGAGAGAAAATGTTCATCTGAACATTAGATGGCAAGGCAACATTATCGCTGTCAACATGAGCATTTCGGTACGACAAGCTGTTTTGCTTTAGCTGTCTCTGCTTGCGGAAAAACTTTCGTGCGACGCCGCTCTGGTGAGGGTTGTAGAATATATCGGCACCACTCACGGAACCTTCGGTAATACTGTTTGACTGCATGAACACTAGGTTAATATTTGAAAATTTGCCTGCGGAATCTGTTTTCGATGTAGGGCCACTCTTCTCTATTGTGATTTTAGACTTATTTGTGTAAGCTGAGTTTATGCTGTTGGAACTGGCCATAAAATTTATGTTAGGATGTGCCAAATTCATTACAGGAATTGGATGAGTATCCGAAATACTACGACTCCAACAGCAACGACCTCTCTTCTCGCATTTAAACTTACTCCATGCAACACGCACATCGTTCCTTGAAATACAGAAGAAGAGAAACACAAAAATACCAAGTGCTATAGAAAATAGGCAGTAGGGAACACCGAAAATTGTTTCTTCATATGGCACATAATCTCGGAAAAGGCATGAGGTTGCCATGGCTGCGGAGATCCAAATAAGAAGAAATAAAACTAGAGTAACGTATTGGGCTCTTAACTGAGATGCAGGTGGATGTTCTTGGTCTTCTCCATCACTGGAGAGTGACTGAAAACTTCTAATGCTCGCTCGCTTGCTCGGCATTGGACGGGTTCGTCTCCAGAAGCCTTAAATCGACGTTCTCCGTAACTTGTGTACCTTCCGAAAACTGTTCGTTTTCCTCGATATTGTGCAATACACATCTTATAAGGAGAAAGAATATCAGCAGGAAAGACAGCACCATACCGATAGGTATGTACACTGCACTTATGCTCGGTCCAAAAGTAAGGAAGCAGTAGGAGTACCCTTGCGTACTCGGCCATGTTAACAGCCCCAGATATTCCACATACTATGAGAGCAATTCCCCAAACAACTAAATAAACCCCAAGCACTGGCTGCTGAGGTATAGGTTGATCTGGTAAAGGCTCGTCATCTGGGATAGCTTCCAGAACATCTGGTTTTGTCAACTTCTTATACAAGTTACTAGTAGTTATAGCCATCCAAAGAAGAGAGCACAGACTTAGATAATGCAACATCAATCCAACTCCTTGCCAATTTTTGGATTTTCTGTTTGGTATATGCCCAAGCTGAACATGAAGTAAAGAACTGCAATGCCTATCCACGTATCCACCAATGAGTGCTTTGCTTTCTTTGACATCTGAATAGATGCATGGCAGCTAATGTAGGTTATAACAGTCACTAGCAATGCTCCCAAACATACACAGCAGGATGAGAGAAACGAAATTCAGCTCCACCAATTCTTCCTCGATATTCCTACAGATGAGTTACATCTTGAAGCAGTCCAAAATATCCCAAACGGTCACAATGGAAGACCAGAAGGTCAGGAAGCATATGTTGTGATCCCACAACACCGGTGAGCTAGTCATTCCAGTACCCACAGATGTCCTCAACATAACGAACACAGGCTCAGTAAGATTTTGAACATCAACGTCAACTAATTTACTTCCTATTACACAGGAGGTCACATCTCTGCTGTCTTGTTCAAGAGGATCCAGAAATATTATTGGAAAAAAGTTGCAGCAAAATTTAGCTTATTCGATTCTGCGTTATTCTATGCTAACAGACTTTTCCTTTTTGAGAATGCCTTCGAATTTTATTCATTGTGAGAGCAAAAACGGGCCTTTTTTGTTCTGAAAATGATTGCTCTATTGTATGTAGGTCTACTGGATAATTTTTAGATGGAGTCCAAACTGGAGTATCTATAATTTTTAATCCGACAGTAATTGTACACGTCAATCCAAATTAAATAAAAATGTCCAAAAAAATTAATATTGGTTTACACATATTACATAGGAATTTGCACAAAATGAAAATCATAATGTTGGGTCCTGGCCGCTCCTGGCAGTGATAAGTATGCAGGGCCGGATTTACCTCTTTGCCGCCCCTAGGCCAAACAAGCTCTGCCACCCCATACCGTTTATCAAGAATGAAAAGAATCATTATTTTCTGTATTACTATTTTTACTATTAACGGCATGCAGTATTAATTAAATGATAGTTACATACAAAAAATGTAACAAAGCGATATGACATAAATTATATAAATTACATTTTAACATTTACCTTGTTTTTCAATGCGAAACCCCTTTAATAATGCTTGCGCCGACAGTTTAATTCTGAACAATTCAATGCGAATCACATGCTTTTGATATGCGGCCAATGCCGGCAGTAACAAGGAACGGCGTTCCTGGAACGCAGCCAAGCCGGTGTTGTCTTTCAAAAGCAAGCGGCAGGCTCCACGTTCTTTCCTCAATCGCCGACCCGGCTCAGCACAATACTGTACATTCGAAACAACAACGTCGGTAATTAAAAAACAAATTAGTAAACTAGTTCCGAGCTATCCTATCTCTCTTAAGAAATATTCTTCGTTAACTTATATTTACAATACAACTACATTAAGTCATTCCATTCCTGTTTCCGGAGAAAGAGAGGCAATCCAAGAATTAGGTATTCCTTATAAATTTAAAACAAACAATCGTGCAACCCCTACCAAAGTGCCGCTCTAGGTCCGGGCCTATGAGGCCTATTGGGAAATCCGGGCCTGTTTATATGGCGGTTGTAACAAGTTCTTGCTTCGAATCTTGGCCAGGGTATAGACGTTACTTCCAAGACTAGCCAACAGTGTTGAAAAGCAATACAAAATATGCTACATTAAAGTTTTTATTTTTTTATTTGGAAGCTGCTCATTTTATTAAATATTAAAATGGTTGTTACATGTTTGAAGGAAGACGATCAAAAAAAATAATGACGGAATTTCTTGTAAAGTTTGAAATGACTTTCTAATGAGGTATCTATCTAATTGTGCCATACCAGCAATGGGAATGGTAGGAAAGGGTTATGAACTGAAGTTATGTGTTTTTTTCCCATACGACAACCATGCAGTGGGAAATATATAAGCAACGATGTATTGCTGCCACAACACTGTTGCAGGAGTGGTGCTTTGAATGAACGGCCATAAATTGCTGCGATACGAGTTTGTTGCTGAAGTGGTCTGAAGGAAACCGCTCTTTCTAAATATTCGTTATTCCACAAAATAATGGCATAATTCCTTGAGAAAAATCCTTTTAAAAGTACAAATGACGTTCAAATAAAATATTTCTCCACATGTGGCATCACAGACCTGTGGTGGCATGCATTTAGTGGAAAGATACGAGACGGATATGCATAGGTGTACTTCACCTACGACACAAACTGTTGCATTGTGGGATCGAGCAGCCATGATTGAAGCTGGTTTTTGTAAGCATACGGAATTCAAGTGGACGGGCGGGAGATTTGACCCTTCTTTACGTTGGTACATTGTGCAGTATTCGGTTGTTTAACAGAAACTCACGTTTATCCTCCAATTTTTCGAGAAAGAACAGAAGGTGCGCTTCACGTCACAGAACTCGATAATTGTTGATCAGAAGACTGGCGAGAATAAGTTGTCCCCAACATTAATGAACAAAGCAAACATTACAGACTGTGGAGTGAACATTTCCTCTCAGGTAAGTTCATCGTATATCACCTTTCTCTGTGACTTTTGGTACAAATGGATCAAGCTGGTGTGTTTAATCATAATTGCAAGTAGTGTTTCTTTGTTTTTGTTTGGTAGAAAGGTGCTGATACTTCCGATAAATTTAACGATAAAAATGATAACATTCAACGTTAAATTCATATTAATAATTTTACGTTTGTACTTGATTATTTATATTTCGTTATTTAACACAAACTGCCTTGAAAATATTAGTAAATCTGTACTGGATGTAAATATTTCAAGCAGAATCCGAACCACTAATATATACGAAAACGAATTGATTTCAGGTAGCTGGGTCAAGTAATTAAATACATGTGAACTAAAGTTGGCCAAAGGTTTAGGCCCCTTTTCATTTTGTTATCGTCCAGTTCATATGGATCTACACCGCAAAACTTCGCCATTTCTCCATATCTTTATGTGTCGACTGCGCAATGAACTTGAACACGAAAAATTATCGCCATTTTCAGATGGCACAACATTGTCATTAATTGTATGCAATGTTATCGAAATTTTACACAGTACTAACAACAAACGTACAGTTGGCGCAGGTGTACGAACGCTACGTGCAAAGAGAATGGATCCCATTCTCCTACATGGTGGGAATTTCCTTGCAGACGACGAACAACTCGGCCGCAAACATGACGGCGGTGCGAATTCTGACGTCACATGAAACCACAACACTTCATTGTAGGAGTGGGTTGAAAGAAGACGCTCTTTAAAATTGACCTTCATTCCACAAAAAAATTGACGGAAATCATTGAGTAAATCATTAGAAGGTGTAGATATGAAGTTTTAACCAGATATTTCAAAACATATGACGTGTATGTTGTGGAAAAGATAAGAAACGAATATGTATTGCTGCCACAACACTCCGTGTTGAAGGGAGACGCTCTTTAAAAATTGACCATTATTTCACAAAATAATGACAGAACTCCTTGAAAATATGTAGAAATAAAATTTAAATGAAATATTTTTAAACATGGGTCAAGCATTTAGTGGGAAAGATACGTGTAACGAGTGCACTCACGGTCCCCGAAATGACGTGTCAATCATACCCCGGCACGGGGCCAAACGTCGTTATGTGTACGGGAAACCGGTCGTGACTCACGGTCCAGTTATCAAGTTCGGTACTGAGACGGTCGTTTATTGTCATACTATTGCGAGGCGGAGATTAATACCTTGAAATGTTACACTGTTTTGTTTACCTTTGATATGTAGATTCGAACATTCATAAAACACTAATAGCATAATATCTGGTACCTGAAAAACGTCAAATAACAACACTGACGAACGGTAAAAAAGTGAATATATATTGTAACAACAAAGAAATATTGCAATCAACAACTGTTTACAAAGCCTCCTCAAACGCTCACTCATTCACTCTCTCTCTCTTTCACACACATGAGGTATTTTTACATGTGAAGTATGGATACAAATCATGGATCTCATTAACATACCATTCCTTTTAATTTTAAACCTTTATGTGAATTTAGGGCATTCGTCTGCCAGCTCCTGTGCTCTTTTAAATTAACTTAAGTGCCAGCCCTCGGAAAGCGGTTAACTAAGACAATTGGGTCGGCGTGGTTAAATCTTTCGTTCCAATGAACGTATGCATCCAGTCGTGAGCACGACATTATAAAAGTTTCTCGGACGGGGGTGTTACACATAAGCCTCTCTCGTCCAATGAGAACAACTACTCAATCACATAGTGATGCAAAAACTTAATTGGCTCCAGCTGCCGGAATACACTAATCAATCGTCGGCGCGAGCAAAAATTACATCAAAAACCACTATGCAACAAATAATACTATTTCACGCACACGACCTTGCAATAAAAACAACTACGCTTTCCACAATTAAAAAGGACTCATCAGTCAACTATTGACAAATTAAATGGCGCGACGGGGGCGGTCGGTTACACAAAAAAAATGGAGCACACTTTGACCATTTATACTAAATATTAGAGAAATGAAATGGAGCTTCTAACGCTGAATACAGGCAATTAAATTAGAACGTCTGAACATGAAATAACCCTTTTTTACAACAATACCAAAAATTATCAGACGCGGAAATTAGTTTCGGGGTTTCCTGAGTGACTTTGCTAATAAGTGAGACTTCGGCGTTAACTGTACGGTGTTGATACTGACGACGCACGTTTACATGTACATGAGACCCTCTGAAGTATACTGTACCAGACTCTGCTACATGGCGTGGTTATTCATCTCTCCTGGACGCGGGACTTGCACACGGTTCCTTTGTGGCGAAATTGTCCTCCGAGGTCGATCGCGACGAAGAATAATTGCGACGATATGGTGTACTTGCACCCCCTCAGAACTTCGGGCGTTCCTCATGTCACTAGCGTCGGGTGTACGTGGTCACGCGTCGGTTCAGAATCTCCCTGGTGGCGGGCTTCGATTCGGCGTCGTTCTGGAAGCGTCGTTCTGGAGTCGTCCTTCAATCTCTCCCTCTGGCTTCGATCGGCGTCGTTCTGGAGTCGTCCTTCAATCTCTCTCTCTGGTGGCGTCCTTCGGGCTTTGGTTGGGACGTCGATCTGACAGCGTCCTTCGGGCTTTGGTTGGGACGTCGATCTGACAGCGTCCTTCGGGCTTTGGTTGGGACGTCGATCTGACAGCGTCCTTCGGGCTTTGGGCAGTGTTTGGTTTCGGCGTCGTCTGACTGGCTTCGGCGTCGTTGCAGGCGTCAGGGAAGCGACGGCCTCCCTTCTCAATCTTCTTTAGCCCTCCATCCTTATGTAGTCCACGCTTGGCAAAAACAAATCACCGCGTAATCTTCACCAAAATAAGGCGCACACTGGTAACTCTCTATCTGCACGTTGCTCACAGTACGTAAGGAAACAAAGTTCACGGACACAAAGCAATGATCACGCGAGAGTGTAGCGCGGAGATGCTCTCTCTGTGAAATCCGGGTCAAAACTGTGTCTGGAATCATAGTACTGCCTATATATAAGAGATTCGAATTCTTCCGTTGAACAGGACGCTCTAGTGGCTTGGCTTCGCTTTCTCAGGGGATGGAAATGACCTCTCTCCATTGTCTTGAAACGCGGTCAAGTGCGCGTCGTCGATCCTTGCAGGCTTGAGCTCCAGCTGATCTCTCTGGTCATCCGTGAACATGGGTTCGAACGCCCGCTGCGACTCGAGCCCGGTAGCGGCGAAAATAATCTTTCCTTATCTCCGCGTTGGTGCAAATATGTCATGTTCTAAGCGGCGGCTGTCACTCAAGAAAAACCCGTCCCCAGCTTCCGACGTCTGGCTCGGATACAAGTTTATCCACAAAATAAATCAAACCTCACACTTTCATGTTTGTGCATAAAATGAATCAATATATAAAAAATAATTTATATCGAACTGCGTTTCACATGTCACTAGATACCGTGACATACGAAACGGATATGTATTGCTGCCACAACACTTCGTTGCAGGAGTGGTGTGAATGAATTGCTGCCACAACAGTTTGTTGCTGAAGTGGGTTGATTAAGATGTCACCTAAGAATTCTGATAGGATTTTAAAATGTACCGAATGTGAGGCGATCTTTAGTTTTAAATTAATTATATCCAATTCTATTGTGCCTATTTTTGAGGACATACTTAGTCCTCCACAATAAATAACTCCTTTCTTCGTCCAAGTTTTTAAGTAATGATGTTGCTGCGCCGCCATTAGAAACAAGAGCCCCTGAATCGTGTTGTTTGGCCCTGAAGTTTCAAGATCCATACTTAAGTTCATGTCTGACGTAATTGTTATGACGTTGCGCCAGCACATCCGCATGCCTAGAAATTTGCTTTAGCTAGACTTGGGTCGTAAATATAGACGGAAGGGAAGAGTTGTCTAAATGTTTTATTATTAGAGTCCATGCAAAAGTTACCTCATCAGTTTTTGTTTTTGTTTTTTTGATCACGTGAAGAATGTATGTTCAGCTCGCCTCGGCCGTAGTAGATAGGTGAATGGATGCCTTATCAATTCAAGGTCGTATTTATTTTGTAAGAGTTACTGGGCCAGTTGAACGCTACGATAAAGAAGTAGGGCTGTCACAACTATGTATCGTTCAACTAGACCCATTAAAATTAATGGGTTATAATATTAAATAGCTATAAACGTTCCAGTTGGTTTTGCCCCAGGCCCTGTGCCTTATCCTTCAGAGGATAAGGGGGTAAACATCCCCAGCATTTGCACTCTCTCCAGTGGACAAGAAAAACACGGTACTAGAATGAACTTTTATCGGCATTTTACATGTGATATTTAGGATACAATTAATGTGACTATCCTCATAAAATATTCTTGCCCTGATTGGCTTTTGTTTATCTGACGACGTTACTGTTCTGTTTGCTCATGTTTGTTTTTCGCGTACGTGAATCAGACTAGCTTAAATAAGAAAATACCCAGAATGTGATTGTGTTCATTTATCTTGTGATACACCGAGCATCTAGTTAATCCGTTCTCCGCCTCCCAATCCTGCGTACTGGGTGAATCATGCAGACAAAAGTCGAAGCGGTCCTCTTTTGCGGAATGATTCCGAACGATCGTTAACGTCATTGCTATTGTTCCAGAACCCAAATACTTACATAAGCATGCAATTTTCAAGGGTATAGCTTGGCCTTTGTGTGTGTGTCTGTTTTTTTTTTTTTAACGCCCGTTATATTTATGGTTGGGTAACGGTACAGGCATGGAATTCCAACCGAGGCACATGGAGTATGAATTCACGTGTGTTCCTAACAATACTACATACGTAAGTTGTAATTAATATACCACTACAGAGAGGTGTACTTTGATATGTAACGTTGATTTAATCTTATCGAAACTTCCATAATGGTAGGCGAATGCCGACATTTTTATTTGGGGGGTGACCTTGGAACAAACATTCTGAATGCAATTAATTATATATATTGATTTATTTTCTTCACGAAAGTAAAGTCCAAGGGGAGACTTTCTATAATCTCCCCCTTCTGTGCATTCTGGTCTTAAAAAGGCATTTTTCACTAGGGCTGGGCGGGATCCCGAAAAATCGGGATCGGGAAAAACGTTTCCCGTCCCGATCCCAACTTCGGGAAATGAATTCCAAACTTTTCGGGATCCCGAGCAGTCGGGAAATAATGAATGGTTAATTTGAAAAGCTGTTAATTCTCCACGTTTTCTGCATTGCAAGTGTCTGGAACTTACCGGAAATCGTTTGTTTTTATTCCAGCGCAAAAAACAATCACTTAAGTTGAAAAGGACGTGTAGAATTCGAGATTTTCAGTGTTTCGGGAAATTTTCATTTCCCGTTCCGAAAATTTTCCGACTTTGTCGGGAAATAGCGAATTTTTCCCGTCCCGAATGTCGGGATTTAAAAAATTTCCCGTCCCGACCAAAATAATCTGTCCCGCAAACCCCTAATTTTCACATACAATCTGCAGTTGTGTAAAAGCAGGCAAATAAAACCTTGCATTTTTATCAGTAAACAGATTTTAATTTGTGGCCGTGTCCGAAAGGTGCAAGACCGTACTTGAAGCGAGCATCCTCCGAGTATGGTCTTGGAGTGCGGTCTTCAAGTCGTGGACTGGAAGTGTTGTCTTTCAAATTGCACTTTGACTGCAGCGCCAAATACGATCATTAGATAAAACTGAGTACTCCTTGCATTCCTCACCATTCAAACACTTGTTTTTCACCATAAAAATCACATAGCATTTTCAAATGCTCGTACACATACATTTCCACACATTAGAAGAACTATAACCAACAACTTGCTGGCCCATAACCTCTGTCGCTGGCTTTCTACCTCCGTGATTTTATACAAATGAACAACGAGTGCGGAATCCACGTGACCTAGTCACCAACCATCTTTACTGCGAGCTGTGTACTTGCGTGCTTCTGTTCTTGGCGCTTTCGAACTGTATTAGGTGACGTCACTTCCGCCAAGACCATACTTCAAGTCTGTACTTTGTACCTTTCGGACAGAGCCTGCATATCCTATTCTTTAAGTGCACTTTCTGTTTGCAATTTTTTCTTGGATCTATTTCATTTTTATTTAACTGTTATCCCCTTAGCAGCTAACTAATCTCAGAATTATCATTTTGTGGCGAGCATAGTTTTGTTTCAATTAATGCAGTACGTTAAAATTAAATGTTAATAATAATTCTTTGTTGCAGAAGGTATCAACCAGTGTTTTTTTCCTAACGGTGAGCAATGCATAGATGAGAATAAAACTAATATTTTGTTGTAAGAAATTTCATCTCTCTCTAACTATCTCTCTTGCTTTCTCTCTCTCTCTCTCTCCCTCTCTGTTTCTCTGACACATGTGTATGTGTCACTGCATGTATTCATGGTTATTTATGAACATATCAATGTTTTGAATGGTTCTTATGAGAACACAATAACAAACCAATACATTTACATTACAACTCGAAGAGTTTCTTCCTAGAAAAATACACTGGTGTCAACAAGATTCTCTACATATACCTAAGTAGCTACACGTTGGGGGGGGGGGGGAGGGGGAGGGTTCGAATAAGTTGGTATGCTGTATGAGAGTAAACAATTCTCCTTTCTCCAAGGCATCCAGCCATTAAAAGTCTGCGCTTCTCGTCCGAGATATCAGAGGAATGAAGCATCTTGACCCTTTGCTGATAAGCGGTCTAATTGCATTGGTGTCTTATGCCGCAATACGCTTATTTTGAAATGTATTAACGGACTTGGATACATCGGAGCAAAAGTTACTTACACTGCATGGTTACAGGTCACAGGGTCGTGTCCTGCGAAAGTCATGCTTGTCCTACGTTGATCCTCATCGTCGCGATTAACGTACGAAGTAGAATAGCTACGTAAGGAAAACAACCTTTGATGAGATTGGGTGCATGTTAGTCCTACTTCCTACCGACTGGATCTTTGCATGAGAGCAGTTCTATTTGGCGAAATGTTAACATAGTGCATGTAAATATTCTGCTCGTTTTTTTTTTTTTTTTTTAAAAAAAAGAGGTGCGTATTAATGTGATATACTATTTAGGTCAAAGAAAACGTCTGAAAGTTGATATACAACAGACTCCACTTTATGATTAAAGTATGTTGGCAAAGCTGTTGGTTAGGCTGGCAGGTACGTGACCGTGCATACACTGAAAATTTGTGACATCGTGCCCAAAGAACGTTTCTCTCCCGTTCGCAACAACCTGATAATTTGAAAAGAGACAGATTTAATCTATCCCTGAAGAGGTTACAAAACAGTTGCTTTTGTGAAATTAACGAAAGGAAGTGGCAGGTTCATTTGCACAGCGCCTTGCTGGAAAACGCCGACTTCGGTTTGCTTGCTTTTATTTGCGTCATCAATCATTCACTTCTGAATAACCACAATATATTCATTGTAAAAAAAAAAGTTTTATAGCTGCCAGAATAGATACGTAGTTTTTACTCGACCTTGGGCGCAGGCTGCTGCTGCTGCTTCTTTTTTTGTGAGGAGAGGGGGGTGAACAAAGATGCTTTTAATCGTTGGGGAATTCGGCTTCTATGCATTTGAGCTACAGGTCTTTGCACATGCTACATATCACAGCAATACTTAGTATACATGCAATTCGCTTCTTTGTACAGCGCATTGGAATAAAGAAATATTTAGGACATGTTTCATCAATGAAAAAAAGTTCATCAGTATTGCGCTTCATGAAGGCAAAGTGCGGCAAATGAAACATGGCAAATCGTTCCACATATTAGTTTTGTTCTCACGGAATGTGAGGTTCCAGAATTGAGAAAGAAAACACCAGCGAAGCAGAGGGCAATGTTTTTGCTTCTAACGTTGAATACAGAATGTAAACAGTGATGTTCAATTTGCTGTCGGCTGTACACCATGTTGTTCCCATAAACATAGACAAAATTCATCCGTAGGGGCTATTCTTTACATTCACTATAGAACAGGTTGGCCGAAACCGCGGGTGGTGGACCCGGGCCACCCCATAAGGGGCCTAATTTATAACTTTCAACATGATTTCATTTTGTAACAAAATATTATTTGTGTGATAGAAATTTCATAAATTAATTATTTGAGAGTTCTGTGGAAAATTACGCAGGATTCTGCTCCGAAATTGGTGTTTTACTCTATCTCAGTATTTATTTTTCCAAGTGAACAGCTAATTAAGGAAAACGCATGGTATATTATGATTACGTACAAGAATATAGAAAGAAGCCTGGGAATGCTGTAGTCCCGTGTTCTTGAGTGAGTCAGTTCATCGAAAAATAGGTAGGTTTTCCACACGAATTTAAGCTAATTTCATCTTCCATTGTCGGCGTCTGTTGATGTATCGGTTACCTCACCTTATGAACTTCTGAGGCTCCAAAATTTGGTATGTTTTGGTTAAGGTACGTATCTAGAAATATGTTTTGAGGGGAGGTCCGAACCAAGTGTCTCAGAAATAATAATAATAATAATAATGTTTAAATTAAAACAATTATTAGGGCTGAGACGATATCAGTGGTATCGGTATCGGAAAGTATCGGCCGGAATTCTTCTACCCATACCAGCCGATACTTTCTCAACATTTTGGTCTTTCACGGTGTCCGCAGAAATGCCTCGCAACACTTGTGAAAAGTCTAATTATCCTGGAAATTATGCAAAATTCAAATTTTATTTTTATTTTGCACCAATTTTACACGAAAAACTATATTTTGTGATTACATAATATCTATTTTAATATTCTGATGAAATTCTTGAATACTCTAAAGCAAATTTCTTGCTAAATTGACGCATATAATTGTAGAAGAATATTTACACACCAATGTTGATCAATATTTTAAACAAATTTTAATTATTGCAATTTTCAAGTATCGGTATCGGTGGGAATCGGTAAGAGGATCAACATCGGTATCGGTATCGGTATCGGTTAAATGTGGTATCGGCTTAGCCATGATAATTATATTAAATCAAATTATAACTAATTACAATACGTAAATTAATATTATATTATTATTACACGATTAGGTAAAAAGACTGTAGCTATAAAAATAGAGATCAGCGCATATTCATTACGTAGCTTACCTTTAGTTAAGATCGGAATAATTTACATAAAAACAAGTGCTCCGGCAATGAAATTAATGTCAAATAGATGAATTATTGAATATTTATCGAATAACAAAAATGATGTCACATATAGTTGGAGAAAAGTTAATTTCTGATTAAAAAAGAGGTCAGAGGAAGTTAATAACCAGCGATTATGCAAGAAATGCTAATTGTTTCATTACTTAATTTTAGTACTTGGTAAGTCTTTCGGGGGATCTCGACCCCTGCTAAATACATCCATCCTGTCCCTCAAAGCCGTATTATCCCAATATAATCCTGGTCCTCGAATACGTTAAGGAGGAAAATATACAAGAAATGCTAAACGAGTATATTTTCATTATCCAATTTTCGTACTTAATAAGTCTTTCAGGTGTGTGTGTGGGGGGGGGGGGGTCCGGACCCCCTAAATACGTCCTTCGTGTCCCTCAAAATTCTACGATCCCAATATAATCCTTGTCTTCCAATAAGTTCAGAGGAAATTATACAACAACGGCTAAAATAATATATTTTTAATTTTAATTTTAGTACTTCATAAATCTTTCGGGGGGGAGGAGGTCCGGACCCCCTGGACCCCCCTAAATACGTCCTTGTTTTGGTTATCATTTGCATTCGTAAGGGTCAAAAGAAATGAATAAGAAATCGAATTGATCGTGTTTGTTCATAGCAGTGAATTGTGGGTGGATTTTGTTGAGATGAGAGTTGAGAAAGGAGAACGGAGAAAAGAAAGACTTCCAGTCTTTCTTTTCTTTTTTTTCTTTCAGTCTGGTCACACTGACTATTTAAAAAATAAATAATACAAAAATGTATTAGATCTCATCAACCTATTCATTACAAACTATATTCTTATCGTTATTATCACACGTAGAACACTTGGCTCGGATCCATCCCGAAATATAGTTCTATAAATGTGCCTGTAATGGGGATATATAACTACAATAAAAAAAAAAGAGGCTGTCTTTGTCTCGGTAACAAGGAGCACGTTTTCGCGCCTGCAAACGGCATTATAGTGGGATAGCCCTGTCCCTATCTCAGAGAACTAAAAGTATTTTGTGGAAATACCAATAAGATAACAATTTGGCAGAACCCTAATTATCTAAATTGAATTATTATCGAACTAGGTCGGTAAAATGAATAACGATAGAAACATGTTTTTAATTTATTATTATATTATCCTCACTTAGTTCGGAAAAATCTATAAACGATATGCTATAGATATTCCATGCTCCGATCAGTACTCACAGTTCACAGTTAGAGCAACTATTCAGGACTTGATTTATAAAATTAAGACCCCTAGGCTATCCTTTGTTTTGGGCCCTGTCGACATTATCATCATCCTCATCATCATTACTTCCATTAATTGCATGCTCTGTATTAATAACACTTTTAAACTTTAAGATGTAGACACATCCGAGTATAAATATGACTTCAGTTTAGACTTGTATGGGTTAAAATGCAGTACTGAAATAATAAGTTATTTAAACGCTAGAAACCCTTCCTTTTACCTTTTTTTCATGTAAAAGCAAGTAAAAGGACTTGACATGTTGATTTATTTTGCAATTATTACAAATTTAAGGAATTTCAAAAGCCGATGGTCCTTGTCACTCCTGCCTCTTCAGCATCTCATTTATGTGCAGCCCCATGGACTTGCGGCCCCCAGGCTATAGCGGGGGCGAACCGTGCTACTGCCCAGAGCGCCAAAATTTGAAGAGAAAAAGAAAATTAGCCTATTGAAAACTTGAAAGTTATTATATTATATTATATAACTTGGAAGTTAATATATGCCAACACGCCGTTTTGAAGGAGCATATCAGTAGTCTCACTTTAAAACCTCTGAGTGCCACAAGGTGAGAAAGCAGATTCGATGCCTTAACTCCGTTGAGATGTCAAGTGGGAGAGGTCTATGATGCGCTCCTTCAAATCGTATCAATCCATAAGATTATATTTTATTTTAAAATCCTCTCTGAATGCTTCATGTTGACCAGGGCATTCACTTGTTTATCTCAGTTGTCTCAACCTCTGAGGCATGTAAACAATGCAGTGTTGTGCTATGTAAACCTCCTGAGGTATTCAGGAAATAGGAAGTTCCATCTGCCTATGGAGCCAGCGGTTTGCATACTGGCAGTTAAAAATCACGATTCGGCATGGAGGAAGGTCTCCATGGTCTGAGTAAGATAAAGGTGAGACAGGCTGAGAAGGGACTGACTTTGGATTGGGATTGAGAGAGAAGAGCTTAGGAGAGAGTGGAGCAAAAGTGAGGCAACGCACTGGTCAACCTGTAACGAAGCGAACAGAGGACTTAGTTTATTTTTATTCTTCGAAATTGTCTTCATTCGTCAGATAGACAGGTAATTATCCTAACCCAGCCATGATTCAGGTTCAAAGGTTCATAAAACCCAATGAGTGACCATTGTCTTTTCTAGTTGTTAAGTTCCTAAATCTTACTTGTACCTCTCGCACTGCCAAGCATTAACTCGTCATGTTAATGACAAGTGCTCTTATCATCGAGGATGAACGATGAATAGGTTACATCACCCATTGATTAATTGGTTAACATTCTTGGTAAGATCCCACGAACTTCATAGTTCGGTACGAAATAATTGGCGACAATAAAACTGTCCAAATCGTCGCACATGAGTCAGTGCATTGCAAACCAGTTGAGTGGCTTTACATTCCTTTGCTCACTAGTTATCTGGTATGACTTTTTACTCTACGTAATGTAATGAGTAGAGCCCGGAAGTTCAGGCATTTATTTTCGTTAAAATAGGCAGGCAAAAAGGCATTTATAATGTGGAAAATAGGCACTAAATATGAAAAAAGGCAAAACAAACCAAAAAAAGGCACATTTGGAAGTCGCTTACTTTTATCTATAATCTCTGGCAAAATGTTAAAATCTACACTGGGAAGAGCATTTCAATTTTCTCCGTCTTGATTGCACATAACTACAAGGTGTTTTTTTTAAGTTCTCAACATTCATTGATAGTCGTCTGTCAGAGAGAATGTTTTTCATAATAGAAAATGATCTTTCTACTTCGACAGAAGTTATTGGATCATACATAAAACAAGCTAATGTAGCTGGACTCATTTCGGTAACAGCATTTTCACCTTTTAGAATATCACAAATTGTTTTCAATTCTTTCAGGTCCTCATTTGCACTCACTACCCGCTTGCACTTTTCCGCAACAGCTGACCCCTTTTCTCCTGGCACTTCCATCACCTGCTGCCTCTTTTCTCTAGCTTTGAAATTGTCTCTGGCAATGCACCATAATGTGCAAAAATAAACGACAGTTCATTCTTCAGTTCTGAATAGCACAGGAGTTTTTTCACTTCACGAATTGAAGCCGCTTCATTTTCTGGAAGAGCATCGATCACCTCACTGATTTTTTCAAGGTTGTTAGCATAATATATAGCTGCTGATATCCAGGTTCCGCATCTCGTCAAGACTGGTTGCAGAGGTAAACTAAGCTCAGGCGCAACTTCCTGAAATTTTCGGGTTCGAGAGGGAGATTTCAGAAATATCTTCTTTGTATTCGAAATCAACCTGTCTACTTCTGGGTGCAACACTCTAACTTCTTCGGCGATTCTGTGCATTGCGTGGGCTACACATGTGATATGAAGCATGTTCGGGAAGAGAATTTTCAATGCTATGGCAGCCTTCTTCATATAGAGAGCTGCATCACTGATAAAAAGTAACACGTCATCATGATGTACACCATCTGGCCAGAGCAGAAGTAGGGAATTTGTGAATAACTGAGCTATTGACGAACCATTGGCTCTCTCTAGTTGTTCTGACGTGAGAATAAATGACGAGGATTCTCTGCATGTTGGTTCCATAGTTCCTATGATGACGTTGGCTATGTAGCGTCCCATAGCGTCAGTAGTTTCATCTATTGACATCCAGATTTTTTTTCCACCAACTTCAGCACGAATTCTTTGCAGAGCTTCTTCGTAGCAGACGCTTAAATATGTTTTCCGCAGCGTAGATTCCGACGGCACCGTTTCTTTAGTGTATTTCTCCAGGAATTTCCTCAGTGACTTGTTTTCCACTTTCCAGAAAGGTATTCCTGCTTCCATGAAAGTTTTGCACAGTTCAAGAGAAAACTGAGATTGCCTGTTGGATGAAGTGCCCACTGTGGAAATTAGGGATATCTTCTTCTGTCCGATCATTTTAGCAGCTGCAGATTTATGTTTTGCTGTTGACACATGCTGAGATATAAAGTATTTTTTCTCATGGTTGATTGTTTTTCACATATCTTGCAGAGAAGAATAGTACCGTCTGTCGAAAATGTGCTTTCACCAAATTCACGCACGTAACCACGTAACTTACCACTTAATGGCACACTAAATTTCGGCATGATGACAACTACACGATCCTTTCCCTCCAAAGTGCAGAACTAAACTAAATATAGAGAACTTGATTTTGAAATCCATGCAAAGGCCCTTGGGCATTAGTGCTGTTTCTTGTCAATAACCTCCTGACACGGACGCTGGACGTGATGACGTAATTGTGCAGGTGTTCTGCAACAGGTATTCATCAGTCAATCATGCACAAAGAAATGTTAACGGAAAGGCAATATCCTAAATCAGCATGAAATATTTTTTTCTCACACTTTTCTCCTTCAGCAATGTTGAAACATACCTGAGTTCAATATTACTTTAATAAGGTGAAAATTATTCACATAATAAACGGAAGAAAAATAAATGCCAACAACGTTTTTTGGGAGAAAAATAATTTATGCTACACATTTTTTAAAAAGAAATTGTCAAATTTCATTGAAAAAGGCAAAAAAAAGGCATTATAATTAAAAATAGGCAGTGAGGTCCCAAATAGGCAAAATAGGCAAAATGAAAAGACTTCTAAAACATTCGAAACAACATAAAAAACGTATATCCGGAAAAAGTTTATCAATATATGCAGTAGATAAAAAGAGGCATTTTACCAAACTTCCGGGCTCTAAACATCACATAAACAACCGCCCACTACCAAAGACAAAAATGGCGGCGGCAGAACGATGATCCCGCATCGTTTTCTTTCTTTGCAGAACTTCATCTCCTTCTTCACAATCTTGTACCAGAGATTCATTTCTTCCATTCTGTTTTCGTTTGGTCGTCTCAACATTTAGCGCCCTAATGAAAATCTCTTTTGTATGTATGTATTTTAATGTTATCTTCTACTTATTACTACCAGTAATATTGATAATAAATAATATGCAACAATCTAGTCCCTTCTTAAAAAAATACATTTCCTTCCAAATATATGCAATTCCTTTTTACATTTGAGTCCAGAAATTGAAGTCACTATCAGCCCCCTGCCCCCCCCCCCAAGAAAAAATCAGAAAACTGTTGGGATTGAATGGAAATATTGCCGGCCAAACCTTCTTCACTTTAATTCGTTTTGTTTCTCGAGAGCCTCTTCGATTCCGTAGTGGTAAACAAAGACCCCCCGAGTTCGATACCCCCAACGGCATATAGTTGTTCGGGTCTCACTTTAAATTATAGGTCCAACGCCGATTTGCCTACCAGTGCATAAAGCGGACTTAAACTTCTAACTTAGTTTTCCGCAGTGTAATATTTCCAGAATTGAGATAAAATGTCAACGAAACAGTCAAGTGTACGCCCAGTTCCGTTGTTTAGAAACAGGCAGGGAGAAAAATTAATGCAAAATAGATAAATTCCTACGAAATTCTTAAAATGTACCGAAAACTAAAATATTTTATGGGGCACGTTTAATTTTAAAATTATATTTGTTAAATAGTTTATAAAAACTCTCTTAATAATAATATAGCTACATGATGTATTAACGAAAATTAAAACTAAAGTGGACATTAATGCCAAAGTCGTAAAATTCATGATTATCCTTTTCAAGACATAATTGTAGCATTAGAACCTTAGCCATGTGATATTCACCACCCTTCATATGATAACACAGGACATAAAGATTTTTCTTTAATTGCTTATAATTACAGAAGGATTTGAATCTCAATTTGAATGCTTCTTCATCTATCTACTTCAGAAACAACAATATCACTGCAACGGAATTTTTCCAATTATATGTTCATAAATCACTTTCACTGGAAAAGCAGAAATGCCTGCGGCAGAAAGATGACAATCTTCTCCAGCACCCTCTCTTGACCTTATAGAACGCCATCTCCTTCTCAATGATTGTAAAATCCAACTTCAGCTCTTCCATGAAGTTCTCTTTCGTTTCCTTAACTGACAGGCAATGACTTTTCATGAACCGCTCAGCATGTTCGTGGTCGAGACGTTTGGGTCGGTCAAAATAACTTCGGAGTCGGTTCTCGGAAGCAATCTGTTCGTCCGAAAGCTTTTGTTTAAGGCTTGCTTCCAAATCCTTGATCTCTTTGTCGAATCTATATCGTGCACTATTACAAAGCAGCTTTTTCTGCAGTGAGGACTTCTGGGAGTCCATGAACTTACTAATTTCTTCCTCCGCACGCTTCCATTCACTGTTATAAAGTGTGAAGATGGAATTCTCTTCGCTCTTTCCAGCTTCTTTGTCGCCGTTTGCCTTTCTCTTCTTCTGGTTTCCGGTATGGACAACTATCATTTGTCCTCTCTTCCCTGCGAAAGTTACAATCTCAGGTGCCGAGGTGGACTTCCCACGGAGCCCAGCCGACACTGAATGCAATAGTAACAAGGCATAAGCGGCTTCACCTTTTTCTTCCCAATAATCTCGAAGAAGCTTCTCTCTTCCAGAATCCGTCTGAAATCTCGTTCTATTTGGTTCATTAGATTCCTCTTCAACAGTCTTAGAGTCTTGGAACTTGGCAAATTTCAATGTGTAATGTGCTGTGTTGTTTTTGTTGGAGAGCAGGAAGTATTGTAACTCTTCCTCCTGTTTCGATTGCAGCTCCTCGCACCTCCATGCTAATGCGGCTTGCAAGCTGGCAACCTCCTTCTGGAAGACGGTGAACGCGCAGTTCTTCAAAAATTTCCCTTTCAAGCTCTTCATTGAAGAGGATTTATTTGCTTTAATCGCACAGTTAACTATCACCATCGTGTCCTCCCACTCAGCACTAACGTAAGTCCTGATGAACGTTTCGCCTCGTCGAGAGCGCGAATCTTCCTCTGCAAGCTGCGAGGGCGTTGTTTCCTCTACTTGAACCTGAATTCCATCAAAGCGATCCATTTTAGTAGTTCCGTGTTGCGTTGCATCGTCTCGCGAATCTTGAGTGTCTGTGGGCGAGATCGCATCAACTGCCAGAGCGCCTTCATGATTCGTGGTCGATTCCTCACGATCTTCTGCCAGTTGACGTGTCGTGGCCTCAAAATTCCTCTCATGATCTCGTTTTTCCTTTCGAGCGACCTGCACGCCGTGGGAAAAAATCCTACTGTAGTCGTCCTCTCTTTTGTAGACGTTCCTAGCAGTGCTTCCTTCTTTCGATGTGCTGGCTTCTCCAGGTGGTTTCACATCAGCAGACAGAGCGTCTTCATGATTCGTGGGCGATTCCTCACGATCTTCTGCCAGCTGACAAGTCACGCCCTCGGCCATCTTGTCAAGTTCTTCCTTCTGAGGAATGCTGGTTGCTTCCTGTATTGTTCTCCTCGCTTTCCCTTCGAAAAATCTGTCGCAGCAAGCACAGGGTGCTGCACAATCTATAATACAGTTCATTTCCAGGGGTTTTATCGGCAAATCACGGTTTGGTTTAAAATCTCTGTGAAGCAAGTGGCTGCGTGACCCTTTGACACTCTCTTCTTTTCCAGTGCACTCATTCTGGTCGGTGGCCTTTCTGAGCGATTGCAAAGTGCTCAGTGCCCTAGCAGCGATGCCATATCTAGGCTCGTCATTTACAATATATGCACCTGGCGATTCATTATCTTTCACCCTCCATGCAGGAGAAAGAGTGACGACCAGTTCTTCTCCTTCAGGCAAATGTATCTCTTGGCCACGTATTGGGTGCGAGTGTGAGTTGGGGTCCCAATGCCTATCTTCTACATTAACTAGTAGAATATCATTTTCTGTTAAATCAATGTTCGTTCTCTTCGTAATGTTTTCATAGGTCTCAATCATAAGGAAGATTGGATCCTTGTTGAGTACAATTCTATCGGTTTTAATCGTCTCTGTAATCTTGACGTGCTCGTCTTGCCTGAGAACAGCAGCTTCCTTTTTGGTCTCCACATTGCTTCTTGTCACTGAACTTTCAACAATCTTGTGGAAACCATGAACCAGCACATCAAAAGCCCTAACTCGGAGCGTTTCGTCTGGAATCTTATAAATTTCTCTCCTGCTGACAGAAAAGATTACTGGAGGTTGGCCGTCCGTCTGAATGAAATAAGCGTATCTCAAAACCGAAGAAGATTGATACGACACGAGTCGATAGATGAAAGAAGAGCTGTAAAAGTAATCCTGAAAAGTCCATAGTGTGAAGAACTGATTTGTTTGTATGTGATACGCATGATGCGAATAACGCTCGTCCAAATTTAGAAATTTTGTTAAGTACTTTTCTGCTTGGTTTATATGTCTATGTACATCATAGCAAAGTGTCGAAAGCAGTTTTCTCCGAATTGGGGGATGACATGCACTTGTAGTCTCTCGACTGAGAATTTGCAGCCTGGTCCTGACGGACATCAAATCACCGAAGATCTGCGACACAAGATCCATAGCGCTCTCTATTAACTTTTGCACCTTTCTTTCTTCGCAGCGTTTAACGCACTTGTATATCCAAATACTTGTATTCGCAGGTCTAATTACCGGGCAACGTGTTCTCCTTTATATTCAGAGCCAACAATGCGCTTGGTCGTTTATGTACTGTTGCTAATCCCATTTTAAATTTTGCTCTGTTAGTAATTATTACTTTGCTTCCCTTATTTTTACAACTCACTCGTGTTGCTTTCCCTGAATGTATAAACCTCGCTCTCCCGTTCACTCGATCTAATTGAACCCTTTCCCTGCTCCGTTAGGGAATGAGGAGACGACAAGCGCTACAGGAAGTGAAGCGGCGAAATACTTTTGTAGCCCCACCGCAGTTAAAGTGTGTGGAGGGATTGTAAATGCTCGTCTAGTTCTCGAAATATATACTATAAATATGTGTGTGAATATGATGGTTCATTTTGTTTACTCTTCGCTTCTCTGCCACTCTTTTGGCTAATCGTGAAGATGAGTGATTAACTCAATGTACAGACACTCAGAAATAACATCCATGCTCAGGTCGGGGTTCGAAGTCGGGTCTCCTGGGATCGTAGTGTGCTGTGATAAGCACACTACCACGGGAGCCTGGTAATTGCATATGTATTTATATATATTTAGGTATGTATGAGTGTATAAATAATTGTTTTGTGCATATCGACGGATTGCCGTTTATACTGTGGTTTGCAGTGGCGTCGCATGCTGTTCACATACGGGTGTTCACAATAAAATTTTTATACTGATTGGAGATTTACTACTCTCCCTTGTAACTTTATCTTCAATATTGAACAAGTAAGAATAACAGTTCAACTTATTTTCAACAATTTCCCCCCACAATCACGCTATATCTGAAGTAATACAATACTATTTTATTCAATTAACACCCTTTTAATTACGTTATTTACAATTAGTGATGGCTAGTGCAAACTAATTAGTATAACATGCAATCTCAGGTATGTACAACACAAGATTATCATACTTCGCAATCTACTTCCTATTACAGCGACCATATGTTAACCAATGGCATTCATTCATCATTGAAAGCATGTGCATCGTTAGCGGGACAGAGAGGAGGACGCGTCCAGTCCAGAAAAAAAATTGTATATAGTATAAGATATTTGGTATTGTACAGAATGTCCCCTCGCCCCCCCCCCCCCCACAATAACTCGGTTGTGATGCTTGTGAGTGAAGTATCAGTCAATGTGACATTGCTTGTATTCCTTCTTTCCTAGTGTTTCGTATTTTTCCTCCTAGCCATGGTTCAGAGAGAGATTGATTTTCGACTATTTAAAGAAAGGATTCCCAAACTTCTTTGCTTCACGGCTCCCTTATTAGTTTCTTCAAGACTTTACCGCGGCGCCCAGAATGTATCCCTCTCTAACACTTGCAACGCTCAGTTACTTGTAAGATTGTTTGTCTGAAGTTAAAAATTAAACACGTATTTCAAATTCAGAAACATTTTATATGTAAAAAAAATAATAAATAAGCAGATATTTGAAACATTCATAGCATTGACTAAAGATTCAGTGAAAATATCGGAACATTTCATTGCGCCCCTGTAAGCTAATCACGGTGCCCCAGGGCGCCGCGGCACACACTTTGGGAACCACCGATTTAAAGCGTATAGTAACATCTGTTCGTCGTTGTCATTAACATATTTACTCGCCGTCGCCTTGTAAGCGAGGGGTTCCGGTTCGAACCCTGGTGGAGGCACACAGTGGTTCGGATCCCACTTAAAACTGTAGGTCCAGTCCCGATTAGCCTTACTGTGCATAAAGTGGACTTAAAGTACCAAATCAATCAATCAAACATATTTACCATCCTTGATCATATACATTGCACGAAACGAATCGTTCCAATCCAGATGCAGTCTCTTTTTAAGCGAGTCGCATGTGCAAATGGTAACAAACGCCCAGGAAGTGTCCTGTGTTTGTCCATGAATTGCCGCCTCCAAACAATAAACAAGGAAAACAAAATTGCGCGTTCACAACGTTGCACCCACATAACCAATTGTACTTCGTGTACCAGTAATTTTTTAATGTTCTTTTAATAACGCATTTGGGAGTACTTACCTCTTGTACAATGTAGAGGTCGGCTGGCGAGGGCCCATCCTTTTTACTTGAGTTCGTTCTGCTTCGCTCAATCGCGAAAATTACTTTTCTTTCAAACTCCTAACAGTATTCATAGTGTACAAAACACAACACTACACTACACACACACGGCACAACACACACGCACGTCTGAAAGCCAGTGCCCATAAATTCTCCCAACCGCTTGCCAATAGATATCTTGCTCCCGACACTAACCGCCTTTTACCCGTTGCCGCCAAAGAGCATAGGCTGTTTTGTTGCCCCGAAAAACTAACGGTACTTGATCTTTCCAAAACAAACGTTCCCCCTTGAAGTTCTTCCACAGCAGCAGTGTTGCCAACAATTGAAACGCAGAAGTTTCTAAATCTTCAACATGCGCTAATTAAAAATCGCTGAATCAAATTTGCTGGTGAAAAATACAAAATGTATTTTTAAAAAATGCTGTGCGGTTCAACTTACACCAGGTTTATTGAATGTATGTGCGTTTACATGCACATTAAAAATGCATTTAATTTCAATTGTGATAATTTAAATGCATATATTATTTCAACTTTCTAACTTCAAAAAAGAAAATGTATGTGTAGCAAAAATACAGCTCTAGTTTTCTGAAAGTTATATTTTGTTCTTTACAATAAGCATATTCTAATAACGTAGAGAATAGTAAAAATGATTTACTAATATCAATTGATAACTTTTTTCGGTAACAACTATTTAGGCCATACGACCCCATACTATTCTGAGTATAGTTACCAGAAAAATGCGCGTTGAATTGATGTAAATGTAGTCAGCACTTTCCTTTGCAATTTAAGTTGGTGAGAGTTATTTCCTTGGCATGAAAAACGTCGATTACTAAAGGAAGTTGCACAGTCTGAATTGCCCTTAGACGCACATGCGCAAATCATACACAATATCTTTCAAAGTTTATAACTCCTGCAGACTAGTTTCTAAAGAAACGTCGCTCGTCACTATTCCGTGAATTTTAGCGCCCACTGGAATTTAAAATCCGCCAGGTTTAGAGACTTCTCACTAAAGATTGCAACTATGTAGCGCCGATCTTTTCGAGTCCTCCTAGACGTGCCTGTATATGCTGCGCCCTGGTGCCGAATGTAAGAAGTATTGCCGCTTGGATCAGGGTTCGCACCACAATGTTCGCACAGGGCAGTGAACACTTTCGGGGTATTGTGGCCAACAGCCCCTTAGCTGCCAGTTCACAACACACAACACAGCCATTGTGTTCATCGCAACCGTGGAACACAATGGGAGTCAGTGTTACCAACTATCTAAAAAAGTTATCAGACTTGAAAGACGTCGTATCAGACTAAATTGTGTGTGTATACTCGAACATCAAAAAAGTATTATTTCGAAGAAATATAGTTGTGTGCATTTAATATGTACGTAATGTAGAACATATACATGAGTGTTCACGTGCTCATGCGAACATTATCAGGCGACGCGCCTGGTGGTTTGTCTCTTGTGATGGGTATATGTTAAACTAACGTCGTCGCCCTGTAAAGCATATAGTGGTTCTGATCCCACTTTAAACTGTAGACACATTCACGGTTAGCCTTTGTGCATGAAGTGGACTTAAAAAAAACAACTTTAACAAGCAAGTGTGTATGTGAAACAAGAGCTAAATAAGCAAATAAAACATTCGAGTCCAGTATTATGCTGAAAGTACATTTTCATTATTTTATTTTAGTGCTTGGTGTCTTTCGAGGGGGGGTTCGGAACCCTCCCCCCTAAATACGCCCTCGTCCAATTTCAATATGCCGCTAAGGTAGAGGTTCCAATCTCACTGTCTTTACTTGTTCTTAGCCTTTTAGCACGAATATATATCTTCACAGTTCGTTGCACGTAATTCTGGTAGCAAGATCCTTATATCAGTTCGCGTGCATTCAGAACTTCTTACAGGTTTTTAAAATTTGCTCACATGGGCCCTAGGCATTACAGTTGAAAGGAACTAGACGATCAAAAAATAGAACGCAAATCTCTCATGTATGCACCATAAATATCCTCCGTGGATCTTCGGGCATCATCGGGGTACTTGCCTTGCATCGGTTGTTGTATGTTTCGATGGTCATCGATGTCTGCTTGTGTCAGGGCTTTTAAAGGTCCAGGGTTCTGTTGGGTTCCTCTGCAGGACCGGAAGCTTTTCTTAGCACAATTTAAATTCGGTCCAAGTTGCGTATTTTTTATTTCAAAAAAGGTTCCTGGACCGTATTTAAATTGATCCGGAAAAGAATGTTCTTGGACCGTATTTCAATTGAGCCTGAAAAAGCTTCGTGGACCGTATTTAAATTGATCCGGAAAAATGTTCCTGGACCGTATTTAAATTCATCCGAAAAAAAAAAGGATTGTGGACCGTATTTAAATTGAGCCCGAAAAATGGTTCCTGGACCGTATTTAAATCGATCCGGAAAAAAATATTCTTGGACCGAATTTAAATTGAGCCGGAAAAAGGTACCTGGACCGTATTTAAATTGTTCCGGAAAAGAATGTTCTTGGACCGTATTTAATTTGGGGCGGAAAAAAAGTTCCTGGACTGAATTGAAATATTTTACAGATAAAAAGTTTCTTTACGGTTCAGAACCTATTTACGCTTCGTGATTTTCTCTTCTGGACCGGAATTGAATTTATTTAAAATTTCTGGACCTATAACAACAGTGGTTTGTGTAAATAAAAGCCCTTGCTTGTAATGCAAAAAGACCACACTTAAGAATGTGTACAACTGTGAGGAAGAGTCGATAGTCTGCCACTTGGGACACCCAGGGTTCTCGATTCCCGAGATGGGTGATCTAAGGTCGGAATTTTTCCGGTCTTGCACTGAGACGCGGCGAAACACGGAAATATCCGGCAACAGTTTGTCTGCTTCTGTTGAAATCCAATGGTGTAACGCCCACTACATGGAAAAGCGCGGAACGGAAGCCGGAATTTCCGTGCCAGAAGTCTGCAGGTTATCTTAAGATCTGTCGCCCACTAAGAACTCGGAAGCTGGTCTGTTGAGTTTTGTTGCCGCGTTTGCAGCGTCTCAGTGGGCGTCAAGTTTTAAGCGGCTCTGCGGCTCAACCTGTCTCAAATCAGTAGTACAGCGCATTTGGTTTAGCCTGAGCTCTGGCATGCGCAAAGCGGGAAAGGTTTGTCGTCTGCAGAGGACGTCACGTGACTCATAGGAGCAATGTTGCAATACGCGGAAGTTACAATTCTACTAGACAAAAAACTGGCAAAGCTATATGCTGTTGTCTCATAAAAAAAAAAAAGTACACTTACGAATCTAAAGTAGCACGCTGTCCTCCACGATCGTGAAATTCGTCAATTGCTCTACGAATAACACTTGTCAAATTCGTCCACATCACTTTTAAATGTCTTTCTTCTGCGTGGTTTGTTAGGCGTTACTAATCCCTTCCCAGTTACTTTGTAGCAATTCAAAGTACTTACTGATATATCAGTAGCTGCGGAAACACGCTTTTGCACTTGTTTCACGTTCAACGCAAGGCTACTGTCAGCTTCTTTCTTCATAAACTTATGCGCGTTAAGATAATTTCTCTACTCTGACTATGAACCACTTTGCTTTCTCCAATATTCATTCCAGTTTTCACCCCAGCTTCCGTTGAATAAAACACCCTAAGCAACACAGGTCAACAATCACCTTACTCGTGGAACACGATCTGCCTCCCCCTCCTTCCCCCCGAGAGGAAGAGGAGGAGAAGGAGGATGCATGGCTCTTTCGTCGAAGGGTTTAATCAATTGACCGTCAAAAAGAATCCTCTGTCATTCTTTTCCTTGAACTATCACCTTCTCAAACTGTCGCTTTTTAATATATAATAAATGCAGTAAGTACCGAACACACCTAGCAATAAGCTCTGAAGTCAGATTATGGATATAGGTAATTGTTAAGGCAGTTAGCAACTCTGATCTCAGTAGAACTCTCGCACCGTCCCGCAGACGGCAGGCTTCCGCGGAGCTGAAGGCCAGAGCTCAACCTAAGCCGAATGGCCTGTACCTGGCCGCAACCCTGGTGGTAAAGACGGCCGGTGCTGATCACATCCCTTCCAAAATGGCCGATATCAAGAATGTGTAGGAATCTACCCCCCCCCCCCACATCCCCTAAATATGCCTTCATGGCGCGATGCTATATGCACGGGGAACTTTATATTTTACAACTATGTTTAAGACCCTCCCCGATAGCGCAGTGGTAGCGTCGTCGTCTGTAATCAAGGGGTGCCGGGTTCGATACCCGATGGAGGCACATTGTGGTTCGGATCCCACTTTAAACTGTAGGTCCAGTCCCGATTAGCCTTACTGTGCATAAAGTGGACTTAAAACACCAACTCAAACAATCAATCGAGTCTCGGGCAAGATATATTTGTATTCATCCCCAATGGTTGATTTACTTGGCTTTTGATGAAGGTACTCTCACAAAGAATATCCATGGCCATGCCGGGATTCGAACCCGAGATCTCTGACGTCATGGCCGTTCCTAATCAGAAAAGAAAGAAGTGAGTAAAACTCATGAACGAAAACAGACAAAAGAGAATACAAGAGGGTACTATCGGTTAGGGGGTGTCCTTTACCTCAATAGAATGTCGGTATAGCGTCTAACTGCCACGCAGGGTTCGATCCCTGGGATGGGTGATTTCTGGTGGGAATATTTCAAGCAATATCTGCATCGATCGACTCTGGGGTCCACCAAGCCTCTGGGAGGTAAAGGAGGCCTGAGCGTGGTGCTGATCACATCACCACCACCACAAATGTCCGGTCCTATGTGTGTGGGATCGTATCTCCACACCCACCATATGCCTCCATGACAGACTGTAGCTGTACCTTATTGTACAACTATAGTTACATGTTATATAATATGGAATGGAGTCCTCAAAATCAGATCACTTTCAAATGAAACACACATAAACTCGAAAGTAGTCATTTTCTTCGACACGAACTGAACAGCATCCGACAGGTACATGAGTGCTACATATGTTCCCGAAACGCTGTTTTTTACATTTGCATATTAATAAAGTTCTATATTGAAAACTAAAGCTCATTTTTTTTGTAAAAATGTCCTGCAAACCGGATCACGTGTCCTTGAAAGAGGATCATAGGGTAGTAGCTGAAATATAACTGCAGCGATAAACATATTTGTTCAAAATTTCGCTAACACCTTTCACCACACAAAACACTTTTCCCTACACAACATACTTCTCACAAATGAATGTATTTTTAACTTGTGCTCTAACACATTGTTCATGGTACCACGCTGAGCACCGCATGCAAGAAATCCAATCGCTGATAAAACTGTAATTTAAATCTGAGTATAACCGCTCACAAAATCCACACTTGTCGTTACCTTGACTTTCCTCTAACGATTCGTCATCAGAACTGGTGGCGCTATAAGTTGAAGAAATGCCGTCTCTCTTTTTCTATAATGTGATGTTCTGTCGCCGCTTAGATTTTAGCAGAACTTCTAGACTTTTAGATGCTGCTGCAAGGTCTCGTAATTCTATCATATTATTGGGCGATGTGACATTGGCGTCTTTCTTCTCTTGTTGTTTTCTCTTTCGTGCTGGTGTTGGTGCTTTTTTTTGGTGAAGGTACGAGGTTTATATATATGTGTGTGTGGTGTTGGGGGGGGGGGTGAGTGAGTGTGTATGTTTGTGTTATATCCGTGTTTTCCTGTTTTCTAACATCTAATCATACATTCTGTTTACATATTGTGCTATTTTGTGGTGATCCGATTTAAAGGATTAGTATACGCACTGCAAAGTACCGCATACACAAGCAACAGCAACAATGACCATGAAAAAGTCAATGACATTGTATTTGTGTACTATTCCTCCTATTTATAACACACAAACATCAACACCTATTACAACAATGCTTACCTTATGAGCTTAACCAAGTACTGAAGAAATATTTCACAGCAGTAAACACACGCAATCGCTTTGTCACCATGAATACAGAGTGAACACTGTACCCGTCCGCTACTGTCTGCACGAGGCATGGGGTCACTCAGTGAAAATAGTAAAATACATCACCACGCCATATGTTCAGCGCTGGAGACAGTAAACCTTAGGGCGATTCGGTTTGTAGACCGATCCGATTTTGAGGACTCCACTCTATGCTGTGAGCCCGCTCCGTGGCGAAGTGGTTAGCACATCGCTCTAAGACGCCAGGGGTCTCGGGTTCGAATCCCGCCCAGGGCATGGATGTTTGTGAGTGTCCATTCATCAATTTCATCACATCATCACTCCTCCCCATCTTCGCAATTAGCCAAAAGTGGTATAAAAGCGAAGTAAAATAAAGCAAATCAATCAATATACGTACGCTGTGTAAAGTAGCTAAGTGGAGCAAGTCTGACTCCTAGTCAGTACATCGAATCCCATCGCTGCTATTATCTAGCTTTCGAGACCGCTACCTCTTCCTTTATTCAAGTAGCTCCCTAACCGTCCTCAGGATATGAGGTTTTCGAAACCAGTACCGCTTGCACCAAAGGTAAGAGTAATATCTAATCACTAATGAGCAAATGTCTTCAAAACAATAATCTACGATGTGTTAGATGGTGTTACATGATTTCTTGCAAACACATCAGTTCATTAAAAAAAGCATGAGTGATGAAACATTTCAAAGTTTCTTAGACGCCACTTGGCTGCCTAGTAGGGCAAGGCCTCCCTCTCTCCACTCGTGGAGGCGTCGGGGGGCGGCGACCTGTGAGTCCCGGTTGATGAGAATGAATTGGCATCGAATTTAGATATACGTAGATGATCCAAAAATAGGCAAAACTGTACAGGGTCGAAATTGAAAGAAGAAGCAGTTTCAGTATGATGAAACTGTTGAAGATCCACAAAAACGGTAGAAAGTTGATTTTTATTACCAGGTCCTAGACGATTATTTTAGCTCTAAGAGAAAGATTTGAGAAGCTTAACCATCACAGTGAATTTTCGATTTCTTTTATGATTTATTAGTAAGCATAAAGACATGCCATTTGATCTTTTGTCTGAAAAGTGTATAGAACTTGCCGGAATGTTAACACATGAAGGCTAATGAATTAAAAGATGAACTAAAAGTGCTTTGGCTATAATAAAACAATTACACAAAAGGAGACTTTAAACTGGTAAAGGGTCATGATTTTGCACCTAATGTGAGTGTAGAACTTCGAATTTATTAACTTTGTCGGTAACCGTGGCAAGTGGCGAAGGATATATATTTTTAATAAGGCTACTAAAAATACTATATTTGGTCAATCATGTCTGAAACACGCTTGTTTCCATTTTATGCAAGATAGCACTATACGAAAAAGAATATTACGTGCGAAGGTAAAGGTAAAGTTCCCTGTGCACATAGCACCATGTCATGAAGGCACATGTAGGGGATGTGGGGGTAGGGCCAAACACATTCTCGATCTCGGCCATTTTGGAGGTGATTTAATAGACACCACTCTCCGGCCGCCTTTACCTCGCAGGGTTTCCCCCAGGTACCCATTAATTTGAGGCTGGTGCCGCTTTATGCGGGGACAACGCAGGAAATACCTCAAACCTTAGATCACCCACGCGGGAGATCCGGGATGTATTACATGCACCGGTAAGTCTTTTAAAATCCAATCATATATCACAGACCAACAACGATAAACAGTAGTGTAATCAGATACGTTCTAAGCCATACTTGGTACGAGGCCTATTATTTTTATTAATTTAAGCACAATGGAACACCTATTTTGATGATGTTTTTGTTGAAACGTTTATATAAGAACGATGGAACGTACTGTCATCCTCATCTTCGCGATTAGTCAAACATGTCACAAGAATGTAAATGCTATTAGTAAACTTACAAGAAAATAAGTTTTGTAGAAATTCTCTTGTCAATATAAATACCATGTTACTACCTTTGTTTTTTAAATATGTGAAACCATATTACATTAAATATTAATTAATTAATGAATTCTCTAGCCTTCTTGAACTCGAAAATTCATGGTTACAATTCAATTTGTTTTTATCCTGAGGAAAATTTATATATATTCTATTCCATCTTTACAGATTTCTTTTAGGTCCATCTCCATCTTCGTTTTGGTCCTTTACTATCAGGTTTCCCAACAAGATTCCTGTAAAGTCTCCTTTATTCCTTTCTCATTCGTGCCAGCCTAAGTCTTCGTCATTTAATCATCAATCTAATAACACTTGGAAATTAACATAAATTATGTACTTCTAAATTATGTAACCTTCTCCATTCAGTTGTTTCTTCATCCCTTTTAGGCTTAAATATTTTCCTAAGAATTTTATTTTCAAATACTCTCAATATCAATGGAAAGGATCAAGTTTTCGCATCCACAGGCAAAATTACTGTTATTGTATATTTTAACTTTTAGTTTCTTAGATATTAAACAAGAAGACAGAGAAAAATAACATGCATTAAGCCTTCTTTTTTCATTTCTTCTTTAATATCATTTTCATTTGTAAGTATTACTTAAATTTGGAAACTGGATCAAACAAGTTAGTTTCGGCCTGTACTTTTCTCTTTACTAACTTTCTTACTTGCTTTAAAAAAATATTTTAGCATTATTCTTAATTGTATTTACATCATCTGCCTTTGCTAACAGTTGAGTCATTGTACTTCGTTAGTTTCTTTTACCTTCCTAACAGCATATTTTAAGGCAAAATTAAGAAGCAATGGATATGATGCATCTTTGTTTTATAACCTTTCATGAATTGTACATTTGTCAGACATATTAACAAGATTCTTATGTATTCCAAATTCGAATAATTTATCTTTTTAGCATCTTTAACTTCAATCAAGTTAGTTTCTGGAACTATAGGTTCTGCTTCATTTATTTCTGACTTATCTCCTACATGAACATTTAAAAAGTCATTAAAGCAATTCTTCCACCTATTTAAAATAGTCAGCCATTTTTCATCAAGTTTACATTAGGTTGCCACCCCTTTCTAAATTCATTTGCACCTCTGATACTTTTATATCAATTGCGTTAATTTTACTTTTCAAGATAATCTCTTTTTTTTTTGTTACTTCTAAACATGCTGTTCTTTAACCACCTAAGTCTATTTCTATTAGGTTATGCGAACCATTGCTTACTTTTTTCTTGGTTTATACATTATTTAACTGTTGATTCTATTCTATTATGTACGTAATCCCAATTCTTATTTAAGTCTGTTTAATTTAAATACTGCAGATTAAAAAAATGTGCAATTGTATAGGTTGAGGTTCATTATGTGGAAATAAATTTCATTTCTTAAAAGTTCATTCTATGCCAGGGATTGTATTTTTTTATAGTGGCATGTGCTTTCATAACTAACTAACAAACTCTCTAGCCTTCTTAAACCCAAAGGTTCGTAGCTGCAACAACACAGGCTTTCCACCTGTCCCTATCTTGAGAAAAATCTATATACTCTTTTTCCATCCCTACCGATTTCCTTTAAGTCCATCTCAATGTTGTCCTTCCATCTTCGTCTTGCCCTTCCTACAGGTCTCTTACCATCAGGTTTCCCAACAAGAATCCTGTAAACTCCTCTTTCCTCTCCCATTCGTACCACATAGCCTGCCCACCTAACTCTTCATTATTTAATTGTTCTAATAATATCTGGACATGAATATAAAATATGTAGTTCTAAATTATGTAACCTTCTCCACTAACCTGTCTTCTCATCCCTTTTAGGTCCAAATATTTTCCTAACAATCTTATTTCCAAATACTCTCAATTTATGTTCCTCTTTCAATATAATAAACCAAGTTTCACATCCATATAATACTACAGGTAAAATTACTGTTTTGTATATTTTAACTTTTAGTTTCTTAGAGAGAAGTAACATACATTTCCTGAATTAAGCCTAGTTTTATTTTATTTCCTCTTTAATATAATTTTTATTTGTTAATATTACTCCTAAATATTTGAATTTAGAAACTAGTTCAAATAAGTTGTTATCGTGTGCTTGCATTAGATATTAAATTTAGAATTTAGGTTTGTTAAAAAAATAATCTTTAGTTCATATGATATTATTTCTTGTGATGCATGTTTGTTGTCCGTGTTGATGTTCTTTTGTTTGTTTTAACAGGATTCGAATTCTTGAAGGGAGGGAAGAGGGGGTTAAGTTTTGTCGAGAATATCGCGCATTCCATGTTTATAAGTAATTACATTTTTAATAGAAAGCGTATCTTTTATCAATGTATTCACGAGATTTGGTTGCCTGCAAAAGTTAATCCGTTTATCTCCTTGTTCTGTCACGATAAGAAACTCAAAATGTAAAATTTTCCTTATCCTCTGCTTACACATTTTCTCTTTTTACATAATCTCTATCTCGATCAATTATATCCCTACCTCTTAAAAACATGTTCCCTACCTTCTTTAAATATACAACAGTCGCAGCAAAGGGTCAAAAAACAAAGTAAAATAAAGCAATTTAATCAATTAAACACTGCAAGAATAAATTTACGCTGTGTGTGTCACCTTCTTTGGAAAAATAATTGCAATTAAGAAATTATTAGCCCCGTCTAGTTCGCTACACTTTTAGACATATGGTAGAGTGCAGGTACATCCCAGCATCAGACAAGTGCAGTAGAACTATGTTCAACCAAATAGACGAATAGCTGTATTCAAGTTCAAAAAATTCAACAATTGCCTCTGTTTGAAACATTCATTTGTTTAGTTAGCTCGCACCATGTAACCATACACCACACACTACACCGCTCCAGAACGTAGTACTACACATGCAGACACCAAATACACTACTTAACACCAAATCAACAAAATAGACGAGTTAATGTTGCACTGTGTAACCGTTTATCTGTGGTGTAAAAAACTAGACGCACATAAGTAGTAAGAATATATTATATTTATAACCTCAATTTACTAATCGGGAAAATTCCCCTTAGCGAACCAATCAACACAATTCACGTGACAGGAAGAAAGTTCACGCCTCAACCAATGCGATGAGTTGTGTGATGATGCTGTCTGTTTCCGCGTTTGACTTATACCAATCATCCGTATATCGCCTCCTTCCTAACCTCGCCTCATGAAGCTCGTCCATCCTATCGGCCAACTTTTTGCCTGCAGCCCGAAAAAGAGAATCAGGATTCTGCAAGTTTTTCATACCAATTATTTTGCGAAGGTTGTCCATAAAAATCATCTCGCACGGTGGACGAAATTCAGGCGCTATTTTGCTTAAGTCGACGAGCCTCGCGACATCCTCACCTCCGTCGAATGTGTACTCAAAAATCTTGTGCAGCAGTTCGAGTGGTAAGTCAGTTATACGAGTTGTCATTTTCACGAGGTGTTATTTAAATAGAAGTTTCTCGGTATTTATATATAAATTTTCTCAGGGAAAAATACAAAACGCACAATCAACTCAAAATTCAATAATATTCTATTTACTAGAAAAAACACTTTTAAACTTACGATAATTGATAGAATGTAACTTAAAAGACAATAGTTATAATTATAATATTTTTTCAGCTCTGGTATTTATATATAAATTTTTTCGGGAAAAAATACAAAATTTAATACAAATACAAATTCATACAAATTCAATCTGTGTAAAAAACGACTTGAATCACCTTCAAAATAAAATAATTTTAGCTATTACGATAAAATTTTCAGCTATGTTATTTATACAGAGTGGGTGAGTGTAGGTGGGTGTAGGTGTGGGTGTGCGTGGGTATGCGTGGGTGGGTGTGGGTGTGCGTAGGTGTAGGTGGGTGTAGGTGTTACGTACTTTAACTCGAAAGAAATTATGACACTCGTACGAAATACGAGATGAAAAATCACAGATTTGCAATAGTATAAAATCGACAAAAACATCATCAAAATAGGTGTTCCATTGTGCTTAAATTAATAAAAATAATAGGCCTCGTACCAAGTATGGCTTAGAACGTGTCTGATTACACTACTATAAACATATGAAGTCAATCCTTCATTTCTTTCCTAACACTTTCCATTTAAGATACGTTTGAGAGAGAGAGAGAGAGAGAGAGAGAGAGAGAGAGAGAGAGAGAGAGAGTGAGAGATTTCATAAAATAAAATTAGTTGAGGTTTGAAGTCCACTTTATGCACAGTACGGCTAATCGGAACTGGACCTACAGTTAAAAGTGGGATATGAACCACTTGTGCTTCCACCGGGTATCGAACCCAGCACCCCTTGGTTACAAGGCAACGACGCTACCACTGCGCCATCGGGGAGGCCCTATATAAAATTACTGTCGCATTTTTTGAAGTTTAACTGTGTCGAGCGAGATATCCTTTTGTGCTCAATAGTATTGACATAGCGTAACAATTCTCATAATGTATTTTATAGTTTGATATTTTACTTAGGAATATATTGATTTTCAGTTTCCCGTTGCTGCGTAATGACGGGGGGGGGGGGGGGTGGAATTCGAAAAGGAGTGGCATCTGCCACCACCGCCCAGGGCGGAAAAATGACTAGCGCCGGTCCTGGCCTAGTAGCAAATACTAACTGCTACTATTTAAGAAAAGCAGAAAGACTAGTGCGCTAGCTATTACGCTATTTTTTTCTTGCGAGGCGAGGCTGAATGTAGTTTGTTCTTTGCATAGCCTCAATAACTATTTACGAAGTACGATGACCCAAAAGAGTATTAACTTTGTGGCACTGTGTCAAATATATGAAGAGGAACAGGATAATATTAATACTAAAAGAGCCATGAAATATTTCATTGAATGTTGTTTCCTTTCGTAAAAGTCCAGTAGAAGTTGAAAATATTTTGTTTTGCAAAATGCGACTGTTTTGTTTAATCAGGATTAGTAATTTTTAACTCATATGTTATGCCTGTAAACAGTGGCGCAGGAACGTTTTTCATTTGGGGGGTACAAAATTCAGCCTCCCATATATATATATATATATATATAATATATATATATTTCCAATCAAGTGTCGCAATAATAATAATTAGGATAATTATATTTAATTAAAATAATATATTAATTAATTAAATATGTACATCAATTAATATTGTATTGTTATTATTACATGAATAGGTAAAAGATAGTAAAAGAATAGAAATATAACAACAAGTATTCATTATCTAGCGTACGTGTAGTTCAGATCGCCAAGATTTGCAAAAAACAACTGTCCTGGCAAGGTATTTAATGTCAGATAGAAAAATACTTGAATATTTATTGAATAACAAAAAAATGTGTTAGATCCAATTAACGAAAAGTAAAGTTCCTGATTAATATTTTATGGATATTATCATTAGTAGTGTGCATAAATCTTTGGAATCCTTCAAAGCGGTATGAGCCAAATTCCTTGCCTTCCAATAAGTTCAGCGGAGAAAACCATTGAGTATACAGGGTGCAGCAGAAATAACTCCCGGATTTCATTCGTGAATAACAAAGCAACGATAGATGTTATGGATTTTTTTTTCACAGTTGGAAAGAACAAGAGTAGATATAATGGTTCGTCGGTGAACATTTATTTGCTATTTATTTATTTTACCCTGATTTCAGCTAATTTTCTAAGGGGGGAAAGATCCAAAAAATCCAGTTTTTACTATTTTTATAGTATAAAAAATAATTATGTTTTTTTTTATCAAAGCTCAACTCATAGGGGACAAAATTACTTTTGAGCTTATATTAGTATATTTTAAGCATATATTTACAATTATAAAATTTTTTGAGATATATATTGATAGTGATTTTGAGTTATTTTACAATGCTGTACAGTGCTGCGTATATAATTATTTCTTAAATGTGTGTATATTCTAAGTTATGAGTACTGCAGTGCTATGTAGAATATGTAAAATTATTTTTTAAGAGAAATAGATATATTGATAGTGATTTTGAGGTATTTTACAATGCTGTACAGTGCTGCGTATATAATTATTTCTTAAATGTGTGTATATTCTAAGTTATGAGTGCTGTAGTCCTATGTAGAGTATGTAAAATTAATTTTTAAATGTATAATATATTCTGATTAACTTTTTACGTCTAAAAATGTACATGTGTGATGCTGTAATAGCACTGTACAGTGCTGCGTATATAATTATTTCTTAAATGTGTCTATATTCTAAGTTATGAGTGCTGTAGTGCTATGTAGAGTATGTAACATTATTTTTTTTAAATGTAAAATATATTCTGATTAATTTTTTACGTCTGAAAATGTACATGTGTGATGCTGTAATAGCATTGTACATGCTGCGTATATAATTATTTCTTAAATGTGTGTATATTTTAAGCATATATTTACAATTATTACATTTTTTAAGAGAAATAGATATCAGTTATTGATGTGAGAAGTTGCAGAGGGCCCAATTGTGATAGCGACCACTACCTGGTAAAATTAGTAATGAGGGAAAAATTGATAGCGGTGCGAGATGGCCAAGAGAAAGAAGTGGAATATGAAAAAAATGAAAGACGAAGAAGTTATTAGTGAATATGTAAGTAAGGTACAGAGTAAACTGAAGGAGAAAGAGAATAACAGACTTCGAGTGGTTGAGGAAGAATGGGAAATAATAGAAGGAGTGATAAAGGAGGCAGCACAAGAAACTTTTGGAGAAGAGAAAACTAAAAGGAATGGGTGGTTTGATGAAGAGTGCATACAGGTTATAGATGAGAAGAATAAAGCTAGAAAGAGAATGCTACAGAGGGAAACTCGAAGTAATACTGAGAGGTATAAAGAACTAAGAAGGAAAGCACGTAGGGTATGCAAGGAAAAGAAGAAAATGATGTATAAAAATAAGATGCAAGAAATAGAAGAACTAAATCAGCAAAGTGAAATAAGAAAATTCTATAGAGCTATAAATAGAATGAGAATATGATTTGAGCCAAGAATAGAAGTATGTAAGGATAAGAATGGGAAAGTAATTGTAGAAGAGAATCAGATACTCAATAGATGGGCAGAGCACTTTAAAGAGATTTTGAATAAAGTGGAAGACCAAGAAGAAGAAGAAGAAGAGAAGTATAATAGGAATATACAAAATAGGGATGGTCATGAGGTACAAGTACCTAGTATTGAAGAAGTTGAATTTGTAATGAAGAAAATGAGTAATAATAGAGTTCCAGGCGAGGATGAGGTGATAATTGAACTTATCAAACTTGGTGGTAACGCATTGTTGGCAGCAATACATAGATTGATTGTAATGATATGGGAAAATGAAACAATGCCACATAAATGGAAATCTGGAATAATATGCCCAATTTATAAGAAAGATGATAAATTGATATGCGGAAATTACAGAGGCATCACACTTCTTAGTGTGGTCTATAAGATCTTGTCAGGATTGATCAGTGAGAGAATAAAATGTTACACAGAAGATATACTGGGCGAGTACCAATGTGGATTTCGCCCTGGCAGAAGCACTACTGATCAGATTTTTATAATTAGACAGATGATGGAAAAGTTTTATGAACATGATGTGGATTTGCATTTTTTATTTGTTGACTTCAGGCAGGCTTTTGACAGTGTTAATCGAAATGAACTGTTTAAGGGACTTGAAGAGTATAATATTCCCATCAAAATAATAAGACTAATAAGAATGACTATGAGTGGTACTAAGGCACGAGTGAAAGTTTGTAGTAAACTGAGTGAAGAGTTTAAATTTAATACAGGAGTGAAACAAGGGGATGGCCTTTCGGCAGTATTATTTAATCTAGCATTGCACAAAGTAATGAATGTAGTTGATCAAAAGGGAACCATATTTGGAAAATCCAGTCAAATATGTGCATATGCAGATGATGTTACAATCATTTCTAGAACAATAAGAACACTTATGCAAATCTATGAGCAAATGGAAAGAGAAGCAATAAAAATAGGGCTCAATGTAAATGAAAAAAAGACAAAGTATATGAGAATGTCTAACTCTGAGATCAGAAGAGCACCTCAAGATCTGACAATTGGAGATAATAAGTTTGAGGGAGTTTCTTGTTTTAAATATCTGGGGACAATGGTATATATTGTCGGGACGCGCTAGCAAGCGGCGTGGGACCACCCACTCTGGTAGCGACGCGCTGTTGCCGGATTGACCTACTTCAGGATTTTCGCGAGCCCACAGAAACATGAGGAAGGCTGAACTACTGCAGCTCCTTATGTTACACAAACCCCAGTTCCCCATATATCGAATAGCTTGCAGAAGAAGCGGGACATATGGTGGTCCGTCTCCCGCCTTATCATTGTATGTACAATGCAATCGAACTTATTTGGGCACAGGTCAAAGGGCTGGTAGCACAGAGGAACACTTCGCCACCTTTTACACCGTCTAAAATTTTGCAATTGACAGAACAGGCTATCGGGGATGTGACAGCAGATAGGTGGCGTTCGGCTATAGAACACACAAGGAAGATTATTTCCGAAGCATGGGAAAAGGAGGGAGTTGAAGAGCAGCAAATGGAGGATTTTGTAATTTCACTTGGGCGGGAAGACAGCAGTGACAGTAGTAGCTCAGAAGAAGATGTTCATTTACCAACCAACAATGAAGATGATCTTGGGATAGCGCCACTGCAATGGTAGCCGGTAAGCAAAAACAACTGATTATTTAACTACTACTTCTGTTCTTTCATTCATTTTTTATGTTTTTACATACAGGTAGCTCAAAGCATTAATAACACATTTACCAAATGTATCATTAATGTTAAGGAAATCGAGCAATTGCCAAGCGTTTCGTTGTAATTTATTGAACTCTGTATTGCCAGAGCCTGTATTGTCATATAGCTCCCAAATTATCTCACTACACACACCCACATGTGCCTCTCCGATGTGTGTGTTGTCGCCTTGTAATCAAGTAGTCCTGGGTTTGATACCCTGTCGAGGCACATAGTGGTTCGGATCCCACTTCCAACTGTAGGTCCATTCCAGATTAGCCGTAGTGTGCATAAAGTGAACTTTAAAACACCAACTCAATCAATCAATTCACACACAATTGATTTGTTCTTGATAAATTCTTCTCCGTAATACAGTAGCTCAGTTCTGTAAAATTCTGTTTTGGAGGTGAATTTTTGTAGGTTCCTCAAAATATAATTTAAAAACGTGTTAACGAAACGAAGTTGTAGGTAATTTGTTCATACGTAATTTGCCCTAATTTTCAAGAAATACATTTCATTTGTACGTTCTGAAGCTTCAACAATCGCGGCGTGACAAAGAAGGCAAAAAGAGACGGCATGACATCAAAGGAGAACGATTTGCCACAGTGTTGTTCATAACAGAAGACGCATTTTCTTTTGTTGGTAATTGTGATACGATACAACATAAGTAAAAAGATGCCGGTAGCTGATGCTTGCAATGTACCATAATAAAAACACAACAAAGGTTCTTTCAGTGAAGGTTTTCGGTTGCTGTGTAGAGCAGGAAGATAAAATGTTTCATGCTTGCCAGAATGCCCGAGCTTGCCAACAGCTGACTAGCCTGTCCGCGTGTTTCTGCGAACGTGGCAACGTAGAAACCCCCCAGCCACATGGCAGCCAACGAGGAGTCAGAATTTGGTCACGTTCTGCCGTTCTGCGTTCTGATTGCACGCCGCTTCTTATCGCGTCCGTGATTGTAACGTGGTAGTGGGGTCGAGTTGTGGTAGCACGCGATATTTAACTTGGAAACGGCTGCACGGCAACCACAACCGCGAATATAAAAAAAAAGCGATCTGAGACCCGTACTACACGTTGCAAATTTCTATTTGTGTCGTACTTCCTGCACGGTACTGAGGGAGTTTACAGGCAGCACATACAAGAAGCACGAGACAAAGGCCCTGTAAGAAATGCACATATATAATTACGCAAACGTACGCAAATATGTCAAAGGGTCCGACAATGAATAGCGAGTTACGCCTTCTCCATTGTAAGCAAGGTTTAAAGGTCGTGTTTTACCCAACGCTATTCCCTTTCTCAATTGCCTCTTTAGTAAGTTTTAATTTGACTCGCAATGCCACTTTCTCTCATGCGGGACTTATTGACTAGAATTTGGTAGGTAAATGAATTTATACTACTCCACAATTCAATTAACAATAACATACGTATATTGTCCCATTACGGTACATTCTTGTAAATACAAATATCCAAAAGGGAGTTGTAACAAATATCAACAAACGCATAACCCAACAACAATCCTTTTTTTTTTTAGAGCGCAGTCACTCAATCATTTTCGTTCGCACGTCCAGCGAGCTATCCCTTTGTTACGTTTAACTTTAATTCTGCACCCACAAATTATGCGTAAATTACCAACGCGCATGCATGCTTAACAACAGACTAATTCAATACTCACTAACACAAAAAAAGGAATAATTAACGTATGCACCATTCTCTCTCTCAAGCGTGCATGGAACGTTCAGCATATCCCCTTCTTACTTAATCTACGACTCCTTTTATTACGACCCCGCTATTATTTATTTTTGTTCTGATCCCCTTGGCATCGTTAGTGCTACCGTAACAAGAATAGGATTAATAGCAATTTGCGATTCAAAGAAACTAGGAAAAAGGTGGGGGATTGTAGTTTTCTATGCCGTTTTCTTAAGTTCAAATAATGTCCATTTAATGCCACCAAGCCCAATCTTGAATAAATAAGAACATCAAGTTGCACTGCAAGGTCGAACGCACAGCTCGTACGTCTGCCAAATTATGGTACGCCTGTTCATTAAGTAACTGACCGTGCCATATACGTTACGTATTTATGCAAAGGGTAATTTTAACTAAGTTCGCTCTTATTTTAATGCACGGTTTCCTTCTTTTGCCCCTTTACGACACACACGCAAAAATATACATATATATTTATTTTTGGCACAATTAAACTGTTCAACACGAGAAAAGAAGGGGGCAAAAATGTTGGGGAGAAGCTATAGGTTTCTCGTCGTTACTATTTAAGTCACGTGAAAACAATGACGTCGCAAATAATTTTATAATGAACGGCGACGTGAAGTTAACGAGTTCCAATATCACAGTCAAGGGTTTTCTTACGTACCTCAACACTAATGTTCAGCCGAAGTAAAGACACAACGCCACTTTTCCCATCGGAATCCTTGTGTTCATTAGCCTGGCCTCTTCGCGCTGGTGGTTCAAGTGACAGGCTTCTCTTCCACAGGCAGCGTGGTTGAATACGGTCCCTTGCCGACGAGGAATAGATGTAATACGCAAAAACTGGTGTGTGCCGTTCGTAGCGGGCGATCGAGAGAGACTGTTTGCACGGTGGGGCGAGATTTACGGCCAGGCGTTTTTACGACAAACTGTCACTAGAGGCAGCACCAGTAGAGCTATCGGGGGAAGGAAACGCCCTCTGATAGCCGAAAATTGAACATGCACTTCAATTTTCAATTATGTAATGTTTGCAGGCACGAAAGTAATAAAAACGTTACATGATAATGATATGAGTAAAGTAATAAAGGAAAGAATACAGGCAGGCAATCGTGCATATTTTGCAAATATGCAGTTCTTTAGAAATAGACTGATCGCAAGAAATACAAAGCTTAAAATTTATAAGACACTGGTACGACCAGTTGTCACTTATGGATCAGATAATTGGACCTTGAAACTGTCAGATGAAAATGCCCTCAGAATATTTGAGAGAAGAATATTAAGAAAGATATATGGACCTGTGAGGGAAGATGACGACTGGAGAATAAGATATAACGCAGAGCTAGATGATTTAATAAAAGGCCAAGATATAGTGAGATTTGTCAAAGCCCAGAGAATAAAGTGGTTGGGGCATGTGGAGAGTATGATGGACGATAGGATGCCAAGAAGAATGTTGAAAGAAAAGCTTCACCACGCAAGAAGAAAGGGCAGACCACGACTTCGATGGATAGATGACCTCGCTGCAAACTTGCGGACAATGAAAATTAAAGGATGTTGGAGAAGAATTGATGATATATTGGAATGGAGGCTGATTGTGGAGGAGGCCAAGGCCCACCAAGGGCTGTAGAGCCAGAAAGAGAGAGATATATTGATAGTGATTTTGCGTTATTTTATAATGCTGTATAGCACTGTACAGTGCAGCGTATATAATTATTTCTTATATGTGTGTATATTCTAAGTTATGAGTGCTGCAGTGCTGCGTATATAATTATTTCTTAAATGTGTGTATATTCTAAGTTATGAGTGCTGCAGTGCTACGTATATAATTATTTCTTAAATGTGTGTATATTCTAAGTTATGAGTGCTGCGTATATAATTATTTCTTAAACGTGTGTATATTCTAAGTTATGTGTGCTGCAGTGCTGCGTATATAATTATTTCTTAAATGTGTGTATATTCTAAGTTATGTGTGCTGCAGTGCTATGTAAAGTATGTAAAATTCTGAAGGAAGCGAGTCAGTGAAGCCCTGAACTGTGCCTCTATATATATATATATATATATATATATATATATCTTTGACACATATCTTTTAGTTATAGCAAGCGTGTCTGTTCACTAACCCCTACTACAAACGAATAACCCGAGTATTCTTATGCGATCCCTTTTATACCTTACGAATGCAATAAAAACAAAAAACGGGGAAACCCCGGTTTAAAAAAAAAACTCACCTATTGATCAAAGATGACATCATGAAGAGCATTGCAACTTGCTTCTGAAGGAAGCGAGTCACTGAAGCCCTGAACTGTGCCTCTATATATATATATATATATTTTAACACATATCTTTTAGTTATAGCAAGCGTGTCTGTTCACTACCCCCTACTACAAACGAATAACCCGAGTATTCTTATTCGATCCCTTTTATACCTTAAGAATGCAATAAAAATAAAAAACGGGGAAACCCAGGTTTATAAAAACTCACCTATTGACTAAAAGATGATAACATGAATAGCGTTGAATACATACGTATTTATCACTCAATGTTGTGCAAGCTTCTAACGTACGTCAATACATTCCCTTACTAAGGTCAACTAACTTGTGGCATACGCCATTAACTTATATATTCTAATCAATACTCGTCACAGGAAATAGAGCATTGTTCGTGTGTGACGAGCAAAGAGATAACTTTGAGCATTGGGGAATGTGTAGACATGAAAAGGATTATTACTCTTTCCCATTCATAGCATGACAACCAGTATATGAATGGATTCCCCCTCCCCCCTTTTCCCCCTTTTGATTATTTTCCTCTGAATATTTCCAAAATGATTAAAAAGCCTTTATCTCGTGAACCAAGCGACATAGAAAGGTGCGGTTTTTTCATTCGTTTTGTTTTGACGTTTTCTTTAATTTGAGACCAAACTCGATAATAAAATACCCCAAACGAAATAATGCCCATGAATGTGTTTGGTTTTAATAAGATTATTTGAATAGAGAGAACTCCAGTAAATATGGATATTATTAGAGATATTTATCGTAAACTAAGAGGTCTGGTCATCATCCATCTTAATAGTATTTGGTATCAAGTGGATGAGGATACGGGTAAACAACTACATGTATTCAACAATAACCAAACATCATATGAAATCCCTGTGACAGGGAAAGTTCAAATAAGTATCTCTCCACCCAATTCAGCAGTTGTACACATCGGTCGAAATTTGTACAGGATTGAACACAATAATGTGATTCCCAACAAAATATATGATGTGGAAGCAGGTGATTTCCTCTATGCTGAAATAATTGGCGATTATGATAAACTAATTCCCCTTTTTATCGAAATAAGAATAATCTATCTTATTAATAATAAGTCTTATTATTATAATTTGTCTTCTTATGAATATATAAATACCGAAACAAAAATAAAATAATAAATAAAAAATAAAACATAAAGAAATAAACAAAACAAAATTGACATATTTAGAAACAGAAGACGACAGGAAATACCAGATAATTCCAGCGACATTGCCAGATTAGACGAACGTCTTAAGAAACTTAAATCTTATTTATTAATATTACAAAATTCTTTGAATGTAAGCTTACATGCTGAAATTACCAATCTACAGTCTGAATTAATTAATCCCATAGTAAAAATTGATGGGGAACTCAAGTCTTTACTTCAAAAATATACTAATTTACCGTCTCTCGATAATGTTAAAAATTTAAAAGAGAATTTAAAAAAAGAAGGTAAAGTGTTCCCCTGTGCATAGCACCACGCCATGAAGGCGTATAGGGGGTGTAGGGGTAACGCCCCACACTTTCTTGATCCGGTCGTGAGTGGGGGTGATGTGATCAGCATCACGCCCCTGACCGCCTTTACCCCCCAGGGTTTCCCCCAGGTACCCATGTTATTCGACGCTGGGTGGGCGCCGGGGCCGCTTTCACCGTTAGAAAAGTTCCGGGATTTGAACCGGCCGGGGATCGAACCCGGGACCTTGAGCATGGTAGTCAGACGCGTTACCGACTGAGCCACCGAGAATTTAGCCACCGAGAATTTAGCTAAATTAAAAAATGATCTTGAGAAATTCCGTCAAATTCAAACAATTACCTCGGAACATCTAAAGCAAGAACTAAATAACCAAGCGAATACTATTCGTACCGAACTACTTTCCATAATTGAAACTATCAAGACTCAAGAGCAATATGAACTGCTTAATGCAAGCATTCTTGAATTACGGGACCAATTTTTATCTTTTGAAATTCCCTCACTGGAATATATTTAATCCGAACTGCAAACAGACCAATTACATGCAGCCATAACAGAAGTTCAATCCAAACTACAAACATTAGAAGACTTTATCAATAATTTACCTTCATCTTCCAAATTAAATGCCATAGCTCGCAGTGTTGCTAGTATCAAATTGCAATTAGAAACTTACGAAGATTTTGGAAAGATACAGGGTACCATTGCTCATATTGAATATACTTTGACAACCATGAGAAACGAATTGACGAATGTACAGGAAACTCTGGAATTTAAGTTGCCAAGCATAACCGAATCTTTAAATGTAATTGAACGACAGATCACAAAATTAGAGAATCTTAACACTGAATCTGAACTATCTCATTTTCACCATCTCAAAGACGACATACAGAATAAATTGCAAACAATGCAACAGTCTACCCCTACGCAAGATTACATACAGCAACTTAAAAATGCCTTAACCAGTGTAGCAAATGCTACAGAATTAAATGTAGTTAAGCAAGCTTTAACCTCACTTCAAAACACAGTATCCAATTTACCCACTTCCCAGGAGATGAGATCTGTAAAAAGAGCAGTAAATAGAATATTGAAGTGGGAGGACATTAAGAATATTCAAGCGGAAATTGCCATAATTTAAGATACTATTGCTACTTTGCCTACCAATCAGTTTGTGAATGAATTACATGCATTGTTTGTAGAAATCAAAAGGCAGGTATTCGATCTTACAAACCAGAGCACTAAATTGAAACTTGTAGAAAGTTTACTGGAGATTACTTCCAACATTAGAGAACAAATTGCTACCCTCGAAACAAGCCATGAATCTGCTTTATCAGGTTTCACATCAGAACTTCACGATCTCAAAGAACAATTTAAACAATTGTATGCCGATGTAAAAATCAAACCCAGCTACGATGAAGTGGAACGCACTATAAATGAATATCAAGAAACGGTATTAAGCAGATTAGACGATCTCGAATTACGTCAATTTTTTGCTGTTGAGATAGTTAGACTTGAGAGTGTACCAAATGTACGAGGTCACTGGACTTATGTTAATGCAGGAAATGTTTACAAAATGTACCCTTACAGTCAGTCTCATGAATTTTTCCATGATGCCGAAATTAAATTTTTAACATTTGGCTATGTGAAGAAGGGAAAGCATGTGGAAGTGCCAAATTTTACCATACAGAGAAAAGATGGCGTCTACAGAGCACTACAGATACCTGTTACATATTGGGACGAATCTGGAAAGAAATATAAAATACATGAGGATCAAGAATTATCTGTTTTCCCTGTGCAAGCTAATGACAAATTATTATTTGAAGTGAAACAATTATACCCCGAGGATAATGCATTTTATGTCATATTTTCTTATATAATCCGATGTCAAGACAAGATATAGTTAATGAATTACACAGACCAGCACGTATTAACTACAAACGACTGAGTGTGGTAACGAAAGGTGTGAATGAATTCTTCCAGGCTGATTTGATTGAGATGGCTACAGGGGCTTTAAAAATTTGGATAAGATAAATCATGGTTACAAATATATGCTTACAGGTATTGATACTTTTAGCAAATATGCATGGGCTGTTCCCCTAAATTCCAAGACTGGTACTTGTGTTACCGAGGCTTCTAAGTCGATATTTAGTGAGGGAAGGATACCAAAATATTTACAGACAGACAGAGGGAAAGAATTTTACAATTCTACATTTGCTAAATTAATGCAACAACATAATATTAAACATTATTCTACATACAGTGATCTGAAAGCTAGTATAGTAGAACGATTCAACAGAACACTAAAAAATCGAATGTGGAGACAATTTACTCTACAGGGCAATTATAAGTGGGTACAAATTTTACCCTAGCTAGTTCTTAATTATAACAATACAATACACAGTACTATTCACATGAAACCTGCTGAGATAACCAAATCTGATGAGCAACGATTGATTTCTACTGTTTATTGTCAAAAATATACATACACTACTAAGAAGCCAAAGTTTAAAATAGTGGATCAGGTAAGGGTCAGTAAATATAAACAGTTATTCGAAAAGAAATTCACTTTTGTTATGTATTCTCAAAAAGTTTAGAACAACCGAAATACCAACAACTCATGAAGCTGTACGAGGGACTGGGCATATCTACATTTGCATCAACAATAAAACCTCTCGACAAATGTTTGAAAAATTCTGTTGTGGTGTTCGATGATGTTATTCTGGAAAATCAGAATGAAATTAGAATTTTTTTTACACAGGGTCGTCACAAAGAAATAGACTGCTTTTATTTAGCTCAAACTTATTCCAAAATTCCCAAACAATTACTACGAGATAATACAAACTTCATCTGTTTGCTTCGTCAAGATCATACTAATTTGAAACATGTATACGATGATTATGTGGGAGGAGACTTAAATTACAACCAATTTTCAAAATTCTGTTCATCTTGTTGGAAGAGCGACGATTTTGGATTTGTCACTATCGTCATGACTCGTAAACCTAACAATGGTAAATTCAGAAATAAAATCAACGACTTTTTGAACGTTGAAACGATATAAAATAACTATTAATCAAAAAATAAATATGACGAAACACAAAATTGAAGATAATTCGAAATTACGAGAGTACTTGTCCAAACGTTTCAAAGGTTGGAAATCAGAGAACCGTGGATTCTACGAACAACACAAACGTCAAGACCAACCCATTATCGATGCAATCAGTGGTCTTGGTAAAGAGATTAAGGGTGTGACAGACAAAATAAAAATCTCATCAATGAATTTGTACCTCTTACTGCTAAAAATTATGCAGATTTCCCTCCTACGCCATTATCCAGCATCCACACTCCTCTGATACTCAAGGAACCACCTGCTAAAGCAGCTATAGAAGAAGCAGAGAAAATCGAGTTGGTCCCCTGGCAAGGGATTATCTGAGTACTGGAAAATTCGAAAAAGATGAAGTATTTGGATTGTATCGGACTATGGAGGCTAATGAAGGCGTAGTATGGAAAATTGGCAAATTTAAAGTAACATTCGAAGGGGACAACATAAAAATTAATTTCGGTCCAGATATTATGGTACTGTTGGGGTATGGGAGCTCATCACTAAGAAACAACCAAAAAATTTTACAGAAGATGATTATCAAAGTTACTCTGAAATTTTGACACTCTCTGATGCTCTGTACCAAAATAATGATGCCAGTCAAAAGAGAGTGAAATCGAGAATTTGTGATAAATACAAAAATCCGATCAAACCCATCTGGAACCAACTCAAAACCGGTGGTGGTATCAAGCAATACAATACTCTACCTAAAGAACTTGTGTGGGTGAACGATGTTAGAAAACTCATAGATAGATTGATGGTTATAGCAGGGGAAGAAAATGCTGGGAACAACAACTTCCATAATGAGAAAATGGGTATTGTAAACATGATCAGTGACAAACTAGCTTATTTCATTGTAAACGATCCCAAAGGTATAGGATACTTAATTAAAATTATCAATACTTTACCTCCTAAATTCTGGAATATATCAGAGGGTCGAGGTTTGGTGAATGATATTATTATTAAACTTCCATTCGAATAACACGTACCTGGTTACCAATACTGTGGTCCGGGGACAAAACTTGAAAAAGGGTTAGAAAGAAGCATCCTCTCGATGCAGCTTGTAAAGAACATGACATTGCATACAACACACACAAAGATCTGGATGATCGTCATGTGGCTGATCAAAAATTGGAAGAGACTGCATTTGGAAGATTAACCAGCAAAGATGCATCATTAGGTGAACGAATAACAGCATTGGGTACATTTATTGCTATGAATACAAAACAAAAATTAGGGTGGGGTTTGTAATAAATAAATATATAATATAAATACCTTGAATAATAATAATAATAAATAATAACAACAACATGATGCCAAAAGGAGTTGTGTACCAAATACCATATCACAATCTTAATAATTTAAAAATAAATTCAATTTTAACTAAAAAAAAAACAACAAGAAAAGAAGAAACAATGTATAGCTAAAGGAAATGGAATGAAATTATTACTCAGTACGCCACAATTAAAACGATTGCAAAATACAAGAAAGAAAACACATAGTGGTGTATTCATATTCAGCATTCCAGCTATCCTGGCAGCTTTGGGGGCAGTTGGGAGCCTAGCCGGGGGCAGTACTGCTATAGCGGAAACTATAATTGATTCAAAAAAAAGAATAAGGCAGAACTAGAAGAGCAGAAGCGTCATAATCTTGCTATGGAGAAAAAATTAGGCAGTGGTGTGAAGTCCAGAGCATTCAGAAAATTAAAAAAAAGAAGAAGCACTCACGAACCAAGACATTGAATCTTTAGTTAAAATATTTAAAATTAAACACTTCAGGGGGGTTTCATGTTTGATTCTCTCCCTAAAGGTAGCCCCCACTCTCGAGAATGTGGTGTAGTCAATTTAGATAAGTCCGAAAACATTAGTACCCACTAGATATGCTATTATAAACAAAATGACAATGCTTTTATTTTCGATTCTTTCGGAGGAGTGCCCCCTACAGAATTAATTCGTCACTTACAACATGTTAAGGTTTATTACAACGACGATCGTATTCAAGATTTCGATCAATTTATATGTGGCCATGTTTGCATTACGATGCTCAGAATATTAAATAAAATACCAAACATCAAATTAAAAGATTTTCAAAAAGCTGTATTATATATTAAATATGCGAATTTTTCATCTCTCCAGCGAGACTTCGGTTTTGAAACTATATATTCACGATTATATTATCTATCCAAAATCCATAGCTCTAAGAGCATTCTACAGTATGTATCTGATTCCAAATGTAACTAACTACAACAATACTATATTAGTAGGTAATGAAAAAATTATTATTCCTCCCGGACAGTATAACTTATCTACTTTACAATCTGAACTTCCAAACACCGTATTGCTGTCTCAAAATTCTGTTATACACAGAGTGGAGATTGTATCTACCAATGAAACAGTGGACTTATCTACCATGGGGGAACTTCTAGGATTCGAGAACAATAGCAAATTAGAACCAGATGTTAGGCACATAGGTAAATTTATACCAAAATTCTTAGCTATAGAGACATTAAATATTCACTGCAACATTGCCAAAGGTAAGATTATCAAAGCTGAGGAAAATTCGATTGGTAGTCACAAGGAAACAGGTATCATTGCTACATTTAAGCCAAATTCAGAAATTATGGAACCCATGTTCTATTCCCCAATCCCACCAGTCTATTTCCCTGTTTCTATTGATAAAGTTAATTTACATAGAGATAAAAATTACAAATGAGAAAAATGAGATCATCGATTTTGCTGGTGCTAATAGCACTGCAATAATAGAAATTAATATTTAAAATATATAAATAAATACCAAATGGAAAAATCGAGAGTTATGAATTACAGTACTTCCCACCAAACAGGAGGACATTTGCAAATTTGAATCAGCCTAACAAAGAGATACAGTATGACATCACGGTGGGGGATGGGTTCATTCATCCACATAGATCAGATCTGTATATAAAATTTGATTGTAAAACAAAGTAATGGTGAAGAATATCCCCTCCCCGTGGATAATATAAAACTTATAGATAATTTTGTTGCATTCTTATTCTCTCAAATTGAAATTAGGAAGTATGGTACAGTCATAGACAGGATTGATTGCCCTGGAATTACATCCACTACAATGGGGACATTGAAACTGTCCAAATCAGAGAGTGCATATTATAAAGTTGGTGGGTTCGAAGCTGGAACAAAAATTCAAGCAAAAAGTCACACAGTACTGTTCCCCATGAGATTACTATTTGGATTTTTCTCTGATTATAAAGAAATTATGTGGAAAGGTGGTTTGAGTGTCATATTTTGCAGAGCACCCAATGATCATAATGCCATCATGAGATACAAAACTTTAAATGCAGATAGAACAGCTAATGAGGCTAGTTTACCCGAAGCTGCAAAATGTGTAATCCAGTCTATGTAGTTACGAATGCCTATAGTTGAATATGAGTCCAATTATGCTCTCAAATACAAAGCCAACATTTTGAAAAATCCTCAAATTCCGATTCAATTTTATACTTATCAATGCATTCAGAAGCATGTGGAAGGTAAATTCTTTGAATTTGACATTACTAATCAGTTTCAATCTTTACAATACGACATGCCAGAGTTTGTAGCTGTGTTGTTTCAGACAGGGAGAGATGACAATCAGGAAAAAGATAGCAGCCAGTTTGATAATTGTAAAGTTAAAAATGTGTATCTGAAAAATGGCAGAAATGAGGTGTTCCCTCGTGAAAATTACAATTTAAACATTGCAGAACAAGATTATTTGAAGTTGTATGAAGCATTTAGTGCTTTTAAGAGAGTAACTGAAGGTAACATAGATATGTATTATAATACAGGTGAGTTTATTCTTCACAGACCAATGTTTTTAATAAATCCATCAAAAAGAAAATCGGTAGTTATAAATGATCGAACAAACATTAAGTTAACATGTGAGTTTCATGAAACTTTACCGGAAAGTACCATATGCAGTACAATTTTAATTGTAGAAAAATCATACATATATGATGTAAAGAATGAAAGAGTGATTAGAACAATTTTAATTTTTATACTATTTAATAAAAAAAGGTAAAGTGCTCCCCTGTGCATAGCACCACGTCATTAAGGCGTATAGGGGGTGTGGGGGTAACGCCCCACACTTTCTTGATCCGGTCGTGAGTGGGGGTGATGTGATCAGCATCACGCCCCTGACCGCCTTTACCCCCCCAGGGTTTCCCCCAGGTACCCATGTTATTCGACGCTGGGTAGGCGCCGGGGCCGCTTCCACCGTTAGAAAAGTTCCCGGATTTGAACCGGCCGGGGATCGAACCCGGGGCCTTGAACATGGTAGTCAGACGCGTTACCGAAATACAATATATTTTTATTTATTTTTATTTTAGAGCAAAAATTTAGCCTTAGGGCTACTCTACCACCACCTAACTCAAATAGATATTACAATAAATAAGAAAAATATTATACAAAATTTATTACAATGTTTACTTGTATTATAGTATCTATATTCTTTAGTATAGACATTGCATTCTAATATTTTACAATTTATTATCATTACTATCAAGAGCTACTTTATTTTTTGTAGTATAGACAACAGCTAATTTGCTAGTTAAACAAATATTTTTTTAAAATATTTTATTGTAAGTTCTCTTGTTCATGCTCAACATACATATATCACAATGTTTACTTGTATTATCGTGTCCATATTCTCTTGTATGGACATTGCAATCTAATATTTGCAATTTATTATCATTGCTATCAAGAGCTTTTTTATTTTTAAATGTAGTATGCACACTACTCAAATTGCTAGTGAGATGATGTGAAGATGTATTTTTTGTTTTCTTTTCAAATAAACATTCTTTAAAATCTTTCATTGTAAGTTCTCTTCTACATGGTGGACTTACACCCTTGGCTCTTTTAATTTCTTCTTTGCTATGAATATTTAGGCAATACATTTTTTGTCTTAGACCAGCAAATTTTGTTATTATAGACCCTACTGCCTCATCTTTCATTTTCCCAGGGATCATCTGATTTTCAAAACTGTGTAATGGATTATTTTCTGGATAATTACTAAAATCAAAATATTCTTTCATATCTAGCAAATCACTGTACAAATCGGGTGTTTCTATTACATACACAAAACTATCAGTATCCATGTAAGCTATTTCAATTTTATTTTTGTATATAGGTTTCATAATATCATAATGAATTTTATACATTTCTAATTTAGCTAATTCTAGAACTGCAACACCCACAGCTATTGGTGCATCACATTTTATTTTGTTATTGGATCTTTCAATAAGAGTCAGATTATCTGCAATTTTTGTAAAACCTTTGTATGTGGGATTAGCAATAAGTTTCCTAAGTTTTTTTGGATCGCATACCAAATTACACCTTACTCGATTTCTTTTGTTCTCTGTACATATTTTGCATTAATTATTAATTTAAAAAGATCTTTTTCATCTCTAGAATTTGTTTGTATTCGATTCTTTGTATTTTCCACAATATAAGATTTTAACTATTTTTCTTGCTCAAATTTTAACCCCTTATGGCTTTTAGTAAGTTTCATACCTTGCTCCAAGTAATATTGCAACAGTCGATAGTGAAGTACATATTTTTTTTTAGTTTCGAAAGATGACAGTAATTTTGATTCCTCTGTACATGGGACTTTCTGAGAAACTGATGACATAGCTAATCCGAGGTGATGTTTATGGAGATCAGATGGATATTTCAAATCAACTTCCAGTAGACAACCTTGTGGATGATCTTCAGACTATTCTAAGAAATCCTTGTTTTTAAGTTCTTCACTCATCCATTTGTAATTACCAATTGGCAGTGATTGAGTCATCGCATAACCATATAAATTGTTCATATCAACATAAAATATGTATTTAGATAGTTTGCTAGGATCATAGTTAGGTAAATATTTATTTTTTGCTTTTGCATATCTTAAAGGACACTGCACTATACCACCACGTTTAGCAGATTCAACAAACATGAACTGGTTAATATTATTAATAAGACCAATTTCAACTTTAGTATTTAAAAGCATGGCCTGCCAGGATAAACCAGGTGTTGTGTACATAAAAACAGGATCTAGTTCACATAATTTAAAACAACGTTCTCGAAAAGTTTCGAATACATCAGCCAACTGGAGAGTATCCAAAATCAAGTAGTTGTCATGATAATCCCCCATTGTTTTGCAACCTAGTATTGTCCAGACTCTCTGTGCATATTGATAATCTTCCTCGCTACATTTTTTATCATCAAGTTTGTTATAAAATTTATCTATTGATGGTAACTGTGTCTCATTAAATTTTTCAAAACTATCCATGTAATCATATGGGTAGACCCCTTTTCTTTTTAGCAATTCTATCTTATCCTCACCAAAATATTATTTTGTGTGAACAAATTTCTCGTTGGTTAATTTACTCACTAGACTAGCTAAACTGCTGGGAAGAAACTGATATGAATCCAAGAATCTAAGAACAACTTTTTTCCATTTTCTAATTTGATAGTTTTCTCTATAGCAATATATTTATCTTTACTGCGTGGTATAATATGGATATTCTCTGTATCATACCCTAATTCTTTAATAAATAAATGTGCATCAAAATTTTGCAAATTCTGAATAAATATTGGAATAAAATTAGGTTTTTTTATTTGCAAATTACATGAATTACAAATTGTATGGATATATTCTCCATTAAAATGGTTGTGGTGTTTCTTTTTTCACTATCAGAATTAAAATATCTATTACAGTATCTGCAACTTAAAGTATTATCAAGTACCTGTTGTTGTTCTGGTGTAAGAGGGTTCATTGGTATTTCATCATTATATAAGATTGGACCATATTTTTTACCTTACTCTCGAAGTTTTTGAATAAATTTTTGGTCTGCATCTTCACCTCGATAAAAATATAGTTCTGAATTATTTTGTTCATATGTTTTTACTAATTTTAGTGCAAAGCCACATGCTTTATGTTTAGCTATATTTGTTGTACTTGATGCATTCGAATCTGGAAAACATGTTGCTATTTGTTCTAGTATTGTTTCAAAATCTCCATAGATTGCAAATGGATTTTTTAGCATTGATTTGAAATTACTAAATTTTACACTTTTGGATGAAACATCATAAGTCCCAGGAGGGTGGAGAGAGCAATATTTAATAAGTTCCTTTAATTTCTCTTCACATGTTTTCCCACCTCTTTCATCAAATTTTGACAGGCATCGATCACATATTATTATCTTACCATGATTTGATGTTATTTGACTATGTATCAATCGTCCTAGATCTTGTATAAGACAATAGTGTTTCTTGTTTCTCTTTGTAACATATAATAAATGTATAACACGTGTACCATCTGCTGCTGGATAGTGACGCAGTGGATAAATTTTATTATTTTTATCAATACCATAAACTTGCACAGCTATTGCTCGATTGTAGTATTCTTTATATTGTTTTTCAAGTCGACTAATAGCTGAGATATCTACTGGATATTTTATGCCTGACATAGGTTTTTTAAACTCTTCTATATATTCAGGATAATTGTAATTAGAGATACGATATTTATTGTTAGATGCTGGATGAAAATGAGCTATGATGCACCAGAGAAAACATTTATTATCTTCATTTAGAATATTTATTACAGCATTTTTGTTTTTGATCTGGTCGGGTAATTTAATATAACTAGATCCACCCCCAAGAGGAACATATTTTGCTATTTTCAATTCAAGTTTATGGTTTGTATCACAAAGTGACCAACCCGAACATTTTCCTTGGAACTTTTCTTGCTTTGACTTAAGTTCTTTTCAAATTTTTTTCATAAATATCATACAGAGAATGAATATCACTCTTGTGTAAAATTAACACACGGGTACGATGAATGTATTGTTCTTTTTCACTATGAGAATTTATATACATAGAGAATAGATTAAAATATATTTTGAGAGAACATCTTTCAAGTTTATTTTGAATTGCTTCTATAATTTTTTCTTTCAATTTAGATAGAAAATTTGGAATATCTGAGTCTTCATCATTTATGTCTAATGTGGTATATTTTTTGTATACAATTTTTTTGTTTTTTGTTTATATTATTCATTTTTTTGTTATTCTTTTATATAATTTATATATATATAATTATATATACTTTTTTAAAAAATAATATTTGGTTTTATATTTTAAAAATTTTAAAAATAAAATTTCTTCGGTTTTATGTATTTAATTTTTATTTTTAAAAAAAATCTTTGGTTTTATATATTCAATTTTTTTCAAAAATATATTACAACAATTTATACTTAATAAAAATTGATTATAAATATATATGTTATTAGTATTCTACATACCAAAAGTGCATATATATTTTTATATATAGCCTTTTTTTCTTTCTAAAAAAAATACACACATCTACATTTTCAGACGTAAAAAATTAATCAGAATATATTATACATTTTAAAAATAATTTTACATACTCTACATATCACTGCAGTACTCATAACTTAGAATATACACACATTTAAGAAATAATTATATACACAGCACTGTACAGCATTGTAAAATAACTCAAAATCACTATCAATATATCTATTTATCTTTAAAAATGTAATAATTGTAAATATATGCTTAAAATATACTAATATAAGCTCAAAAGTAATTTTGTCCCCTATGAGTTGAGCTTTGATAAAAAAAAACATAATTATTTTTTATACTATAAAAATAGTAAAAATTGGATTTTTTTGGATCTTTCCCCTTTAGAAAATTAGCTGAAATCAGGGTAAAATAAATAAATAGCAAATAAATGTTCACCGACGAACCATTATATCTACTAACAAGGATTACCATTTTGTTTCCCATATGTACCGAGACAACTCCATGAACGTCCCTACTTTTTTGAGGAAGACGGCACGCAATTTATGTAACGTCTGACTGTTATGTATGGATGTTACGCAACTTCCTGCAGCCGCAATCGAACGAACGTGGCAAATTGGCTGTGTGGTTCCAACAGGATGGTGCCACAGCACGCGTATCAATAAACGTGCTACGTGAAATGTTTCCAGGGCGTCTGATCTCACTTCGAAGTGACCTTCCATGGCCAACTCGTTCCCCGAGCTCGCACCCTGCGACTTCTTTCTGTGGGAGTACCTGAAGGCTGAAGTTTACCAAGGAAGGCCGAGGACAGACAATGATCTGAAACATATAAGTCTAGGCTTTGGACCTCATTCTGGGCTTAATTGGATTTCACGGAACGGAAAATCAGGAGTGAAGGCGATCTTGAGCCACCCCAACCAGGAATAATCATCTCCCACCCACTGGATATAGAAACTACATTATATAGAGTTCCACTTCAGTTCCGTTCATTCTAATTTTAAGAGTCCATAGCTACGCATAAAAATATCTTTAAACAATTTATGGCAGATGTGTACCACATCCAATGCCTTTTAGAAGCCATGTATTTGCTATTTTCTCAGACATCTATAGGGTGTTGTATTGAAAAAGAAAAAAAAATAGTTCAGATGGTTCTCAATCAACTCGTAAGAAGTCTAACTTTGAAATATTTGTGAAAAATTTGACAAATCATTTATTTGTAATATAATTAGCTGTACCTAATGACGCTTTTCAAGTACTGAAAGTAATATCATTCGGTACATTTACAAAACCGAAATCCTTCAGCTCTAGGAAGTAGCAAAGAAAGCCATACGCTCAAAAGTATATTCTTTCTTTTCAATTTTTGGTGGACAATGTGAAGAGCCGGCCAAGGTTTATTTTCGTATGTAGTGGTATTAAATGCAGATACATGCGTGTGTTTTAGGATGACATGTCAATTTCTCGTTTATGTGAAAAGGTAAACTTTAATGTAAGCAGAAGCATGTGCGCGTCACAGTTAAAGATTTTCGCATCTACAAAGAAAATCCAAAACACATTCCCACCTCGCCGGATTCCGTGGCGGAGAGGTTATCATAGCGCGCTATGACGCCTGAGGTCCCAGGTTCGAATCCTGGCCTGCCCATGGGTGTTATTTTTGAGTGTCCATCAATTTCATCATATCATCATCACTCATCCTCATCTTCGCGATTAGCCAAAAGAGGCAGAAATGCGAAGTAAAATAAACCAAATCAATCAATCAAATATTCCCATCTTACTCCCAGAGACCTTGTAAATCCAATCCAAAATCTATCAATAGAACCTGCAGTGAGTCTCATTTATCTCGTGCATTCATCTGACTAATGTAATTTTCTTACAATTTGACTTTAGGGTTTAACATAAAATGGAGTTGTGTTTATGTTGCATTCGATATCACAATTAGATTTTAAGCAATTAATGTCCAATTATAAGTATAATACATAGGTAAAAAATAGTTCCCCCTCTGATAAAATCGCAAATTACACCCTGTTTAAATGTCTAGGAAAGATTTCATTTCACCTAGGAATGATATCGGGTTGCGATGAGTCGAGAATTGTCACAGCCTCATCTCGTCCCCTGTGTGGTGAGGTCCTTCTAGTTCTTGTTTGTGCTTATTTTTCTTTCCGTTTCCACTCTGAATTTATGAAAACTTATTCCAAATTCACCTCATTCTCAGATAGGCTAATCGGCACTCTATTTTTAAAAAAATGTATATCTTAAGATATAGGTTTAAGTATAGTTTTCCCAACACCCTCTTACAAATTTATGAAAAATATGGGTGAGGTACAGGAGTGCATTGTAACACCCCCCAAGTTGGTCTGTCGTGTCTCGTCTCGTTCGTGTAAGTGTTCCGTTTCGGAAAATTCAAAAGAAAATGGGGTCAGTCATATACTCTTCTGATGAAGATTTGTATCTTATCTTCGAATCGACGCGACCACTACTTTAGAAATGTGTACCCCCCACCCCCCTTACGCAGCAATCGTCTGCAGCGTAATTGTCTGAGAGTCAATCTGATTCCATCGTTCCACACACATTTCAAACAATTTTCATCTCCTTAAAGAGGTTTCCAAGAACTTAGGTCAATGAACTAACTAGTAGCAAGCACAATGTAGTATAATAAGTTTACAATTAAATGTTTTGAATTTCTGTGGTAAGGACTATAATGCTTAAAATTTATAAACAATAATACATTTTTTTATTGGGCGAATTGATAATAGGTAATTTTAACAGTAGCACCTTCCGTCTGCTGTCAAATTACCAAAGGGGGGTACAGGGGGTACAACTCGATTTACGGATTTAGGGGGGTACAGTACCACCCTTCAAAAATTTGCGGGGGTACAATGTACCCCTGTACCCCCCGTTCCTGCGCCACTGCCTGTAAACATATGTGTCACGTATGCAACTTCATACTGCATTACTGTGGCTAGTGTTACTTATACAATGCGTAACCAAAGCTAAAAAAAAAAAATATATATATATATGTTTGTGTGTATAGCCTATGTGTGAGCATGTGCGAAGATATTAAACTCCCATAAAGGATTGTGGGGAAAGTACAGTATATGAGCAGTATATGTTAATAAAATCCTCAATGAAAAGTTGCAGATAAAATATTATGTTACATAATTATGTAATCAAAATGTAGAGATTTTCTGTCCAGCTCATAAAGTTCGATGTACAAGTTGTTTCAATAAAATGGTAAGTGAACAAGGTGTGTTTTGGTCCTGGATTCTTTCAGATCTCTTTTTATTGAAACACCTTGTACCTTGATAGGTATATTATTATTGTCAGAGCTAGTAATTGTAATTAAAAAGATTCAAAGGTTAACTAAAATGTTTATGTTCTTAGGTCCCTACTTCGGATTAAAAAAAAATATTACCCCACCTCCGCCACCGCAAACGGAAATAAATCGGTCTTTACGATTTGCTTAGCTTTGGGCGCCTCCAATGTCTGAAGGAATCAGCGCCGATGCTATAGAAGAAAGTAATGAAACAAAACATGGCTGAAGGGGTTGGCCAAAGAATCGGAAAGAAAGCACTTCAAGCTTGGACCTAGTTCTAGTTCAGTGACCAGAAAAGCGTTTTAGTTGGAAATGTAGTTCTGCGAAGGCAACTGGTTTTACATTGTCAGGTGAACAAGATGTGGGAATCGTTATTTGAAAAAAGAGGTTGCTAGGTCTCCGAATTGTTCGTAGAATAGAAACAAATTATTATTTTCAAAATTGGAGCTAATTTAGTTAGTAAGCCGTGTAAGAATATCTCCTCTAGTGTTCAGGAAGCTACTTTTAAAAATATCTTAGTAAATTCATTTGTTGCTTAATTCCAGCTATAACTCGTGAAACATTTCATGCATTGACTGTAAGTGCGTTCCTTTTCCCAAACGATTATCTAAAAATACCATGAATTTAAATTACAATTAACCTCGTATTTAAATATAAAATATATACTTGAAAAAATTCAATATAAACCTCCTAATTTCGTTAAAATTGTCACGCAAGACGGTTACCGTCACTCGAAAAGAAAATACTTTCAAATATTGATTTCTTCCAACAGTTTGAAGATGTGGTCGTGTTACTAGTCATGTCCAAACTCGAATTCATCTAGACTTTACGTAACTCTATATAATTTATAAGCGATTCTCCTTGCACTAAACTTGAAAATAATAATAATACAACTAAACATGTATTCGTTTCTTCTCCCTTTAATCCTGGGGATAGGTACCGAGACCACTCGGTCGCATCTAGACTTTGGTATGATATTTGAAAAATTTTCTAAACCAAAATTACTTTGTTATGTGACTTATAGACATACCAGGAAGATATCTATCCGATTATATATAGACCATATATTTGTTTACATTATTTATAAAGTCAATCCGTTAGTTACAATTACGGGCCTGTGTGCTGCGTGGTTGCACGTATATACAGGATAAAATCTCGTTTTTCGAGGGTTTGTACCATCGAAACGAGGCGTCAAATAAAACAGTGTTTTTTTTCTGTTGTTCTTTTTTTTGTTTTTTTCCCCATAATGCCCTATATACGTTGAGAAAGCTTGTGCGCTGACACGCTGTATATGTTGTTTATGTTTATAGTACGAGACCGAGAACGAGACAGGCATTTACAACTCGAAACCAAACCGAGAGATTACCAAGTCTCATCTCGATTTTATCCGTAGAACCGTCTTTCAGAATGAAAACATGATTGTTGAGAGTATGCACAGAAATAGGGCGAGTGGTTTAAATTAGAACTCGCAGATTCCAGTGTGACTGAACGAGATATGTATCCTTCATTACTTATTATCCTCACTGTTTGACGCACACAGGAGATGTACTACGTAGAAATTTAAGCTGAAATTGCACGCTTGACCAGGACTCGGAGTCCTGGTTTCGCCTCATTTTTCGCTGCTGCTGTTTTACCTGCGTGGAATTGTCTGTCAGTGCTACTGCAACGGGATCTGTTGCTTTTGAAACACTGTTAACGTCTACGGTATCTAGTCTTTCCCAGCGTAGAAATGTAAATTATCTTATTGTTTGGCACACACAGGAGATGTACTACGTAGAAATTTCGGTAGCTCAGTTTGTAGAGAAATGGCACAGTATGCCAGAGATGCTGGTCGATCCTGCATTTTTCGCTGAAAGTAATACGTTATCCTGCAGGGTATGATTATTAAATGGTATTGTTATTATTAGTATCTTTGACGTGCGACTTGCTATTGTTCTGATTATGATTAGAAATAATAATTCAAAGTTAAAGCATTGTCCAGGTAAAATGCAATGCCCACACAAGCTACTAAATCAACAAATCCAGGACTCGCTCAAGTACTGGTTTTTATCCCTCCCCCCTGGGCAGGCTTCTAACAAATTGTGTGCACGTACGATTTGAAAGGTTGAGTAACCTCGAGCCGGACCGGAGTCAAAAAGCCATTTTCCATGTTGAAGGCATCCCATTCTTTTGGGTTCCGGCAACCAGATGAATTCTGATGCGAATACCATGCTTTGTCCAGGAATTATGTAACAAATGTTTTGGTCAGCTGCGAGCGTAAACTGTTACAAAAATATAGACAACAACGCAAGCGATTAACGTGATGATACAGTTTTTCTAAACGTAATCGTTATTGAAAATGCGTTTCCAATTCGTGCTCGTCTAATCGACCTTAAGAACACCTTTCTGTAGTGTATGTAACTGGGCACAAATACAAAACTTAATTGCTAACGCGTCCGTTTCGCAAGTGAAATTCGGTCCATGGCGCATTTAATATTCGGGGGAGGGAGGTTTTCAAGCCTAGAATTTTTGCGAGGGTTTCACTTTTCTAACGGATCGCAATAACCTTTTTCGCCAAGTCCTGGCCTTCGTCTTCTGACGTCATGCAAAAATGGCAGATGCAATCACGGAGTGCATTTACCATTAACACACACGTTAAAAATCACAAATACGCCAGTGTGGTGAAGACAATGCAGACCCCCGCCCCCCTCTCAAACTTGGTACACCACGGAGATGGTTTGTTTTAGAGTCGGGCCATCTATAGGAGGAGCTTGTGATTGCTTTTTCTTTTTAAAACGAAGCCAATTGAAGTTGAGCCTAAAGCACATACATGCGAGTACCTCATGCTACATTTGTGTTATTTATATCCATATAGGTATGGCATCTACAAGATTGCAAATGAATTCGCTGATGAATGTTTATTCACTTGGTAGTTTAATAGTGCGTTCGCATTGTCATCACCTTTGAGCTAATGGAAGGGACTTTGGACTCGACATGGACATAACTTCGTGATATCATATGGCAGGGTGAAGGAAACTCAGAATGCATCGTTATTAATCGTAGACATCGTTTTCCAACGTGCATCCTGTGAGCATGACGTAAAAGCTGCCCTTCGTCTCGGTTACTGATTTTCTGTGTACTGATTAATACTTTCCTTTACCATAGGAGCACGCTATTTTACATAATATCCCAGTCATTACGGCATCGAAACAGATGTGAAATATGGTTTTTAATCGAACAGTCAAGTCAGGTTACTTCATAAGTTACGAAAATTATCGTTAAATTATGAGATTTTTAAGTTCTGGTTTAAAAATGTAGGGAAAAGAACGTTGTCGATTTTTCAACGAATAAGATTTATAGCAGGCCTCTCAGATGGCGTAGTGATAACGTCGTCGCTTTGCAATCAAAGGGTCCGGCGTTCGATACCCGGTACTTGCACATAGTGATTTGGATCTCACAGTGTAGGTCCAGTCCCGATTAGCCTATCTGTGTATGAAGCGGACTTGAAAAGAAAAAACTAAATCGGTAGCTTAGCTCTACCATGGAATCAGAATCCTATCTGCTGTGTTTGTAATTTGTGTGTGTGTAAGAGTATAACCGCTCTCTTTACACTGCAGATAACTTGACAGCTCCTTCTTTAGCTATGGGTGGGATATTACACCGAAGGTTCCGGGTACGAGTCCCACATTGGCATGAATATTTCTTTGTTGGTGTCCTCCATCTATTCCATTTAATTTATCCTGGTCGTCCCTATGTGATGGAAAAGCTACGAAAAATAAAAAGATAATTGGTTCGAGCATCAGATTAGTCTGATTAATTAATATTTTCTAAAATTCACTATAGCCGTTCAAATCGAGCATGACCCAATTGAATTCAATTCGCTACATCACAGGAGTTGCATCAAACACAGAAAAATAGCAGATTTAAATCTTGAGTGAGTATAAAGATTTAGCGCAGAATAGTTTATCTTTAATAGCGTTACAATTTTAACATAAATCATATTTTTGTACATGAAACAATGTTTCTCGAATTTAAAAAATACGAGCAATTTGCGAACCTTGACGAATAGTGCTTTGGAGAAAGCTGAAATTGATGAAAGGGCTCGTACAAATAAATTCCCATGCCAAAGTTAGGATTTCTGTCGCTAGTCGATCACTCAACGTGCCAAGGTGGCAAAGTACAAGTGAAGTGATTGGATAGAGTAGAAAGAAAGATATTGCTGCAATTGTACGGGCATCTATGGTGATGGAGATTTGCACTCTGGTACTATTATGATGAAGGAAACAATTATATTGCAGCTTTACTGTTGTCCACATTTTTTCTTCCAACAGTCATCTACGTATGTGCAACTCAAAGAGCGAAGAAAGTGACCCCCCCCGCCCCAAGTTTGCTTAGTTTGTTAAGCCAGAAGCAGGGAACTAAAGGGGGAAAATACATTTATTTATCATTGTTTCATAAACCATTTCTTAATCATACGCATCGTCGAGATTAATCACGGCAGTGCTGCACAAAAGCGACTTAAAATAATTAATGCAATACAAGAATAACGTATTTTCCCCCGTTGTAGCTAGATTGCGTGTATTTCCTTTCCATGCAGTCCAGTTGGGGAATTCATCCCTATCCCCACTTTCCATCTCAGCCAGGTTCTGAAGTAATGTCAAGATTAATACTTGCGAAAACTATAACGAATATCAGAATATATGAAACATTTTTATGCAGCATATTCATAGATTAGAGCACTTCAAGAATATTAGGGCCTTCAGTGGATAACCCACAGGTCGCTTGTCTGTGGAGGTGAGAATCAAACTCGCGGTGTAACCTCTGAGTAAATGTTGTAACTAGGACCAAAAACACTGCACATTTCAATTTCAGCTCACATTTGTGAAATGCCAATGTCAGAATAAAGCAAAAGTGCATATTAATTACATGTAAACAAAGGAATACACTCAGTGTAATTTCGAAATTTATGCAATTGCTGTAATTTTCACCTTACCCTAATGACTGTATATTTGCGATACACTTTGCCTACAGCACACCCTACTTGCACTATTAAATGTTTTTCTGCGGATATGTTTTTTAGGCTGTTCGTCCAGTGCATAATAGCCGGAAGCACTTTACTAGAATATTACCGAAAGCATTAGAAAATATATATATGAAAAGAGGAGCACGTACGGAATTAATGCCTACCAGGAACGACGCCAAAGAAAAATGAACAGGCAGGCAGAAAGGGGTGGGTGTTTTCAGATGTGGCAGCCACAATTAATACTCGAAAATACCATACATAAATACATATTCGGGCTATGCGAGTATTTTTATTTTAGATTAAGGCATTTTTAGCGAAAAATGCAGGCTCGACCAGGACTCGAACCCTGGTCTCTGGCATACCGGGCCATTGCTCTAGCCACTTTTTTTTAAAGGAATACCCCTATGCGGTGGTATTCCCCGTCATTCACACTTTATCTCATAATTCATACATATCAAATTTCCCATATTCTCAGTTTTTCTCAATAACGGACAACACAAACATCCATGCCGGAGTGGGATTCGAACCTGGGACCCCTAGCGTCGCAGCGCTATGTTCTATCCACTTTTTTGTTTTTTTAGTTAAAGGAATACCTCTATTCGGCAGTATCCCCGTCATTCACACATTTTCACAATATTTCACACGTCAAGTTTCACTGTATTCACATTGGTTCTAATTATTCGGACAAACACAAACATCCAAGCCCGAGCGGAATTCGAACCCGGGAACCCCAGCGTTGCAGCGTGATGAGCTAACCACTCAGCCACCGGGTCCGGCTGAGCTACCGAGCCGGCCTGGCCTCGCCTGATTTTTCGCTATCGCTGTTTTACCTGCGTGTAATCGTATCTGGCAGTGCTACCGCAACGGGATCTGTTGCCTTTGAAACGTCGAAGTCTACGTCGATAGCGAAAAATTAGGCGAGGCCAGGCCGGCTCGGTAGCTCAGCCGGACACGGTGGCTGAGTGGTTAGCACATCGCGCTGCGATACCAAGGGTCCCGGGTTCGAATCCCGCTCGGACAATGATGTTTGTGTTTGTTTGTAATGATAAGAACCGAGAAAATAGTAAAATTGATATGAGTGAAAGTCTAGAAAATTGTGTGAATGACGGGGAATACTACGGCATAGAGGGATTCCTCTCTATATAAAAAATGGTTAGAGCAATTTCACGATATGCCAGAGACCCGGGTTCGAGTCCTTGTCGAGCCTGCATTTTTCGCTGAAAATTTCTACGGAGTATTTTTATGGTTTTTAAACATATTCGGACTATCAGAGTATTTTTATTTTTTAAAAGTTTTCTTTCTTCATCTGTTCTATCACAAAGTGAAATTGTGGAGTATGCGACCGTGGTTTTTTTCGACCAAAAGAACACGAATGTGGGCAATACTGTAAATTAAAACTGTTAGTAAGCCGACGATAAACACGCTATTCTTTTAAAGTAGCCTCAAATGCAGACTGGTAACATGCACACGATGGCACAAGCATTCGTGTCATATGAATAAAACACGCGTTATATACAAAGGCAACATTAGTATCCGTTGATTCATAAAGGAAATATGTGTGCAAGCACAGGTGTTCTGGTGCATGGTTGAGGCGTGTGGTGGTGGTCAACGAGGTATTGGGAACGGGAAGTGGCGTAAAACCAAAACTTACGTGCTGGAATTATTCCATTGGAATGGAAATGAAACCTCACCTGAAAAGTATTCGCGAGCTGGATGAAAAGTCCTTTGCCGACTAGGTCCCGCGGTACAATCATCGCGTGTATTCTTTGCATCGACCCACGTATGGATCCTGCAGTGTGAGTAGTTACGGACCTTGCAAAATCTTCCAGTGTGTGCCTCTCCAGTTCGTCCTGATGCTTTGCATACGACACCATCTTGGAATGCATGTCGGATATGTAGTGGAGGTGGTCGGAGAGCTTGTCCATCCTTTGGCGCCACGCGATAAGATCCGGAAGACTGGTCATCCGTTGCAAGGTGGACATGGTCGCGACCGTGTTGTCCGCCACTTGGTCCACCTTCACCGCCAGTAGGTCAATTTTCTCGAGGATGAACTTCTCTTTGTCCTGCAGGGAGTTTAAGCCTAAATCGTCCAGCAGCTCCCATGCTATCAGGCTTTCCTTTATGAGTTGATAGCCGAAACCTAAAACAGTCACTACTGTCGCCACAGTTGTCAACGTCAAGATCTCTGCTGCTGCGTTTGCAGTCAGCAGAATCACAAAGAAAGCACTCCAACGCATCACTGGTTCCGCCCAGCACTCACTCGCTGTACCGTGTACGTTGCTCTGTTCTTGCAGAAAGGATGATAATTGGTATACTCTATGTGCCCGAGAGGTCAGCAGCGAGGTCATCAGCGTTGCCAATGTGTGTGTAATTACACGAAATGTGTGTATTTTCGGTGCTTGTGTATGTGGATTCTATGGATTCTGATAAAAAATGCTCCAAGATCTCAAATTTTGTTGACACTATTTTTTCTGTCGTTCGCAGATCATGTTTTCTTATATCAAGAAATGAACAAAGCAAATAATTCTCATTTGCTGCTTCGGTCTTCCTATAGGTCTCGCGCCACAACTTGAACTCTGTGGAGCATGTATTCGAGTTGACCGCGGAAGCAGTGACAACCCTCATAATGGGTTCTCTGTCCTTCAAAAGCAGTGTTAGCAACCGCACTAATTTCTTGCTATTCTCAATATATGTTACCAGAATGCATGATAACCAAGATCATTTCTTAGCAAAGCCGTATATACACTACGTTCTCTTAATTGAAAAAAAAAGTATATCGACCTTCTAACCTATTACGGCCATATTTGCTTCGTACGCAGTGCTGCGAGCTCCTCTTCCCCCATTTCCTTCTCTCTCCTTTTCGTAATAGAAGTTATTATATACGTTATGGTTGATTGAATTGATTGATTGAATTGGTGTTTTAAGTCCACTTTATGCACAGTAAGGCTAATCGGGACTGTGCCTAAAGTTTAATGTGGAATCCGAACCACTATGTGCCTCCACCGGGTATCGAACCCGAGACCCCTCGATTACAAGGCGAGGACGATATACGTTACGGTATTCTCTTCTCGATATATACAGGGTGTCGCAAAACAACAACAACAACACTCGGGTGCTCATAAAAACAAGTAACTTTTCGTAATAAACTTTATCTCGAAAGCGCTTAGTTTGTGCGCTAAAGCGCTTAAAATCTATCCTGTATGTATGCAACCCAGCACAACAAACGACCGATCTGACATAACTTCCAGGTGCGCGTGGCAGGGTTGCTACTAGCGTCACTATGTAGTCTTATCTGAGCAAAATGCAAAGAATGATGATGCTGTATAAAGTATTTACAGTACTTAGCAAACTGACCAAGGCAAAAGATTTCCAATAAATGAGGACTGAAATTCAAGAGTGTTCATTCTAAGAAGTCGCTACCGTGTCATTCCATGCGAAATCAACACAGCCTTTGACCTGACCATCTCCGATTTTCATGAAATTTGGGGAATTGAAACTATGCATGGAACTTAGTAAGTATAAAAATTTTTAGTTTCGTGCCTCTTGTAATTGTTAAATTATTCAAGGTCAAAGTTAGCATAAATTGCCCTCTTTGAGCCCGCTTAGCTATACTAAATCTGCTGTAACTCCGCCCCTATTTTGCCTAGGAAGCTCAAATAAAGCTTATTGTACAGGGAATTGAACAAACTTTCCAGTGATATATAACAAGCCTACCTTTGGATAAAAATATAATTTTGTCACGTGACCTTGACTTTTGACCTTGAATATCTCAAAACATGTCATCACCAAAAATCGTGAAAAAATATATTTGGTCCCTCATTCCATACTATAAAACATATCAAAAAATCATTCTGGGACTGCAATGGGATCAGAAGATACAAAATAATATGTGTAACTAGGTGACTGATAAAAGACCCATTACATGAACTATGAAGAGTCAAATGTCCCTTAACACTCCCTACAAAATGTGAAGGAGTTATCCTGGGAATAATTGGTCATGAAAGATATAGGTTAGGCACAGGGTGATCCCTAGACGTGTGTGTCAAGCGCAGGTCCGTCATATTGTTGACCGCCATATTGAATTCAACGCAAAAATTTCAAAGGAAAGGGGGTTATGTGATATATCAAATGAGGCTAGAATTTAACGAGAAATGAAGTGACGAAGGATTTTCCAACGTATCTTACGCCAGCAAAAAGTTATACACATATCTTTCACTTCCGGTATATGCACATTATAATGTTGTCAATGTTCCTGTGAGCACACTCGTTGACGTCTCTCACACTCGCATAGAACATTTGGTATGCAACAACATCGCAAGCAGCAACTATGCCTTCTCTCAGATGGTCAATATCGGGGACTTTTAGTGCATGCACCATTCTCTTCAAATGTTTCTGAAGGTAAAAGTCCTCCTAAGATGTCAGGCCTTTTAATAGATCCCCGTGTGCCCATCAATCTACCTAGAAATTTACCATGAAGAAATTGCGAAAATGTCTACATAGTGTGGTCGCACTCTGTCCTGTTTCAAAACTCTCGAAAAGTGCCATATCCCGTAAGCAAGGGTGAAAAAACCTGTTCACTTAACAAATCCAAGAAGCCCTCACCATTTAAGGTTCCGTAGTTGAATATGGACCAACCATTTCCGTTCGCCATACAGTATACCACATAATTAGCTTACCAGCAACAACCATTCTACTGAGCAAATCACAGGTATTGCATGTTATTTTTATTAACTTCACCGTGAACATAAAAATTAGCCTCGTCACTGAAGAATTTTTCATTCCAAAGGAAGTGTCACGTAATTGTTTGAGATACTTTTCCCAATATTCTTCACTATTCAACTATTTGGTGAATGTAGCTGATTAAAATCATATGCAATGGTGCGTATACTTCTTTCTCTCCCAAGATGTCAGCGTGATCTCGATGAGTTCCTAACACGTTAGGAGCATTTCAATGCTTTGTTTTTAACACCTCGAAAAGGAGAAAATGGTTACAAGCATGCAGTAATACATTTTTGCTGGTTAAATATATGTTGGATAAACCTTCGTCACTTCATTTCTCGTGAAATTCTAGAATGATTTGATATATCACATAACCCCCTTTCCTTTGAAATTTTTGCGTTGAATTCAATATGGCGGTCAACAATATGACGGACCTGCGCTTGACACACACGGCTAGGGATCTCCCTGTGCCTAACCTATTTCTTTCATGACCAATTATACCCAGGATAACTCCTTCATATTTTGTAGGGAGTGTTAAGGGACATTTGACTCTTCATAGTTCATGTAATGGGGCTTTTATCAGTCACATAGTTACACATATTATTTTGTATCTTCTGATCCCATTGCAGTCCCAGAATGATTTTTTGGTATGTTTTAGAGTATGGTATGAGGGACCAAATATATTTTTTTTCACGATTTTTGGTGATGACATGTTTTGAGATATTCAAGGTCAAAAGTCAAGGTCACGTGACAAAATTATATTTTTATCCAAAGGTAGGCTTGTTATATATCACTGGAAAGCGTATTCAATGCCCTGTACAATAAGCTTTATTTGAGCTTCCTAGGCGAATTAGGGGTGGAGTTACAGCACATTTAGTATAGCTAAGCGCGCTCAAAAAAGGCAATTTCTGCAAACTTTGACCTTGAATAATTTAACAATTACAAGACGCACGAAACTAAAAATGTTCATAGTTACTAAGTTCTATGCATAGTTTCAACTCCCCAAATTTCATGAAAATCGGAGATGGTCAGGTTAAAAATTGCACATATCTGTGTTGATTTGGCATGGAATGACTACCGTGTTTTGACTGCCATGCGATGTCAATAATCGCCAGAGAGACATGCGACATATGTTGATGAAATTGAGGAACGAACAAATGTTAAAAAATGTATTTAACACGCATGCTGCAAACATTTATTTGGAAATTATATCTAAGCGTAATTTCTGATCGTGTCCATCACATATTACGGGAACAAGCCCCTTACTGAGAGCAAAATAATGTTCAGAGATCTTGCAATACAATAAAAATGTTCGGTGTTTGGTGCCTTTCTTTGCAAGTTCATTCAACACTTAACGATATTGAATGACTTTGGTTCATAAACTGAGATTCTCGTAATTGATACTGTATTTACATGTGGGAACTAGTTGCCATATTTTGTGTTTAAGCAAAATAAAACCGAGAACATGTCATAAATTGTCCATACTTTCATTTTATATTGTAGTGAATGGCTGGCATTTTCCGAAGGCATCTAAATCGAGCTTCTGACACACGGATCAGTTTGTAAGGTATTTTTTTCTCATTTTACTTAACTTTCTGAGTTCTCACGTGGTTTCCTTATAACGTCACACTCAATGGAGCAAGGCAACGAGTAATTCCTCGGAGGTCCTGCGAAATTGTGCCATTGTTAGTGGGCTCACTTTCTTACTCCTGCGACATGTCGCACAGTAAAGCGTGTCTAAAACACACTTTTTGGAGTTCGACACCACTTTTTAAAAGTGGGGAATGTCGTGGGAACAGCCGGGATATTCCAGTCCGTAAAGGCGATGGGGCAAAATTACAAAGTCGCCGAGGTTTCTGGAAAACCTGCACAAGGGAACGGATGAGGCGGGGAACGGAGAGGGCAGGCAAGGATCACATCTGCCTCCCTCGTCCACTTAGCGGCCAATATAATTTACGAATGTTGATGGGAGGGAGGAATACCCAAACAAGTCCTCGGTCAACTTTCTTGCAATCTGAGAAGGAAGCCACCAGATGTCGCCAGAGATGGCACTTGACCCCTAAGATATCTGGAACAAGTTCATAAAATTCAAATGGTGAGACTGAATTGATATTTTATTGCAAATAATATTATTTTCTCTGATTTTTAGGCTGTTAGTTAGTATAAAGAGGAGGATCGTTGCAGATAAGGCCACCCGTATTGTGAGTCACTGAACCTGAGTGACGAGTTACAGAAATTAACTGCCATGTCCAACAAACTTGCGAGAGAACGATTTCGCGATACATTAAAAATTGTGCTTTGATTGATTTAGTTTATTTTACTTCGCGTTTTGTGCCTCTTGGCTAATTTGCGAAGATGGGGATGAGTGATGAAATGATGAAATTGATGAATGGACATTCACAAACAACCAAGCCCGACCGGGATTCGAACCCGGGACCCTTGGCGTCGCAGCGCAATATGCTAATCAAAAAATTGTGCTGACTGTTGTAACTAGAGATGTCTGTAATCACTAGCTTACGCAGACTTTTCTTTCTGGGGGGGGGGGGGCTGGAAGTATAAAGATAGATATTACATGATTGCTTTCTAAGGAGTGGCATACACTATAAAATGCTTTGAAAGTTGTTCAAAGACGAAAACTTAATCGGGAGTCATTTTAAGCGGAGTTTGCACTTACAACTTTGTTTTTTCTCCGAGTCCTTTAAAGTAAAATTATTATTTTTTTTTTACTTTCTAAAAATACCTCCTGCGTACGCCATTGTGCGGAATGGCAAATTTTTGGTCGGAGCCGCATTGGGAAGGAAAATTTTAGTTATCCCTATGTTCGGGACTGAAATTTCTAAATGGGAAATTTTCCAAGTTTCCCGACGCGGTGAAAATTTGGAATTCTACTCACTATTTCTCTCTCAAGAGATTGTTTTTGCACTTTTGGAAAATCAACTGTCTATTTAAAGACATTTTAGAAACGTATAGTGTAGAAAATAGCAAAAATTACTTTAATATAAAAGTATCCCGAAAGTGGAGAAATAATTTACTGAAGTCAGAATCTGACATTGACAATACGCGCGCCATTATTTTGAATTATTTTATTACAGTACCTTTCGGCGCGTAAAGACATTGATCAGAGGTATCATGAAGGAGAGCGGAGTAAGTGGTCACTGTGTGATACGTATCTGTGCATCGTGAAAAAGTACAAAAAGACAACGAACTGTTCATCAAAGAAAGTGATAAATGTTTATCTTTTAATGGACTAAAATATGAACTTGTCAACAATGCCAAGGTATTTTGAATTCAATTACAATTTTATGATTTGTAAAATAATCATACTTATTATTATTATAGGTAAAATATTTGTTCCTAATGACTGAAGGTGATGACATGAAATCCTACTCTGTCCCCCCCTCCCCCCCACCGCTGAGAAAAATCCTGCGGGAACCCTTGGTGGACGTTAGAGGAATGAAAGGAATTAACTTCATTACCTTTATATGTGTAAATTTATCAAATAATAATGTATTTACGGTTTAGGCTATCTTTCAAACACCATAGCCTACATTAAGTTTATCAAAGTCTCCTGCGGGAGGACATTCTCGAACAGTAAGTCACTGTCTCGTCTCGATTTTGCAAAGTTTGTCTTGATCTCGACTGTCTCTCTTTTCAAGAGTTTTCTCATTATAATTTTGAGTTTTGAGATGTAACAAACTTGTATCAATCCCATCGAGTTTTCAGGTCTCGTGTAATTTTGGTTTTGTTTTAATTTTTCAAAAGCCACACATTCTGATTGACCAACTACCAAACGAGACGAGAGTGTCGAACAGTAAGTCTCGGTGTTTTCTGTCTTTAGAGAAGCATGTCCCTTCCTTGGTCTCATCTTGAAAATCAAGGCAAAGGTAATGTTTGTTCCCCGTGCACATATCACCGTGCCATGAAAGCACATTTAGGAGATGTGGGGGTTAGGGGCCCACATATTATTGATCTCCGATCTCGGCCACTTTGGAGGCAATGTTATCGCTTCTACAGGTAACCATTGATTTGAGGATGCCATACCGAGCTAACCACCGCAGCTTATATCTTGAAAATATGGTATAGATTTTCAAACGATCATCTCTTTTTTTTTTTACTTCTTTTTTTTCATCTCAGTTACAGTAATATTCATAATTTTGTTACTGCAGAATTTTTAATTTTTTTTTGACGGTTTTCTTCCTTGGAAGAAACAAATAAACCAGTTCATTTTTACCGATTTTGTGGCATTTTTGTGAGGACCCACTGCCACTCTCACTTCTGGCCTATCCTAATAATAAATGCCTCCTTATATGTCTATACACTCCTTAACTCCCCAGCAAGTAATATATATCTATAAGGGAAACCTGTGCCTTTTGGAATGTGGGCACTCTTTGGTTCAAATGGGGGTACTGTAGTATCTTTGAACTTTACCACGTCACCCCAATCACGGTGGGAGACTGGCAGTCGAGAGGGCTGACGCGCCATGTGTTATTCAATATTATTATTTATATTGCTAGCATCTTTAAGCTTGCAAGCACGAATTCACTGTTCACAAAGGAGACTAATCCTTTGGAATGTCACTGTACAAAATGTTTGTTGTTTGTATCTTTGAACCTCAACGGCAGAAACTAGTAGTATTATAACGTAACAATATTAACAAAACAGCTTAGTATATTTATGAGTACAATACAACTTTTCTCATGTGTAAAAACTGCTTAGGCTTATGAATCGTTGATATGGAATATGCTGTCGAATACTGTAAAAACTCACATATACTTTCCTAATTCAGTAAAGTAAAGTTAAAAGAAGAAGTTCTCCCCTGTGCATAGCATCACGCCATGAAGGCGTATAGGGGGTGTGGGGGTAACGCCCCACACTTTCCTAATTCAGATGAATCACAATTCTGATAGTCTTCTATGTCGAAAGAAATAAATTGAACCCTCTTTTTTGACACAAAGAAAATAAGTAAAAACATTAGTAATGTATTTTTCCTCAGTTGAAAGATTAAGTTCTAACACATCATTGTTTTTGAGAAATGATGAGCTTTTAATTTCACAATTACGTAATGTTATAATTTTTCACGATTCAATAAATATTGATCATATTAAAATGGATTGTACTTACAAATCCTGATACAAATGATTCATAAATTATCACGTAATTATTTCTACCAGTTTTCACTAAAATAAACACATATTTAAATTTTTCGAATTAACTGAATCTTATGATGTTTGATGAAAATATCATGTTATGCGATACAATTAAAGTGACTAAAATAATCAGAGTGAGCAAAATACAAATACGAAAAAAAATCGCTACCGAATTCGATCTTACAACGTTCAGATTCTGAAGCCAAAAACGATACCACTGAACTGATTTGCCACTGGAAAATGTGAGTGTTATGAATCGGATATATACTTTCTACTGTTTTTAGGTTTGAACTAGGAATCAAAATATACTGCTTTAACAACTTATAGTTACTTTTCAGTATAAAAACTTGACTTTGCACGTTATTTTGTTTAACGTGTAGCACTGACTGTGTAGAGCATTCATTCTGCAGATCTGAAATGCTGAAGCGTGGCCTCGAATTGAATATTAGATAGCTTGCATTTCTATCTGAAAATAAACAATTTCAACCCCCCCGAAGTGAAAACCTCTAAAAGATTTTTTAGTAATTACGAACCCTAAATAAACTGTCACATCAAGATATAAGCATTTCTGTGCTCCATTTCAAGTTTTCACTTTGTGCTCTTTCTTGGTATGTGGATAATGCAACACTTTTATGTGAACTTTCGGGGGTTAGATTCACTTGACCCACGATTCGTCATCAGATCGAATGCATTTTGAGTAAACAAGCTTAAGACGCAATGTTATATAATTCTAATAACCTTGATTGCAACACTGTTGCTATCCAGAATAGCCAATTACTTATACAATATTACTTCAGCTTATTTGTTGATATCGCGAAAGCATATGACTCCGTTGACATTTCAATCTTACGCAATCTTCTTGATTCAATAAACAATCATCCGATTGTGGCTAAATTAATTTGGAATCTTTACCAGGAACGTATTATGGTATTCTGGTTTCGTAGTGATATGAAAGGCCCGAGACTAGTTCGGAATGGAATAACACAGGGCTGCCCTCTGAGCCCCCTCCTCTTCAACATTTACACTAAATATATACATCAAATACCAAGGGCCACTCACAACATCATACTATATGCTGGGGGTGTGCGATAGCAACTTTTTAATGTCGGAACGGGTAAGAAAAACAATCCCGACATTCGGGGAAAAGTCGGGACATGAAATGACTCGCGATTTCCCGACATGTCGTCAATTTCCCGAGCCTCGGGATTTCTCTATGTTTGAGATTTCCCGACCTTTGAAATTTCCCGACACGTCGTCGATATTTCCCGAGGTATCAGGATTCCCGAGCTCGGGAATTTCCCGACGCGTTGTTACTTCCAAACGTTTCGGGATTTCTGGATGTCGGTAATTTCCCGACTCTTCGGGATTTCACGAGGTTTCGGAAATCCTGACTTCCCGACATTCGGGATCCTAGACTTTGAAGATTGTAATATCTCGCGAAGTTTCCATCCCTTCCGGAATATAGTTCATCTAATGCTAACTGAATATTAATTTCGCATTTACCTGTGTAAGGACGAGGAGAGTGTTTGCTCAGTATAAGCTTTATTTATGGTAACACTTTCCATTCCAAAGTTACAATTAGAAAATGCATGACATACGGCAGGCCCGTATCCCAAATAAGGGGTTATGGCTCACGGCTGTTCCACAGGTACGAATAAAATAAAATAAAAGGAACTTTGAAAATATTGTTAATTTAGAGAATGCTGTACCACTTGAATACTTCGCATAATTGCATGTAAATAATAAGTACCAAGTTGTACGCTGTGTGACAGGTTTTTGTCTCTAAGCGGTTATGTTGCTCATTACTTGTCGAGTCAGGGGTGACCGTTACTTTGGATCATAGTATTACAATTCTATAATTGTACAACTGGCTGCAAGACTACAATACTGTTGGTGGTGTCATTTAATACACCAATCGCATTTCCGATCTTCTTTTTTGTTCCACGCTGACCACCGTGACAGAGTTGTTAGCACAGAGCGCTACAACGCCAGGGATCTGGGGTTCGATTCGCGGCCTGGGCATGGTCTCCCCGATGGCGCAGTGATAGCATCGTTACCTTGTAGTCAAGAGCTCCCGGGTTCGTTACCCGGAGGAGGCACATAATGGTTGGGATCCCACTTTAAACTGTAGGTCATCTCCCCAATTAGCCTTACTGTGCATAAAGTGGACTTAAAACATCAAATCAAGCAACCAACCGGCCTGGGCATGGGTTAGTAATTGCATCATATCATCACTCAACCTCATCGTCGCGATTAGCCAAATGTCGAAGAAAAGCGACATTAAATAACAAATTCAAGCAGGTAAATATTTTGCTCGTGGGCTTTTGTATTTTTTGTTCGAGAATTTTTTTAAAAAAGTAGGTTATGTATAACATATAACGATACTGTTTGGAGAAATTGTTTAAAGAATAGTAAACACTCATTTTCTTTGGACTTCGAGGTTGATCCGCCTTCAGCTACAAAAGCCATCCGCTGGCTAAGTCAGGCCAAGATTCAACGTAAGAGCCGCTGACATTACGCTTCTAATACCAATAGTGAGTTACATACTCAAGCAAACGAAACTTGTCATTTCAGTTATGGGGGTTGAATCAGACCTCTAGATTGTCGATGGTGACCTAAGATCATAAGGTCAATTGCAATCTGCTACGAAGAAATAGTAGTGGACTCCAGTCTTGAGAGATAGATAATAAAGCGACGATGGGACTTAATTCACTGAAAATTTGTCACTCAATGAAATGACAATTGGTGGTGTAGGAGTTGGTCCTTCCACGTAGTATTCCCTAAACTGCATTTTGCGAACTAGCGAGGCTCTGGCGTCTGGACCTACTGCCAGTATGATCCTCTGTAGGGATTGTGTTGTGTTATCCTTATGTGTTGAGTGTTCCCTTCCAGCCTCAGCTTTTGAGTCAAGTAAGAATATTTTAGTCATCCGAAATTACAGCCATGTTATGTTAGTTAAATACCCTAAGTTGTGCTAAGAGATTGGACCCCGTACAATGTGACGGATGCAAACTAGCCTAGGTGGTACATGCACTGAAAACTGATTGCAGTGGCGGCATGTTCCTAGATCACCATCTGGTATCGCTGTTACCAGGCACGTATGCAGGGGGGCCCTTTGGGGTCTGGTGCCCCCCCGAAAGTTTTCGGTTTACACTAGATAAAATTAGGTTTTTAGTTTCATGTGGCGAGAAATAAAATAATGTGACGATAATTTAAGCAGAGAAATAATTACCGAGGCAAGACGGAGAATGTTCTGTATCCCTGTTATTGTTCATAGCGCTTATCTAAGATGAAGATCAGGTGGCTCGAGAGTAGTATAAATGAGAAAATTCTGGCAACAACCTTGTCTAAGATCAATTGATACTATGATCTACTTTGGCCAAAATTAAGCTATATATTCATATCTTCTGGTGGATTTAGCTAATTTCTAGGTTTAGCAAATTGCCTAATCATGCTACGAATTCTAAACCCTCCTACAATGATGATTAACATTCTTGAAATGTCTAGTTTGGTAATATTCTACTCTCAGAGTTATGTGACACTCTGTTGATTGGTTGAGAGTGTACTTAACGTATGCTCCAAACAACTCTACTGCCAGGTGGTTAGTCTTGTTTGAGAATGGTGCTAAGGTAGTTTTTTTTTTAGATATGAAACCTACTGACTACTTGATTACTAGTTATTTTTAAAACACTCTGCTTTGCTTATACCTAAGGTAATTTCTTAAATATTATTTTGGTTACTAATATTAAGAAAAAAACTTTTGAGGCATCCTATGTGAGAGACTAGTCTAGTCTAATCTAGTAAATAATTTCTTTTTTTAGCAACTAAAATTGTTCTGTGACTCTCTCATTCTTCACATCATAAACAAAAGTCTTCTCAGCAATAAGAATACCATTACATAAAGTGTTGTCAGGCAGAGGCTCATGGAATTCGCATAAAATTTTGATATTTGTTCTATCATTGACTACCACTTGTTTTCTATTTGACGTGTTGATGACAAAGATTGGCCTGTGTGCTTTGAATTCACTGGGAGTATAGTATACATCTATGTGTCCCTCAGTCACTCTTTTGTAAGTAGTGTAAGCCTCATATAATTTGAGATAGTCATCTTGTGCTATGTCCAGATTATAATTTTCACGAGGGAAAATCTCGTTACGTCCATTTTTGAGATAAATATTTTTAATCTTGCAATTATCAAATTTGCTGGTATCTTTTTCCTGTGTGTTTTCTCTCCCAGTCTGGAACAACACAATTACAAAATCTGGCATATCATACTGTATACTACTGAATTGATTAGTAGCATCAAATTCATAATGTCCATCAGAGGCTGATTTTTGGACACACTGGTTAGTGTAAAATCCAATAGGAACTTGTGGATTTTTCAGAATATTTGCTTTGTATTTGAGAGCATAATTAGTTCTACTACTGGTATTCTTAGCTCCATGGTCTTGATAATACACTTGGCTGCTTCAGGTAGGGTGTTGGGAAGTGTTGTATCATCTGCATTTAAGGTACTGTAATGCATAAGAGCATTATTATCATTGGCTGCTCTACGAAAAATAATTCTCAAACCACCTTTCCATATAATGTCCTTGTAGTCTGAGAAGAAACCTGGCAGCAGACGCATGGGGAACAGTACTGTGGGGCTTTTGTCAGGATTTTGGTTCCTGATTCAATTCCCCCCTGCCTGGTAATAATATGTTGCATCTACTTTGGAAAATTTAAGTGTTCCTATGGCAGTAGAAGTAATACCAGGATAATCTACTCTATCTATCACAGTACCCAATCTACTAGTTTTATGTTTGCACCAGGGGGAAATGCTTGATTATTTTCATTTTTTACTACTTCAAATTTAATATACAAGTCAGCTCTGTGAGGATGTACAAAACTGTCACCCACGTACACATCAAATTCAATTTCACGATTGGGTTCAATGAGATTAGCAAATGTACGACGATTGGGAGGAAAAGATTGTAATTCATAACTTTCAATATGCTCCATTAATGGTTCTTTTATATATTAATTTCTGTGATTGCTGTTGTGGAGGTACCTGCAAAATCTACTACTTCACCTTTTTCGTTGGTTACTACTAACTCTATGTGGTCTATACGATTGTGGGATACTGGAAAATAGATTGGTGAGGAGGGTGTGTAGATGATAGGCTCCATGAACTCAGAATTTAGTTTCAAAGTTGCTATGATTCCAGTTTGTTTGTGACTACCTATGCTGCCATCAGAATTAGTAATCATTCCTTCTGCTACATTACAATGAATATTCAAAAGTCTCTATGGCCAAGAATTTAGGAATATTGCCACCTATGTGTTTGATGGTAGGCTCAAGTTTTGTGTTATTCTCAAAACCTAGTAGGTTACCAAGATCAACTGTTACCAGATCAACTGTTTCAGTTACAGAAACTAATTCCACCCTGTGTGTAACAGAGTTTTGTGTTAGTAACACACCTCTAGGCAGAGGAGCTTGTAATGTTGATAGATTATACTGACCAGGAGTAATAATATTTTTTTTCTTTTCCTACTGCAACCCTATTATTGTGTTCTGTGATATTTGGAATAAGATACATACTGTAGAAAGCACGAAGAGCTATATATTTAGGATAGATAATATCATTGTGTAAGCTGAGTTTCAATACTAAAGTCTCACTAGTAAGATGAAACACTCCCATGATGCTTCAGGTGCCACAATGCTTTCTGAAAATCTTCAATTGATGGTTTATTTATTTGAGATAAGAAGGACAGCATTGAAACACATAGGTGACCACAATTTACATCCTCAAAACCCTGGATACGCTCGTCACTATAATAGAGATTAGGAATATTGAGATAACTAACTAAACCTGATTGTGGAATACCACCAAAAGAATCGAAAACAAAAGCTATGTTAGGTTGTTTGTAATAACAGATCCAGTGGCTGCCTTGATTTTTGAAACTATCCAAATTGACTACACCACACTCTTTTTATATGGTCCCTTAACTCAAAGCAGTGGTAGTGTCGGTCGTGTATTATCTGTCGTTCCAGTTCCCTACCAGTGAAGACGGGTTTTGGGAGTGAACAGTTAGAACGCCACCAGTGCATTAATGCAATGGAAAATAAATTGTTTATTTTGTTTGAAATCACTCAAATAAGGAATCACTATGAAGAAGTCTTCTTTGCAGCATTTTTGGTAATTTTACGTATGTGTTAGTCCATATTTTGCGAATTTTTAGTCCATGTGTATGTAGCTACATGCAAAGCCACTTGTTAGTACATATTAATCCTAGTCCTAGTACTGTATAATTCATGACGTTTAAAACTCAACGTTAGATAGACCTGAATTCTCTAATTTTCTTGTTGTACGTAACAGCTGTGCATCGGCGCACTGCAGCGATTTTTCTATCTGCTCCATTAGCAACACTGCTTCTTGAGTTGTGTCGCGCATCGCACGGCAGAAATATATGTGTTGGGCTATATATATTCTGTTTAACGGAGCTTTGAGATGGAAGCGACATGTGACTCTTGGAAACCAAACCTTAGAAGTAAATGCAACCTTTCGAACCGAAGCAACATAAGCCGCAAGCGTCGCTTGTCACTTGGCCTGTACCGTTTTCTCAGGGAACTTTCAGACCGAAACAACAAGTGACATGTGTCACCAGCGTGACATTTTTCCTACGCGCATTAATCAGAAGATTAAATTCAATTAAAATTTTATATCGTCGCGTAAAAAAATCTCACAGATTTCCTCATCCTTCGGTACGCTATTGCGTCATGCTACTGTTTAAGATATGGTTGCCTGAATTGCCACTAGAGGTCCTCGCCATACCTTGTCAGGCCAGGTTGCGTGATTCAGCACGACGGACTGAGCTCTGCAATACACACACGGGATGCGTTGCCTCGCGAAGTATCTTCGCTTCCACTACTCGCGACCTAGGACAGCAGTGTATGTGTATTTATCTTTCTCTCGAACCATGGAACAACTAAGTTGCTTTCGCAAGAGATTACTTTTACTTCGAGAAACAGCATGAAGTACCTTAGGCGGTGTTAAGGAAGTAGCATGTTTCAACTTTGTGGCTTTGAAGATAGTGTTGATTTAAGCGAGAAGTTATTTGACAGTGGAAAGTGATTGAATGGAAATTATACTTGACAGTGTTTGACTGAGTCCCATTCAATTTGGTCGATCCCAACTCGTGAGGAAACTACTAGGAATGCGAGGTAATGTTCTGCCTAAGAAAGAAGGAAGGGACAATAGAAACCAATACGGATTTTGTATTAAGAAGAAACTGCATTCGTTCAACGGCGTGCCTTTTGTTTTTACCAAAGTGACGATAAGAGACTTATAAAGTCTATTAGGACATCAGAGGATATACGTGGTTTTGATTGAAATACCAAATACCATGGTTTCGTCAGGAGTACACCAGAATCGTCGCAGGCAGTGAAATTCCAATCTGACGACTCTGAAAGCAAAGTTCATTTCCTGGTTGGTGCATTATCGAGGCCAAGTAGAAGATTGCCATTTTTACAACGAGGAGGAGAACCGTTTTGGATATTGGTCAATGAGCGTACGTGTATTTTGAAGGATGTCAAGATTGTGGTTACTTCCCGAGAGTCTGAGGTTTCTGAATTGTTAAGGTACGTCATTTGATTCTTATTCAGTGAAGTGAATTTCGAACTGTGAACTTACGATTGTACATTGTTCCCCAGAATCCACGAGCGTGCGGTGAACACGATGTACCATCGTCATCAAGCACGTCGCATCAAAAAAGTCTTGTTCCACGCGTTAATATTGCGTAGTCGCGGTTGATGAAAAGTAACGAAATAATACGTTTCTCTAGTACCCTCAAAGTTTTTGAATTTTGGCATTTGTGAATGATTGTGGCAATTGATGCCTGATCACGTTGGCAAAATATACATCATGAACGAGTATGCATCAGAACTAAATTTGTGACCTGAGAGTACCACGATTGAATACGACGTAACCTTTAGCGTAATTTGTAAGAGCACCAATTAATCTTAATTTTGGGATTGTTTGATGGCCATAATAATTACAAATAGTTTAATTACTGAACGTTGAACGTACGGTTTGCACAAATTATTAATATTAATTGAGAAGTAGGACGATCGTAAATCTTGTCTAGTCAAAAATGTTGAGAAGAGATCATAAAAGATTTGAATTGTACATAGTTGAATAATGTTGAATGATCTCTTACGACGAGACGCTGGAACGTCTATTAATACTGTTGTGCTCATGATTATTGTATTTGTCTGTTGATATAGCAGCCACTCTTCGTTGCGCCGGTTGTTATAATAAAATTTGGCCTTGAGTCACAACTTAAATATTTGAGTACATAATTATCCTGACAAAATTATCTAAGCCTGTAATAAATAAATTGCTTCCGGAATATTAGTGCATAAGTACAGTATTAGTAGTGCTTGACATAACATTATTGCAGTTGAGATTGTGTACGTTTCGAGATATAGGAAGACAGTATTTGATAGCATTGCTGACCTTTGACATTCGTTTGTTGATTCCGTTACGTAAGGTTCTCTTTACGATACTGAGGCGGCGTGAACAACACGCCAATAGCTTCAAACAGTACGTTTGTAATTACCACGATTAGGGTTACGAAACACAGTAGATACAAAAACGACCTCAGTCGCGACTTCGACTAAAGTAGCTATTCCGACCAACCCACTTGGTACATTACACTTGGAAGCAGTAATCTAGTAATCCATTCAACCTCTTGAACTGAAGTGCGACAAAAATCTAAACATGTCACTTGCATGTTACTCGGACTATACTGTTTTCTCAATGGCATGCATCATGCACGGTCTGTTTTTCTTACATGTGCGACCAATGTTTTGCTTTATACTGAAGAAGTCTTGTGTCGCTTCTCATCTGTGACTTTAGTCTGAAAGCTCCTTCAAAGTTACGCATCATGTCGCCTCGATCTTGTTTGTTCATGTGTGGTGGATGCTTGCTTACAGACTGAAGGTGCCCATTAGGTGGCAGAACAGCCTCAGGCTGAACCTCGCCCACGTAAATAAAGAATTTGAATTTGAATGTCACTTGTCACTTCAATGTGACCCCCTCCCCCAACATTGTCATGTGTTGCTTCGGTCTGAATATTCTCTATACTTAACAAGATTGTTAGCTACTTCATCAGATATTAAGATTTCATTTAGCCTGTAAATCATAGAGAACAAATTACAAGTACTGTAGTAGAGGGATTGTGTATCTTCAAAATAATACTTGGTACGAGACGTATTATTTTTATTAATTTAAGCACAGTGGAAAACCTATTTTGATGATGTTTTTGTCGATTTTATACTATTGCGAATCTGTGGCTTTTCATCTCGTGCTTCGTACGAGTGTCATAATTTCTTTCGAGTTGAAGTATGTAACACCTACACCCACGCACACCCACCCACACCTACACAAATTTACTTCTACTTCCGGTCTACTTTTGGTCTACTTCCGGTTTACTTGACAGACACCTGTGGGTTTTTCCAGTTTTTTATAAGAGTCATTCCATATGAAATCAACACAGCCCACTACCTGACCATCTCCGATTTTCATGAAATTTAGGGAGTTGAAACTGTGAATGCAACTTAGTAACTATGAAAATTTTTAGTTTCGTGCGTCTTGTAATTGTTAAATTATTCAAGGTCAAAGTTAGCATAAATTGACCTTTTTGAGCCCGCTTAGCTATACTAAATCTGTTGTAACTCCGCCCCTATTTCACCTAGGAAGCTCAAATAAAGCTTATTGTACAGGAAATTGAACAAGCCTTCCAGTGATATATAACAAGCTTACCTTTCAATAAAAATATAATTTTCTCACGTGACCTTGACTTTTGACCTTGAATATCTCAAAACATGTCATCACCAAAAATCGTGAAAAAAATATATTTGGTCCCTCATACCATACTCTAAAACATATGAAAAAATCATTCTGGGACTGCAAGGGGATCAGAAGATACAAAATAATATGTGTAACTATGTGACTGATAAAAGCCTCATTACATGAAGTATGACGAGTCAAATGTCCCTTAACACCCCCTACAAAATGTAAAGAAGTTATCCTGGGTATAATTGGTCATGAATGAAATAGGTTAAGCACAGGGAGAACCCTAGCCGTGTGTGCCAAGCGCAGGTCCGGCATATTATTGACCGGCATATTGAATTCAACGCAAAAATGTCAAAGGAAAGTGGGTGATGTGATATATCAAATCACGCTACAATTTCACGAGAAATGAAGTGCAGGGTGGCAACCAACCACCGTGAGGAAATTGGGGAGCTACCATTGAGTAACGTAGCCCGGTGTCGGAAATCTTTTAAAACGGCTGGAGGTTCGACGTTTTAACCCCACGGCACCCCATTGAAGAACTCCGCACCTCTAGGTAAGATTGTGGGAGGGAGACTGGCAGCCGGAAGATAGGCCCAGGCCCTTTTGAGGGCTGTCGAGCCACGAGTTATTATTATTATGAATAAACACTTAATTGCCTTTATCCCTTTGCTTCAGTAGTTAGTAGTTTAAACTTCCAAACAGCGGGTCATATCGAATTATTCAACGAATCTCTTTAAATTTATAAAAAAAAAATCAAGCATTCATTTTTGGTGCGAAAAATATTTTAGGCCATTTTTAAAATCAATTTATATAGCTGTCTGGAATTAAAGGTTTCCAAGTCTTGGAAGAAATATTTCGTCAAATGCTTCTCGCATTCTGATAAATTACCTGCTGTGGTTGGGGATCGATCTTACGACGCCTGTCACACACGTCGAGCACTATATCCACTACACTACAGGTGCCACTAGTACTAAACATGTAGTTTAAGAAATGACAGTCCACTATTTAGGTCCTTTAATTTAACATCTCGTATCCGTATTTCTCAAATCGCACAAAATGATATTGTAAATACCCAGCTGGGATAGTAAGGTGTCTTTCTCCCTCTCTCTCTCTCTCTCTCTCTCTCTCTCTCTCTCTCTCTCTCTCTCTCTCTCAATCAACATATGGACAAAATTTCACTTTTGCCACTTGTGAGATAGAAAAGTCTTGTGCTTGGTCGTCCTTCTTTCTCCAACATTTCTCAGTACTTCGAACTTCTGAACACACGAACGCAGTATTTGCACATGTATGAGTAATTCCCCGCATGTTTCACATAACTTATAGTGAATACAAATACGAGATTTTGTTAAACTAAAGGACCTAAATAGTGGACTGTCACTTTTTAAACTGCATATTTAGTAGTAGTGGCACCTGTGGCTGTATTGTGCTCAACGTGTGTGATGGGTCGTAAGACTTTTCACATGTTGCAGACATTAAATATGTAGCATGCCTACATTGAGTGGAAAGTTAGTGCTTTGAAATAAATCTCTTCTCTGAATTGTATATCTTATTAAAAAAAACAACTATGAGCTCCTGGAAACATTCGTCAAATTCCAAACCGAATTACATTTTGCGAACATTCTGAAACTAAATTATTCAACTTAATTACTAAACTCCATACCCAATGTATCTAAATACCATACTTACCAAAAAAAGTTTTGAAAAAATATGATATGAGACGCGAGTACTTTACCAATACTCTACAACTTTGCTTGTAGCAAATGCTTTGAAACGTGTTGATGACTGCGCAAACTACCACTTATCTATCCGACGAACATATTTTCACTGGAATTTGCAAGAATTGTTACTTTTCGCTAATTGCACATTATTTGCAAAGGTGTTGTTATATTTTATTTGCATAAACTATTCGTAATTATGCCCTTTTATGTTCAAAGTTGACAGCGATTTCGTCCAGGTGGACCACCAGCGAGTGCAGTGTTTCCAACCTCACAACAGTTTCTCTGATCCCAATTTTAACATGCCGAATCGCAAGTATTCTCTTAAATTATTCCTCATACTTGAGTTTTCAGTTTTGTTCTTTATTAACATGTTGGGCGAATATAGTTTCTGACTTCTTGTTATAAACGAGACTGTAAGCCATTCACCACAGGGTTTTTCGCCTAGTAAAGGGATCTGCAGTAGATTTGGCTACTCTCTGCTGGTTCTCCAGAGCTATGTTGTCAAATTGACGATTTCTGGACTTAGAAATCATTCAGGGCGGTCAAGTAACATTTGGAGAAGTGTACATCAAGCAAAAAGGAAAACACTGCTCTACCTTTTTTTAAAATCTAGTATCAAATCAGCAGTGACGTGCGGTGACGTCGACACTAGGGGTAGCAATCAGTGGCGTGCTCAAAGGGTGGTTGGTGTGGCTCATACCCCTCCCCCCTTTAGGGTTCAGTATTCCTAAAAATAGAACGTCAATAACAGAAAAAGATTGCAAAATGATGAATGAGTACCAAAACAAGTACACGTAACCCCCACTCCCATTTGAAAATAAAAAAAATGATTTGACTACTAAGCGACAGATCCTGGGTTCGAATCTCGGCTTGGCCATGGGTATTCTTTGAGTGTGTCCCTTCATCAAATATATTGTATTATCTTCGCGATTAGCCAAAAGTGGCGGAAAAGCGAAGTAAAATAAAGCAAATCAAGCAATCAATCAATGATTTGACTTGATATTTGTTACTTAGCGTCGCTTTTTTTCTCACATTTGGTTAATTACGAAGATGATACGATAAATTAATGAAGGGACAAACTCCAGGTCGGAGTACGAACCCGGAACTCCTGGTGTCCTAGCGCGCTGTGATAACCACTCCCCCCACGGTTGGTTGAGTTGCTGTTTTAAGTTCACTTTATGCACAGAAACAAAACAGGTAACAAAACACTTTTTTGTAGTTTCTTCAATAATATTCATTTGGCTTCTTGAGTTCTGAGATACATTTTTCAAATTATTTCATTATTCACTGCAGAGTACAACACAGGAACAAAAATGCACGCTCATCACGGGTTCGAATCCCGGCCTGGATTGTTCGAGGTCCCTTCATTAATTTCATCACATCATCACATCATCCTCATTTTCGCGGTAACCAAATGTGGCAGAAAAGCGAAGTAAAATAAACCAAACCAACAACAATATGAATGTGCGTTCTCTTGCCCAAATAAATACATCCGTTGGAGGCCAAGAGATTAGTATATTTAAAAAAAACACTACTAAAACGAGAGCGAGAGAGAGCCTGAGCAAATGTTTGTAATTTAATCATTATATATTCCATATTTGAAAAAAAAAATAATTAAGAAAGCATAACATTATTGTGTGCACATAATACGTTTCCATTTCATAAATAATAAAACTACATCCCATATTATACATACATATTCTATAACGTGTAAAATGTTGTGTAAATACAGAGAACATAAGTACTGCAGAAAATTTTCCCTTGTTCTTTAGAGGATTTCCTATCTGTCCTATAAGCAGGCCCGTAGCCAGACAGGGGCCAGGGGGGCTCAGCCCCCTGGAACTGTCATCAGCCCCATATTACATTAGGTAAACTATTTTGCATAATTTGTTTGTAGTGAAGAGTGAAAATGTAGACAACTCACAACTTCAAGGATAAATCCACAGAATATGAACAGTATCTATTACATTTGCTCATTTTGTTTATGAGCAGTAGTAGCTGCAAGTATTTAGAATATTCTCTAGACTTCAGAAAGTTCTTTCATAGGGGAGCTTCTTTATCTGTACCTTCACTGTCCCTGTTGCAACCTCCCGTCTAGACAGAAATCTGTGACTTTGTTGTCATCATGCAAGTTCCCTCCGCATCTGCGTCAAAGGTTAACAACAGCTCCCAAGTTTTGGGAAGGAAGGGGAATTTAATTGCTTCGGCCAGGGGTGGAATATACTGTAGGCACTGTGATTAAATATTGTGCGTTTTTTTGTGTGTGATATACATATCTGTATCATCTAAAATAGTATGGAGGTGTGTAAGGGGTAATTTCAGTATCAGTCAATTAACACTTCAAGAGATGTTTTAAAAGATGTAGAAAAATGTAGTGTTTGTGTAGTATATGATATTTATAAATGAATGAGCGCCCCCCCCCCCACACACACACATAATTTACCTTCATTTAATATTTTTTTTTAAAAAATGGACTTTGTAAACCATTTTGTACTTTACAAAGTCCCCCCCTGATAACCCGTGAGCCCCCCTCGAGATCAATTCTAGCTACGGGCCTGCCTATAGGAGATAGACTGGGGGACCTGAAAGCATGGGCTTTCAACCACTGCAGCGGGGGCGAGGGGGCAAGGGAGAGAGAGAGGCATAAATCTTCTCTTTTCCTTCGGAAACCCGTTTCTACCTGGAACTGCTAAGGCGGAAGAAGAGAAAAGCTAGGCCAGTTTTGTCCGCGGGTCACACCGAGGGACGAGAAGCGCGTGAAAAAGAAAGTGTTGCATATGAACTGTGGCTTTAACAAGACAATAAATATTGTGATTTGAAAATAATTAGAGATGTGAGATTAATTAATCTATCTCTGCTAGACTAGCTACTCCCCAGTGCACGTCACTGCAAATCAGTTATATTTGTATTCTGGCTTTCCAGTACATCGTGTATAATTTGGTTACATGGCCGCTAAACCTGTTCACGGAGGAACTAGTGGTGTACTTTGGCTGTTTGCTGCAGTGGTTCTCTACCTTTGAGAGACCACAGCGCAGTAAATGTATTTCTCACAAGTCGATGCTCTGATCCCAACAATTTCACTCGTAAATACATTTGAATTTTGAATTTGACTTTAATCTTTGGGTGCGTCAGCACTTAGGCTATTTTGCACCTGTCACATTACACGGGGTCCAGCCCCTTATCGTTAGAAATAACAACTCTTAACGTTGCATAACTAAAATCTTAATATATTCTGACTTACGTTAAAAGCTGAGGCTGTAAAGGAGCACTCAGCACACATAAGGACAAAAAACAGGACAACACACAGAATTATACTGGTCATAGGGCCAGTCGCCAGAGCCTCGTTAGTCTGCAAAATGCAGTCCAGGGTGTACTACGTGGAAGGTCACCCCTTACACCCCACTCATAAATATATTTCTGATCTTTAATGTTTATATGGAAATTAATATGCAATAAGAAAGTAATATTTTTTTCCCCACAATTGTCGCATGCGTCACTTCAGATCCAAGAAATGTAATATAAGCTTAGTTCAGCGCTCTCGTGTAAAATAAATACTTCTCCTATATGAAGACATTAGAATGTAGAAACGCTCATGAATGTCGTCGCAGAGCAAGCTGTCCTTTTACCCACAATTGACGCATGTACAGCATGCACCGCATGCGTTCACGAGACGCCTCTGGCATGTTCGTATAACAAAATTCAAGCATTGAAAATCATATCATACTATTAGATTCTATTAAAGACTCATCCAAAACTACTCTACTTATGTGAATATGTTTATACAACATAGATATTTATTTATTTATTATTATTAAACACAACAGGCGAATGCCCAATTACAGTGTTCTACATATCTTGTTTTGAGTTTGTAAATTTACAGTTTGATAAGAAATGTTATTGTGCAGAAATGTAAATAAACATGTCAACCATGTCAACGCTAAATTATATGTGTATACAACAGTTAACAAACAGAGTTATAATAATACATGTTAATTGAAGAGAGTGGAATAAAATATCTATCTATTATCCAAAAAAATAGCCTACATGAATACAATATTTCAATTTTTAAGTACAATGCACAACGTTTTTATCTTTACACTCAGTATTCCAGATCTTTACCACCATGTACAATATATACTAATATAATATATTATAAATTACATACAATATGGAAATAAAATATATAAATATATAAATCAAGGATAGAAGTTATTAACATTAAAGAAATATATTAATTATGTGTGTAATAAATGACCTGTAAATAATTGACACACTAGAAAGTACGTACATGTAATTGAGTATAAACTACGAAAGAAATATATATTTACAAAAATTGCGTTTGTTTACATTGTTGACATTTATTCTTCCATTCCTTGAATAACTTTTTTGAATGTCCCAATAGGCATGTGAAATATGTCTAATTTTGGTTCCCTTTCGGAACATCTGTTGTACAGTTCACACATTCTCCTGGTAGGTGGTTTATTTATAATGTTCGATCTTCTGTTATTCTGGATCGTGTCTTGGAGATAGGGACACGTATGTGTATTTGTTCTAGAACATGTTGCACTTGAATATTAATGTTCATGATTTTGTATAAGAAACAGAGCAATTGCATCTTCCTTCTTTTGCTGAGAGAAGGCAGGTTGTGGTGTTTACAGAAGGAATTGTATGATTCGTATCGGGGATATATGCCTGTTTCTTTATAAGTGGCGTACCTTACGAATTTAGACTGTAGCATTTCTATTTTATGCGTGTACTTTTTGTCCTGATGAACCCATATTTCTCCTGCATATTCTACTTTGCTTCGGACTAAAGCGTTAAATATTATTTTCATTATTTATTTGTTCATAAACTCTTTACTCATTCTAATTGCGTACCCTAGGTTCCTGTGTGCCTCATTTACGACCCTTTCAACATGTGTTGCAAATGTAAGTTTTGAATCAAATGTAACTCCTAGATCTCTCATGTCGTTAACCCTTTTAATTTTGGTGTTATTTATTTTGTAATTTAATTCAATTTGCTTTCTGTTGGGCGAGTATGTCATCGTGCAGCATTTTTCTATGTTCAGATTAAGATCATTTATTTCGCACCATTTTGTTACTGTATTGATTTCATTTTGTAAGGATTTGCAGTCATCAATATTACAAATAGTCCTACCGAATTTTAAGTCATCCGCGTATAAGAGTCTGAACGAGTCACACAGGTACTTTGGTAAGTCATTGATTAGAATTAAAAACAACAGAGGTCCGAGATTCGAACCCTGGGGGACTCCTGAGAAAACTGCGAACTCTTCTGTTAAAATTCCATTATAAGATATGTTCTACTTACGGTCTTTTAGATAAGAAGCAAAGAAATTTAGTGCGGGTTTGGAGAAGTCGTAACACGAGAGTTTACTCAACAAAATATCGTGATTTACTCTATCGAAGGCTTTGGATATATCTGTATAGATGACATCTACTTGCTTTCTTTCTTCTAGATTAGTTGCAACGAAATGACTTAGGAGGGACAGGTTCGTAACAGTGGATCTACCCGGGACGAAGCCGTGTTGGTTTGCAGGTATTACTGGGGATATGTGTGACAACAATCTTTGATAAATAATACTTTCGAAAACTTTTGCGGGCGCAGACAATAAAGATATGGGCCTATGCTCTTCAATGTTACCGGTGCCACTATTTTTGGGTACGGGACGCACTGTAGATGTTTTCCATTTCCTGGGAAATACAGACGTAGCTAGGGAAAGATTGAATATTTTCATTAAGGGTAGGGCTAATAAGCTTGCACAACCTTTTAACACGTAGGGCGGAATGCCGTCAGGGCCACAGGATTTCTTTGGTTTTAACTTTTTTATTGCCTTTTCAACATCTTCAATACTGATTGCGTTTAGTACAAATGCTTCACCTACGTCTATCTTTTCGTGGTCTTCGATTAAATTGCAGTCGTAATTCGCGGGCGTGCTCTTATAGGTGGAAAGGAAATGCTGGACGAAGGCGTTCGCAATTGCCTCGTCATCGTATAGTGTAGTGTCATTGTATTTAAGGGGCATGGGCGTATTTTTCTTTCCTTTATTTTGGACGAAGGACCAAAAGTGTCTAAAATCGAGTTTTATATCATTTTCTGTTTGATATGTAATTCCTGTAAGCTTTTTCAATTTGCCTTTTGGTAATTTGAGGAGAGTTCCAAACTGCACACGATGGAAGTTTGTATTACCAATTCCGAGTTTCCATTTCTTATGGTGGTGGGATTTGCTTTTAATGTTTTTAATTATGCCACTGGTGAATCAACTAGGATATCGTGATGTTATGGATTTCTTTCTGTACGGGACGGTGACTTCGAAAACTTTATCAAGATTTTCGTAAAAGATATCAAGCGCGTCATTTACATTATTTTGATTGGATATTTCTTCCCAGTTGATGGTAGCAATTTCACGGTACATTACTTGAAAGTTTGCTTTTTGGAAATTACGCATGCTAATTGTTTTCTCTTTATTTGCTTTAACATGTTTCGAAACAAAGAATTCGATGCTAAGTTGGGGGTGATGTTCATCCTCCGGTACTAACGTTTCAGTTTCTTTACAGACCGACACGTTTTGGATGTTAGTCAGAACTAAATCTAGTGTTTTGTACTGGTGTTTAACACATTGTTTACACTACTTAAATTATAGTAAGACATAAAGTTGGAGAGAGTTTTAGATTTTTGACTTCGCTGAAATCATAATTAGAACCTGTTACTTCCGGCAAGTTAAAATCACCTACGAGGAGTATGCGTGAACTGGGAAGGCATACAGAATAAATCGCTTCATAAAACGCTTCATAAATTGAAATAGTACACAAGGGTGGGAAATATACTATGCATATAAACAGAGACATAATATCGTTAATTACAGTTTTTCCGGGGACACATTCAATTGGTAGGTCAGCTAATTCTATGGTGGTTGATCTGAATTTGTTTTGTATTCCTAAAATAACCCCCCTCCATCCTTTTTGCCCAAGGTTTTAATTTTCCGGTCACATCTAATTACGTCATATCTGTCATGAAACAGTTCACTGTCCCTGATGCCAGGTACCAGCCAGCTTTCGACTACAGCCACTGCAGCATATTTGTTGGCAAAAAGAAGATAACAGTCGGAAAGAACCGCCCATTCAAAAAAGCCAGCTTTATTGAAAACACTGTTTTTGTCTAGCTAGCTACGAATTTCATCTTGAAAATTGTACTTTATATTTAGAAATTATTGTCTATTTTACAGTAGGGAAATAAACTAAAACCATGAATCAGGAAAGATACTGCCAACTCCTGTATTTTCATTAATTTGAGACACTTTTGTGAAAAAAGCCGGAAAAAAACAACCAATAAAGCCGTGGAAAAAAACTCCAGTATTTTTCCAAAGCCAGTTTTTCCAACCTCTTCCAACTCTAATACTAATACAAACTTTAATTTATTGATAGGGTTTACAAAATTTCCTGAAAATGTCAGTAACGCAGTATTAGGTAATTTTCTTATTTCACAGTAGATCACTAATGCAATACATATTTTCTTTCAGACAATCCCAAATGTAAAGAGAGATTGATTTGATGCATGGATTTCAATATAAAACTACCAGTTGCACGTTACGCAATGAATGAGTCAATCCACACTGGAGATGCCGAAAATTGAGGATAGTTGTGCTGGAGAAGAAATTGAACAAATGAAATCAAACCTGAGGAAGTGTGTGAGCCAGAAGTCTCTCTTGTGTGAAATCCGATTTAATTAAGTCCAACGAAAACACCACAAAGCAGCGAACATGCAGTGATCACAACCATGACATACAAAATAGATGAAGTTAAATGGGATATCAAATATAATGTAAGGAATGACATGGTGTTTTGCAGTATCTTCATGTTAGTGTGCCTTTTTCAAATATCTGTCTCTTCTTTTTTAAAATTTCAACCCAATACAATGGGCCCGTTCCGAAAGTCGCACGAGTTTAAAGCGTTAAAGGAGTTATGGTAATTGGCTGTCCCATAAGTGCTTCCGTGCGTTTCGTGAGTTTCATTATGCTGTCCCAAAAGTCGCATTTCGTGCAAGAACGAGATTCACTAAACGCACGGGCCAAGAGGCTAGTTTGTTCAGTCAGTTCAGTGAGAATCGTCTGCTCTTTGCAGACAAAGCCTGTGCAAGGCGCTGTACCAGTGCTGATGGATTCAAACTGCACTAGTTCGGAAAATGTATTATAATTTTAACAGACTGATATGAAGCAACATGCACAAGATGAGTATGCCTTGACCGTTCTTAGAATGTGATTAAAATGAATAACAGTGTCCACAGTAGAGTTTATTTTTGCCATAATGACATTCCTTCCACTGACGCTATGCGGAAACTTTCTCTAAACAAAACGCTGCACCTGCGCTTTCGCCTAGAGCGTCCCTTAAGAGCCCGTATCACCGCTGGTGACGATACCTAAAAAATAGGTTCTTGCGTCGTCGACCTTCTGTGCTCGAACAGTCAAGTGTGTGGCGTTTAAATTTTACTGAGTTAAAGATCGAATATGAAATTAGTTATGTCGCGAAGCCTTTTTTTAAATACATTATCTATTACGAAGTTTTCCTTATCTCAATTTCGTAAAATTCACTTGCTCGCCAATTGTATGTAATAACTTAAATCAATATTTTAAAGCACAAGAAAGCTTCAACTGTTCTTCTACAGCAAAGAAATGAAACTGATCTTACATAATTTTCTTTAGAATGTCTGTCGTTTTTCGACGTACAGAGCAATGTATGTAAATTTTAACTTCGACTTTTCTCAGCTGGTCGCGCTAGCCGTTTCCCCCTCTGTACCGCTCGCGCTCAACCCCCCCCCCCTCCACACTCCTCCGCCGTCCCTTTTTTCTTTCACAATCGGCCAGTCTTCCAAGAAAACCGCATGCTGAGAGCTAGGAAAAGAAAAAAGAAGGCAGGGAAAAGTTTTGGGGTAGAATCAATGGTTTGGGCGATGCTTGTAAACAGTTCTTCACTACGCGATATCCATGACAACAGTGAAGGACGGGGGATTTCCCCAGTATATTGTTCACAAATGAGAAGGGCTGGTTGCACAGACTGAAGTACACCTTTACAAAAGGTTTGCCTACAAAAGAAAAATTGTGCCAAATTATAACTTTTTTTTGTGAGAACACGGAAGTCCATTACCAAGGGATTTTTTTAGGGGAAAGGTGACTGTAGCCAAAGTTTTTAGGTAAATATTGTGTAAATTCTATCTGGTGGTGGATTATCAACCAGCCACGCAAATGAATGACTTTTTAGCTGTCGATCATAAATAAGTTCAATGAACGTTCATTGTCAGTTTGAGATATTTCTGAGGGTCAATGGTAAAAAATACTTGATGATCTGTTATGGAAATAGTGCTATTTTTAAATATTTTGAACGTCCGTTCAATTTAATTTTGAATTTGACTCCTTTCATGATTTGAAAGTAGGGGGATAAAATATATTTACTTAATACTTTACTGCGTTATTTTATCACCAATTACACACACACACACACACACACACACATATATATATATATATATATATATATATACAGGGTGTCATTTTAATGGCGCCCACGGACCACGGAAACGTATAGAGGACATCAAAACAAACAACTTTTTTCAGAAACATTTTTCTCGTTGGAGCGTCGTTTCGACGCTACAGTCGTTCAAAAAAGCCCGTTTTGCCGCCTGAATGCTGGCAACCACACACAACATTAGATTGCATTTGTGACGTCATATCCCGCCGTGAAGCGATGCGTTACAGGGTTGCCAGGAACACTCATATACTGTGAAAAATTACATAGCTACAATCAGCCACATTATGTACCGTAAAACAAAACGAGAAACCACGTTCTGTAACCTAACAGGAAGTAAGCAAACGATACGAAAAATGGTAGAAAGAAAATAGAATTCAAGTGGAAGTGGTCATATCGAATTTTGTATCAGCTTGCATGTCAAATATTTGCAAATCTAGTTACCAAGTTGGCATCTACAATTTAGTCTATCCACTTCGTCGTTCTGATACTAGTTGTCTGTGACACACTGAACAGATGACAAAATAGAAATGAAAGAACTCAAAATTCCAAAGGTAAGGAACACATAATATAATGTATATTCAGGGCATTATGAGGCAAGTGACAAAAATGGTTGAAAATACAGGGATATAAATAGTAGTAAAACAAACTCTCCGACGACTGTGTTTATCTATGCACCGGATACACATGTAATAGTTTGCAACTCTGAACAGGGCAGTATATTCGCTACTGATTCATCATTAGATTGTTACTGTGGTTCTACTACGTGTTTTAGCCGTAATGTAACAACTTGAACCTCGGATACTTCCGTTATCAGCACAAAGTACTACAAGGTATCTGGACACAAACCTGTAGATATCAACCTTGCAACGAGATTTGCAAATATAATTGACATGTAGCTGGGCGTAAACAGCCACATGTAAGTTGTAAGTACAATAAAAGTTATTGTTGTTGATATTTGACATGTAGGCTGAGACAAAATCCGATATTGACTCTTCATTTTGAATACGTTTTTACCATTTCTCATATCGTTGGTTCACTTCCCCCTTCCCCTGAGATGACTGCTGATCTTCTGGGTGGTAGGCTATGATGTTCGGTTTACTGGACGCGTTTCTCGCTTCGTTTTACAACTAATAATGTGGTTAGTAGTTTGTCATTTTTCACAAAATTTGTGTGTTCCTTGCAACCCTACCGTGCGCTGTTTCGCCGCAGGAAATGACGCCACAGATACGATCAAATGTTGTGTTGGGTTGCCAGCATCCAGGCGGCAAGACGGTCTTTTTTGAACGGCTGTAGCATCGAATTGACGCACCAACGTGAAAAATGTTACTGAGAAAAGCTGTTTGTTTTGATGTCCTCTACACGAATCTGTGGTCCGTGGGCGCCATTAAAATGACACCCTGTATATACACAAAGAAATCACAACATAAGATAGTTCTGTGTCATCATATACAAAAATACTTGTAGGCATAGGTCTTATGTAAAATAAAATACATTAATTATATGTTGTTTTTTCTTTTCCAAAGACATTATTTAGTGGAATAATATTACAGACTTACTATTGATAATGACCATACAAAACACACCATAAAAATTTCATTCACTTTCAACTTTCTGGGGCCGGCCACCGTGGGGGAGTGGTTAGCACATCGCGCTACGACGCCAGGGGTCCCGGGTTCGAATTCCGGCTTGGCCGCGGATGTTTGTGAGTGTCCATTCATCAATTTCATCCCCATCTTCGCAAATTGGCCAAAATTGGCACAAAAAGCGAAGTAAAATAAAGCAAATCAATCAACTTTCTGGATATACGACAAATAACACTATTTCTGTATAAGGAATTTTAGGCGTGCTCAGGTCCTCCGATTAAGGGGAGCAAGGGCCTTGATAAAAGTTTAGCTGACGAAATAAAGCCCTCATTCCATCTCACTGTTTTATTACATTGATGGGAACAAAACAGGGTCGTGTGTGTCCCGACCCACCTAAAATCACTTTATTAGATGAATTTCAACTTCAGTGGCACCATTGTTCTCTGCTGGCGCTTTATTTTCAATCTCTGTCGTTCAAAGACTAATGTACGTATAAACGTGGTTTAGTACCGCAAATTCAAAAGAACTACACATAATTTATTCATGTGCAATATATGGGCAATTTATTCTGCAGACATATACAGATAATACAACTAAAGAATAAAATATGTGGAGGTGTTAATAAGAAATTTGCTAGTGGGAGAGTCCAATTACATAGGAAGTAATACACTACCCTTTCCTTGCGTAGTTACTTGGAACTTTCGTAGGTTTGAAAATAGTATTAACTTTTATTTCTATAAAAGCATAATGTTGTTTAAGAAGGGTTTTTAGATTCCTCTGCACTAAATTTCTAAGTGAGACTATTAAGGGGCAACTTCTCCCTTCCCCCCCATTTACTCACCGTATGCAAAGAGTGTGAATACTTTTTTGCTGAAATGGGAAAATGAACCACAGCAAGAAACTAATAAAATACGTCTGTTTTTATGAACAGCTGCAGAATTATCTACAAACTTATTGAAATTCACAGTTTTGCTAGCTTGTACTCATTGGACGAAATACATACAGCCAGGGACGACGCTACAAGGAGGTTAGGGGGGGGGGATGAGACCCTCACAACAGATCTAAGCTCCCTTTAGCCCCAGATTTTTATAGTACGGTAGACTCCTTTCGATCGAAAATAAAAGAACTAGAAGCTATCTTACGTAATATTTTCCATTATAAAACTTAATTTAAGGCAAGGCCATTGCAATGTCCAAGTACATTTCCTGCTTTTATAAGATCGCAAGATTATTACAACGTGTTGTACGTAAAATCGTGGTTGGAGGTAGCAGCTGCAGATCTGCATGGATCAACAACGGACATTGATTATTTAATACGTACTAAGTGATTGTTAAATCACAAGTCTCCAAACTTGCCAAAAAAAAAATTGCAGATACTCTGCTGCCTATCTGGTAGGTGGATGTGTTCAGTGGCTGTGGGATTGCTGTTTGATTATTGGAGGGTCAAACGATGATGATAATAATGCCTACGAAGCTAAATGTTAACAATTATTATCCTATGTAAATCATATCACTATTTTTGGAACGAGTGTTAAAAAATATTTTTTATAAGTTGGAGGATGTTACCAATTCTATTGCGAAGGTAACACTGAGAGAACAAACATATTTTCAGTGCAAATTCACCTACACTATGAGACAAAAGCATTGACTATCAATATCATTGACATAAATCAACGGATACAGTTCCAGCTCTCGCACTGAGCAGTTGTGATTAGTAGTGAATATAACAACCAATAGTTTTATGTGTGTTTCACATCTGATTCTTCTCCATGCAATAGTAATTGGTCACTCGGCATAAATTATTTTCCAACGTCATAAATAATAATTTATTAACATGTAGAGCTAGGCTTTCAAGGAATAAAACTGCCCAAGCTTGCTGATTTTTGCACTGAATTGCAATGTTTAGTTGCACAAAGACTAATCGGGACAAAACCTACAGCCTTTAGTGGAATTCGAGCCACTTAATTAAATGTGCCTAACCGTGGATCGAATTCGTGACCCCTCGATTACAAAGCATCATTATTACCGCTAACCGAGGAGGGGTGGTTCACTTATAATCTTTCTAATTCTTAACATTTAAGAGTTAGGTAGTTTCTGTAGTCTTTTAATTCCTTAATGTCGTATTTTTGCCTCTCGGATGTTTTCAATAACGATGTAACGATGAAAGGATTGAGAAAACATCGCTGACAATTATGTTCATTGCAAATACTCGAATGAGAAATTACAATCAGGAAAGCTGCCCCGTGGGGGAGTGGTTAGCACATCGCGCTACGACGCCAGACGTCCTGGGTTCAAACCCCAGCTTGGGTTGGGTGTCCCTTCATCAATTTCATCATATCATCACTCATCCCCCATCTTCGCAATTAGCCAAAAGTGACAGAAAAGCAGAAAAGCAATATAAAGTAAACTAAATCAATCAATTACTACAAACCGGAAAATAAACTTGACGGTTCTTGAGATGTTGAACGTCCTCCAACTTTCAAAAATTCATTTTTCACACCTATTCCGGAAATTGGAAACACCATTTGTAGAGGATAATGATTGTACACATTTAACTCTATATATAACCTATAGAACCAAATAACAATCTCACAGTCACTGAATAAATCCACCTACCAGGTAGGCAGCAAAATATCATGTCAATATCGTGACAAATTTGGCGACTTATGATTTAACAATTTCTTAGTATCAAATGATCAGTGGTCATTGTTGATCCAGGCAGATAAGCAGTTGCCCTGCCCTTTCACGATTTTAGAACACATCGTAATAAGGTAACATCTTCCTGAAGTAGAAAATGTACTTGAGCATTGTATAATGAACTTTTATGAAAGTTTTGTCGAAATGCGTCTACTGTACAATAAAACAATATTATACTCTAAAAGGAAATGGCGCAACCACAAGGAGACGGCATTGCCCTTTTTGCCTTTTTCCAACCTTGGACGGAAATCAATTATAGGGGGGGGGGGGCATACATTGAAGTAAACGAAAGCAAGACTAGCAGAATCTACTAGTAGCAGGACAAAAGGGTACTCAAGACGGAATTAGTTTTCACGTCCATCTTGCATTATTTCTTACAGACGGCCAGGATCACCTGCAGGGGGCACAGAGGGGCAATTGTCCCCTCGACTTTAAATTTTATACAAATAAAAATACATTTCGTAAAATTTTCTTTCTCGCTTCGCTCGCGGTACCTGCTTTTCTTGCAGTCTTGTCAACTTCCGAACCGTAGCTAGGAAGTAGCGGGAGTTGGTCCTTGGAGCCGAACAATCCGATTGAGAAATATTGTAAAAGAGAATACCATGTGCCCTATTAAATCAATACTGTTTTCAACTTTCAAAAATTTGGATCGAAAAATTTTCTTGCTCGCTTCGCTCGCAGTTTGCCTGTTGCTGCTATAACAGTTTGGTTTGGAGGAATACAAGCGCTCACATTTCAGAGACAATTTATATAATTTTTGCTATTGGTTTGTTAAGGGGCGGATGAATAGATTACGTAATGTATTTAAATAATATGTTAATACCTAGGTATATATATATATATATATATATATATATATATATATATACTGTATATATAATATACACACGCGCGCACTAATACACACACATATATATATCACATCAGAGCAAAGAACTAAAACAGTGAGATAAAATGAGTTTTTCTTTCCCGATCTGATTTAATTTTCAAGGTTTTTGCCCTCCCCCCTTATCAGAGGGTCTGCGCACGCCTATGATGTTGGTACCTTCTTCTAATAATAAAAACAAGTTAAAATAACAGTAATATTAAATTAATAATATTAAAAAATTAATTAATATTGTTATCACATGAATGGGAAAAGACGGCATAAGAATAGGAATATTACAGCACGTTTTCATTATCTAGCTCATGAATAGTTAAGATCGCTTCAATTTGTATAAAAACAACTGCCCTGGCAAAGGTGATTGTGAAACAGATAAGGAATTGAATATTTATTGAATAACGAAAAAAGATGTTAGATCCATTTGACGAAAAGTAAAGCTCTTAATTTAATATTTAAGCATATTACTTAGGTAGTGGTGTGCATAAATCTTCTTTGATACAGTCATCCAAAGTTGTATGATCCTTCCCTTACAATAAGTTTGACGGAAATACACGTCTCTCGATTATACGACAGATGCTAAACAAAACAAGCATATTTACATAATTTAATTTTAGTACTTCGTAAGTCTCTCGTGGAAGATTCGGACTCCCTGGACACCCCGCTTCCCCTAAATAGTCATTGGCTCTATTACATGTAAGTTGTATTGCGACATTCGTCAATGTGTGTTTTTCTTCTTTCAGACACTCGGAAAAGCGTTGTCTTGTCACAGAAACCCTCTCGGAGGTATAAACGTGCGGGCTCAAAAGAAAGGTCTGTTATGGTCCGAGTCTGACCTGCCAGGCGGGGTGGGGGTGGGGGGTTAGTAGGGACAGGGAACCTTGTCTTCTGTTTCTTTCGACAGAGCAACCCTCCCACCAGTAAAGTCTCAATAGGTCTCCCCTGCAATGGATTTGCGTTCGAAGGGGGAAATGGAATCAATATTGGTAAGACTAGGAAGAAAATTTGACATCTGTCCGGTGCTTTTTTCGAGTGACGCTGATACGGGCTCTTAGTTTCACCAGGTTCACGAGCCCAGTTATTTTCGTTGAATGCGTTCGTTTCGTTAAGACTTTCGGAACACACCTTATGTTTTATAGACCACTGTTGTGCACTAGGCCAGTACTCTTAATTGCTGCAAAGAAGACTTCTTCATACGATTCCTTATTTGAGTGACTTCAAACAAAATAAAATTAAAAAAAATCATTGCATTAATGCACTGGTGGCGTTCTAACTGTTCACTCCCAAAACCCGTATACACTGGTACGGAACTGCAACGGCAGATAATAACATTCCAACGTGTTAAACCGCGACAATTGGACCACACTCCTCCTCAAGCAGTATTATTATTATTTCCTCTCTGTGATCGGCGACAGTCGGTTGCCTTTGTTGTACATTTACAAACGATGCCGGCTTCCACAACAATAACAAGTACATATACTGCCACTAGACGATAAGCTGCGCGGCTTTTTCTTTTGCTATGAACCAGGGCCGGCGCTAGTCATTTTGCCTCCCTGGGCGGTGGCGGCAGATACCGCTCCATTTCGACCCCCCCCCCCCTTGCCCCGTCATTACGCAGCAACGGGAAATTGAAAATCAATATATTCCTAAGTAAAACATCAAAATATATAATAAATAATGAGACTTCTTATGCTATATCAATACTATTAAGCGCAAAAGAATGTCTCGCTCGACCACAGTTTTCAATAGGCTTATTTTTTTCTTCTCTTCAAATTTTGCCGCCCTGAAAATTTGCCGCTCTGGGCGGTGCCACGGTTCGCCCTCCCCTTCCGCCGGCCCTGCTATGAACTTGGTCACCCATCAAAGCATGGCAATTTTAACACAGAAAACAATATGCATCGCATTAAGCAGCAAAAATGACAGCCTCCTCTATGCAATTTCTGCAAGAATACGTGCCGGAGCCAAGAGTTGAAATGCTGTTGGAGCCACATAATTTATTTATTTTGAAAAATTGCAAAATTATGGAATATGAACAATTTATGAATCAAACCTGTTGAAATATGTAAAATTAAGTATATTTTCCTTAAATATGTAAAAGTAAGTATTTATTAAAGTTAGAAATATGGAAAAATATTGACAATAAAATGTACCTTAAATCACTACAAACATTACTATTCGCAAAGATATCACAAAATTTCAGCGATATTTCGTCAAACTAAAAGTATGTACTTACCTATAAATCCTAGCCCTGATTATAACCAGTAGATAACATTGAACACAGCTATGGGTTCGGTAAATTGTCTACAGTTCAGAAAAAAACTGGGAACTTACCTCCAGTTAATCAAAAGAGAGTAGTTCCTCAATTCCTAATAAATCCTCGGTGTCAGTGTCGGTGTCGGTGGAATCTGACCCTACATGGATGACGAGATGGGCAGCCGCCTCCTCGTAGTCGTCTATTAATGCCTCACGTTCCATGTACTCACGTACCAATTGTTCTGCATGACGACATGTTGACGCCCATTCTTCGGTCGTGACTTTTTCAAATTTTTGTGCCGCAAGCGTCATGACGTCGTCCAAGACGTCGTCGCTCTTTACAAGAGCCCAGATTTTTTCTATGGGATTTAATTCAGGATGATATGGTGGGAGTCTTAAAACGGAATGGCCATGTTCATTTAACAATGAGTCCACTTTATATGTTACATGTTTCGCTTTATGTACTTTAATTATGTCATATAACTCAGGCTTCGTCATATCAGGTGTAAAGGGAATGCCTCTTTCTTGGAGCCAACTCTGCATGTCTTCCTTTAACGAGCAGAGAGTAGGAGCAGGATTTATTTGTGCATTGTGGTAAGAAGCGTTGTCAAGAATCACCACAGAACTGGGCGGCAGATTTGGAATTAATTTCTCACTGAGCCATTTCATAAAGTTATCGCTATTCATGTCATCGTGGTAGTCTCCTGACTTGGTATTTGATTTGAATAAGAGTAGGGCATTGGGGACAAATCCATTCTTGCCTCCTGTGTGAACTATTACCAGGCGCCGTCCTTTAGACAAAGGAATCCGAAGCCCTCTTCCAGAGTCATCCGACCAAGAAAGCGATGTGGTGTGGGTGCTGTGCAAATAAGTCTCGTCTATGTATGTTATTGGTCGGTCTTGTTGTCTGTAGTGCATTATTTGCCTCAAAAATCTTGTTCTTTTAAGGCGAATATCTTGCATTTCTGTCAGAATGGTTCTATTGTTTTGTGTCTTCCTCCACCTAAATCCCATCTTTCGCAGCAAACGTCGCAAACTCTCTTGACTTCCCACAAAATTTATGTCCGCCTGTAATTTGACATGCAATTTTTTTTTCAATGTCTTCACTTCATTTTCACGCAGAGCGTAGTCGTATATGCTCCTACGGATAACGTTTTCCGAAAGCGTCCACTGACGATTTGGTCGCTGGTCTTTGTCGTCCTTTCCCGGGTTTGTGGAATGATGTGGAGGAGCCTTCTGACATCTTAAGAGATTGTCTTTCCTTCATGATAGCCCTGATTGTTCGTTCAGGAACTCCAGTCGCAGCCGCTGCTCTCTTGCCAAAATGCTTTATTGGGATGCTAACACCTTGACTGGCTTCCTCCTTCATGAACTCGTGCACGTTGCTTAGGATTTCCCGAGCTTGGCCATGCAAAGTTTTTGATTTCAACTTTGACAGGACTGGAGCCATTATGGAATTTAATGTTCATTACCAAACACACACTTTCACATACACACACGCAATACACGCATACAACGTCAAACCGGTCAAATACTTAGTATAAAATAAAAATATGGTGCTTCCAATCCAACAAAACTCACCGTCTCTATACCTGCCTTTCCCCTTCCGTGACAGAAATAGTGCTTCATTATTACAGTTGGCAACACTAGTTACTAGCTAGCCAATGAACATGCACTGCGTAAAAGAAGCAACCACTACGCCGTGCTATATTGCCATATTACCGTCCCTGCCGAACGGTCTGAACCGCGAGCTGGAGCGCTATTCAATTCAGGCCCGTAGCCAGGAATTCTTAGTAGGGGGGGCGAAGTCAATCCTAGAGGGGGCAAATTTTTAATATATTGTGTTGCATTGACAGATATAGCAAGGTACAGAGAGGCACTTGGCCCCCTTCCCCAAAAGTGATAAGCAACAGGAAAGGGATTATATCTTGAAACTCCAACGAACAATAAAAGTTCGAGCAACATCAAATAACAATATTTCGATAATAACCTTTCGACTACCAAAGTATACAAAGATAAAGTTTAACATAAATAGGGACTGTATCTACTTGATATTTCCAGGTTGATAATGTTAATAGACGATTAATATGTACCTTTGGGCTTCTCTGCAGAACTGATTAAGGAAGTCCTTTATAAATCGTGCTTCATAATGTTTCCCTCTATTTTCCAGTATGCAAGATTTTTACGCACAAAGGAATCTAACGAGAATCCAACAACACCATTGTCTTGTGTTATGCAAGAAAAATTGAATTAATTAAGTAATAATGGTTACATATTATCTAGACTTTGATGAATTGTGTAAAAATTTGTAATACATTTTTTGTAGGCCTACTTGCTAAAACATTGAAACATGGGTCTCTTACTCCACCACGGATTCTATTTGCTTCAAATGAAAGACTCTTGCATCACTACAGACAATGTTTGCCTACTGGTTACGTTAACCATTTTGCAAAATATTGTGTTGTTGAAATACATGTGTTTTACACCCGAAAAATAAATAGGAATCCCTTGATTGATCAATGACTTCTTGGATTACAGTGTCATCATTAATATTTCATATCAAGTTTTATAGAGGGAAATGTAGGCTATCCTCTTTAGATTATGAAAAATACCTTCCTTAATGACTATGGTACGAAACTGAACGATATGAGGCCTCCTTTGCCTTACCCCATTTCCGCGGCACGAGTTCTCTGGGCCGCTTATCTCCACCACTTTTTGAGCAGAAGCGTGCAAACCCTAAATATCAGGGTTTTTTTTAATGCTGATACTGATTTCTGCTAGTCACAGAATGGCTTAAGATATATGAATAAAATTAGGAGAATCCACTCCTTAGCAGAAGAGTTGACATAATTATTTGTCAAAAAATTAGGTTGTGCCTGAGGTATTTTAACAGACGTCTGCTACAGACATGTAATTTGAGAGTTCAATCGTATTTATTTCACTGCAGCTCCTTTCTACTTGTCATTTTCTTGAACATATATTCATATGGTCCTGCCTGATAACACAGACAACTTTCACACTGTGTACAGGACATCAAGGCAAGCAACCCTTCTCAGTCACTATTTACTTGTCTAATTCTACTTTCGATGTTACAAGCAATCGAAATATGGCATCTTCTGTCCTTAATGTATGCAATCCCATTGATAGCTTCGCAGTTGCAAATGGCATTTATTTTTACTGCCGTTTAGAATTCTGAGAGTAATATATAACATGCTATGGAAACGATATCATGCAAACAGTAAGGGTTAAAACTTAACTTTTCCTTTATAAAATGGATATCATAACACACACCTATGTTGCTTATCATATGTATTATTTGATGCATTTGCATAGTATCAAACTACACATTTTATTGCTTTCTAACCGAAATAATAAATGTGAAACACTATCACATTTTCATCGTGTTTGATAATAATTTGAGTCAGTAAGCTGTCCTACATCTTTCACTAGCCGACCTCCATGTTAGGATGGTTACATAACAGACTACGAAGCCAGGGGTTCCAGGTTCAAGCCTGGGAATGAATGTTCTTTGTGAGCAGAGGTGAAGTACCAGGACAAACGTGCCAATATTATTATAGTGGTGGTAGTGGTAGTAATAAGAGTAGCATTAAAATATGTTATTATTTTCATAAATCATGCAAACGGGGGTAGAAGTCGGTGCTAAAGCATTTGTGTTTGAACAAATGATTTGAAATATTTTTCCAACACGTTCAATTTCATATTAGCTAATAATGGAAAACAAGCACACAAACTGTATTTTTGAAAGACAGAACATGCATAATGAACATTATTCTTTTTGTACATATAACATGTATAACTTTCATGTACAACATATATTTTACACATATGCAACATGGAGCAACGTAAAATAAGAAAATACATATGCAACATGTTAATGCTAAATTGTGTACGTATTCAAAGTTTCTTTAATATATATATATTATTTAAATACATTACATGATCAATTCCTCCGCCACATTGTCTCTTAAATGGCATGCATTTAACCAGCTACAATCTGAAGTATATATCTGGCCTTACTTCTCTCTCGGGTAATTTAGAATGCATTACAGAAAAGAATCGTATTGGGTCCGAAGCGAGCAGGAAAACTCTTTAGATCCAAATATTTGCAAACTGAAAACAATATTTATTTAATATGGTGCATATAATATCACGAACGCCATGGCATTCTCTTTATTTTTATTTTTTTCATTTAGATTGTTTTGGCTCCCAGGGCTGACTTCCGCTGCCCCCTAGCTATGGCCATGATAGACATTTTACTTGCGAGCGAAGCGAGCAAGAACATTTTACGAAATGTATTTTTATTTGTATGAAATTTGAAATCGAGGGTGCAATTTCCCCTCTGTGCCCCCTGCAAGTGCCCTTAGCCATCTGGAAGAAAAGTGCAAGAAACACTTGAAAATTAATTCCATCTCGAGTATCCATTTGTCCTTCTGTTCTTAGATTCTGCTAGTCATGTTTCTTTACTACAATGTTTGCCCCCCCCCCCTAGATTGGACTTCCGTCCAAGATTGAGGGGACAATGCCCCTGTGCTTGCAGCACTGTTTGTGAGTGTCTCTTCATCAATTTCACGTCATCACTCATTGTCAAGATTAGCTAGATGTGGCAGAAAAGCAACGCCAAGTAACAAAAATTAAATATCCACTCCCTCTCTCTATCACATGAATTGCTTTTACCAAAAGGTAGATCGGAAATAAAAAAATATGCAGTTCAAACTTTATAGCAACACACCCAAGAAAAACATCCAAACTCATTAGGCACCTTTAATACAAGACTACTCAAAATGTCACAACTGTTCCAGATACTGAAAAATGCGAAATCATTCCCCGAAGTATGAAACTGGAAGGGAATCCCCCCCCCATCCTGATACGACATTATACGGAATCCTACACACCTTCATAAATCACAAAATCAATCAATGTATTTGTTATGTTGCTAGAGTAATACAGAATATAATTGTAAAGATTAGTGAGAATTCCAGGTAGGAATGTGTTCTGCATTCTTCACAGGGGGGGCAAGGCAGGCTCTCAGGGGGGGCAGTTGCCCCCCCTGCCCCCCCTCTAGCTACGGGCCTGATTCAATTGCTTTCAATTATGTTTGCGCGAGTGTGTCCAGGAATGGAATGACAATATGGCAACAATAGCGAAGGTTGGCGAGCAGGGTAGAACACGTGATGCTAAGAGAGCGGGAGACGAAACGAAAATTGGTATCTACGCAACGGCAAATATATGTGTGTTGTACTCTAACTTTTACCTTTTGTTCATTTTGAAAAGAGAAAATAAATCAATATTCAATCAATCACTCAATATGTTTATTCATCATTTAGCATTACAATAATGCAATAGATATCGTCATTTGTACAAATATAAAACAAAATATAAGAATAGTATAAACATACAAATATAAGACAATACAAGAATAGTATAAACATACAATTATAAGTCATGATACAAGAATAGCATACATATATAAATATAAAACTCAATACCAGAATAGCTTAAACAAGCCTACATAAATAATAAATATATAGAGTGAGTATGAAGAGGACAGTATTACATGTATTAAGAGTTCTAGAAATTTAAATCATCTTTTGAGTGCAGAATAAATTCAACTATTGAGTAGAAAACCTTTTCTCTTAGCCAGTCTTGTGGCACCCTTCTAAATTTTTCAAGAGGTGCACAGTAAGATGTCCCTGGCATCTGGTTGAAGAGTTTTATTCCCTTGTGCTTGTAATTATTTTGTAATTTGCTTAGCCTGGTTGATGGTGTGTCCAACTTATAACTGAATCATGTGTTGTATCTGTGTATAGAGTCTCTTATGTTGAATTTATGACTATTTTCTTTGATAAACATTAGGCAGCTAAAAATGTATAGGCATGGAACAGTCATTATTTTATATTGCTTGAAAAGAGGTTTGCATGAAACAGATTGGTTGAATTTTCCAGCCATATTTCTTACTGCTTTGATTCTGCCAAATGAATACATTGCCAGCATTTGATGAGTTTCCCCATATGTTAAATGGCTATGAAAAAAGGCATAATAAGATTGTACCAATAACTTTTCACTTACGCAGAATCTAAGTTTATTTAATAAGAAGATTACTCTGGCCAGTTTGCAGCATAATTTGTTTGTTTTCACATCCCACGATAATTTTGAATTTAGATATATACCAAGATGCTTTACTGAGGCACATTCAATGTCGTTATTTAAGGTGAATATTATTTTCTCTGTTTTGTTTTGATTAATAGTCAATTGATTAGTTTCAAACCAGAAAGTGGACTTCTCTTCTACTTCTTTGTCCAGTTCTTCAAGTATGCATTTATTATTACCAATTCGCGATTAAAATTAACCGATATGCCATCTGGTGGGACTTTCAGGGACTAGTCTAAATAGGATACGTTGTGTTGAAGTCGTTTAAAGCATGGGGAATATGCGAAAGAGTAAGGTCTACTGTTCAGGTTTTTTTGTGCTGTAAATCGTTTTATGCTAAATCAGGGAAAACGTAATTTATTGACAGAAGATTCTGGCATGGGGAATGACACTGTAATCCGGCAAGGAAATTACAAAGAATGCACGAGTCTGCTCACTTTATTTTTCGAGAGATAAATATTATATTGCCATGAAAGTAAAATTTTAAATTGTACTTTATAAACAAAACGTTTTTCTTTTTCGAAAAGTCATGAAGCGTCTTTCCACGGGCGTGGTCTTACCCAATGCATCCATGTATTATGTATGTGTGAAATTTGGAACAGGTGCAAGTCGAGGGAAGATGAAAATAGTTTGAGAATGAATTAATGTCAAATGTAACCAGAAAATGAAAATGGACATGCTAATGTTGCTCTTTCATTCGGTACGATGTCCTTTTTTTAGTGAGGATAGCCTGGTCATGAAATCGGAATATTATCGAGAAAGAACTGCAACGATATGTTCGCAATTTTCTCCTCCCAGCTTTTCAAGTATAGGTCAATTTCAAATTCTTTATTTTCAAATAATTTCCGAGAACCCCAGTTCCAACATGAGGTGCAGATGATGCAGCACAACTTTGAACAACCAGTGCGTATACATTAGTTTCGTCTGCGTTTTCTGTTATATTTTTGCCTATCGTAATTAAATGCTTCGTTCTCATCACAGCTTCACCTTCGTTATAGTTCCTGGAATTCACATCGCATTCACAATATTTAAAAATATCGTGTAATTTAAACATTTTTACCATGCAGCCATTAAAACATGCTGCCGTTTCGTACTACTGCTGGATGTAAACAAAGATTTATCCTACATAGAGCGGCCATATTGGAAGCGACACTAGCGCTCAGGTGGTAATTTTAACCGCGAATAGAGCCTATTGCCTTGTGTTTGTGTCCAGTCTTTAGGGCCGAATTTACGCGCAGGCTATCTTGGCTGCAGCCTATTGCCCGCATCACAAAAAAAAAAAAAAAAAACTGTTTAAAAATTTAATTTTCAATAGACTAAAAAAAATGTATTTGTTTTAATATTGTGGTGCGGGCCCTCAGCACTGACATCACACTAACAAACTTCATAGGAACAAAACGGGATAGCTTTGAAGAATATGAGGTGAAAGCTGCTGAGTTAGCTGATTGCACTGAGTATGAGAGTGAAAGTGAAACACAGCACAAGCTCAAAATAATGGTGCGTTTGGCACTTCTTGACTGTGTCTAAGTACCAGAAGTTGAGCTGACTCCATCAAAAAAATTTGAACCCAGAGTTTCCTTCCTGTCATAGATCAATTTGAATCTTCTTTGCGGCAGAGGCTTCAGGCATACAAACTAGCTGATACCCGTTTTGGGTTTCTCAACAAGTTGGATACACTTACTAATGAAGAGATAATTGCAGCAGCTCAAAACTTAGTAGAAACATATAACAATGACTTAGACGATCAATTAGGAAATGAACTGATTCAGTTCAAGGCTTTTTACCACGAGTTTAAAAAAGATGATGGGGAAAATGAAAAAGTCATTAGTCGGGAGAGGTGGATGTATAAACTCCTCCTAGAAAAAAACGTCAAAGAATGTTTTCCTAATATCGAGGTCGCACTAAGAATGTAAGAATGTATGGTCACAAACAGCAGTGGAGAAAGATAATTTTCAAAATTGAAGTTGATCAAAAACAGGCTTCGAACCTCTATGTTAGAAGATAGGCTCAACGTTTTGGCTTTGCTCAGCATTGAAGGTGATATTTTAAGGCAACTAAGTTATGAAGTTATTATAAGTAGCTTCATTAGTATGAAGCGTAGGCGCAAACCAATTAGCCACTAAGATTATTTGACACTTTCAATTTAAGTCTGATTGTTTGTTAAAGTACTGTATTTGAATTAAATATAAGTAAAATTTGCTTGTTTGTTACATTCCTTTTTTTTATCTTGCATTTGCCTAACATGTTTACTTAAAATTACAATATGTTCTTTTTAAAATCAAAATATTATTTTCAATTGAAATATTATTTTCAAAAAATTTACCCCGGTAGTGCCCGCACCACAGGTTCAGCCTAGGGGTCTTCAGATCCTAAATACGGCCCTGCCAGTCTTTTCGCTTTACTGCCTGAATCCACTGATTTTTCCGTATCGGATCTGTCTTAAAACTATGCATAGATACCCGAGAAAAAATATTTGTTCCCAACCTTGTGTAACCAAAAGTCACACAATGATTGTCTCCTTTTCTTAAGACACTGCCTTTACACCTTTGAACTCCATGTTATTATATTCAAAACCGGAAGTGAAGTTCCCGCCCGCGCCAAGGAAGCACAGAAATGGAAACATCCGGTGAATAGTCCCATAAAGGATGATCCTTTCTCAAGACACTCAAATGTCAACCTCCCTTCCACTTAGTACACCCTGGACTGCATTGTTAGACGCTAACGAGGTCCTGGCTTCTGGACTCACAGCCAGTAAAATCCTCTGTGGGACCTGTGTTGTGTGTTCCATGTATGCTTGTGATGGATCTCTAACATGAATTTCATGTTTTTATCATTCATTTCATCCCTCATATCCGCGATTAGCCAAAAGTGGCAGAAAAGCGGAGTAAAATAAAACAAGCCAATCAATCAATGGATAATTCAACAGAAGTTACTGGAATCCCCCTTCCCGCCAAAATTTGTCAAAAATTATACTTGCCCCATGAGTAGGTGCAGCATTTCACCATACTCTTTCATCAGCAGGCGGGGTGCTGAGAAGGCTACCTGCGAGCGAGGGGGAGCAAAGTAAGTATATAATATAGTTGAGAAAGTAGCGCAGTCTTCCCTCCCGAAGCTGAAAAAAGAGGGTCGTGGGCGTTCCCAACCCTGACGTCACTCACGGGACAGAACTGACGCTGTCACAGACCTTTCCGCTTGTTATAGGATCTGCATTTGTGTGAGGGAACGTGAAAGTGCCTTGTGTTTTATTTTTCTGTAGCTCTTGTGTGATAGTGGAGAATTTTTTTCAACAACAATATTTCAGGAAAATGCCGCGCAATTGTGCTGTTGCTTTGTGCCCGAACAACGCAATAAATAGAGTAGGACAGGCACATATCAAAGCAAAAGTTTTCGGTTTAAACTAGATAAAATGTGGATTTTGGTTTCTTGTTGTGTGAAATAAGATAATGTGACGATAATTTAAGGAGAGAAATTATTATCAAGGCAAGACGGAGAATGTTCGGTAACTCTGTTATTGATAATAGCACGCATCCAAAGTGGGGTATAGGGGGCTTGAGCCACCCTCTCTCTCCAGGAAATTTTTCAGTTTACATTAGATAAAATTAGGCTTTCGGCTTCGTCAATAATATGACTGAGAATGTTCTATAACCCTGTTATTGTTACTAGCGCGTATCCAAGATGGGGATCAGGTGGCTCGAGTCCCTCAGGTAATTTGTCAGTTTACACTACATAAAATGAGGGTTTTTATCTTCTTGAATAATGTGACGATAATTTAAGGAGAGAAATACTTATGAAAGCAAGACGGAGAATTACCCTGTTGTTGATAATATTGCACGTAAACTTTACTTGAGCTTTCAGTGTTGTCGCAGTGTACTTGAGCACTATGTAGAGACTTGTCAGTATTTGGAAGCTGCACAACAAAGGTAGCTCCACACGTAGGGCGATTCGTTGTAATTTCTAATCTCTGGAAGACGCGAGAGGGAATGTTCCTGAATAAGAGGAGTCGAACTACTGGCAACATCTATGAATCGTTTATCTGCGGAACATTCTAGAATATAATGAGGATAAATATGCGTTAATTAGAACCATTCCTAAATAGATATTACTTTGACAGGATATTGGATCCAATGAGAAAAATTACGTTGTTTCTGACTTCATTGCCTTTTAAGTGTTCAATTCAAAGACTTGTTCACGATTTATTTGATCGTGATCAGTCTCCAATACGAAATCATAAAAACTTCTGGGGACTTGATTTCAAAAAATGTGTCCGAGATAACGAGTGGCGTTCCCAGGATTTTCGGAAGGGAAAGTGGTTACGTATACTATTTTTGGTGGTCAGTCCTCTTTTCCTGTCTTTGGCGTTCAAATGGGGCTATGACCCCACCAACCCTCCCTTTGGCACATCACTGGAGATAAATAAGTAAGCATTTAACCATATTGGGAGACGAAACATTAGATGTTTTGGGAACGGAAGGGTTTTCACTGTGCATTAACTGTTTCGCGATCCAACTGTATTCTAGAAGACTTCCTTTGTTTCGTGCCGATGTGTGAGACTGCGGAAGCTGTGACAGACAATTTTGCACACTTGCTGCAAACATGGGAGGACAAGACACATTAGTAGTGTTCAGGCTCGAATCAGAGAGAAATATTCGAGAACTGTCTGTGTCCAGTTCGCAGCCCACAGCTTGAATCTCGCGTTGTCGATGGATTGTCCATAGTGTATGTGTAACAGCTTCGTAAAAGCACTTCTGGTACACAGATGGTTTAATCCTGATCAGAAGAAATTGATACACACATACTGAGATGGTTCCTGCACACAAAGTTATAGCATGGAAACAGGAGTCGAGTGGTAAAAAATGTCCCGATTTCACGTTCTGATTAAAATGAGAGCCTTAAACAGTGACTACGATTTAGGGGATAGTTGCTCCCCATTTTCTTGCCTCCACACTATGTTCTCTTAATGCTAAGCCTAGTCTATCAAGAGAAAGTAAACTTTCCTCGCAAACCCCCAAGTTCTAGAACCAAATTTTCATCACTGGCCTTAAACATACAATACCCCTTAAAAATGGTGTCCACCCACCACGCCGAAAGGAATTCGTGGATACGTGCCTGGGTGTAAGCTAGTTTTCGTTCCTAAAGGATCCGATTACGTGCAAGATGTGGGTTTCAAAGTGAAGAGATTTGATACTGTTAACACCAAAACAGCGACAGTGTGCTCATTGCATTTTCTGTATCCGGATTACGAACGGAACTTTAAAGCAGAACTGCTGAATGTTATTACCCGTAGACCGCAGCTTAATAGAAACGCTGTACAGTGTTTAAATTTGCGTGGTTGTGTGGTGAATTGTAGTAGTGTTCAATAGCCAAATGGCATAATTGATCGGAGTTTACGTGCCAATAAACGTCAGATTCGAAAGCGAGCAGTGGACAGACTTGAAGAGTTGTCTCCTCGCAAAAGAATTTGCATGGCACATAATTCAGACTTTGAGTACTGGAAATATACCCAATCTCCAACAAGATAGTGTGTTGGAAACTCTGAAAAAGAAATTAAAATGTGCTGAAGAACAAATAAAGAAACTGCAAACACTGCAGGATCAAAGTGCTAAAAAAGTAACTTTTGGATTATAAACATGAAGTTGTAATATCTCGGTCCCAGTGATTTATCAAACAACTTCGCCCTAACACCCCACACAACGTTTTAAAAAGGACAACTTTGTGTTCATTTTGGCTCTAAGTATAACTTTTCACCCCCATAAACACGAATTTACACCACTCAAATAGAAAATTCTGAACAAACGTCTCTGCTCCACCTCCGAGCCGGCTTTCGCGCTATTCATTACATGTAATTCTATTGATAGTTAACTTTCAGCGACACAGTTTACTAGATATAGTCTGCTCTATACATATACATTTATTTATACACACACAATAGAACATTTCTTCGATTTTAAAACAAATTTATTTCCGAAAACACGGAAGAAGTGTGAATTTCTATGCCGTTGCTGGTGCTCGTCTTTGACATGTCCCGTGGCTGACGTCATCCGTGGAGGTTTACGAATGGTTCCGAACTTTTCCGAACGCCAGACTGCACATCCCTGAGGGGGAGGGGGTGGCGAGCAACACTGCAACAGCGAGTCGCTGTAAATGATTTCATCGTCTGTGCTGGGTGTAACCAGTTCTTGGTGCTCCTATACTTTTCCGATACATTTCTGCCAGCCTTTTTAGCGAAGCGAGGTCATATGTTCCAGATTCGAACTCTGGGCAGGCATGAATGTATCACTGAGTTTGTCCCGTCACAATTTTATAAATTCATAATTCATCCGTATTATCGCGATTAACTCAAGAGGCAGAAGAGTGATGAAATACGTAGCCCTTGTGCTCAAATACACTTATACCTTGGCAAAAAAAAAATCCAACTTATCACTGATCTCTTACTACATTTGGAATACAGCCAAGAGCAATGTAAAGCAATGCAATTACATTGTGAATGTTTCACTGTCACGGTATCTAGTGACATGTGAAACGCAGTTCGATATAAATTATTTTTTGTTTATTGATTCATTTTATGCACAAACATGAAAGTGTGAGGTTTGATTTTATTTTGTGAATAAACTTGTATCCGAGCCAGACGTCGGGAGTTGGGAGATGGGGTTTTCCTGAGTGACAACTGAGCTGTCATTGCTTTGAAGATGACATATTTGCACCAACACGGTGATACGGAAAGATTATTTTCGTCGAGACTGGGCTTCAAGTCGCAGCGGGCGGTCGACCCATGTTCACGGATGACCAGGAAAATCAGCTGGAGCCCAAGCCTGCAAGGATCGAAAACGCGCTGCCGACCGCGTTTCAAGACAATGGACACAGGTCATTCGCATCTCCTCCGAAAGCGAAGCCAAGCTACTTGAGCGTGCCTTTCAACGGACGAATTTGAATCGCTTATAAATATGCGGTGCTACCATCCCAGACACAGTTTTTTACCCGGATTTCATAGAGAGAGCATCTCCGCGCTACACTCTCGCGTGATTATTGTTTTGTGTCCGTGAACTTTGTTTCCTGACGTACCGTGAGCGAATCGCAGATAGAGAGTTACCAGTGTGCGCCTTATTTTGGTGAAGATCACGCGGTGATTTGTTTTTGCCAAGCGTGGACTACATAATAATGGAGGGCTAAAGAAGATAGAGAAGGGAGTCTGTCGACTCCCATGACGCCTGCAACGACGCAGAAGCCAGCCAGACGACGCCAAAACCAAACACTGCCCAAAGCCCGTTACCAGGGAGAGAGAGAGAGAGAGAGAAGGACGTTTCCAGATCGACGTTCCAACCAAAGACCGAAGGACGTTTCCAGATTGACGTTCCAACCAAAGCCCGAAGGACGTTTCCAGAACGACGCTCAAACGAAGCCCGTCACCAGAGAGAGATGATTGCAGATCGACGTCCAATTGATGCCCGACACTGGAGAGATTCCTGACCGGCGCGTGACCACGTACCCCGACGCTAGTGACAAGAGGAACGCCCGAAGTACTGAGGAGGTGCAAGTACACCATATCGTCGCAATTATTCTTCGTCGCGATCGACCTCGGAGAACAATTTCGCCACAAAGGAACCGTGTGCAAGTCCCGCGTCCAGGAGAAATGAATGACCACGCAACGTAGCAGAGTCTGGTAGAGTATACTTCAGAGGGTCTATGTCAATGTAAACGTGCATTGTTAGTATCAACACCGAACTGTTAATGCCGAAGTCTCACTTATTTGCAAAGTTACTCAGGAAACCCCGAACCTAATTTCCGCATCTGATAATTTTTGGTATTGTTGTAAAAAAGGGTTATTTCATGTTCAGATGTTCTAATTTAATTGTCTGCATTCAGGATTAGAAGCTCCATTTCATTTCTTTAATATTTAGTGTAAATTGTCAAAGTGTGCTCCATTTTTTGTGTAACCGACCGCTCCGTCGCGCCATTTAACTTGTCAATAGTTGACTGATGAGTCCTTTTTAATTGTGGAAAGCGTAATTTTTATTGCAAGGTCGTGCGCATGAAGTAGATTATTTGTTGCATAGTGGTTATTAAGGTAATTTTTGCTCGCGCCGACGATTGATTTGTGTATTCCAGCAGCTGGAGCCAATTAAGTTTTGCATCACTATGAAATTGTGTAGTTGTTCTCATTGGACGAGAGAGGCTGATGTGTAATACCCCCGTCCGAGAAACTCGTATAATGTCGTGCTTACGACTGGATGCATACGTTCATTCGAACGAAAGATTTAACCACGCCGACCCAATTGTCTTAGTTAACCGCTTTCCGAGGGCTGGCACTTAAGTTAATTTAAAAGAGCACAGGAGCTGGCAGACAAATGCCCTAAATTCACATTAAGGTTTAAAACAAAAAAGGGAATGATATGTTAATGAGATCCGTGATTTGTATCTATACTTCATATGTAAAAATACCTCATGTGTGTGAAAGAGAGATAGAGTGAATGTTGGGAGAGTTTGAGGAGGCTTTGTAAACAGTTGTTGATTGCAATATTTTTTTTGTTGTTACAATATATATTCACTTTTTTACCGTTCGTCAGTGTTGTTATTTTTTCAGGTACCGGATATTATGCTATTAGTGTGTTATGATTGTTCGAATCTACATACCAAAGGTAAACAAAACAGTGTAATATTTCAAGGTATTAATCTCCGCCTCGCAATAGTATGACAATAAACGACCGTCTCAGTACCGAACTTGAAAACCTGGACCGAGAGTCACGACCGGTCTCCCGTACACATAACGACGTTTGGCCCCGTGCCGGGGTATGATTGACACGTCATTTCGGGGCCGTGAGTGCACTCGTTACATCACATCCTATAGTCTTTCTTTTTCTCGTAGCGGGGGCGGAGGTTCATTCATTACAAATATCTAGGAAAGGATTTAGCAGCAATCCGGGATATACTTAAATATCATAACATGCTGCGTAGCCAGGGTTCTTGTGTCCTAGTCTCTGATAATTGTGAGTTTTTCTTTTTCATTGTTTCTTCAATCTTCATCAATTTCCCTGAAGCATAATTCATCCTCTGTCGCCATTGGCTATATGTAAAGGTTGACATAAAATGAGTAAAATTCGAAAAGAAAACACAAGGATCTACTTTTCTCATAGCTCGCCAAACATGCACTTTTCCGTATTTTATGCTTTCAGCGCTATCATTATTCTTGGCAGGCAATGGAATTGAAGCAACTCTCACAACTAACGTAAACTACATGTCACTCAGGCATGACAATTCTCTAGGAGTGGCAGGATATCCGTGGCGGTGTGGGGATGGATCAGTTCGCCTGGAGTAGATGGATTGGTGGAAGTGTCCTCGAGAATGAATTCGCAGGAATACGTCGTAGTGCTGGAAAACCACATGCTTCTTAGCGTGCGAGAGACACACCCTGAAGATGAGATTCCTCACGTGACTTTCGATTAAGACAACAACAGGGTCCATACATCGAAAGCGACCACCACCTGGTTTAATCAGCACCCAAAGCTCGACTCAACCTCACATTTGATTTTTTTTTTTGTATAACTTGCGTGCACTTCGTATAGAAGGCACCATGAGACTGAAAATTCACACTATTTGGCATGGCAAATAGACCTTATTCCAGCTTCGCTAAAACTTCGATGTATATAATAATTGTCAGTCATTACGTTCAACGCCCTCTGCGCGTGTGTTGTGATGGGTTACCGTGTTCCAATTTTGTTTTAATTCCATTTCATGCTCAGAAAGACTACCCGAAGTGGAACCTACAGTTGAAAGTGGGATCCGAACCACTAGGCAGTTGTGTCTCCACCAGGAATCGAACCTGGGACTCCGTGATTATTGGGGGTTAACGCGTTCATGGCTTTACAGTTTCGTGAATTCAAGGAAGCCAAGATGAGAAAAATGTGAAGAAATGTCTTCTACACGGAACTAACTATGTGTGTGTATGTATGTAAAACTTTCCAGCACATCCATCTTCCTACCTTCATTTTATGATCATAACGTAGAATTTTGCACCAGTGATTTTTCACTACTTTCTAGGTCACGTCACTGAGTCGTAAAGTATTGTCTGCAATTCAGTTTTAGTATAGTTTGTAGCCTCTCGCCCAAGAATTTTTAAGGTGGGAGAAGGGAGCTGGGGCTCAACTTCTGGAAAAAATAGTGCGAGTTCAATTGAGAATACGAAAATGGAGCGGAATGATTATATTGCTACAATATCTTCAGGAAAGTAAAGCGTAAAATTGAATTCTGCCTTTGAGTGAGTCCATGATATTGTTTATGTTTGAATGTAATATATTAAACATGACTATCAGCATAACCGAACGCATATAATGAGATGATTTATTAGTGTTACCAGGCTAAAGGTGTGGAGTGCGGCCTGTTGCCTCTTTCATTACGGAATTCCACATGTAAAAATTGATCAGCTCTTATTGCGAGTAACCATTATAGGCTTAGACCGAATTCTGGCGTTTATATTTCAATTCACTTCCTCAACAAATCCTTTCTCGATTGACAAGATTTTAAGCGGAGCGTCATTCAGTTGTCTGTGAGTGTTCTTTTTTGCAGAGGCAACAGAAGCTCGCTCGCACCCAAGTGCCCCGCCCACTCGACGAGACACGTTGTCTGTGCAGTACAGAACAGTGACAGTGTTGCCTCTCTATTCGATCCTTGTATTCCCTTTTGCCTGCCACTACACACACATTTCAGACAATTCTTCCCATACAACAAATGAAAAAGCAATCAGATAACTGTTAAATGGCTCTTTTCTAGATTTTGTATTAAGACTTTCCACGGTCAAGATATGTTAACTTGGTTCTATTTCGTATTCCCACAATTTGGCTTCGTGCAGTAGGTGTACATATTGCAAGCTAAAAAAAAACGTAGGCAGGTATTTTAACATTTTAATTTTCATCCGTTTCATGATTGTATGAAAGAATATGGTGGGAAAATACACTACTTGAGACAATATCACTAATAATAATTGGCCGCCGCTGTGCCCGAGCGTGGTAAGCCGTCGGCTTTTGATCTCGCTGCCGAAATTCCCGGGTTCGAGTCCCGGCCTGGGTATGATTGTTTATGAGTGTTCCTTCATGAATTTTATCATACACTAATCCTCATCGTTGCGATTAGCCAAAAGTAAAGTAAAAAAAGAAAGATAATAATAATAGTAATAATAATAATATGAATCTAGCCCCCATGGTTTCTTTATGACTGTCCTTTTATCATTTTCATCGAGTCATCATTCATCCTCATTGTTGCGATTAGCCAATAAATGGTAGAGAAGCTGCGAAAAATAAGATGTAAAATAATAACAGAATTTTCTCCGCAGAAGGCAAAATAAATGCTCCAGAAAACATGCAATAAAGGAAAAGAGTGTCCTGTAATGTGAGTCTGTAAACCAAATGTAACTCACGAATGAAGAAGTTTACGTGAAGGTTTCGTCTTTTTCGAAGCAATACAGGCTTGGATGGTGCAGTGGTAGCGTCGTCGATTTGTAATCAAGGGGTCACGGTGGAGGCACAAAGGGGCTCGGATCCCACTTTAAACTGTAGGTCCAGTCCCGATTAGTCATACTGTGCATTGTGGACTTAAAACACCAAATCAACAATCAACCAACCAATACAGGGTTGGAAACACTACGGTTATAGGTTTGGAAACACTGCTTCTCTCGAGAACTACTCTTCCAGGCGAAACTAGATGATATAAAATTCCGGGTTGCATAACCGCAAGGGGGGGCGTTTCTTTCGAATTCCTGTGTACATGTCGGAATCTTGGAGAATCAGTCACATAAATCTGAACTTTCCCCGGAAGAGCGCAGCACCGTCGAAGTAGATTACATGGAAGCTGTCCAGTCCAACACGAGGTCTCGTCCAGGCGATTCTTCCACCGCAGAGATTGAAGCAGCTGGTTGGGGATTAGGTGACTTTGGGGTTTTTCCAACCAATTACGTGGACAGACCTGAACGCTAATAATAAAAGTGCAAGCAAAGCAAGAAACTCTCATTAGAATATGAGAAACAGCTTAGGGTATTGTGTAAATATAGTATAATTAAATTTTATCACTACATTTCTATAATGTTTAGCCCAGATGTTGATTTGTTAATTAATTCCTCTAGTGATATTGTCTAGCCATCGTATAGTATATATTTGTACACATTGTAAATTACAACTCTTTATCAATGTACTGTGCTTAGTAGTAAATTTTTATCGAAATTAAGATAACACATTACAGTCTTTTCTTGTCTATCTATTTTGATTTTTCCTGTATTTCATCAACTACGAAATGATCTTAGTAACATTGGCTTATGTACGGGCGACGAAAATCATTTTACGTACCCAAAAATAGAATTGTTTAATAGGTATTATGTAATATATATGTATTTTGTAATTCGTATTGTGTATTATGTATATGACGACATACACTAACTAATACAAAGTTGCGTTGCTGATAAGTTTACTGTAGCCTACCTATTATTTACAGGAATTTAAATTACCACTGTGGTGATGGTGTCGTAGGCACTATGATTGCTGGGCTGGTACTGGCGTACAGCGATTAGTCTTGAGTTTTACATCCAGTTTTCATAATCGTTGGCAGGCCGTGCCCAGCTTAGGGGCCATGAGGGTCATTTTTCCCCCTCAAAATCTCAAATATTATAATGTGATTATACAAAAACCTATGAAAGTAACATTGACGATTTTTCAGATTGTGCAACAATTGCGATTTTGTCCTTGTGGAGAGAGACAACATGAGTACTTTTAGTTTTATAATCATTTAGGTAGGGGGGGGGGGGGTTCATGAATGAATTGATATTTTTTAACGTTACTTTTCCAATACAACATTACAAATCTTCAATTGTGCAGCCAACGGCAGTCAAAGTGTCCATCAGTACTTATTTTTTGTATTCTACATCTTGTGTTGTTTTAAGGGATGAAATTCTGTTGATACTCTTACGAAGCAGATGTTGACATCTGTTTAGTGGCGTTTTTATTTCAATCCATGAATATGCACATTGTAGACTGAATGGAAATATGGACAATTCACATACTATTACTTTAGCCGTTGGTTGCACGCTTAGCTCTAATCGCAATATTACCATAACATTTGTGGTCACATCTAGTACTTCAACAGCATTTCGCCGACCACCGTGGCGGAGTGGTTAGCACAGCGACATGGGTTCCGGCACAGATTAGGTATATGAATAGGGTCCCGGGTTCTAATGCTGGCCTGGGCATTGAATGTTGCTTCATCAATTTCATCTTATCATCATTCATCATCATCGTCGCGATTAGCCAGATATGGCAGAAAAGGATGTAGCATAAACTAACTCAGTCAAACCAACGCATTTCGGATCTGCCCCACTCCCTTCAAAAAATTCATGTGTACGGGCTTGATCGTTGGTATGCAGAAAAAGCGTCTATCTATTATTAGAAAATTACATGACAAGCGGAGACTTGTATTTGAGCAACCGATCATTCTACAATGAACCACTACGCTTAAATCTTCCCCGCCTCAATATTACAAGTCTGTCCCTGGAATATCTGGGACGAGCGAAAGAAAGCAAGTACCTGCGCAAGTAGCGACTCGCGAGGGCTCGACCAATGAATACATGGGATTGCGTGGAGGGGGAAGAGCGGTAGCAGTTACCATCCTTTGCAGCAGCGTTCGCTCCGCCCACTCGCTTTCTCCCATTCTCTATCGTCATGCGTGGCCTTGCTCTAGAGATTCGCGGGATAGAGCATAGTTCGTATGTGTTTACCTAGCAGACTCGGAATCATGGCGGCTCCATCCCATGATATATATTTCGATGACGTCAGTGAAACGTAGCTACCTATTGCATGTTGAGTTAATGCTCACATTCGCCGGCTCTGATGTGATGAAATCTACCATTCTCCAGATTCAGTTCTTGACCCTTCTCGTAACCCGTTTACTGTCTACACGCACAGTGTTGTGAGATAAGAAATGGCCTTGGAACGCTTGACTCACGTTTGAACGTGAACAAGTCAGGCTTGCATTGTGGCTTTCCTTTAAAAACATGTTATTTTGTTCATCGTTTCCATTCCAAACGTAGAAATACGCATATAGTATACGCTTGAAATTCTACCAGCGTTTCTCTGTCATTTAAAACCAAGTATTGACTACTGAACAAAAAGTTTGCGATTGTCCATAACCTAAGTAACAAACCTAATTGAACATAAGGGGACATATGCAGCTAATAAAACTTATCAATAATTAAATTTAATAAAAATATTTTCTAAATTCTCCCATACCGTGCGGTGTAAGATGTCAGGCTTTGGGCTTGAGCTACAGGAGGCGCAGTGGATGGAGTCTTCTGATGGTAAGGGGGCAACAACTTTTCTCCTTAAATTTCAGCTTGTGAATGTGATCGGTGGCCACCCACCATCGTGAGGAAATTAGGGGGCTACAAGTGAGTAGCGTAACCTGGTCATGGAAACCTATAACAACAACTGGGGATTTCTCGTGCTGACCACACGTCACCCCGTAACTGGTTGGCTGATCTTCCACCTTGGCAGGATTGAGTCAAGACCATCTTGAGGTTAGATAGATAAGATAATGATTGAGGCCGGCAGCCAATAGGTAAGGCCTGCCCCTCACGCCACGGGTTATTATTATTATTTTCTAAACGCTTTCCTCAGATGTTTACGTGAACACCATATGCAATATTTCGTAATATTCGATTTGTTATTTTAAACTCAATTAAAAGAATGTGTGTGAATTAAATAAGATACCAAGAAAGAGGAACGACTGACTGGTGGTCGATCTTAAGAATTGTGACTCTTTTCAAGAAAAAAAATAACGATTTCATCCAGCTTCTACAAGTCTCTATACAACCACTCGGGTTAACGTGATGTCTTATGAATCTATTTTTCAGTTTGTTTAGTTTTTCACCAGTCTGCGAACGTTTATGCATATTTCGTATTTTTCTTACACAACAACAAATAACATTCCATAAGTTTTTCAGGACGTAACATTTTCGTCAATACACAACAATTTCGTCCATTTCAGTGCTGTATTACAGGCGTTCTACAGTGTCGAAACCTCTGAACATTTTCCTTTAATAATGTCTAATCATAAATATAGGTTTGAAGAAATAACTCGTATATTCTCGTTTCGCTGCACCACTTTGAAAATTATTTCTCAGAAAGCTGTTACATTATAAGAAAAAAGGATCTCAAAATAAAATTGAAAGTTCAAATATAAATTTCGAACAACATTTACAATATTGAGGTGGCCGCGGTGGCTCAGTCGGTAACGCGTCTGACTACCATGCTAAAGGTCCCGGGTTCGATCCCCGGCCGGTTCAAATCCGGGAACTTTTCTAACGATGGAAGCGGCTCCGGCGCCCACCCAGCGTCGAATAACATGGGTACCTGGGGGAAACCCTAGGGGGTAAAGGCGGTCAGGGGCGTGATGCTGATCACATCACCCCCCCTCACGACCGGATGAAGAAAGTGTGGGGTGTTACCCCCACACCCCCTATACGCCTTCATGGCGTGGTGCTATGCATAGGGGAACACTTTACCTTTTTTTTACAATATTGAGGCGACAGAATACTGAAAATTGTTGTTCCAATGTATGTTAAGGACGTGGAGTTCTAGTTAGGGTTAGACTCCAAGCGGTCCCAGGTTCGATCCTCGCTAAGACACGTTGTTGTTTAAAATCTCCCTCGTTTTATTAAAACAAAAAGCTTATTGTTATTGATTTTTTATTATTGACTTGATTTATTTTATTTCGCTTTTCTGCCACTTTTGGCTAATCGCAAAGATGACGATGATTAACAGATAAGAAAACAGAGTTGCCTACATAGCAGGCCAGTGAACAGGATTTTTTTGAGGGAGGGTTCAGATACGAAAATATGTTATATATATATATATTTGTCATCCCGTTTTACCTGGGATCTGAGGTCACAGGGAAGTTTCAATTATACATTTAGGTAGAGCTTAATTGTATCTGTTGGCTGAACCTGCTCCAATTAGAGGGTAGAGGTATGGAAAGTTGATGTAAAGGTTATTCACGCTTGTTCATACCTGGTAGGTGTGTGATGTTCTTGTCCAGATGCTTCTTGCAGACCGAATTATGACAGGTGCCAAGGTTCTATCCTTCGACTCTTGGCTCACCAAACCGAGCAATCCCATGCGACTCGTTGCATGCTAGGCAGCCTTAACTCCGTGTTCCGTCGTCGTAGTTCTGTAGTGTTAATGTGTTGTAGAGTGATCAGAGACTAGTTATCCATGTGAGCGTCGATGATAAAAGTAATTCAAAAGAGCGTCGATGATAAGTGTAGTTCAAATGAGCATGAGCTCAGGGAGTGAGCTGTCTTTATAATCTTAGGCTTCGAAAGGTTGTTAAACCTTTCGAACGCGCTAGATCTTGTTTTGATCCACGCGTTTGCCTTTTAGTTCCTTGTTTAACAGAAGTTACAAGTTAGCGCATTCTTGGTCAGCTGGTCGGACAATTCTAGGAAATAAACAAGCGTGAATATTACCATGACGAGGTTTTCTCGGTTTAATAATCTCCATATCTCTACATTCCCCTTGTTGAGTTAATCGATCCACTCTTGTGATGGTCGACTAGCGCCGGAGGAGGTTACATTTAAAAATTATCAGTTATTAAAAAAAATTCAAAATCCGTAGAAAGCCAATACATCAATCCATTCACCATAAGATTCACATCACCAAAAAAAAAATTGTTGATATCATCAGAAGAGTCATAGCATCAAACACCGTTGAGAAAAAAAAATAAAACACGTAGAGAAAAAAAATTAAAACTGTAGGTGAAAGCCTCTTGTGTACTCACAGAGTACGAGCACCAATAACGAAGTCTTGAGGCATATAGAAAAAAATAATCAAATAGGTTTGACACTGAACTAGTTTTGAATGAAACATGACAACACGATAACAGAAAAACACATGTCAGAACACAGTGAAGGAACGCCGCATAACACACGTGGTTGTGTTGACTGTTTGCGGAGTTCAAAGTACACACTGAATAACACACACGCGGTCGGGCGGGGCATTGAGGTAGTGTTACCATGGCAACGCCGTAGACTGCACGACGCTATTGGCAGAGTGTATTCTGTAGCAGACGATAAAACACAAAACAAAGACTCTTATCGCACACAGGGTGTGAAAATGTAGATCCACTAAAATATAAATCATCATCCGTGGTCACAAAGTTTGGCGCTGTAGACGACATATTTGTGTACTAAATATGTGTGCCTGACGTTAATTGATGGAGGCTGAACACTGGAACACACTTTCAGCCAATGAAAAACGACAATGCGTATCACGTGACAGCAGTAAACAAGGGCAACACGCACTGACTGGGAGGGGCTTTGCCGATGTAGGTCGCCGTGACGTCATGGAAGGGCAGTCTGGAATTCAAGCTTATGGTGTCGCTTCGGGTCGGTAAACGTCCGGAATAAAACGTTCCACAGCTGGATCGCGGCCTGGAAGATGGGAAAAGCCGCCAAATTGTCCAGACAGGATTGGGTCCTTTGGTGCTGGAAGTCCACAAGATCGTCGTCGTTCTCTGCGATGAGCCTAGATCTCTCGCTCGGAAGCACAGGCAGGAGGTCGTCATGATGAATCCATCCGGTAGCATTCGTGGCGATGAGAATGAAACAAGCGCAAAAAGGGAAGAATTAGGAAAAATGTAAAAGGTAGTGGAGCAGAGTTATAATAAATGATGGCGGGTGATAAAATCGATATAAAAAGGACTTTCATATAAAACTTGGGAATTATTTTGGGGGGAAGGGGAGGTAATATCTGATCGTAGTGACGGCGAAGGGGCGTTGTTGTTTATATGACGCAGAATTTTTAAGGGGACCTGTTTATGAGTGACAGGTTACATGAGGAAAGTTCGCCGGGGGGAAATGGGGGGAATAGGCGGATTAACCGGAGTAGCCGGATTAGGGGCCGGGGGCGGCGGTGGCTTCACTTGAGGTGCCGGAAGTCGACGCCCTTTCGGTAGAGTGGTGGTACATTGAGTTGGAGTATTTATTTGTTTCGTACCAGAGGTGAAAGGGGCCGGGGGAAGAAGGGGTGGTGTGGGAATGACTGTTGTCTCCGGGGCATGCGAAATTGATTGTAAAGCAATCGGGGCACTGAAGGAAGGTTTCTCGTTTTTGGGGTGTTGTGACACGTGATTTGGGGGAACAACAGCAAGATATAATTAATAATACCAATAAAATAAGTATGCCGAGAAGAGCTATCACGATGGATGTGAGAATAGCATAATGAGCGGGAGACATCTTGTGGTAGGAGTCTGAAATGAGAAAAGAAAGGGGAGTTCAGCGATAATAAAACGAACTAAGTGATTACGAGACATTTCCGTCTGTAATATGTGTAAATGTCGTATATAAAAATAATTGCAAGAATTTTACGTGTATTGTGGGCAAAGGATTAAGCGCCTTCGATTCGCTGCTAACCAAAAAAAATTGAAAAAGAAGTGAAAAAAGAGAGTAAGTGATATGTTTATAGAAACTTCATGGAAAAAGAGAGTAGGTTTTAATTTCATGGGATATGAGCTATATCATGTTGTATGCTATCAATAATTGAACTATAAAATTAAAAGAGAGAGTGGGAACATTCGCCTATATTTATTATATGCTTTGTTAACATATTTAGTGCATTTCAGCTTTCAAAGAAGCAGTTCGCGTTACACCTGAGCGTAAATAAAAAAAATGCTATGGCCAAAAACCAAATGTTCAGCAAGTTCTACGCAGTTCATTTGTTCTTTAAATCATTCATCTTGTTTTATCTTAGTTCTTTCTTTCTTTCTTTGTACCTTTTTTTTTAATTTGAGCGTATATGTACCAGCAAATGGGGAAAAAAAATGTTTGCTAGTTAGAATCATAAACGTGCTAAGTACTTATTAGTCAAATCAGCTAAGTGATATGTTCTGACTATTACTATGCGTCTAATCGCAAATTATAAAATTACATTAAAATATCAGTAGAAATTAATTATTAGGCAAGGGGTTTATTATAAATGTTCCGACGATTGAGATAGCATTCTGTAATCCTGGTCTTGTTACAAATAAAAATGAGTTTGTTCTAACGAAGAAGTGCAGTGCGAGCACGGGAAGTGAATAAAGGGGGGAGGGGGGGATGAGCGTGAGAAAATGCTGGATCATCGGATGTTAGCATGTGCAATGTACGTAGCGAGGATGTTAAAGAGAGTGATAACGGAGTGGAGTGTTAATGAATGTTAGCGTATATGTTAGTGGGGTTTTTATGGCACTAGTCGTAGCGGGCTTTGAGTCTAGAAACAATAAGAGTGTCAGTCTTTTGTTTACTCCTTCCGTCGATGAAAGTAACTTCATAGGAGTTCTCGTTAACTTTGCGAAGAATAGTTCCTTTATACTTATAAGAGGACGCAAAGGCTTTTGACACGCCTGGAGTCGGAGTGGCATCTAGAATCCACACATGTTGGCCTGGTGAGTACTGTATTTGCCTAGAAGTGCGGTCTGTGTACTTTTTCTGCTGTTCGTAACGTTTATGTAAATTGTCGTGAGCGGTCTTACGTATGGATGTCAGGAGTTCAAGTCTCTGTGCGTTCGTCTGGGAGATATTGTCGGGGTTCGAAGGAAGGACTGCGTCTGCTAAAATCCTTGGTTTGTAGCCAAACAAAGTAAAATACGGGCTCTGGAGGGATCCAGAATGGATTGTAATGTTGTGGCTGAACGTTGCACTAGCTAAATAGTCACACCACGAAGCCTTTTTCTCCAACACAAAGACTCTCATAACTCTCTTTAAGTAACTAAAGGAACTCTCAACTAACCCATTCGTGAAATGTGCACAAGTATCTACATATTTTAGTTGTACGCCTGTAATATTAGCTAACTCCCGTAAGAGTAAACTTGAATTGGGTGTTGAGCGATTTAAATAGATCGTTTCCGGGAGGCCATGGATTAGAAAAACTTTCTCAACTAAAGCTGTTGCTATGTTTTGTGCACCATGATTAGCCAAAGGAGCTGTAATGACGTATCTTGTACAACTATCAACTACTGATAGAAAATATTTGTATTTGTGCGTTTTAGAAGAGACTAGTGGTCCACATACGTCAATATGAATTCGTTGGAAAGGAATTTGGGCAGATTGAAATGTTTGCAGGGTATGTGGTTTAGAACCTTGTGGTTTCTTTGAGATCTGGCAAGGGATGCAATGTCGAACCTTATCGTACACAAATTTCTTCAAATTAGGGAAAAAGTAGCGCATAAGCATTAAATTATATGACTTTTGTGCACCTTGGTGACTTCCATTCATTTTGTGTGCATGAATAAGATCGAAAACTTGATTTCGTAATGCATGGGGAATACAAAGTCAATCCCGATAACCAGTTTTGATTTTATTAGTCCTGTATAAGACGCCATTTTTGAGTACATAAGAATACTAAAGTTTTTCTAGTTTAGGATTACTAGCTTTTTCTTTGTTTTCTAAAACGTCAATAATATCTCTCAAACAGGGGTCTTTACGTTGTTCTGAACTAATATCAAAATCTGCTGCTTGTGCATGAAATACTTGATGAAAGAATAGTGCATCATCATCATCATCTTCATCATCTTTCTTGTCAGGATTAGTCTTTTCTAGCGGTAAGCTTGCACGGGAAAGTGCATCCGCAAGTTCATTTTTACTGGCGCTGACATGCCTTATTTCGAAATCAAAATTCTGAAAATAAAGAGCTCTTCTTCCTAGAATAGAACTATGGTGTTTAGTTGAACGAAGATAGGATAAGGCTTTGTTGTCTGTGAGAACCACAAAATGTTGATTCATAAGGAAAAATTTGAAAGTTTTCAAAACATAATATGCACCTGCAATTTCGAGGGAAAATGTGTCAGCTTTTTTCTCTGTGTCTGTTAAGGCTCGTGAACAATAAGCACATGGATGTAAATTTTCTTCATTAGACTGTAACAACGCTCCGCCAATCCCAATTCCGCTTGCATCAATGTATACATATGAGGGGCGCTTAGGGTCATAAGGACGGAGGATAGGGGCGGAAGTGATCATTTCTTTCAGTGTTTCGAAACTTTTCTGGTGTTCATCAGTCCATTGAAACTTAACATTCTTTTTAAGAAGCTTGAATAAACATTCTGTGGGTCCTGCAAATCCTTGCACAAATCGTCGAATGAAATTTACAAGTCCTAGAAAACTACGAAGCTTGCGTTTGGTGGTAGGGGTGGGATATTCCAAAATAGCTTTAAGAATATGTTCTGAAATCTTAATTCCCTTTTCAGATACCAAGTAACCGAGGACTTTTACTTCGGTAAAAGCTAGCCTACACTTAGAGGGTGACAATTTAAGGGATGCTTTTCGTAACTTTTGAAACACTCTATCCAGTATGTTAATCATGTGTGGGAGATTTAAACTGTAAATAATAATGTCATCAGTGTAAACAGAAAGTTCTGAACTGTCTATTCCACTAAGGGCAAGTTCGCTTACGCGGTTCATTACCCCGGGGGATGTTTTCAATCCCTGGCATAACCTAGCATATCTAAAACTGCCAAGATTGTTAATGGAAAAGGCGGTAATGTCCTTAGAACGCTCTGTTAATGGAACCTGAAAGAATGCACTAGACATGTCCAAAATTGAGTAGTATTTCTTACCAGCCATCTCTGTCATAATGGTTTTTATGTCTGGGGATTGCAATGAAATCGGAGCTATTACTCTGTTTAAATCGCGAAAATCAGAAATAAAACGATAAGTCCCATTTGGTTTCTTGACTAATAGGACTGGGTGTCGATAGGGACTCCCTTCACAGCGCTCTATAACACCTTGGTCTAATAATTTCTGAATTTCCTGTTTCATAGGCTCTCTGTAATGAAAGGGTATAGGGTAGGTCTTGGCATACACTGGGGTGTCACTTTCCAAAGTGATTGTGCTTTCCGTAGGGTTGTGTATGTGAAGGACAGGTGACTGAGGGTTTACTGTAGCATTCGGAAGGACTACTGCATGCTGGGTCATAAGGGAAGCAGATGGGGTAAAAAGTACAGGATTAGGGTGTTAGGTGTCGTAGTGGTAAGTTTCAAATTGATATAAGTTTTTGATCGTGGACTTAACTGAATTGTGTTTGAAAGGGTAGCTTTTCCCTCATACACATTTGCATTTTCAATTTGGCTGAATATGTCCTGCGACACCTGGTGAGTCTTGTACTTTGACCTCAAAATACTATAATTTGGAGTACGTCCTAAATGATGAAGAGTTATTGTATTGTCTTTTAACGACATTTCGCACCTCTGCGTTCGCAAAAAGTCATTTCCTAAAAGGGGAGGGACATTTGTTGAATCTACAATTCTAAACGGGTGGGAATATATTTATGCTTTCCAATTATGATAGGAAGAACTACAATTTCAGACACACTCAGTTTTGATCCGGACACACCTTGGATTGTGGACTTGACCTTGTAAGTTTTTCTTTCAGAAGGAAGGAGGTGGGAGGGATAAATTGATATTTGGGAACCCACGTCAATAAGTAAATCTACTTCTTTCCCTTGTATGCTACTATTGATAAAATATAGGCCATTTCTCTCAATGATAGGAACTTTGTCTAATCTACTATTATCCTCGATTTCGTTCCTGCAAGTCGAAGATGATTTTAGTTTAAACTACTCTCTCTTTGTGGCTTGTAAAAGCATTTATCGCTCACGTGATTGTAGCGACCACAGAACGTACATGCCGATGTATTTGCATCGTCGCGATTACCCATATTTCGCGTCTGATCTCGCGTTGAAACCTATTATGACTATTACCTCTGAATTGGCCTCGAGAGTTCGATCTAAAGTTTCCTCTATGATTAGCTCTATTATTACCCCTGTAGGAAGGGTAGTTATTATTCCCCTTGTTATAAACTCTGTTCCCTCTGTCATGCGCGTTTTGATTAGCCGTTTTCGCAAATTCCAGAACATTTGAGCAAAAATTAAAAAGAGAGGCTGTGTTCATTTGTTCGTGCGAATAGAGGGCTATGTTCGACATTTGCGACGAAAGTTTATTTATTTCATCAGTAGAGGTAGCACTTTGAGCGTGTTCCACTCTAGCTACGGCTGGTGGCGCCGCGCAGTGGGGAATTTCAGAACTTGGTACATGATACATTCCTTGATACATTGCGTGGGAGTTATTGACGGGAGCGGGATTTGATTGCAGACTTTGGACTTGATGAGCAGGGGATGGGAGAAGAGATGGACTCTGGTTATGTGGTACAAACTGCTGATTCGGGTTCAGTGGATTACTTGGGAGGGGGAGTAGAACTGTGCATGAGAACAGCTGTGAAGTGGCGTCTGGGTCAATGTCTGTTGCTGCAAGCTTGCTTGTGCTATTGCCTGGTCAATTTCAAACTTCTCCTCCATCATACGGGAATTAATCAATAACTGCTGGCGTTCGAAATTTTGTAGGTGGGCAATTGATTGCTCTGTTTTGGCAAAGTGCTTATTAGTTAAACAGCCAATGTATTTGGCTCGCAGTCCCGTGATTATATAAGACAGAGTTTGTTCTTCAGTGGCGTTCGGGAAGTATTGCTGCACTAATGCCTTCTTAGCAATAACATAGGTGTGAATCGGTTCTGTAACCATTTGCTTCCTTGCGAGAATTATCTGTACGGGATCCGCTGATAGGTACGAGCCCCTAAATAAAGTACTTAGCTCGTTTTTGATATGGGTGTATGTCAGGTCTACAAAATTGGGTCGTTTCTGTATGTCATGAAAATAAGTTAAAGCGGTGTCAGTAAAAATAAAGGCAACATGTCTTTACACTTAGCTTCCGACCATCCCGCGGCGTGTGCTACGTTTTGAAACTTGAGGAAAAATGGGTCAATGTCTTTTGGGTCATTCCCGCTAAATGGCGCAGGGTACAACGCAGTTGGGTTTGGGGTGGCCATGTTAGTGGGGGGAATTTCTACAATTACGTTATTAGGGCTATTAGTATTGTTAGAGTTAGTAGGGACGTGGGCTGGAGTACTTGCTAAGGGCTGGGGTCGGTTTTTGTTGGGTGTTTGTAGTCCTAGGACAAATTGAGGGTAGTTTCTATTAGCAGACCTTAACCGTGTTAGCGGAGGGGAGGGGACTGGAGATAAAGGTCGTGAATTTATTGGGTTTGTCGTGATTGCAGTAGCTAACTCTATGATTTGGTCGAGGGAGGAATCTAGGTGTTCGTGCAATGCTATCTATGACGTATTATTAAACGAAACTTCGTCGTGCTGACCAAAGAACAAATGAAAGTATGGGTATGCAGTTATTTATGTCATTAATATATCGCTTGTCAAATAAATATAAGCAAGTGTTCTCATTCCTGTGTGAATGATGCTCAAATAGTCCAGAGTGAATATTATGCAGAAGAACTAGATTTTGTTGGGGGGGGCCTCGGCATAAAAAGATAAAAGAGGGGTTGTATTCCATAGGGTAATATACAAAATTGTCACTGGGTCTGACGCATCTTAAGCGTACTGTGGGGGTATGAATTGGAATTACTAAAAATTTACTTTCAAAAATGCTCCCAAAGTGGGAGGGGGATAAAGACTAATTTAATTTAAAGCAATTCGTACAGAAGGGTACTCGATTGCAAAAAGGGCCTGAAGCACCTCCACCATGTTGTCATCCCGTTTTACCTGGGATCTGAGGTCACAGGGAAGTTTCAATTATACATTTAGGTAGAGCTTAATTGTATCTGTTGGCTGAACCAGCTCCGATTAGGAGGGTAGAGATATGGAAAGTTGATGTAAAGGTTATTCACGCTTGTTCATACCTGGTAGGTGTGTAATGTTCTTGTCCAGATGCTTCTTGCAGACCGAATTATGACAGGTGCCAAGGTTCTATCCTTCGACCCTTGGCTCACCAAACCGAGCAATCCCATGCGACTCGTTGCATGCTAGGCAGCCGTAACTCCGTGTTCCGTCGTCGTAGTTCTGTAGTGTTAATGTGTTGTAGAGTGATCAGAGACTAGTTATCCATGTGAGCGTCAATGATAAAAGTAATTCAAAAGAGCGTCGATGATAGGTGTAGTTCAAATGAGCATGAGCTCAGGGAGTGAGCTGTCTTTATAATCTTAGGCTTCGAAAGGTTGTTAAACCTTTCGAACGCGCTAGATCTTGTTTTGATCCACGCGTTTGCCTTTCAGTTCCTTGTTTAACGGAAGTTACAAGTTAGCGCATTCTTGGGATCGCCCGCTGGTCGGACAATTCCAGGAAATAAACAAGCGTGAATATTACCATGACGAGGATTTCTCGGTTTAATAATCTCCATATCTCTACTCATATATATATATATATATATATATATATACCACAGAGAAATAAAATATATGTGATTAGTCTTGCATTCGTGGCGGTCCACGTGGCGGAGTGGTTAGCACATCGCTCTACAACGCCAGGAGTCCTGGGTTCGAATCCTAGCCTGGGCATGGATGTTTGTGAGTGTCCATTCATCAATTTCATCATTTTCGCTTATTAGCCAGAAGTGGCACAAGAAGCGAAGTGAAATAAAGTAAATCAATCAATCAATCTAGCATTCGTGTTTTATCTCTATTTATTTTGAATATGTTGCTACAAGGCCCTTACCCAGGATTTTTTCTAAGGGAGAGGGAGTAGCAGAATATATGGAACAAAGTGAGGATTAGAAATGCTGTGAAGTTGATTGAATTATGTTATTTTGTGTTGATTTTCTGTTGGAGTATTAGATGCGACCACCAATGTTATGGTAGTACTGCAGCTAGAGCTAAACGTACAATTGTAGAGTTGCAACATATGGTCCAATGTAACAAAAAAAATTCAACTCACCGATACACACACATCTCACCCCAACAATCAGTCACACAGTCGCTTACAGACAAAGATGTCACATAGGCAACTCTTCATTGTTTACATTTCTCCAGGAAGATAGTTGTCTATGGATAGGGCAGCTTCAGTAGGGGTTGGGATTTCGGACGAGGAAAACCGTTGTCCTCCCGTGCGTGTTATTCTTCCCAGCTGCCTCGCCTCGCTCCTCGCCCGGCCTCACCAGAGAATGTTGACAGGGACGAAAAGTGCATGCGCAAGATTTCTCTCACTGCAAGAGTCAAGTGGCCTGCAAACTTCACAACTACGGGCGATAAAAAAAGACAAAACCGATTACCCAACGATCTGTGACGAACGAAATATTTGCAATACAGATAATGCGAAAACCATACATAGATGTTAATGTAATGTCTGTTCACTTGTGGTTACACACGGCAGTGCGGCGTCCGTATCGTCCTTATGGGCGGCCGCCACTGTTCATGGCACCGTGCTATATGCACAGGGAACTTTAACTTTACCTGTATACAGCGTGTCAAAATGATGTTCCCGATTTCGTTCATTTCTTATAATAAAGGTATATATAATGTATATGTATCTTGCATATGTAATTTTTTTTATGGAATATAATCTCAAAAAGTTTTTTTTCTTTCTATTGCAAACTCGTAGTTGCGCTGTCGGCCACCAGGAGGCAGTTTAGTCACAGTGAGGAAAATTGCTACCACTGGACAGCAGAAAGTGTTCTGTATTCTCGATTTTCATACCAATAAGTCTGTCGTGCTTGTTCCGTGACATTTCCGAACAAGATTTGGGGTTGAACCACCTTCTGGCAAGTCTAGAACTCGGTATTCAACAGAAAACTGTCTGGCGAGTCTCGCGGAAACGTCTTGACATGAAGCCGTATCGTCTACAGGTGGTGCAAGCTCTGAAACCGAAAGACTTGGGATTGAGGGCGTCTTTCTGTGAAAAGTTACAACAGTGCATGGAACAGAAAAGTCACATGCTGTATTGCAATATGAACGTGATTCTCCAAAATTGAATGTCTTTTGTGCCATTTCGAACAGGAAGGTTTATGGACCCTGACATGCTAAACTAGATGTGTGTCGTGTAACACATGGATCGCACATAGAACATATATAATATGCCAAGAAAAACTTTTTGAGTTTTTCTATCTGTGTGTGTAATCTCAGTCATTTACGTATCATTACAATGAAATAAATAGACACCGAAATCGGGAACATCATTTTGACTTACGTTGTATAGTGTATATTGTATTCGTTTCTGTACCCCTGAGCAACTACGTTTATATTTTACATACACATATACGAACCCTCTACTATGTCAATGGCTGAGAGCAACTAAAGGCTTACTTCTCTCCGAGTTCCCCGGAAACTGCGGGGTTTTGCGGGTTGTAGATTCGGCATTGCTTACGATAATACAGGTACAACAGTGCAACAATGCGCACGTGATAGTCGTTTCCGTAGAGTTTATCTTACAAAAATGGCAAAGAAAAAGTTGCTGTGTGCGAATACTTGCAGAATTGTTTGGATTTTACAATTCTCAAAGCCAAAATTTAATCAACAAGAAAACGAAAGTACGTATACGGTAGCTTGTATTATAATTAGACGTATAGTCTGTACTCATTCAAACCAAGAATTAATGTTCAGTAAACACAATAAGTACCAAAATTCGCGGAACGTGTTGTATTATCCACATATGAAAAAGAGCACAACGTGAAAACCTGAAGTCGAGTAGAAAATGCTTATATCTTGATAAGTCAGCGTAGTTATGGTTCATAATCACTCAATTTTTTTTTTTGTAATTTTTCACTTTGAAAATGCTGATTTTCATATAGAAGTGGAAGTTTTCTAATGACTATATGAGAATACAGCATTAATGTTTTCTGCAACTATTTTACACAATCGATGCCAAAAGTTAAACAAAATAATGTGGAAAGAGGAGGAAATTAGAATATTTTCATTCCTAGTTCAAACTTAAAAACAATAGTTGTACATAGGCTATATTATCATAACTTTTACACCTTGTTAGTAGGGTGGAATTTGGATATGACCCGGAAGTAATTACTAAAGAAATGATCTTTGGAGGTGTTGTTCATCTGCGTACTTCAGAGCAACTTATAGCCAGAATGCTAAAACCGTACGCCTTGGGCAAATCTAGATATCCAAGGAACAATAATTGAGACTAATGAATATTATGAAGAACATAAAGCTCTATCCAAAGGTTGTTTCTCATTTATGAATTGTAGCAGTAGCTGGAATGTATTGCATTTCAATGTATGAAGGTATAATAGTCTAAAGTCCGAATTGTAGAAGTACAGGGTGTCTCATAAGTCAGTTGACCAATGGAACTAATGACGGAATGAAGAAATAATGATCGAAATAGTTCACAGATAGTTATATTTCGTGATCACTGATAGGTTGACCCCCCCAAATCAGGGTGTCCATCCTCCCCCAAGAACGTGCATTCATCACCCCCCAAAAATAGTTTGGATGAATACGTAATAATTTCGAATTAGCGGAAACCTAAATGTCATAAAGTAAATTATATAAATACGTATTTAAACAGTGTTTGTGGGTGGATAATTAGATTTTAAAGACCCACAATTTGCGTATTTAACACAAATTGTTACACAACTTAAAATACAAAATTCAATCTGGGCAAACCAAATAGTTTACTGCAGTTATCTGTTAACCAAACACTGACTTGTTCATGTGACAGATCAAATTATTGTTTCACCAGAAGTCTAGCTAGAAATGCCTAAGGTCGGAACGAGAATATACAGTGGCGGCAATTCGGAGGACGTGCAGGGCAGTTGCCTTCCCCACGTTTTGTCACTTTGCCCCTGCACTACGGCCTGGTCTACCAAGGAAAAGTAAACTGTCCTTCCCCCTCCAATTTTGGCACCCAATCGCCGTTACTGCCGTTACACTAAGCATTATATTTTAAGAAATAATATTATCAATCAATATCGAGAATATTCTTTATTCTGTGCGGGCCAGCTATAATATATTTCTTTACAATCACCTCATCAAATCAATTTTAGAATCGCTCACAAGAAAACTTTTATGTCCATTTCTTTACAGGCTTGCAAGGTTATTAATTTAATGGGGTGTCAATACTTTCATAGTTTCCATCTTTCCTCTTTGGACGTTCGGCACCGAAAACGTTTGCATACCATATCGTTGAATGTAGTTCCTAAAATGCAGGGTGGCTCAAAAAGTCACTTAACACCCTCGGTACAAGGCCACTGCAGCACGCAACATGGAAATGGTGATGAACAATCGTTATCAGGCCAAGGGGGAACCACATTGACGCCACCCACACGGTCGGCGGCCATCTTGATGTCCGCCATCTTTAATTCAACTTCAGAATTTTAAATGGGAAGAGGGTGATATGATATATCAAATCAGGCTAGAATTTCACGAGAAATGCAATGGTGAAGGTTTTTTCGACGTATCTTTAACCAGTAAAAAGTTATGACTGAATTCTTGTACCAATTTGCTCCTTTTCGAGGTGTTAGAAAAATGCCTTAAAATTTGTTTAGCGCATCGGTAATGCATCGAGATCAAAGTGATGTCTAGGGAGAGAAGTTCGCATGCCATTGCACACGATTTTAATCGGATACATCCACGAAGAGCTGCACATTATGAATGGTTGTCGCGAACAATTTACAGTGTGACGCTTCCATTGAATTAAAAGTCCTTCACAGTGACAAGGCTAATGTTTATGTTCATAAGGAAGTTCATAAACCGAATAAGCGACCCTTGTCATCTGATAACTAACTTTGGACAGAAACTGCTTTACAACGTTCCCATAGTGTTCTGGTGTTCCTCCCTATTGAAAAAAAAACTCTGTAAAAAGTACCTTCTTCCATAAGCAAGGATGAAAAAACCTGTTTATTTAACAAATCCAAGTAGCCCTAAGCATTTAAAGTTCCGTTGATGAAAAATTGAATAACCAATCGTGTTCCACACAGCACGCCACACCATTAACTTACCAGCATTAACCATTCAGCTTTGATCTGTCGAAAATGGGTTATCAGATAAAAAGGATTGAATATTCTGTTTATGAACTTCCTTATGAACATAAACATTAGCCTTGTCACTGTGAAGGACACCCCCCACCCCAACGTTTATTTCTCAACACCCCTCCGCCAGGAATCTTCGTGTCAATTTAAGGCATTGCCCCCAGATAATATTACCTGTTACAATTCCCTTGGCATCTGCAAATTGCCATTTACTCTTATATAACAGCAATGGTTAGTTCATAACGTAATTCCACTTGTGTCCAATTCTGAACTTTTCACATCACTTTTCCATTACAAAAATCCCCCATCCCCCCAAAAAATGGGTGGATGCAATGTGCGTCCACAAACTCGCCTGTGGGCACCCCTGCCTATAAATACTTACTTTTCTTCATCTAATGGATTAAATATGGTGCACCTAAGGTGTAAACGTTTTTATATTTTTTTTTTTAGAAAAATATAGAAATGTTGAATTTTATATTATTTTATTTTAAATCCCCCCAAAATTTCGATGGCGCAGTCTGCGCCATAATCCCCCCCTGTGGGGGGCACCCCTGGTTGCCTTGCAATTTCGCTTTGTGAGGAATGGTTTTGGAGATGGTGTGCAACTGACAAACGTAGCGTGATTGTGACTCTTTTGGGGAACTGAATTTTGCGTCACCTTGTATTAAAGTGAAAACATGTAGTGGAAACTTATGTGCTGACACGTTGTAACACGAATGATTTGAAATGTTTTAAGTCTATGTGGAAATTTAAATGTCTATGAGCATAGGCCTAACGTGGCGAGCGCAAGTGGGACACAACCCCCCCCCCCCCCAATGTTCAGGTTTATGAAAATTTACACGTAATGGTACTTTTGTTAACCTCCTGAAACCTGAGAGAGTAAAGTAACAAAATTGTTATGATTTTGAGGATTTAACCGTTATTTATCAAAATAGTCGTGGATGATATTTCTATGGGTTTGAACACTTTTTAATTCTGCGATCTCCCCCAAGTTAGATTCTGCTCCCCAAAGGTAGGTCCCAAGCTTTCACCTATGTCTATGAAAGTTACAAAAAAAGAATAAAAACAACAACATGAGAATATTGTGATGTAAAGGGTCAGGAGGCACTAAAATATTACTTAGACACAGTGTAAAAAATCCGTGCTTCTCAGAAATCTAAAATGATTGGTTAAACCTTGTCATCTTCTCCCAACGTGAACGATAAGGTGTGGAAAAGAAGAAACATTTGAGGACATTAAAAACAGCGCATTCCATAAGAATGTGCCGAACATTTAAAATAACATTAAATACACTGCAGAGTGGAGGGTCCAACTTTTGCAGATGAGAACTATGGGTGAGACGGCAATGTCCAATGAGAAGCCTACTTAGTATTGTCCCTTCTCTGCGGGAGGACGGTGTGAGAACGGCATGCACCAATGATGGGATCGACTGAGTTGAGCTTGTTCCCTGTTACTCCATCCTGCCAACTCAATCAGTCAACCCATCCTGCCAAACCTGAAGGAGGAAATAACGGAACACATTCTGAATGTCCCTGACCTATATAAGGTGGAAAGCACTTCGGAAGACTTTGGCAGCGCTGCAGTTGCTTCGTTTGCCCATAACGCGACCTGGGCTTTACGGATCAGTTTTTGCTTTACAACAGTTTTTATTACCTATCGAATAATGTTAGTGATACAAAATTACACCAAAAATAACTGTAGTTTCATGGTATGAGCCAGACGTTAATAATAAAATTTATTAAAAAAATATTTTCTCCGCATTGCACTTGATCCATTCAGCTTACCAGCATGTACGTCGCCCACCGTAAGATTAGAGAAGAGCTATAGTGTGGTTGGAAAGCAAGGGAAAGTGGAGGAATATTTCACTTCCGCGGAGAACGTGCCCTTTTGCGTGCGGATACCACATTCATTCCTGAATCTAAAACGCCACAGACTCCAAATTTTTAAGCCCTTGTTTGTCTGTAATGACGTCATCAAAATGGCGGTCATGACGAAAATTTCATTCCTGAAACCTGTTACTTCATTATAGTTATTTATCATTCGTGGCATCTTATTTTCACCTAATTTTCAGTTTATAACTCCCTATTATGATAACAAGAAATTGAAAAGAACCACTTTATCATACAATAATAGATATACACTGAAGCTATAGTTTAAAGTGCTTACAACCGGCATCAACCTGGGACCCCTTAATTACAAGGTGACGACGTTGCCACTACGCCAGGGGCGATTCTTCCACGTAGGAAGTGAGGAACTTCCTACAGTTCATTTGAACTTATTTCCAGTTCTCTACTTTTTAGGAGTTTTATTCGTGTTATAATACACAATGTATTATAAGCACAATGTATGTACAATTTCCTAGGTTAGCTACTGTCAAGAGTTGACCGCTCTCGCTTCCTCCAGAAGTAGCCCAAAGACACAGGCTTGCTGCCGCTCGCTGAGGAACATCGGCGGTCATCCTACAGACAGATTGGTGAGGAGTAGAAGGGGCAGTGAAGGGAGGGGGAGGGTTGTCTTGAGATCGCCGAGGGCCGAGGAACCAACAAGAGGTTTCTCAATCAGCGATGCCAACCCCAGTTAATTGTACTAAACCAAGGACAGTTCGATCTTTGTTGGCACTTAGCACCCTGCTTTTGGCATAATGGTAAAATCTAGCATACTCTGCAAACGCCAGTCTCTGGGAAAGGGAAATCGAATTAGTTTGCATATGAGTGAGGATTTTCACAAAACTTTAAATGACCTTCAACAATTGATTTGTAAAACTCCAGATTTTTTACAATAAGGATACACAACGCAGTTTAATTATATTGCCGGAAATTTATCTGGTGCTTTTTTTTTAGTGGCGAATTATCAGAGGATACAAGGTAAGGCATATTTATCGTAAATGTTACTTGTTAACTGTTTACACCCGAAGGACAGTGAAGATGAGCGTGTCAGTGACATCTGTAGCGCCAAGATTTCTCAACAGGAAGACGGACAACACAATCAATCTATATTCTATATTGTACGGAAAAGCAAGTCATGAGCCATGCCTCTTGAAGTGATTATTATTAACAAAATAAAGTGACTTGCTAATTTACATTGTTTTTCAATCTCATAAACAGGACTAATATAAATGCTCTCTCTTTCAGGTTCCACAAAGAAAAGTTGTAGTTCGTTGCCTAAGAAATCTCTCCCTTTATAAGAGGCCAGTTTTTGGGCCAGATGAAACACTGGGGTCCATTTCTTTAAAGGATTGACTCGGGTAGGGTAAGGGGAGAGGGTTTCAGACGGGGGAGAACTAACACTGTAGAGGGGTGAATGGTTCGTGGGGGCTGTAACCTAGGCCAGGAGGGACGTAGGCACCAGCGGGTTGCTGAAAAAGCAGTCGTTGGTGAAAACTCCATACTTCCACCCTTTTACGAGCCCCGTCTGAATGGGCTCCTCGGAGATCTTGGTCACGGTATCGGGGTGGTGTGATGGCGTACAGGAGGCGTGGGTGAATGCTCGCCTCTGTCGGTGTTCGTGAGAGGCGGGGGAGGCCGTCCCTTTTCCCTCCTTAGTTGTGTAGGGGAAGGGTTGCAGGGGATGTAGTGGTTGCATTGAAACTCGCACGACTCGCTCTTCTACACTCCACACCGCTTGGTCTTCTGTCGCCTGGAAGCAGTTCCATCTCCGTTCCACGTTTCCCTGATTAGCTGGACATAACTACCATTGCGTAATAATGTGCTATTTAAAAGCCAGTATCCGCTACCTTGTCGGGGTTTGATCAAATCTAAATTTATTTTAAGAATTGGGACACTATGGTCACTAAAGCATACTGGAAAATTTTGAACACTAATTATATATTCCTGAAATCTTGGTGCGACATAAAACCTATCGATCCTTGACGCACTATTGGAGGTGATATGTGTGTAACCTTGACTTTCGCCATTGGCGTGTATCCAAGCGTCACGCAGTTGTAACCCCTGCGTTAATTCATAGAGCGCACGTGAGAAGTTGTATCCTGGATTTTGATCTTGTGAACGAATTACGCAGTTAAAATCTCCCACTAGTATAGTGTCTAGTGTGTGGGATGTCAACTCGGGCCCTACAACTGTTGAAAAAAAATCTTCTCTTTCCAGTCTGTTTTGGCTTCCTGACGGAGCATACACATTACAGAGAAACACTGAGCCTAAATTTGGCATTTATTTGTCTGCCCGTGGGATGGGGCACTACATTACGTAAATCTAAGTGTCGCCTACATGCTATGGCAGTTCCTTGTGCAAAGGGAGTAAAATTGTTGTATACTGTAAACATGCTCAGTACAGAAAAATCGTCTATGGCGACCTCTTGTAAGAGGGCCACATCAATAGACGATTTAATGAGAAAGTCATTAAGAGCAATTGTTTTGGTCTTACTTTGCATTTGATTTAAATTTATAGATGCCAAGGTAAATGTTTGCATGATTATAACTGTCCACAAAAGAAAACTAAACTTACTTACATTCTTCAACATTACTAATCTCTAATTTCTGCCTATAATGCATTAACTATGCTTTCCACTAAATAAATCTGGAATAAGTTTGTTACTCGTCGAAGGTTTCTCTTTAGTTACATTTGCTGAATTACTTGTTAAACTAACCTTTGAAACATCTTGGTTTGGGGTACCAGGTTCTACTCTAAATTCGTTATGAACTATTGTGGAACTTACGCATTCATTATTTTTCTTCTTCTTTCTACGTAGCACCATGGACTCTTCCGCCACTGACTGTAACCTTGATACAGATCATGACCTTGATTTCCTAGGAGAGGTAACTACGGGGAATTTTGCCTCCGTGAACAAAGCACTTGGGGGTGGGGGAGGGGGTATGTGATGCATCTCCTCCGAAGTGGTCAATGTTGGCTGCTCCATCTCTTCCCTTCCTGTTGGTGCATTCTTCACACTAACTTTCTGTTTGGTACCTGTCTCCTCGTCGGTGATTCCGGGGCTATCCGTGTTCCCTCCATTGTTATCTCGTGACGCAGGGACTTCTGCAACTGATGGAGCTGAATCTCTCGGTTTAGTCCGTACGGGTAGCACAGTTGGTTCATATACCATCGGTACATTGTCAGCGGGTATATTAACCGGCCCCCTGCGGGGCTGGTTTCCAGAGGGTCGACGCTTGGGGCACTGCGCAACTACGTGACCCTCTTCGGAACACGCGAGGCACGTACGTACCTGCCCAGGGTATGTTACCCAATAGGAGTCTCCATTCGTTATTACATATGAGGGTATGGGTTTACGTAGTATCAGTTTGATCAAGACACGTCCAGTTCGAGTAGGGTAAATGTGATCTGCAGAGTATGTCTCGTCTTCAATTTTTAACACTTCCCCATACGACCTCATGACACGACTTATCACTTCTGCACTTAATTCAATTGGGACTACATGGATTCTGACAATTACATGTCGCTGGTGGGCCCATTCTACTTCAACTTTATGATCACCATCTACGTCACTATAGATTACCTCAGCACCAAAATCATTTAGTAACCGTTCTCCTACCACTTTTGTCGCAAATTTCACGTACAAACACTTACGAAAGTAATCTATTTCAAAACTGAGCACTTGGTTCGTAGGCACTTGGTAGACATCATGAAACCATCGATGAAAATCCAATGACGTAGGTCGCGTTTTGACATCAATGAAAACAAATTTCAAGGTGTTTTCTCTTTGTGTATTCATCGTGAACTATTTCATCGTATCTTCACTAGCTCACGGTAATTGTAGTCAAAACCTCGCTTGCACTCCAAAGGAAAAAAAAACAAAAAAAACTAACACAACACTAGCAAACCGTATACGGCCCTAGCTAACTCGGACAGTTCGATCACTAAGCCTTCTCGCGCGAAGAGCGGAGCTCGCTACGAACTGATGCCTGCACAAGTTGCAGGCAGACTGCTGAAGCACTACACCACGCCTTTACCTGCCGTTCAAACAACAATGTTTATATACAGTATTCAGTCACCCCAATATTGTAAATGTCGTTGGATATTCATGTATGTAAGTAACATTTACTTCAATTTTGAAGTACCTGCTTTCTAGTTTTCGTGAAACTAAAAATCAACTGGCATATGTATGTTTATGATTAATTGGAATGATAATTATAAAGAATGATAAATGGCCAAACATAAATTAGAACGTACTTAACATACAGGTTTATGGAAAAATTGTTCTGTGATTTTATTAATGAGAAATAAAGTGAGCACTTTATAACTATTAGGTAGAATATCTTTGTTTTGCGTTTCCTTACGCAACAGCAAATACATTTCATAATACTGTTCTGAACACGGGACCTTCGTCAGTACACTAGGCATTTCGTCTGTTGCAGTATCACAGGAACAGAAAATCGTTCTGCAATGTAGAAGCCTCTAGATATTTTCCATGAATAATTTCTAATCACAATAAAAAGTTAGAAGAAATAACTCGCATTTTCACAACAGCTACCAATATTCTCGTTTTTCTTCATCACTTCGAAATTTTTTCTCGAAGATAGCTTCTAATACAAGAAAAACAATTCAAAATTAAAGTAAAAAGTTCAACTACATGAATATCCAACGACACTTACACTATTGGAGTGACTGCATATATAAAAGTGGTTGGTTGAAGGTAAGGTAAAGGCGTGGTGTAGTGCTTTGACTTCTCGACTGGTCATCTAGCGTTTCCAGGTTCGAGTCTCCTTACGACGTGTTCTTTTTTTTAAATTCTCCTTTTATTAAACAAGAACATTGTAACATTATTTGTAATAGCAGTGTAGAGTGGCTACATTGTTCTGCATCTGGAATTTACTAAAAAAAATGAATTGACACATGTTCAAAGGGATATTTTTACATATAAGATCGTGAATTATGATACTCTAACGATAATTGTGTACTGCTTAAAAGACATTGACAAATATTAATTAAATAACTATTTATATTTGTGGTAATTTAGGAAATAATAATTTTACTCCTTTACCCACTCCAGTTCAATGCAACGATACCTCCGCAAATATCGAATGAAAAGTTTTCATCATGTGCAACTCTCCATTAAATGTTTGCGCCGATTCGTTTTACCTTTGTTTTCTTTGTTACAAACAAATATTCTTTGCACATTACATGTAGGAGGAGAGTTGCATCTACATTTTACACTGGTCAGCTCCTCCTAGCTATTCTCAAGAACGAAAGTTTGTAGGGTAGTGGACAGTCTGGCTCGAGCAGTGGTCTGAGACGGTTGTGTTTGCGCGTCTCTCTAATCGCTCGAAGTCACGTAGCGCGTATTACCCGCGAGTCCGGTTGAAGTGAACCACGGCGACGCTGCCAACATGGTAATCAAGAGATTGAATACACTAAAACTGAACTTCAGTCAAGTGCGAAGGAAACCAACTTCGACGGAACTACACAATTGGATTAGCAAGACCATGAAATTGAAACCGGAGCAAGTAGTAAGTATTGAAGTAGACAATTATAGACGTTGTATCTTTCTGAAACTGCTATCGAAAGTAGTGTGTGAACAGTTGTTGCTACAGTCAAACGGAGAATATAAATATAGTGACGAAGACGGGGATTGTCCAGTGCTAGTTACGTGGGCGGATGCAAATTACGTGATAGTTAGAGTGCACGTTGTCCGAGTGAACTGTCCGATGACGCCATTCGATCGGTCCTGAGTACGTACGGTCAGATAATATCCTTGGACGATGAACGGTATTCCAGTGAGCATATTTATCCGGTAAGAACTGGCCGTAAAATCGCCAAAATGAATCTAACTCGTGCGATTCCATCGTACGTCACAATCAGTGTCGGACGATACTGGGTGACATATAGCGGGCAAGACCGTACTTGCAGTTACTGTGACCTTAGTGACCATTTTTACGTTACCTGTCCGTCCCGACGTCGTCAAATGGAGAAACCCGAAGATACGTCCTATGCCGGGGCGGCGCGTCCTGTCCCGAGGAATGTGCCGGCTGATGAGAAAATGCTGACCCCGACACCCACTATCCTACCTGTGCATCTGAAACGCTCCGGAGACCAGGAAAATGAGGGCAACGTACAAGCTTCACTACAGGATGTACCTAAAAATACCGTACCAGATTCCACTTTACCACCCAGTGTAGAAAACAAGACAACAGCAGACGTTCCTATCCCCGTCAGTGTGGACCAAGTTAATGTCAACCAAGCAGCCCACGTAGCAGAGAAGAATGGGGAAGAAACAATGGACGTTACCCTAGAGGTGCCCAATAGTCCGATGCAGCAGGCAGATGATGATCATGCAGGTAAAGGTGGGAACTCCGAGACGGCGTCCCCCGCATCTGGCGCTCTTCCGAAAACAACGAAGGAACCAAAAAAGAAGAAGAAACGCAGTCTCCCTACGAACGATACGGCGTCGACACGGCGGCAAGATGGCCCTCATCGTTCGGTATCTCCAGTGTCTCGGCGACTGCGTAGAACGATGAGTGCGACAAGAGCAACAATAAACATTAACAAGATGAAATCTAGTGTCAAGCATCATGCATTCTTAGATTATATTAAGCAAAGTCACCTGGATGTAATTTTCCTGCAAGAAGTCGGGACCGATGATTTCTGTCTGGGCAGTGAATATACCGTGTATAACAATTTTACTCACAATTCTCTAGGAACCGCCATAGTTGTGAAAGCAGGCCTCCATATAACGGAAGTTTACCATCACCCGTCTGGTCGTATCACATGTATCCAAATAGGAAACATATGGTTTTGTAATGTTTATGCACCATCAGGTACCAACGCTAGAAATACTCGGAACATATTTTACGCTACAGACGTGGCGAAGGCATTAGGTGGCTCCCATCAAAACATTGTGCTGGTGGGTGATTTTAATTGTACTCTAAGAAGACAGGACCAATATCCAGGATTCCATACATCACCTAGCTTGCAGGCGCTGGTTGAAGGGTTTAAACTGCACGATGTTTGGGTGGCTAAAGGTCCGAATATAGACGGCTACACATACATACGTGCCGACACAGCGAGTCGGCTTGATCGTTTTTACGTTAGTGCACACATGATTAGCAAAATATCTGCGATTCGAACTTTCCCAACGTGCTTTAGTGATCATTTAAGTGTCCAACTCGACATGAGTTTGGATGTACCTTCAGTTGGACGAGGGCGGGAATTTTGGAAGTTCAATGTACGGTTATTGGAAGATGAACAATTTCGTACCCAATTTAAACAAAAATGGAAGAAGTGGGAAGAAATGAGCGTACGTCAAACTGACATTATTATGTGGTGGGACACTTTTCTAAAACCCTCCATTAAATATTTCTGTTTAGCATATAGTCGTGACAAATACTCAGATTTCAATAAGAAATATAACTTTTACTACAGAGTGCTTCACGAACTAACAACACAGCTAATACAAGGGAAGCCAGTGCGTCAAGAAGTGAAACGAGTGCAAGCAGTGCTGCTGAGCATGCACAGAGAGCGTATGCAAGGTTACAATGTTAGGAGTCGTCTTCCTATGTTTGATGCACAAGAAGAAGCCTCGTTGATGCAAGTGTTAGCAGAGAGACGCAGTGCACAGCGAAAGAGGATAACGTGTCTCGATACAGCCACGGGGAGACTAACCGAACCCAAGTTAATACGAAAGTACTTACGGGACTTTTATGCAGATCAGTTTAAAGAGAAGGAAGATCAACGCTCCCAGCACACTCCACTGCAAGGGATGGACCTTCCCATGTTAACGGAAGATGACCGTCGCTATTTAGAACAGCCATTCTCAAAGAAAGAAGTGTACGAGTCTGTTCACAGTGGAAAAAGAGGTAAAGCTCCGGGAATCGATGGTGTCCCGATAGAATTGTTCCAAACCTTTTGGACAACGGTGGCTCCACTGTTCACACGCTGGCTCAATGCGGTGTTTACGAAGAAACGCCTTGGACGAACGAGTCTTACGGGCGTTATGGTTTTGATTCCCAAAATATCTCAGCCCAGAAAGCCAGAAGATTTCCGGCCAATCACATTACTATGTGCTGATTATAAAATCTTTGCACGTTTGATCACCCGAAGGTTGCAACGATTTGCGGACACTTTATTAGGGCCGTATCAATATGTATATGGTACAAGTGGTAAAATATTTCACATTCTAACTAGTGTACGTGACATCATCACTTCTATGCAAGATATTGAAGGTTCTCAAGCTGCATTAGTGGCGTTAGATTTCAAAAGCGCCTTTGACTCCCTCAGACATGACTATCTTTTCCAATACTTTGGAAAAGTGGGATGTGGTGATTTATTTGTACAATCTATACAGAGCTTATACAGAGCAGCTCGAGTCCAGTTATCTATCGATGGTTTTCTGTTGCAAGCCTTTTCTATTCAGCGCTCTGTTCGTCAAGGATGTCCATTTTCCTTATTTGCATTCTGCGCAGCTCTGGCTCCATTTTTACGACTGATGCATGAAAAACTTCAGGGACTCAGGCTTCTTGGGAGAGACCACAAAATATGTGCGTACGCAGATGATGTGACCGTAATCGTGAAAGATCGGCTAGACTTGACTCGTATGGAGGCAGTACTTGAAACGTTACGAAAGCAGACGGGACTTAGTTTGAACCAGAGAAATCTAAAATCTTACCCCTAGGGTGTAACCCCACTCTGTGGACTGAATCTGTAACTATACCCATTGTTGATAAAGTGACAATTTTGGGAATAAACTTCACTACGACCATCGCAGAGACTGTCTCCAGAACTTTTACAACTATTCTCCCAAAAATCCAGGCAGTGTTGAACATGATTCGTTATAGACAATTATCCTTACGCTCTAGAATACAGTATGTAAACATGTTTGCATTATCGAAGTTGTGGTATGCTGCGCAAGTTTTGCCTGTCCCTGCGAAAGACGCGTCGCAAGTACGAAAGATGATAACGCGCTTCATATGGCATGCACATTTGTTTCATGTCGCACATGAAACGTTATGCCTCCCAGCAAGTAAAGGAGGACTGAACTTGCGCCAAGTGGAGAGACAAGCCTCAGCCTTGTTTCTACAACGGAACATTGAGTTGCTTCTGCAATACCCTGATAGTTTAACAGCAAGATTACTACATACTCTGATAGATGAAGTGGAACTGCGAACACCCATTTATCCAGGGAAGATCCCTTCCCACTACAACTATTTGAGGACAACTCTTGTCGAGTTTTGCTATCTCCTAATCGGTTCACCTCACATGGATGTCGATGGCATGACGGTGAAATTTTTCTATAACCAATTGACTTGCAGGTTACACCACCAGCCACGAATTGTGCTTCTCCGAACTAATGTAGTGTGGTCAAAGGTATGGAGAAATATATCTGCCTCCCATCTTTCTAACCGCGTTCGATCTTTGTGGTACCTAGTAGTTCACGATGCCATTGCGACCGGTGCTCGAAAGTGGCGATACCAAATGACTGACAGTGCTGTATGTTCCAATTGTCATCAAGCTGAAGACACTTTACGACATCGCCTCGTAACATGTCCCGCAACGGTAGATCAATGGAAGTATTTGTGTAAATGCCTTGGTACTATATGTAGAACATCGCCCGATACATTTACTGTAGATCATTTACTGTTACCAGATTTTGTGTTCTTCCCTCTTACTAAAGTAAGAGCGGTCCAGATTTTAGTAGCTCAATATATTTATTATATTTTAGGACATAATTCAGTGTCAATGCAAATTTCGCTGCAATATCACTACAGTGAGCATTATTACCAGATGGACCAAGCCAACCGCAAAACACTCTATGCTGATTTTTTGCAGGCCCTTTTCTTGTAAGTACACCTAATTATGTAATATAGATCTGATATATGTGTAATGTTATCATAGGATCATGTAAGTAGTTACTACTGCATAAAATACAGAATATTAAAAAAGAAAAAAAAAGTGGTTACCGTTGTAGGTTGTCAATCTGATGGTCGTAGGTTCAAACCCCTCCGGTGGCAGAAAATTTTCGCATGTTTTAGACATATCCCATTGTGTTCATTGTCCATTCAGTGTAAAACAGAATAAATCTGTTTGGAATTAAAGATGGGAGAGGAGAAATGTTAAATAACAAAACCTCCATTTCAACGAACTGAGAAGTGGAGAAAAATTGGATAATTCTTATAAATATGAAAATTACATTCATGTTTTTAGTGGTATAATCGCAGGTAGAATCAAAGATCTTACGTGACAGATGTTTTCCCGCTCTGAACTCAGCCAAAAGGTATTTCGCACCGATCTAATACATTCTCCAATTCATTTTAAAATATTATTTAATGTTTCATGTCGATATTTTGATCAATGCATCAATTCTTGACGCCGAGACGATATCTTCTGCAATTACCTCTTCTCTCCTCTCGCCTCTTTTCTCTTCTCTCTTTCTCCTTCTTCTCTCCCCTTATTCTCCTCTTCTTATATGTCATATCGCCTTCCCTCCTGTTCTCGCCTCTTGTCTCCATCCCATTCTTTTCCACTCCTCTTATCTCCTCTCCTATCTTAGATTTCCGACTCCACTGCACTCTTCTCCTCTTCTTTTCGTTCTCTTATATTCTCTGTTTTACTCTACTCTCAACTCCCCTCTTCTCGTCCCCTCCTCTCCTCTCAAACCTCCTCTTCTTCTCTTCTCTCATCTCCTTCCCTCCTTTCTTCTCCTCTTTGATCCATTTTCCTCATCTCTCCTCGCATCTTTTCCCTTTCTCCTCATTACATCTCCTATCCTCATCTGTCCTATCTTTTCTTCCCTCCTTTACTTTTCCTCTTCCCCTTTCACTCTCTCCTTTCTCCTCTCATTTGTTGTCCCTTTTCGTTTCCTCTCTCCTCTTTTGCTTTGTGTAGACTCATCAGCGATGAAATACTAGAAAATCGAGTTTCTTTCTTTCAGAAAGTATTTCTTATTTGCAACAGTAATACTGATATTTTATTACAGTTTTATGCGATAATACTTGGTTTTATTCCTTTCGCGTATTTCATAAATATCTATTGTGCATATGGCAACCCTGAAATTGAGCCTAACTCTACACGCAACCCACCAGCGCCTTACGTAATTTGAGTTGCCTAGTTTAAAATGCCGTTGTCCTAAAACTTTTGAGAGACACTGTACAACTCTGAATAACCAAACTCGTTGAAAATGTACTGAATCAGCACCAAATCTTTTACAGACTATGTGAAATGCATTTCTCTCGGCCGTTCATTCTTCTGGCATTAATGAAAATAGTCTCTCAACATTTGCATTATGACCTGGAATAGCAAACAAATATTCAGCAATTAACATAACTTGAAATACGAAATATGAAACATAATGTTCTTAACATACTTGAAATCGTTCCAGATGTTTCATTTGGGTGCTATTCAGTTCAATACCATCACAATATTGAATAAGAATGGCAAACACCTTGTAGGATCCATGAGTACTTCCATCGGTACAGAAATACCGTTCGGGCATTGAAAAGTGGCATCAACAGAATGTGACCCCAAAACTTTGATTATTAATATCTGTCCTTGTTCTAGCACAACACATTATTGTTTTCAATGTATGAATGAAACAAATTTCACTATTGACTTTGGGAAATGCAATCCACAGACTTGTAACTTGCATGATTTCTCTTTGTTCAACTGAAGCACGTCTTTCCTTAATTTAAATTATGTGACGCTCAAAATGCAGGGAATTTATGATTTTACTTTCCACATTCCTCCTGGACGCCGGACATAAGGCTAAAACATAGAACATTTCTGGGAAAAAGAGAACATCTGGCACCCCAACCTTTCTTCCCATTAAGCCGCCCAAAGCGTTGATATCTTCCTTACTTTTCCTGCTATCTTTCACATTACCATCTTCAGTATTCTTACTCTCTCGTGGTTTATCTATGCCTCTTTCACACGACAGTACCTCCTGTCGACTTCCATTTCCTTCTACCACTTTTAAAATCTTCTTCTTGTTCATTTCACACCTTATCGATCCACTTAATACTTTCCATTCTCCTCCAAAGCCACATCTCGAAGGCTTCTAGTCTTTCCCATCTCTCTTCGTCATTGTCCACATTTCGATCCATGCAATACACTTCGTAAGCATCTTTCTTCATTCCTGGTCCTTTTTAGCATGAAACAGACTCTTAATTCAATATATTGATGTCTATAAATTTTCCATGTGACATCTTTTCACATCAGTTGCTGTTAACATTCTAAAGGTTTGCTTGCATCGTATATCTCTATAAAGCTTCTAAATCCATTTTAAGCCACTACTAAGGTCTACAGGTTCTCACACAATGTGTTCAAATCTTCTCAACTTCTTCTTCTTCGCTTGCACTGCAGCCCTTGGTGGCCTCTGGCATCCCAAACAATCTTCCTCCACCTCGTTCTAGATACATTCTTCCAATTACGTACATTCATTCTTCTCAAATCATCTTCAACTGCATTCATCCATCTCCTCCTTGGTCTTCCTTTGGGCCTTGTCCCTCGTCTGGTTTAATACCAAGTGATAACCTGCCTACCCTCATGAGATGTCCTCCCATCTTAAACGTCCTGATTTGATGTATCTCACCACGTGATCATGTTGAATCAACTCACTTTCTTCTCCTCAGCAACATTTAGAAAAACACAAGCACACATACGTATTTAGGGTCAGATATACTGAAGGCTACTTCCCAATAAGGATATTGCAGTTACAGACAGGAATAATTGGAGATTTTGCTCTAGCTTTGACACAGAACAAACGACGTATTTTCATTTTTACATCACCTTTTGCTTCTATAAGGTAATCGCGATGATGAGGATGGAGAGTTAATTTATGGAATAGGTAGGGACACAAACTTAACATGCATGCCTCAATCAGGATTCACACCTAGAGCAGGCAAATGGCGTAGTCATCCAAAAGCCATTGGATACTGAATGTGAACATGAGTCACTGGACCACGAATATATGTTTCTTTTTCATTTTCTCCATTCGCTTTACATCGTTCGTTTTAATATAAGTTGCTGTTTGTCAAATGTATCATTGGTATGTGTATATAATGTTAGGTTGTCAGCCAGTCTTACTTTGTGATTATTTTACATCACATGTTTATCTCGCTGTACTAATCGAGACGATGAATGATGAGATATATTACCAGGACAAACATAACGACATATCCATGTCTTCAGTATCGAACCCAGGGGTCCTGATTTCGTAGCCAGCACGCTTGCAACTTTATCACGAAGACCAATTTCGTTAGTAAAGAGGTACTAGTAACCGTTTTAGAGTTATAAGTGTTTTCACGCCCTTAACTATATTTCATTGGTAAATTTGCCCACTAATATTTCTCCTTTAGCTTTATATTCTAGCATATAATTTCTTACATCCGTGAAGCACTTGCCGATAGTTCTTCTTGTTTCGTAGTGGTAATTCGGAGCCAAAACTGGGGGCAAGGGCAGTTTAATTTTTCTTGGTAGACATGGCTTAGCTTTAAGAGGTCATAGTGCGGGGACAAAAAAATGGGGCAACTGTCCTCACGCTCCCTCTTATCACCGCCACGGCATCTTATACTAATTTATTTGAATTACTACCATCCTGGTCTTTTCCTGTCACTTTCTTAGGCTCTGTATGCTACATTTATTATTATTATTATTATTATTATTATTATTACTTTCCGTCGCTTTTGAACTTCTCAAGCTAAATCGCGACGAATATGATGGATCATGAAGAGGGACCTTGATTTTTCGCGTTTAAAATAAGGAAAAATCTGTGCTTTTTTCTCGCTTTTCGTGTCATTTTCCTCCGAATTCGAGTTTTCAACAATCAAGCTACACTCGGCATTAAAATGACAAATTAAACGAACGTTATTAATGTTTTTTTTTTTTTAAATTAATCGAATATGAACTACTTTTGAAATCAAACAAATATATTTTTAACAGAAAAGACTGTCCAAAGATTCTCGGTCCTACTAAAAAACCTGATGTATATTACTTACTTAACATCCAGCGAGAAACGTGACACTTAGTTCCTTAACTCGTGTCTATGAGTCCTTTACATAAGATTTACAAAAACCTTATTTTTATGTGAACCAGAGATCCCGCGTAGCAGCAAGGTCACAAGTCTTGATTTAGGTGCGGGTCATCATGCAAGTTCCAAAATGTTGCTGTTCACGCAGCATCGTGAAGATAATAATAGGTAAGGACCTAGATTTGTCGGTGTTGCATTTTTTCAAAAATTCGTGTTACTTTTTTAATTTTCGGTGCTATATATCCTAAAATTCACGTTCTATTTTAGCACACTTCTCTGCCAAATATTACCTAAAAATACACCTTCATTGTGCTTTTAAACTAGTGTATTAACTTGTAGGTCACGTGGCCTTCGCTGTTCGTGACAGTTTCGTACTTTGGAAACGATTTTTGAGGAAGTTATTTTCCATTATTTTTGAGCGACAAATACTGATGTTACAACTCTTGTATGACAGTCAGATCTCTGTCATTGTTGTCGGTGAAGTAAAATCTTTCTTACGCGACAAATACCGATGTTTCGGGCCCCGTGTGACGATACGTGGCCACTCGATGTCCGCCAAAATCATGAAACTTTGCTCGATAAAGCAAAAGGTTTCACGCGTGACAAATATCTGTGTTATGACCCCCGAATGACGTTGATCTTCCGTTAGAACCAAGCGACTTTGCTCGGTGATTCACAACTTTCGCACAAAAGGTAAAACATCGTGGAAAACATCCCTTTAAACATGGTTTCAACAAGCTCTTGGAATTAATCCATGTATTACACGCACCATAGTTTTTTGGAAGTATAAAATTTTGGAAATTGGCCATAAATATGGTATATTTTATTTTTTAAGCCTAACACACACGAATGTTGTATTTTCGCGGCATTTACTTTTTTTAAGTAATGTGATGAAATTTGCGAAAAAGACCACAATTCGAATTTTATGACAAATTTGAGTTACCAAAATGTGTTTAGAACATGTCACTGTACATACAGAAACATTTTTAATCAACAATTAATATTTTTCAGCGTTATCGCGTTTGAAAAAAAATCAAGGACCCTATTCAAGATTTGATGAAACGTCCATGTTTTATGAAAGATTCGAACCTACGGCCTCTGACTTCGTAGCGCTAATCAGTCTGAAGGAGACAAGCGTTACCATCATTTTTATACCCGTTGAAGAGGAGAATGGACTGCTTCTAGGTTCCTTCCTTGCTTTCTTTTTGTCTTCCTCGTCGTTATCCATCTTGGGATCGTTCATGTTTCTTCAATTAGCACTCAAGCCATGTTTAACTGTGGAAATATCTTCACCATAAAAAAGAAAAGTCCATTTCTTCTGTGCATTTCTTGACTTCTCTCCAATTTGACTCTCTCATAAAATTGTCAGGCATCTTCATTTACCTCTTCCAAAATGCTTTTATTCTTAACAACGGCGTTCCTTTTGAATTCTCGATACGAAAATCTACATGAATTTATTGAGAATGTTAGGTTTAGAATCAGAATTTAGTTTTTTTTTTAGGAAATTCAATAGTAAGACGGCCGTCGAAATCATCGGAAATCTATCTGGATTTATTGAGAATGTTAAGTTTAGAATTGAGATTTAGCTTTCATAGGAAACTCAATAGTAAGACGGCCGTCGAAAATCATCGGAATTCTAACTGGATTTATTGAGAATGTTAAGTTTAGAATTTAGATTTAGCTTTCATAGGAAACTCAATAGTAAGACGGCCGTCGAAATCATCGGAAATCTACATAGATTTATTGAGAATGTTAGGTTTAGAATTTAGATTTATGTTTTATAGGAAACTCAATTGTAAGACGGCCGTCGAAAATCATCGGAAATCTATCTGGATTTATTGAGAATGTTAAGTTTAGAATTGAGATTTAGCTTTCATAGGAAACTCAATAGTAAGACGGCCGTCGAAATCATCGTAAATCTACATAGATTTATTGAGAATGTTAGGTTTAGAATTTAGATTTATGTTTTATAGGAAACTCAATAGTAAGAGGGCCGTCGAAAATCATCGGAATTCTAACTGGATTTATTGAGAATGTTAAGTTTAGAATTTAGATTTAGCTTTCATAGGAAACTCAATAGTAAGACGGCCGTCGAAATCATCGGAAATCTACATGGATTTATTGAGAATGTTAAGTTTAGAATTTAGATTTAAGGTTTAGGAAGCTCAATAATTAGACAGCCGTCGAAATCATCGGAAATCTATCTGGATTTATTGAGAATGTTAAGTTTAGAATTGAGATTTAGCTTTCATAGGAAACTCAATAGTAAGACGGCCGTCGAAATCATCGGAAATCTACATAGATGTATTGAGAATGTTAGGTTTAGAATTTAGATTTATGTTTTATGGGAAACTCAATAGCAAGACGGCGGTCGAAAATCATCGGAATTCTAACTGAATTTATTGAGAATGTTAAATTTAAAATTTAGATTTAGCTTTCATAGGAAACTCAATAGTAAGACGGCCGTCGAAATCATCGGAAATCTACATGGATATATTGAGAATGTTAAGTTTAGAATTTAGATTTAAGTTTTAGGAAGCTCAATAATTAGACAGCCGTCGAAATCATCGGAAATCTACCTGGATTTATTGAGAATGTTAAGTTTAGAATTGAGATTTAGGTTTTATAGGAAACTCAATAGTAAGACGGCCGTCGAAATCATCGGAAATCTACATGGATATATTGAGAATGTTATGTTTATAATTTAGATTTAGCTTTCATAGGAAACTCAATAGTAAGACGGCCGTCGAAAACCATTGGAATTCTACATGGCTTTATTGAGTATGTTAGGTTTAGAATTTAGATTTAAGTTTTAGGAAGCTCAATAATTAGACAGCCGTCGAAATCATCGGAAATCTACCTGGATTTATTGAGAATGTTAAGTTTAGAATTGAGATTTAGCTTTCATAGGAAACTCAATAGTAAGACGGCCGTCGAAATCATCGGAAATCTACATAGATTTATTGAGAATGTTAGGTTTAGAATTTAGATTTATGTTTTATAGGAAACTCAATTGTAAGACGGCCGTCGAAAATCATCGGAAATCTATCTGGATTTATTGAGAATGTTAAGTTTAGAATTGAGATTTAGCTTTCATAGGAAACTCAATAGTAAGACGGCCGTCGAAATCATCGTAAATCTACATAGATTTATTGAGAATGTTAGGTTTAGAATTTAGATTTATGTTTTATAGGAAACTCAATAGTAAGAGGGCCGTCGAAAATCATCGGAATTCTAACTGGATTTATTGAGAATGTTAAGTTTAGAATTTAGATTTAGCTTTCATAGGAAACTCAATAGTAAGACGGCCGTCGAAATCATCGGAAATCTACATGGATTTATTGAGAATGTTAAGTTTAGAATTTAGATTTAAGGTTTAGGAAGCTCAATAATTAGACAGCCGTCGAAATCATCGGAAATCTATCTGGATTTATTGAGAATGTTAAGTTTAGAATTGAGATTTAGCTTTCATAGGAAACTCAATAGTAAGACGGCCGTCGAAATCATCGGAAATCTACATAGATGTATTGAGAATGTTAGGTTTAGAATTTAGATTTATGTTTTATAGGAAACTCAATAGCAAGACGGCGGTCGAAAATCATCGGAATTCTAACTGAATTTATTGAGAATGTTAAATTTAAAATTTAGATTTAGCTTTCATAGGAAACTCAATAGTAAGACGGCCGTCGAAATCATCGGAAATCTGCATGGATATATTGAGAATGTTAAGTTTAGAATTGAGATTTTGCTTTCATAGGAAACTCAATAGTAAGACGGCCGTCGAAATCATCGGAAATCTACATAGATGTATTGAGAATGTTAGGTTTAGAATTTAGATTTATGTTTTATGGGAAACTCAATAGCAAGACGGCGGTCGAAAATCATCGGAATTCTAACTGAATTTATTGAGAATGTTAAATTTAAAATTTAGATTTAGCTTTCATAGGAAACTCAATAGTAAGACGGCCGTCGAAATCATCGGAAATCTACATGGATATATTGAGAATGTTAAGTTTAGAATTTAGATTTAAGTTTTAGGAAGCTCAATAATTAGACAGCCGTCGAAATCATCGGAAATCTACCTGGATTTATTGAGAATGTTAAGTTTAGAATTGAGATTTAGGTTTTATAGGAAACTCAATAGTAAGACGGCCGTCGAAATCATCGGAAATCTACATGGATATATTGAGAATGTTATGTTTATAATTTAGATTTAGCTTTCATAGGAAACTCAATAGTAAGACGGCCGTCGAAAACCATTGGAATTCTACATGGCTTTATTGAGTATGTTAGGTTTAGAATTTAGATTTAAGTTTTAGGAAGCTCAATAATTAGACAGCCGTCGAAATCATCGGAAATCTACCTGGATTTATTGAGAATGTTAAGTTTAGAATTGAGATTTAGCTTTCATAGGAAACTCAATAGTAAGACGGCCGTCGAAATCATCGGAAATCTACATAGATTTATTGAGAATGTTAGGTTTAGAATTTAGATTTATGTTTTATAGGAAACTCAATTGTAAGACGGCCGTCGAAAATCATCGGAAATCTATCTGGATTTATTGAGAATGTTAAGTTTAGAATTGAGATTTAGCTTTCATAGGAAACTCAATAGTAAGACGGCCGTCGAAATCATCGTAAATCTACATAGATTTATTGAGAATGTTAGGTTTAGAATTTAGATTTATGTTTTATAGGAAACTCAATAGTAAGAGGGCCGTCGAAAATCATCGGAATTCTAACTGGATTTATTGAGAATGTTAAGTTTAGAATTTAGATTTAGCTTTCATAGGAAACTCAATAGTAAGACGGCCGTCGAAATCATCGGAAATCTACATGGATTTATTGAGAATGTTAAGTTTAGAATTTAGATTTAAGGTTTAGGAAGCTCAATAATTAGACAGCCGTCGAAATCATCGGAAATCTATCTGGATTTATTGAGAATGTTAAGTTTAGAATTGAGATTTAGCTTTCATAGGAAACTCAATAGTAAGACGGCCGTCGAAATCATCGGAAATCTACATAGATGTATTGAGAATGTTAGGTTTAGAATTTAGATTTATGTTTTATAGGAAACTCAATAGCAAGACGGCGGTCGAAAATCATCGGAATTCTAACTGAATTTATTGAGAATGTTAAATTTAAAATTTAGATTTAGCTTTCATAGGAAACTCAATAGTAAGACGGCCGTCGAAATCATCGGAAATCTGCATGGATATATTGAGAATGTTAAGTTTAGAATTTAGATTTAAGTTTTAGGAAGCTCAATAATTAGACAGCCGTCGAAATCATCGGAAATCTACCTGGAATTATTGAGAATGTTAAGTTTAGAATTGAGATTTAGGTTTTATAGGAAACTCAATAGTAAGACGGCCGTCGAAATCATTGGAAATCTACATGGATATATTGAGAATGTTATGTTTATAATTTAGATTTAGCTTTCATAGGAAACTCAATAGTAAGACGGCCGTCGAAAACCATTGGAATTCTACATGGCTTTATTGAGTATGTTAGGTTTAGAATTTAGATTTAAGTTTTAGGAAGCTCAATAATTAGACAGCCGTCGAAATCATCGGAAATCTACCTGGATTTATTGAGAATGTTAAGTTTAGAATTGAGATTTAAGTTTTATAGGAAACTCAATAGTAAGACGGCCTTCCAAATCATCGGAAATCTACCTGGATTTATTGAGAATGTTAAGTTTATAATTGAGATTTAAGTTTTATAGGAAACTCAATAGCAAGACGGCCTTCGAAATCATCGGAAATCTACCTGGATTTATTGATAATGTTAAGTTTAGAAAGTATTTTCATAAGTGCGGAAACGAGGACTGTAAATCATATTAAAATTTGATAGAGAAATAAGGGAAATGTATAGTTACGTTCAGCTTAGATAAATTATAAGTTTCTTTAGATTATTTTTTAAGATAAAAACAACGATAGTTTACAGTATTTGTGATATCACTTAAGTAGTTTTTAACATGACATCCATTATGTCGACACTACAATCACCCATCTTTACTATTTTCTGAGTTTCAATAGGCAACAAGAGACAAGGGGGAACGGCGACGAGGCTGGGCCTAAACATGCTGTAACAGAAAAACTATCTCCACAAACAACAGGGTTTCCGTGTTACCGCTATTTCCGAGGTAGTATATGGGATTTTAATGGTGATCGGCTGGAGACACTATAGCTATTAAGGGTGATCTCTGGCTGCTGTACGGCAGCTGGGATCACCGTAATGATTAAGGGTGGTCTCCGGCCGTTCGAGCGGCTGGAGACCCTATAGAGAATAAGGGTGATCTCCGGCTGCTGTATGGCAGCTGGAGACACGGTAGCTAGTAGACTAGAGTCATTGTAGTTAACTCCCAATTCCATCTTTAGTTTAGCTCATAGCTTTTGGATTTCTTTTTTGTGTGTGTCTGTGTTTGTGTGTGTGTGAAAGTGTGTGTGCGTCTGTGCGTGCGTGGGCCTATCTCGTCCCTTTCGGCGCTTACTACGGAGGGTTGATCCCTAGATCTTCTTCTGCTGCACCATCACTGCCGAGTCTGGGAGCGTTGGGGGGCTAATTCCCACGAGGAGGGGGGATTCGGTGGGAAGGAGGGCGGAAGGCATGGAGGTACCTCACGTCTCCCTCCGACCTGGGCTCCCCCATTTTCCAGGATCTCCTTTGCAGTGTTGGTTTTCCCCCCAAGGGAGATTGGGGGTTCAAAAGGGTCCCGGGGGTCATCAAAGGGGCCCTAGGGAGCCCCGAAAGGTCCAAGGAGGCCAGAGGGTCGAGTTGGATCTTAAAGGGTCCAGGAAGCCCTCAGAGCTCAGGGTGGGAGGTGTGGTTAGTCTGCCTCTTAGAGAGTGGTACTCCAGTCTTCAAGATCATAATAATAAAAAAAATTTAAAAAAAACACCTTAGGCAGCGATCAGCATCGAATTTAAAGCCAGCCAAGATCAAGGGAAGCAGCGTGTACAGGTAAGTCTTCTTGTTTTGTGGAATATTTTTATAAAACGAGTGTAAATTGAATAGAAGTAAAACAGCACTCATTGATATTAATGTTAGCTAAGTTTTCAAACACACGATTCATTTATATTTTAGAGTAGCATTGGTATTCACTACAACAGTCACAAAAATAGGAACATCCTACTTTGTAGTATTCTATTTACCGAGTTTTCTAAACTTCACATAGCACAATTAGTTGCGCATACATAGAATACCCAACCACACACGATGTGTACGAGTATATATATATATATATATATATATATATATATATATATATATATATATATATATATATTATTGTTTCTTCGACACGAGCCAAGTAGCACATGGTCACTTGGTTTGGTCCCAGCTGCAAAGGGTATTAGGGGGTCCAATAGTAGGTATATAGTTAGTTACATTTCTTGATATAACTCCATGAATAAAATATTTTGAAATGGATAGATAGAGAGATAGTGAAAGAGATCCTTTTCAAAAAGGTTTTTAATCGGTTGTTCCTAGTATGGTAAATAAACACTGAAAATTTCTTCGATTCCCTGAGTGGGTGATCTAAGGTCAAAAATTTTCCGGCCGTATGCCCGGATAAAGCGGCTCTGGGGCTCACCCAGTCTCAAATCAACGGAGACAATGTAACTCTTGGTAGCAAAGGTGGTCGAAGTGTGGTGCTGATCACATCGCTCCAAAAATGTCCGAGATCGAGAATGTGTGCGGCCCTACACCCGCATTCCCTAAATGTGCCTTCATGGCGTTATATACATGGGGAACTTTCCCTTACCTTACCTAACCATTCTCATAGGTTAATTTGTTCTTGAGATTTCTAACGTTGTGATTGTTACAAATAATCAAAATAATTCGTAGGAATATGAGAACCTTCAGGCTTTTTAAAATTCAATTTTCTTACATTCTGCGTTTCCCACACACACATCCTTACATCTATTTTTCTTAAGTCCAATGCCCGTGTAGGTGCAGCACTTTCTACCTTTTCAGGAAAATTCCAAAGTTGAGGACGAATAATGCAGTGGTGCCAGGCCGCAACCCTTATCCGGAACCTTCAGTTAGAACAATCGTGTGTGTTGATCACTATAAATAGAGCTGGTATAGCAAAGTAACATTGAGCAATATACAACTAACAGCCGTATACCTACTTTTGCACTCCCACGTATATTAGATTCTGACTATAGATGGACTCGATTGTAACACCTCTAGGCATTGTTCACTCTATAATTATATTTCGTGATTAGAAGGTAATTCTTTAGGGTGCACTTCTCACTACAGCACACGCTGAAAACAATTTAATGTGTACTAATGTTATTCTTTCAGTGTCAAACTGTCAAGACAGAACACCCACAACAACAAAATGTCCCGAAATACGAAACTCTGGACTTTCATTTCAACTCATCAGGTGCGAAAGGTGTAGATTTTGGAATAGCAAGCAATAAATACTTCAAAAATATCAAAGTGCCTAAGCTTTAGTTTAGTTTAGAACGAAACTGTAACTACTGTAGGACCTAGAGAAGTTTACTCGCGTGTCTTAAAAGGCATCAATAATTTAAATTTAGCCAGTAAATGTAAGCATATCTTAAATAATGTTTATTGGTTACCTACGATTACATCTCAAATAATATTTGCAGAAATTAAATGTGCATATTCCAACTCGGCGTATGGACGTATGAATCGGTAGAATAGAAATCGTCCAAATATTCTGTTTTGCCGGTAAGTATCCTCATTTCATTAAGTATTTCTAACGTTTCTTCGTAAGCTAAATTTAATTACTTAAACTTTTATGATCATGACAAATGTGTCTGAAGAAAGTTCTTGCTATTTGAATGTTTTAAAGACTCTCGATCACATTTTTAAATTTTTCTCTTGTCCAACTAGCGACCGAATGTTTCAAAGCATAAAATATCTTTATAAAACTAATAACAGTGTAATTACAAATCACATAAGGTATAAACAGTTCTCAAACCACGACAGGTTATTGAAACTTCAAATTGAAGGGAAAGTAATAATAAAGCAGTGATATGCTTTATACAATATTGATAACTACAATATATAGAGTGAGATGGGGCAAGACTTCGCAGTTTTTGTTCATTATGTTTCATCGAAGTTATGAATCTATAGTAACTTACGGAAAAAGTAACACAGGATGCGATATACTTTGCCAACATACAGTAAATTTCCGAAAGTTCAGTATCAATATTTCAGCAGCAGGGGCGGCGCCAGGGGGTCGCGACGGGGTGCTTGGGCGCCCCTTCATTTTCTTCCGCACCCCCTTCAGCACCCCCTACTTTTAACTGAAAACACTAACATTAATATGTAATCTTATATCATGTTGTCATATTGAGCGCCGAATGATAGGTACTGAAGTAAGACCGTTATTATTGTATGCAACAGGCAAGCACTGAAAGAGGTGCCGATCCTTTCCTGTATACTGGCGGCAGCCACTGTAAAGATCAGCGGCCATTTTTTTTTCTTTCGTCAACATTGTTGTTATGATTTTTTCTTCTTTTGTTTATTCAAATGGTCTGTTCGTGGTTTTTGATAATTGCCTATAGCATAATGTGAGTTTGTTTTTCTCTTTTGCATTGTTGATAAACGGTTTATTTTCCTCCTACTTGTTCTTCTTTTCACTGCAGCAAAAATTTCAGCTGCTTTTAAGGTAGCACCAGGTCGTGCTCGGGAAATTATTTAATGCGAGTTGTACGTACGTGTAACATGAAGGGTAGTTTTCGTCTTAATGTATTTGTCCCACGTAACATGTCTAGTAAACGTGCCATTTCAAGCTTTTTCAAAAACTGTTAGGAAGAGGCCCAATGTTCACGAAGAAATTTTACAAATCGTTGTTGGGGATAGTGCGGCAGAAGGGATTTTAAAGATGACACAGGTGCTGTGCTCTTCGCATTTTGTCTTGTGGTAGACGGAAGGTAGAATATACTATGTATTTTGTACCTCCATTGGTTACATTGAAAAGGTTAAAAAATTGTGTTTTTAAGGGCGGGATGATTTTATTTTGTATTTCACTCCATAGTTCAATAAGACTGCAACGTGTATCTGAATGTTTACACTGTATGACCACTTTCTTGGAGTAGAGGATTTAATACATATCATCATGGACGTCCAGGGAAGGGGGCAGCATTCCTGGAAAATTAATGTCAATCTAAAGTTATATATCTTTCACACATATATTTTAATTTCAGTCAGTAATTTATGTTAATCAGTGGCGGCGATTAGGAATGCAGTTGCCCCCGCTTTTTGCTATTTTTGCATCTGCACTATTCTAAACCTTATCTACCAAGGGAAAGTAAACTGTCCTTGCCCCCCCCCCCCCCTTAGTTTTGGCACCTTGCTCCCCCAGTTTTGAAAGGTTGCATGCGTGTTTCATGTTTTCCTTATTTTCAGAATCGCACCCCCTAAATTTCTTTCCGCATCCCCTCAGCACCCCTAGATGAATAATCATGGCGCCACCGCTGTTCAGCAGAAAACAAACGAAAAGCATGACCATGCAAACGCGCAGTCTTACCAGCTACTGCTCTTACTTGACGAGACTGAGAAAAGCAAGAGATTGCGAGGGAAGCGAGCAAGAAAATTTTACGAAATGTATTTTTTTTACGCGTACATAAAATCTGAAATCGAAGGAGGCAATTGCTCCTCTGTGCCTCCCCTGCAGGTACCCTTGGCCGTCAATGATTGCCCCCTATTTGCCCCTAATAGGGTGCAAATAATATCAAGGGGTGCCAAGGCATTCTCTCTTTCACAACTTTTTTTAAAATTTAGACCGCTCGGTGCTCATAGCCGACTCCCGCCGGCTCTGAACTTGACGAAAAGGAGCAAAGCAGGCAATTCGAAATGTACAGTAGAGCGTCGATTATCCGAAGTAATTGGGGGACATGGGTGTTCGGAAAACTGGTTTGTTCGGATAATCGAACTGTACATGTTTATTTGCCAAAAAGAAGTACTGTACAGTAAATTTATTCATAAAAACAGGCATCTCTTTAAGTATTACAAAGTAACGTACAAAGGCAACTTTAGTAGGAATATATAGTATGTGGTACAGTTTATTAAACAAAAATATGTACATATTACATACGCATTTTGCATGAACAATACATACACCGACAGAAGTGTGCTGATTGTTGAAACACAGCGACTGGCGGCTTGGCCGGTCAGCAGCGCCTTATGAAGGCCCCATTAGAAGCAATGTTCCGCCAGCGGTGGCTCAGTGCGGCGACTACTGTGGGAAACTTGGTTTGGGAGTGAGGGGGATGATGGACGGTAGGGTGGGAGAGTAACAGGTGCGAGCGAGTACACAGTTCGGTTAAGCGGTCGTTCGGTTGACCGACGTTCGGATAATCGACGCTCTACTGTATTTTTATTTGCATAAAATTTGAAATCGAGGAGGTAATTGCTCCTCTGTACCCCCTGCAGGTGCCCTTGACCGTCAATGTTTCGTGTGAGACCCCTTTTGCTGCCTTCGCGAACTGAAGAGGTAAAAAATCTTATGGTACTTTCGAGTCGGAGGTGGGTAGGGAAGTGGGGACCTACTTAACCACCGTGTGAGACTGGCTTTACTATTTCAAGTTCAATAGCTCTTTCTCTAATGAGTTTGGGTCCTCTTAGAATGTACATTGTACAAATACTGTTTATAAATTAGTTGTAAATGTTATCATATGATTTAATGTCCTTTGTACTCAGTACTGGAAGACAATAGTAGAGTTCCAGTGGCGGCGATTAGGAGGGGCGAGGGGGAGTAATCGCCACTTTTGCCTCCGCACTATGCTAAACCTTATCTACAAAAGGGGAATATACTGTCTTTGCCCCTCTGGTTTTGGAACCCAATCGCCGCCACATGCATACCTAAAAAATACCTACCCTCCCTCCCAGAAATAAAATCAGAAATATGGCGACGAGTGGGCGTCCCCCACCACCAAGCCAAAAGCTTCATTCGTACACCGCATAATATGCTTTATTTTTATTTTCGTGTATTTCCATATGTCTACACTGTCCCAGGTATATATGGAACAAGCGAACGAAAACAAGTCCTGTGTGCAAGTAATGACTCGAGAGAGCTCGACCAATGGACGTGTGAGAGAGAAAGTGCATGCGTTGAGAGGGAAACGCGACTGCAGCTATCAGTCGCTTGCAACAGCGCGCACTTCTTCGCTTCACCCTTATCGTATGCCGATTGAACTTGAACGCCAGACCTGGTTACTAAATGTTGTCGGTTATCAGTCTGTGTATTGCTTCTCTCATGTATGTCTCAAGATCATAGCCGTTCTTCGTGACGAGACTTCTTTCATTTATACCAATATGTAAGTTGTTGTACTTGTTCTGTTACTGTGTTCCGGAATTATACACTTTTGTTTGTGTTACAAATTCTGTCTTATTCTTAACTCCATTTTCTGAATTACGGAAGAACTGAAAGAACCCAAAACTCAACAATGGCGACGAGGATCTTTGAAACTTCATCTGATACTTACTTCTCGTAATTTTACATATTTCTTGTGATTGTTCTTCAAGCTGTCTGTTGGAGGTAAGAATCTCTGTACACAATGCAAAAGTTGTCACAATTTTCTGAATTCTGCAGGGAGCAGGAAAGTATTAAACAATACTTCGATAGATTCGAGCATTTCTGCAAAGCTTCAGACATTCCCGATGATAAGGCTAAACATATTCAATTAGCAGCAATAGGGCACAGAACATATGCTGATTTATACAATCTCATACAACCTAAATTAATATCAGAGCTCAGTCTTGCTCAAATTCAACAAACATTAATCCGCCATTATGAGCCCAAGAAGAATCTCGTACTTGAAAGGCATAAGTTTTTTCTTATTAAATAGAAAGATAATCAAAGCGTTCCTGATTTCATTGTGCAAATCAAAGAGCAAGCCTCAAAATGTGATTTTGGTGATCTCATTGATTCAAAGTGTCGCGACGTATTTATTCTTGGTATGAGAAGTGTGCGTGTTAGAAATAGACTATTATCAGATCCTGATTTGACCTTGAAAAAGGCAATAGATACGGCCATGTATCTCAACGAGCTAGAATGAAATGAGGGAATTGTTAACCAAAGTCACTCAAAGAATGCTATGGAACATTCTGAAACTCCGACTGAATTCACTTCGCAAATCCAAAACAGGTACAAGGGCAATCTTCGGATGAACATCAGACGAAATAGAGCTGATACAAGGAATATTGGTAACAAATCAAACAATGATTCTGGTGAACCGTGTGATAATTGTAATTCTTTTCATCCTAACGGGAAATGCCCAGCTTTCGGGGCTACTTGCAGATATTGTAGAAAGAAAAATCATTTCTTAACAGCCTGCAAGAAGAGAGAATATAACAATTCTAACAAAAACAAATTGGTTTCTAGCACAAACATTGTGCTTAACACACGTATCAATGAAAGGTCTATCAATGTTCCAGCTAATTCAAAACCTACGATTGTACCTAACAATCACAGCAATTTCAAACATATAATCCAAGAATCATCCATTGATTATTCAGATTTTAATGTGCCGTGCATTCCCATAGATCACAAATTTGCAGATATTCAAGAAGAAAAATCTAAGAGCGAATTTGTTGATTACAGCGCCGCTGGTATCCAATGTAACGCTCAGTATCCAGAAATTTTCACTACTTTCGTTACTAAAGAAAGTGAATCTGTTTGGCATACACAGCAGTAGCGAAGCGTAGTCTTACGAAGGAGGCAAGCAATGTTTCAGTACAACAAAACATGTAGTACAACGACATGCCGAGGGGAAAGATTCAAGGTTTATAGCCTCATTTACCCAGTCGCTGGATTTGTCAAAATATCGTAATAAAGTGACTGTACTAAAAATGAACCATATGATCCGCAAACGTCACATTTACTTTTTTAAAAAAATCCAGGTAACGTTATTCATATGATATTAAACGTTTTGCATATGCGAACTTTCCGCATACGACTAAAGGGAGACAGAATTTCTTACTTACTTATTAGTACCTTTATTTGTTCATTATTATTTAATATGGTCAAACGGTGACCAAACCGATTTAGATAAAAAAAATGGGAATCATTTGTTTATTTTACGCTGCATGATGTAATTTAGTATTTTTGGGCACCCTAAAAACCGCATTGGAGTAACTTAAACAATAAATAAAAAGTTAAACACAAACAATAAAAAATTCATTTCAAAGCAAAGAAACACATGCATAGACGATGTACTCACCACAATAAATTTCAAACTCTTGGTGTTGGTCGACCCCCTTCCACGATTTTCATTTTAACACTTATCTCTCTCGAGCAAAACGAAGCAATTTTCAATTGCTCAATAATACACCCGCACTTCACATCAACCGTTCCTAAATACGCGTTCATTCCGATAAATTCACAGCACAAAACACGAAGCAACAAACACTCACACTATCCCACGCGCTTTCCACAACTGCAAATGCAAGCATCCACACAAGATCACTTTGAAAATCTCTGAAACAACAGAAAGTGATACCAACCTATTTCCTTAATTTTATCCGTCACAAAGGAAAGATATATCAGTTTGGAGATAAAAATTACGCGGAGGAATCAGAATCATTTCAGCAGAACGAGTATGTACATTAATATTTAAGTAATAAAGTGTCATTCAATGGCGTGCCCGGGGCGAAGGGGGGGTGGATGGTAGACATAACCCCCTTTTGGCCCAGTATATCTAAGAAAAAACGTCAAAGGAAGGAAAAGATGACAAAATGGGGACCGTAAAAAGACCCTGGGAACACCACTTGCGTCATAATAATAGAACTTAAAACATATTCGGGCCTCCCCGATGGCGCAGTGGTAGTGTCGTCGCCTTGTAATCAAGGGGTTCTGGGTTCGATACCCGGTGGAGGCACAAGTGTTTCAGATCCCATTTTAAACTGTAGGTCCAGTCCCGATTAGCCTTACTGTGCATAAAGTGGACTTAAAACAACAAATCAATCAATCAATCATTAAAACATATTCTTGTGCTCATAATATGCAGAATGTATGCGATTTACTTCTATGCCATGTACAAATATCAGTAGATAGTTCTTTCTCAGATAGCTTTATTTTCACCCCAAGTTTTATTCAAAAGCAGTCAATTTATTGATTGTAAGATTTGTGAAAGAGCTCACTTGAATTACTGCGTAAATAATTTGGCAGTTGCAAACACTGGTAGCGGTCAACACTTCTGGCGTAATTTGAGCTGGACCGACCAGGAAGCAGGGTGCAGGACCAAGGTCCGTCCAATCTTCCCTCCCTCCCTGAGAAAACTCTTCACGGGGGTGCAGAAATTCCACTGCCCCAACTCCCAATGTCAACTTTTTTTAGACGTTTTACATTTCGCGAAATCTAAAATAATTTGTAATATAATATGATATATATGGAATTTAGAACAGTGATAATAACTTCTTTTAGTTATTTTATGACTAACAATTATTATTATATTTGCGATCTTGTTTACGTGTTCATGAAGACAAATATTCGTTACTAGTTTTTGCTGGCAACGTACCCATAGATGAATCCTTCTGCTTTCGGTTGAACTCGGCTATTTTCGGGAATCACGCAAGCTCGGAAAGCACAGCATTTTGTAAAAGCTTTGTGGACGGGTTCCACCAGAATTTCACGCTTCGCCATGTGACTCCTTCGGAGGCCTTATTTTCCCGCAGAACGGCTGCAAGCATTGAGGCTGGTGCTTGCTACAGAGCTGCTGGGGGAGTTTGCGGCCGCATTTTTTCGCGAAATCGAGTGCGATGGAAACGAAATACGGTTAGAACATTAAGTACATTAAATTATATTCGAATTATGCAAGCAGTGCTTGCATTGCTTGTACTATATCTTCGCCTCTGATACACAGGGATCGTTGTTTATCGACTTACAAGTCAACAATTCTAAGATTCCATTCCTAGTGGATACAGGTTCTGTTTATACTTTAATTGACAGTAGACAATTTGAGTCTTCATTGCGAGGTTGCACTATACACAATTTTCCTATCATCTTGAAAGCAGCAAATGGTAATAATCTTGGTGTTTTACGAAAAGTTAACGTTGAAGTTGTATTTCAAGGAATGAAACATAACTTAGATATGATTGTTGTAAAGACAAAATTGAATCGTGCGATTATGGGTTTGTCTTGGATTGACATTTTCATGCCTGAATGGCGAAACATTTTTGTTTCACATGTTCCTCAGATGGTTGCAACTACTGTTGAATCTTCAGCAATAAAGGAACTGGTTGCGAATCTAAGGAAAGATTTTCCTATACCTTTTGATGGTGACATGTCCAAGTCGATCAAGCGCTTCGAGATAGACTTGCCATTGAAAGACGATGCTACACCAGTGTTCAAGAGATATTACGACGTACCGTACTCGCTTAAGGAACCAGTCAAGGATGAATTACAGAAGTTGGTTAGTGACGGAGTCATTGAACCGATCAAATCATCATCGTGGGCTTCTCCTCTTGTTGTTGTTCATAAGAAAAACGGTGAATTAAGGCTATGTGTGTCCTACAAGAACACTGTAAATCCGCAACTTAGGAAGATGGGACATCCGTTGCCTAAAATAGAGGACCTTTTCAACAAGATGGTTGGTTGCAGCTGGTTCGTTTCATTTGACCTTCGAAGGGCTTACCTTCAGTTACGCCTATCTCTACAGGCTTAGAAGGTCCTTGTCTTCAACACGGAATTCGGGTTATTCAAACAGTTGAAGCTTCCCTTCGGAGTAAACTCTGCCAGTGCCATTTTCCAAGCCACGATGGAGCAGATATTAATGGGTGTAGACAAGGTTTCCATTTTCCAAGACGACATTTTAGTAGGAGGAGTTACTCTTGAGGAGTGCAATGATAACGCACGAAAGGTGCTGAATCTTTTCTCCGATTATGGCGTCCGCATAAATGAACAAAAGTCTGTGTCCTTTGTGCAAAATGTGAAGTATCTGGGACATTCTCTTTCACAGGAGGGAATTCGTCATCTGAAAGAAAACATTGATAAAATAATTCAGTGTAAGCCACCCACTAATGTTGGCGAATTGGAGTCATTTCTCGGTATGGTCACGTATTACGCTTCGTACCTGCCAAAACTAGCTGACTGTGTTGCCAATTTATATGATTTGTTGAAGAATGGGGTACGCTGGTCATTTACAGATGTTCATCAGAAAGAATTCCAGGATGTCAAGGATCTGCTATCTAAGGACTTAGTACGTACTGTATATGATCCTTACAAAGACTTAAAGACTTATACCTCATGTCGGATGCATCTCATACCGCCACGGGAGCAGCCATAATGCACAAGATAAACGGAGTCCTAAAGCCTATCATGTGTATGGCCGGTACTTTATCCGCTGCGGAAAGGAAGTACACTCAATCATAGGCGTAGCTAGAACTTTATATTTGGGTGTGCACAAAGAAAAAAAATGAGGTCTTGTACCTTTTTAATAGTATATTTTGCAACACAATCACTTGGCTCTTTAACTGCACTGATGTTTGTAAACGAATATAAATTCACTAAATGACAATGTTGAAAATTTCTGAATATATGTAGTAGAAAAAAATCAAATTGCATAAAAATTACACACACACAAAATGTTCATAAATGTTACAAACAAATACATCAAAATACACGTCATCTTTAACAAAGAGACGTCTGTCAAAGGGTACAATGTTCTTAAACTCATCAATAACTTCATTTACATCAAAAGACAAAGCTTTTTCCTGTTCTACAAATAGCAAGAGCAATCTATTCTGCTTCTGAGTTGCTCTTAATTTAGTTTTAACTTGGGGAAAGCTTGGATAAAGCTCTCTCACACGTGCAGCTTGTGACAGGTATAGAAGAAAGGCGCTGTAGTACAGAGTAGAATGCAGTAAATATCTTCTTTCTCCAATGACATCAAAAAATCGAAAATCTATAGACACCCGTTTCATCAGCGATAATACACACGTTTGTACCAAGTAATGACATTTTCAACTCCTTACAAACTGCTGCTTATTTTCTCTCTTATTGAAATATCTGTCTTTAATTCTCTTTGATAAAGCAACCCATTAGGGTGTACCCGGCACACCCCGTAGCTACGCCTATGCACTCAATTAGAAAGGGAATCACTTGCATTAGTCCGTGGAGTCAAATACTTTCACAAGTATCTCATTGGACGACATTTTGTTGCGTTCACCGACTCGAAACCTTTATCTCACCTGCTGGATCCTAGAAGTAACCTGCCTGCTTTAGCCATCAGCAGAATCAACAGATGGAAGTTAGTATTGGAAGAATATGACTTCAAAACTGTTTACACGCCTCATGTTGAGTTGGCTGATGCACTGTCTAGAATTTGTGTTGCAGACGATCCAGTTCATGATTATTATGATGATTTCGCATGTCAGTTGACAGCTGAGCCAGTTGTCCTTAATCTTATTGAATCTTCGGTGTTGACGCGCATTTCGCTGGAATCACAACGTGATCCTGAGCTTTCTAAAGTCTTCGAATATGTTCAAGGGAGATGGCCACAATTCATCGGGAGAACAAAAGGTCATCCTCTCAGAAAAATATTCGACAGGCGATATGATGTCCACATACACAAGGGATGTATTTTCGTGGGCGAGAGACTGGTCGTACCTCAATCTTGTATCCAAAGTGTCCTAACTCTATTGCAAAAATTCCACCAGGGAACATGCAAAATGAAGGAAATAGCTCGTTCATCGTTCTTCTGGAACACGATGAACGAAGATATTGAGAGGGTTACGTCTTTGTGTGACACATGTTTGCGATACAATAACAGGCCCAACGTACCGGGTACCGCATTCGAAACGTGCCCTATTGCATCGCAGCCTTTTGAGCGTGTTCATCTTGATTTCTTCTATTTCTCAGATATGAATTTCCTGTTGCTGGTTGACGCTTATTCTTATTGGATATCTGTATGGAGAGTGAAGAATATGCAATTTGACACCATGATTGGTTATTTAGATGAATTTTCTTCATGCTTTGGATATCCGAAAACCTATGTTACAGACAATGGTCAACCATTTGCATCTTCAGAGTTCGACTCTTATTGCTCAAAGAGGAATATCAAGCTTCTTCACTCAGCTCCGTACACCCCCCAATCAAATGGTCTAGCTGAAAGGAATGTTGGGGTGGTGAAGAACTTACTCGAAAAGAACTTTTCAAATCATTCATGCATCACGTTGAGAGAGATGGACAAGTTCGTTCTTGAGCTTTTAGGCAGATTAAGGAATACTCCAGTGCACGGGTATAGTCCATCAGAACGTTTGCTTAAGTTTCGGCCAAGAACAGACATTTCCGCTTTTGACACGTCAAATGGTTCCAAGAATCAGCCTATTAGTCCCGTTCCGTTTATGCCGGGGGAAAAGGTACTTGTGGAACGTCACAAGAAACAATTCAGCCATGGCTCCAAGTACAAAATCGGCGAAATTGTTGAATTGATAGGCCGGAAGATGGCGAAGGTGATTGTAGATAATGACCTGATTGTTGTTCATCTCACGAAGATCAAGAGGTATCCCGACAAGGTTGGAGAAGACACCTTTGTCCGAAATCAAAGTCGACCGCGCAGAACAACCCAATGCTTGTTAGAGAGGAGGACTATCTTCCAGTACCTGCTACTGAAGATCAAGGGGAGCCTCCGAATGCGACCTGCGACAATCAACCGGTTAGGAGATCACAGGGACCAAGACGACCGCCTGACCGCTATGGGCAAACTCCATGAAACGGGAGTCTCTTCAGCCGAAGGGAGGAGAGTGTCGTATGCCGATTGAACTTGAACGCCAGACCTGGTTACTAAATGTTGTCGGTTATCAGTCTGTGTATTGCTTCTCTCATGTATGTCTCAATATCATAGCCGTTCTTCGTGACGAGACTTCTTTCATTTATACCAATATGTAAGTTGTTGTACTTGTTCTGTTACTGTGTTCCGGAATTATACACTTTTGTTTGTGTTACAAATACTGTCTTATTCTTAACTCCATTTTCTGGATTACGGAAGAACTGAAAGAACCCAAAACTCAACAACCCTCTCGCTTTCTCCCTTTCTCTATCGTTATGGGGTGGAAGCACATAGTGGTTCGGATCCCACTTTAAACTGTAGGTCCAGTCCCGATTAGCCTTACTGTGCATAAAGTGGACTTAAAACACCAAATCATTCAATCATCGTTATGTCCGAAAGGTACAAAGTGCAGACTTGAAGTATTGTCTTGGCGGTAGTGACGTCACCTAGTACAGTTCGAAAGCGCTAAGAACAGAAGGACGCAAGTACACAGCGTGCAGTACAGATGGTTGGTGACTATGTCACGTGGTTTCTACACTCGTTGTTCATTCGTTTAAAATCACGGAGGTAGAAAGCGAGCAGCACAGGTAGATATACGTTATTGGCCAGCAAGTTGTTGGTTATAGTTTTTCTAATGTGTGGAAATGTATGTGTACGAGCATTTGAAAATGCTATGTGATTTCTATTCGCGATTAAAATTATCCGATATGCCATCTGGTGAGGTTTTCAGGAACCACTCCACGTAGGACACTTCGCTGCGCTTCGCCGTGTTGAAGCCGTTCAAAGCATGGGGAACATGCGAAAAAGTAACGTATACTGTTCAGTTTTTTGCTCTAAATCGTTTTGTGGTTCAGGACAAGTGAAGAGCTTACATGTGTTTTCCACCCCGTGGAATCAACAAAATGAAATGTTTAAATATATCAGGGAAAACAGAACTGAGGCCGTGTCCCAAAGGTGCAAGACCGTACTTGAAGCGAGCATCCTCCGAGTATGGTCTTGGAGTACGGTCTTGAAGTCTTGGACTGGAAGTGAAAGTCTTTCGAATTGCACTTCGACTGCAGCGCCAAATACGATCAGTAGATAAAGCTGAGTATTCGTTGTTTTCCCCACGTTATAAACACTTGTTTTTCACCGTAGAAATCACGTTGCATTTTCAAATGTTCGTACACATACAATTCCACACATTAGAAGCACTTTAACCAAAAACTTGCTAACCCATAATGTATATTTAACCTGTGTTGCTGACCTTCTACCTCCGCGATTTTAAACAAACGAACAACGAGTGCGGAAATCACGTGACCGAGTCAGCTTCCATCTGCACTGCGAGATATGCACTTGCGTACTCCTGTACTTGGCGCTTTCGAACTGTACTAGGTGACGTCACTTCCGCCAAAACCATGCTTCAAGTACGTACTTCGTACCTTTCGGACAGAGCCTCATTGACAAGATTGGCATAACTGAAATGCGGTAAGGAAATCACGAAGAATGCACGAGTCTGTTCACTTTATTTTCCGAAATAATCTCTCAGAAAGATGATTTTATTTCCATGAAAGTAAGTTCTAAATTGTTCTTTATGAATATAACATATTGCAAGGAAATGGCAGCAATCGCCTCTGCGTGTTGGAATTATTTCTCAGGAAAGAGAAAGGAATTCCGGGTCAGAAAGCTTAAACGATCAAAGAAAACACCTTCACGAACTTCCACAACATCAGATAAATTTATTAAAGTAAGTAGTTTATTCTGTAAAAATGAAGAAATCCGTTCGGGCGATACTACATATTTACCCCACAGGCCTTTATGATCTGATAAGTAAAATGTATTAAATATTCCAATTTCATAAGTAGATTTATCTAAATTCGTTAAAATGTTGTTTAAACATGAGTCTAGTCTTGTTGATGTATCATTTCCACAATAATAGTAGAGTGATTTTAGCATATTCAGAAGGTATAGTTGCTTAGGGCTGACATGTCGGATATCAATATTAATGTCTGCAAGAATTATTATTTTGTGTTTACTAAATTCTTTATCAAGGTGTGAGATAAGGTTTTGTAAGCACTCAATAAAAAAAAATCTGTACTGTTTTCGGGTGCTCGATAAATGGAGATGACAATTATTGAGGAGTGTACCATTCACCTATGTGCTTTTGTTTTCGTTTTGCCTTAATTGAGATATTCTCATTTGGTTTGTACTTCACTTTGCCTAGCTCAGTTTTAATAATATCCCAAGCTGCCTTACATTTATTATTGGAATTATTAATAATGTGATCGTTTGCGGCAAGTTTGGCTTCTTTTATATTTGACTTATAAATGCTCTTAATTTTCAGATATCTAGCCTTATCCACCAAAGTGACTGACATCTAAAACTGAGAAAATAATATCTAAATTTTCATTGATATATAATGATACCCCTCCATGATTCATGCTCGGTCTATAGTAACCAGTCATATGCCTAAAACGTGGTGGTACATACATTTGTAATTCTTCATCCCGTAGCCAATGTTCATTAATACTTAAAGTGCCGTTTTTATTTCCCCAATTATTATTTCTAACTCATCTAACTTATTTCTAAGAGATCTTATGTTTAGGTGAAGTAACATAATATAAGTACTATTGCATTGTGGTATAGATAACCTGCTTTGTGTAAATGGTAATGATGACTGAAACACATTTGCACAGTTTCTATTTTGATAAATAGGCACATTGATATCAGATGTACAGTCACGGACACTTCTGGATTGTAACGACCCTATTGAAGAAGCACTGAAGCAAGCCATCCATGTCTGACCACCAAGCGCCTTGTGACTAGACAATTCCGCGGCTTGTATACCAGTCACGGGTATACATCTCTGTAAATTGAGTAGTGATGCCAAAGAGAAATACGAGATGAAGATTGTCGATCGTAATGTCTCGTGTTCTCGACATGCAATAATACTCGGTCCGCGTTACGTTCCATTATTTAATGTTGTTTGGGAACGAACCTGACGGACTGGGTTTATATTTTCACTCCTTGCATTACAGTAAATTCCATATTTTACAATTATATTAATGCTTTGAACGAAAATAATGCCCAGAAAAACATCGAACACACGTTCACACCATTCTTCTCACACACATGCACGTGAAAACAAACACACAAAGCTAAGTTTTAACTTCCAAGTGAATGTCCAAATAACAGTAAATGTAGAAGCACGATGTGCGAAACATGGGATTTTTCACAGAAAGAATGCGTCTATTTGTGACATACGTGGTTTCTATTAATAGACAATGAAACAATTATGAGAGAAATTAACAAGCATTTTCGTCTTCAGGTGTTGTTGAGGAAGGAAACAGACTGACTGAAAAAAGAAAACATGGTGCTATTGATAGAGTGTTGGTTAGCGTACAGAGCTTTCATCAAAGAGGTCTAGGTTTGATCCCCACCAAGGACAATTTTTTTTATTCTTTTCTACTAGTGAAGAAGTATGTAATATTGTTTTCTAGGCATTTTGACGAAAGGATACACATCAAATTTGTTCGTTTTATCTGTATTTTCATTCTTCTAATAAGTTCTCCATCGCAAGGGGATATAGAGATTCTCTATCTATGCGATGGATATCTTCTCAATGGTTACGTAGCTACGACTCTCCAGTCCCTTCCACCCACTTGTCTTATTTATTTACTTCATTTCATATCTAACGAAAACACACAGATATATTTTTGAACAAGAAACACACCTCGCGTCGAAGGTTCCAGACTCGAGTTCTGGCTCTCTTTTTTTTTTTGCGAGGGTGATTATTCTTGTGTGTGGTATGGTATTTCCAGCCTCTCCTTATCTGATCTTAAATCTGAGTTTGCCCCAGACGGGCACCTGGTGGTTTCCCCAGACACAACAAAGACTGTCACCAGTTCAGTTTTCTTTTGCTCGTAAATTGCAATCCTGCTAGATATATATAGGCATATATTCACCTTGGTGAAAAGATTCAAGAATATTACCAAAATTAAAGAAGTGACAAAATATGATGAAACAATATACCGAATATTGCAAAAAATGACGGGAAAATGCCGAAAATCGGAGAAAATGACCTAAAACCTGACAAATGGCAACAAATGCAAATAAATGCACTTTAAAATTACCTTTTTTGGGTTCTAGATGAAGTGTAATATTGAGTATATTTAATGGGCATCGTGTCCGAGATGTCAGAAAAAAGATGACATTTCATCAACTTCCGCTCCCTATTTATAAGTTGTTTTAAGCGAAATTCTCCATTTTTATTCTTTCCATATATGATATCAATATCACATTGCAAACAGTTATTAATGGTTTCAATGTCATTTGTTGGTAAAAAAAAGTTTCGTATTACTTTAGATTCGAACATGCAAACGCAAGTATCAAAGTATTGCTTTAGACAGCACTCATGATTTTGATACGTGGAAAGGTAATCATTTTACGGGAAACGTGAAAGTTGGTGTGTGTTGACAGACTGTAGCTACTGCCATATTAGCACTGACAACTAGGAAGCGTTCTCAATGATCACGTGGCTGCATGTTTTTCGCTAATAAATAACTGCGTTTTTTCAACACATACACAAATACATCGTCGCTTCGGAACATCAAATTTTCATCTTTGCTGCTTTCAGATTACCATCATACGAAGTGGCATGCAATTCAAAAGGTTTTGCAGAAACCTCAGTTTTATAAATAAGGTTGGATGAAATTAGACAAAAAAATCTTTCCTTCCGCTGGGCTCGAACTCGGGTTGCGCGCATGCTAGTCCGACACGATAACCAACACTCCAAACAGACAACACGAAACTCTTTCGCAAGTAGTCGACTGAAACGCAAGTTAATTTTCAGATTGCTAATTCCCAAGGTATAACATGCCTAGGCAGATGTGTCTTGCATTTTCTGTACTTTTGTTATTTCAGTCGCTTTGGTCTCTCCCTAGGTTAATCACGGCAATAATGAGGAATATTTTTTTGACAAAGATGATAAACAGACACACAAGAATAATCACCCTCGCCAAAAAAAAGAGAGCCAGAACTCGAGTCTGGAACCTTCGACGCGAGGTGTGTTTCTTGTTCAAAAATATATCTGTGTGTTTTCGTTAGATATGAAATGAAGTAAATAAATAAGACAAGTGCGTGGAAGGGACTGGAGAGTCGTAGCTACGTAACCATTGAGAAGATACCCATCGCATAGATAGAGAATCTCTATATCCCCTTGCGATGGAGAACTTATTAGAAGAATGAAAATACAGATAAAACGAACAAATTTGATGTGTATCCTTTCGTCAAAATGCCTAGAAAACAATATTACATACTTCTTCACTAGTAGAAAAGAATAAAAAAAATTGTCCTTGGTGGGGATCAAACCTAGACCTCTTTGATGAAAGCTCTGTACGCTAACCAACACTCTATCAATAGCACCATGTTTTCTTTTTTCAGTCAGTCTGTTTCCTTCCTCAACAACACCTGAAGACGAAAATGCTTGTTAATTTCTCTCATAATTGTTTCATTGTCTATTAATAGAAACCACGTATGTCACAAATAGACGCATTCTTTCTGTGAAAAATCCCATGTTTCGCACATCGTGCTTCTACATTTACTGTTATTTGGACATTCACTTGGAAGTTAAAACTTAGCTTTGTGTGTTTGTTTTCACGTGCATGTGTGTGAGAAGAATGGTGTGAACGTGTGTTCGATGTTTTTCTGGGCATTATTTTCGTTCAAAGCATTAATATAATTGTAAAATATGGAATTTACTGTAATGCAAGGAGTGAAAATATAAACCCAGTCCGTCAGGTTCGTTCCCAAACAACATTAAATAATGGAACGTAACGCGGACCGAGTATTATTGCATGTCGAGAACACGAGACATTACGATCGACAATCTTCATCTCGTATTTCTCTTTGGCATCACTACTCAATTTACAGAGATGTATACCCGTGACTGGTATACAAGCCGCGGAATTGTCTAGTCACAAGGCGCTTGGTGGTCAGACATGGATGGCTTGCTTCAGTGCTTCTTCAATAGGGTCGTTACAATCCAGAAGTGTCCGTGACTGTACAATGATCCACCTGACCTATATTGTACTCGTACAACAGTTTTTTTAGTGTGATCAGGTGGAGTTATGAGTTTCCCTGTTCATTTGACAATTTCCAAATTAATTTAATGGGGTTTGAATTTTCAAAGGACATCAAATTATCCCTGATAACACCACTTATTATATCAGCTACCTTTGCTTTCCCTAATTGATTTAGATTCATACCATGCTTCGTAAAACCACTTCTATCTAATTTACTTATGTCTACCATGTGTACATTTTGATAATTTTTGCATAGGATATTTATCTTCTTGTTTGTCACTTGTATGCATTTGTTTACACATGATTCCAGAATTAGGTCATGTCTTGTTGGCAAGTTCATTACAATCACTTTACTGCTTTTTAGATTTGTTATATTCATATCTAATGTATCAATCAAATCTTGGCTTTCGTTGCATGCCACATTATTTGTACCAGCTATCAGTACCACACAGTTATCACTATTATCTTCAATATGCACATCACCCAAATATGTTGAATTTTGGCACCTGGTTTGATAAGGCTACTTACAGACACTTCACTAAGATTGTGTTTTATTCTTTCGGCTATCCCTCTCCCATGACTATCGCCATATATGAGTACTTGTTGTTGCTTGTTTTGACTTTTATTTACATTATTAGTGTTTTCTCTAATCTTAATGTTCTTATCTAGGACACTTTTCAGAAGGAGAGAAAAGGAAATACGACAAAAATGATGAATGGTTCTGTCCGGAGTGTGTGATAAAGGGAGGAAACACTACAGTGGATACAGACGATGATGAACGTGCAACACTACTTAGTATTGTGAATTTACTTCAAGCTGATATTGAGGAACTGAAGAAAGAAAATCAGATTTTGAAGAATAAACTTGAAATTGTTGAAAATGAAGATCCAGCCTTGTAGTCTGAAGTGGTAAGAAATCCAAAGAGAGTAAGTAACTGCAAGAATTCAACAATTTCAGTTCAAAATATATACTCGGGCCTTGAAGTATCTGATTTTCTTTCTTCAGTTCCTCAATATCAGTTTGAAGTAAATTCACAATACTAAGTAGTGTTGCACGTTCATCATCGTCTGTATCCACTGTAGTGTTTCCTCCCTTTATCACACACTCCGGACAGAACCATTCATCATTTTTGTCGTATTTCCTTTTCATTGATTACTTCTCCACATTTAAAATGTCTTCACTTGTCACATGAGTCACACAACACCATTTCTTACAAATTTCTTACACTTTGAATATTTACTATCATATCTTATCCTTATTTTAGTTGCCTCTGTAATAGGATCATCATTACCACTCGGCGCCATCTTGTATCTTGGTTTCACTTAAGATATGATTTTTTGAAGATGCAACATGTATTTGGTAACGATTCCAAATGTTTAATGATTTTACACAAAGTTTATAGAAGTATTATGAAGTGCTTTACAAAACTTGTGGTAATTAATAAGTTAGAAGTTTGGAGAAACTAATTAGTACAGTTAAAAGCTTTAATAAATATTGATTACTGACAGTGCTCCAAGTGAGGGGGAGTGGGGGATGGTATCCCCCAGCTAACAAATTTTTCACAAATCATCCCCCAGCTAACATTTTTTTTTCACAAGGACACCCCCCAAGCTGTCTCATTGTCGGCATGCTAAACCATATTAACATCCCCTCCAGATAACTCCAAGGCTCGACCAATCAACATTTTTAACTTCAAGCACTGATTACTGGACAAATTATGATTTGCAATGTAGCTTGTTCAGCAGGTGTTAACTGGTTTCCAGTTGACAAAAGTTTCTGGAGTTTTTCATGTGAGGTTCAAATGGAGTTTCGTGTTCAAAATAAGATATTACATAATCAGGTGTTTAAAACATTTAGGGGCGTTATTTTAATACTAAAGAACCCTAAAGCTGACCCATTTAACCAAGGAATGAAAGAATTTAGTGATGAAATACCCCTTCACTTTCATGCATGTGAAAGTAGATGGCTGTTGTCCATATTCAAGATGACAATAAACAAATGACTGCTCGCAAACAATCATATATGAGTATATAATAAGGAAAAATAATTATACGGAAATGCGCAGTAAGTAATAATTAAGGTAACAGTTTGTTATATCGGAGACACATTTCTTCATTTTTACAGAAGAAACTACGTGCGGAAATGAGTTTCTCCAAGCTTTCAAACGTTCGTGGAGGTATTTTCTTTCATCATGGAATCTATTTGACTGGGAAATCATATATTTTTCAAGAGAAATATCCCACCGACGCACAATTGACATGCTTCCCGTACGTGAACTGCATGTTCCTCACGTTCAATGACGTAACCCACTGTCAGTGTTTCAAACTCCTTTTTCTTTACTATGCTTGCCTAACCCGACCTAACCTAACCTTATGGAAATGGTTCTTGAGGTTATCCGTGAATAGTCCATGGGGCTATCCGTGAATGGTTCGTGGGGCTATCTGTCAGCTACCGTGCATAATGGTTCATAGGGCTATCTGTGAATGGTTCGTGGGGCTATCCGTCAATGGTTCATGGAGCTATCCGTCAGCTACCCGTGCATAATGTATAATTTCCACTGGTGACTAACACGATAGTAGGTATTTTTCGGTGAAGAAGGTTGAAACACTGCATACCCACAACATGAGTAAAGATGTGCCCGCCATATTGTGTGTTCTGGAAGCGAAGAAAGGAATAAAAAATCACTCTATGTGAAAAATTGTTTGTTTTTGTGTAAGAAGCATAATGGCACCTTGAACTATGTTCCGCAATACACAAGTGGTAAGTACGAACCATGCGAAACACAAAATATCCGATTTAAATGTGTCTCCGATATAACTAACTGTTACCATAATTAATATTCTGAAGTATGTCTTAACTGAAATCATTAGAAATCGAACCATGTGAAAAATGCCTCTGCACCATGATACAATTGGAATTAAACAATCAGAACATAGACACAATTATTTTAAAATATCTACATAATTACCATATGTTATCAATGTTGGAAAGTTTTCTTGTTTCTTTCCATTCAGTGTACAATGAACTTAATTCATTTTAATGATATTTCAAATATAAATGTTTGAGTAAATACCAGAAACATATGATTGTGTCATTGATAGCTTTCTTCGTATGACTTGAGGTTTCGTTTTGGGCTTAGTATTTCAAAGTGTAGCACGAAGTGTATGCAGTACGGTGCAATATTAGAAAAAAATTCTTTCTGCACAAATCCTAAAAAAATATATATTTGTTAACTTTTTCAATTTTTTCTTCTTCTGGAAACTAAAAATAAAGAAATATAAACAGCTACAAGTATGTTCCGTTACAAGTAGAGTAATTGCTTCATCTGTGGCCATTTATTTTGTATTTATTCATTTTACCTCGATTTTAGCTAATTTGCCAAGGAAATATCTAAAAAATACAAATTTTATAATTTTTATTGCATAAAAAATGATTGTTTTTTATCAAAGCTCAACCTATAGGGGAAAATATCCAAAAAATCCAAATTTTATCATTTTTATAGCATAAAAAATAATTGTCTTTTTTTATCAAAGTCCAACTATTTATTTTTATAGGGGAAAATTTATTTTTTGAGTCTAAATCAGTATATTTTAAGCATACATTTACAATTATCCAGATTTTAAAAGAAATATATGTGTAGATACTGTTTTAAGTTATTAGCAGTGCTGTGTAGTGCTGTGTATATAATTATTTTCTCAAATGTGTGTATTCTGATTAATTTCTGAAATGTAGATACTGATTTAAGTTATTAGCACTGCATTGCTGTGTAGTGCTGTGTCTATAATTATTTTCTCAAATGTGTGTATTCTGATTAATTTCTGAAATGTAGATACTGATTTAAGTTATTAGCACTGCAGTGCTGTGTAGTGCTGTGTATATAATTATTTCTCAAATGTGTGTATTCTGATTAATTTTACATCTGAAATGTGTAGATACTGATTTGAGTTATTAGCAGTGCAGTATATATATAAATATTTCCCAAATATATATATTCTGATTAATTTTACGTCTGAAATGTACATGTGTATTTTTTTTAGAAGAAAAAGCTATATATAAAAATATATATGTAACTTAGATGTAAAGCATTCAAAATTGTGTGTAGTAATGAAAGTTAATTTTATAAATATATATATGTATTGAATAATAAGCAAATTGCGAAGCAATTAGTGTCAGTGCATCAAAATTGTTTCTTTTTAAAATATCTAATTTAAGTGCTAGTAATATATCAAAGCTACCTTGAGGAGGTACAGCTTCATGCTATGCTGACAAAAGCCCTGAAGGAGACTCAATTGCCTCTGAAGGAGACTCAACTTGCCCTGATGGAGCAAGTGGTTGAAGCCCCGAACTGTGTCTATCATATATATATTTTTAACATGCATTTCTTAGGTATAGCAAGCTTATCTGCTCACCAGTGCACACTAAAATAAAATAACCGAATAGCCACATGTGAACACTTTTATACTTTACAAACACAATAAAAAACGGGTTTTCCCCGCTTAAAGAAGCTTACCTATTAGCTAGTGATGACATCATGAAAAGGTCAAAAACATTATACGTCTCTCTTGCACAATGTCAAGTAATTTTCTGACGCAAGAATTTGTGCAAATCAATAGTTAACGGGTGAATATCCTTTACTAAGGAAATTGAACCTTGTGGTATGTGCCACTAAGTCTGGAAAAATGCCCCACAGTAAACAGAGCATTGTTTTGTGTGACATGCAAAGAAATCAAAGAGAACTCGTGTGACATGGAAAGAGATCAAAGATAACTCGGAACATAGGGAATATGTAAACATGAAAAGATTATTATCTCCTCTGTGCATGCTATGAAGAGAGAAGCATTATGCGTTGTATATCCCCCCTTTTGAGTCTTTTCCTCTGATTTTTTCCAAATTATTAAAATGCTTATAGCTCGAGAACCAAGTAACGTAGAAAGGTGGGGTTTTTTGCATTGGTTTTGTTTTGATGTTCTCTTTAATTTGATACCAAACTCGAATAATTTATAATATATAATAAATAACCAAAAAGAAATAATGCATATGAATGTGTAATGTTTTAAGAAAAATATTTAGCAAATAGATAGAACTCAAGTAAATATGGATATCTTTAGGGATATTCATCGTAAACTAAGAGGCCTGGTTATCATTATTCTTAATAGTATCTGGTATGAAGTAGAAGAGGATACGGGTAAACAATTACATGTATTTAATAATAACCAAGCAGCTTATAAAATTCCCGTCACAGGGAAAATTCAAATAAGTATCTCTCCATCCAATTCAGCAGCTGTACACATAGGTCAAAATTTGTACAGGATTAAACACAAAAATATGATTCGCAACACAACATACGAGGTAGAAAGAGGTGATTTCCTTTATGCAGAAATAATTGGGGAGTATGATAAATTAATTCCTCTCTTTATCGAAATAAGAATAATCTATCCTCTCATGAATATATAAAAATACCAAAACAAATTAAAAATAAAAATAAATAAATAAAATAATGGATATATTTGGAAATAGAAGGCGACAAGAGATACCAGGTAATTCCAGCGACATCGCCAGATTAGACGAGCGTCTTAAGAAACTTAAATCAGATTTATTAATTTTACAAAATTCACTAAATTTAAATATACAAGCTGAGATTACAAATCTCCAAACTGAATTAATTAATCCCATAGTGAAAATTGATGCCAAACTGAAATCCCTACTTCAAAAATATACCAAATTAGCCTCAATAGACAATGTTCAAAATTTAGAAGAGAGTATAGCCAAGTTGAAAAATGCACTTAATAAATTCCGACAAATCCAACAATGCACTTCAGAACAATTAAAACAAAAACTAAACAATCAAGCAAATACTATTCGTACCGAACTGGTTTCACTAGAAAATATTAGAACTGTATTGCAAACTGATCAGTTACACAGGGCCATAACAGAAGTTCAAGCCAAACTGCGAACGGAAGATTTTATCAATAATTTACCTTCATCTTCCGAATTAAATGCCAACGCACACAGTGTTGCCAGTATCAAATTACAGTTAAAAACGTATGAAGATTTTGGAAAGATACAAGGTACCATAGCTCATATTGAAGACACTTTGACAACCATGAGAAATGAATTGACAAATGTATAGGAAACTCTGGAATTCAAGTTGCCAAGCATAACCGAATCTTTAAACATAATTCAAGAACAGATTACCAAGCTGGAAAACCTTAATACTGAATCTGAATTATCCCATTTTCATCATCTCATAGATGACATACAGAACAAATTAGAAACACTGCAACAATCTACGCCTACTCAAGATGGCATACAACAACTTAAAAATGCTTTGAGCAATGTTGCAGATGCTACAGAGTTGGATGCTGTCAAACAAGCTTTGACCACACTTCAAAAGACTGTAGCTAATTTACCCACTTCCCAGGAGTTGAGATCTGTAAAAAGAGCAGTAAATCGAATACTCAAGCCAGAGGACATCAAGAACATTCAAGCGGAAATTGCTGTAATTCAAGACACCATCGCTACTTTGCCTACTAGCCAGATAGTTAAGGAACTTCATGCATTCTTTGAAGAAATCAGAAGTCCGGTACACGATCTTGCAAGCCAGAGTACTAAATTGAAACTTGTAGAAAATTTTCAGGAGATTATTTCTAACATTAAGCTACAAATTAGTACCCTCGAAACAAGTCAAGAATCTGCTTTAACAGGTTTCACATCAGAACTTCACGATCTCAAAGAACAATTTAAACAATTGTATGTCGATGTGAAAATCAAACCCAGCTACGATGAAGTGGTACGCACCGTAAACGAATATCAAGAATCGGTATTAAGCAGATTAAACGATCTTGAATTACGTCAATTTTTCACTGTTGAGATAGTTAGACTCGAGAGTGTAGCAAATGTACGAGGGCATTGGACTTATGTTAATGCAGGTAATGTTTACAAATTGTATCCCTACACTCAGTCTCATGAATTTTTCCTTGATGGTAATATCTCCTGTCTGGTTACGAAGTGGTTAGACGTGTTTTCGCGAAGCTCCCGTATTCAGCAAAGCGTGAAGAGTGAAGATGGGAAATTCCTTGGAACAGTGGCGGGGTGCGATCGGGGCATGGGATGCGGTCATCAGGAAGTCGACAATGACAAGAATGGCGGTCAAAGACAGTCTAAACATTAGTAGTCTGTTTTTACTAGGACTTGTGACCACCATAGTACTAATTATCTCTGGAATAGAACAAAATCCGGGACCATGTACAACAGAGGATGTTATTCAGAAGTTAATCTCGATGGACGAAAAACTCGATAGCATGTCTCAAACAACCACTAGTGTACAGGGCGATATACGGTCGTTATCTGCAGAATTACGAGAACTGAAGGCTGAGAACTCTTTCTTGAAAGAAAAATTAGTGTTTTGTGAATCGAAGCTGGACGATCTTGAAAACCGCTCCAGAAGAAACAATTTGGTATTTCACGGCTTCAGGGAAATGCATGGAGAAACGTGGGCGATGTCGGAGGAGCTGGTGAGGGATGCTCTATGGGATATTCTCGAAATAAATACGAGTGACTTCGATGTAGAGATAGCGCACCGATTGGGATCAGGATCCACGAGACCCATTATAGTAAAATTTGCAAACTTCAAAGTGAAAGAAATTATCCTTGCGCGAGCTCGCTTTTTCAAGGGAACAGGCATCAGTGTACAGGAAGATTTCTCAAAGCGTGTGCGGGATACCCGACGGGAGCTGGGAAAATATATGCAACGGGCACGAGAGCAAAACCTATTTGCAAAACTAAAGTACGATAAGCTGGTGATAGAAGGTACAGTCCATACGTTAAGTGATTTAGTCGCAAATGGACTGCCATGTGTAAAGGACAACGTGTTGCAAGAAAATGTGTCTATTACTGATACAGTGAGTATTTTTTCCGACGCCAGGCGTGACATTCCCCTCGGTGCTATGCAAGAAACGGTCGATTTTACTTCTACATTGCCCCCCCCCCCCGCTGGAAGTGCCGAAGGAATCCACCAGCACAGAAGCGCAGTGTGTCACGAGCCATCACCCCCCTCCCCCTTCCTACGAGAATCAACTGGGAAATAGAAAGTCCTACAGCGAGGTGATAAGGAAACAGGACACACGTTCAACGTTGCGGAACAGAGACCAGGTATCTCCAGCAGGAATCCGGGACAGAGCGACGCGAAATCCTCCCCCTCCCTCCTTCAGAAGCAATCAACCCCCTAGGCCCAATACACGGAGACCCTCATCTTACCAACTCAGGGGTCAGCAACCTCGCTGACAAAGGACTGACGGATTCACCAAGCAAGACATCAGTAAAGTAAGTACAAACAGTTCCAAATGCACTGCAACCGGTTATGATTTCTCGGTATTTCAAATCTGCTACCAGAACGTTCGCGGACTTAGAACTAAAACAAATGAATTTTACAAGAGCTTGCTTTTGAACAACTATAGTGCAATATTGATAACAGAAAGCTGGTTAACCGAATCGCACATGGACAGTGAACTTTTTGATGATCGTTATGTGGTTTATAGGTCCGATCGAAACGCAATAACAACAGGAAAAGAAAAAGGGGGAGGGGTAGCTGTAGCGATAAAATGTAAATTTAAGAGTGTGTTAGTCGACTCTCCGCGTTTAGATCCAAACATAGACTGCATCCTCGTTAAAGTGTTAATTCAAGGCATTGGGATGTTGTATATTTGTGTAGTGTACATAGCACCAGGTAGCAACTGCAATACTTACTGCGAATTCTTTAGGTTCATAGAAATGCACTGTCAACCTGGTAAAGTTAAACTCCTCTTGGCCGGCGACTTTAATCTCCCTGACATAACTGATTCCAATTATGACTTAAGGACTTCGACTGGACCTTATTTAGAATTGCACAATTTCATAAACTTCTCTGACTTAATAAGCCTAAATGACGTAAAGAATAATAACGGAAAGACACTCGATTTGATTTTGACAAATGGACAGGGAATAACAGTGACACGGAGCACACAGCCACTAGTTCCTGAAGACACACACCATCCCTCGCTGCTAGTAGATATTAATCATGTCAAAGAAACCCGCTATAAAACTTGTTGTAATCTACAGTACAATTTCAGTAAGGCCGACTTTCCATCTATCTATCACAAACTGCTTAACACGAACTGGGATGTATTGAAAACAAATAATGACGTTGATCAGGCTACAGACGTGTTTTATGAAATTATATATAAAATATTCGATGAATGTGTCCCCTTAAAGAAAAGCCGCAAAAGACAGTACCCGTGTTGGTTTACGAGCAGTATTATTAAAAGTATAAGTAGGAAACATTACCACCACAAGAAGTGGAAAAAACAGGCGGGAGACTTTCGATACCACTACAATAAATTTAACGAATTTCGAACAATAGTTAGTAAGAAAATTATTGATGCATACAATAGTTATGTTGCCAATTCGGAAATAAATATTGCAAAAGATAGCACCCAGTTTTGGTCGTTTGTTGCAAATAAACGTAAGAAAAGCAACAAAGATCCTGTACTGTTCAAGGATAAAGTGTTGTCAGACCAACGTTCAGTAGTCGAAGCTTTTGCACAGCATTTTCAGTTGGTGTATAAAAAAGATCCCCCTAGATACGACATGAAAGTATTGCCTAACCATAAACAATATGAAACTTTGGATAATCTTAATATTACAGAGATAGGAATTGAAGACATAGAAAAAGCCATTAAAAATTTAAAACCCAAGAAATCAGCCGGACCGGACAAGATACCTCCCTATGTAGTTAAAGGTTGCAGTGATGTGTTGAAATACCCATTGTATCTAATTTTCAATTTAATTCTTGCAAAGCACAAATTCCCTGAAAAATGAAAAGCCACGGCAATTTGTCCACTTCCCAAAACCAATAACACTAATGACGTACAAGACTACCGACCAATAAGTATACTATCAGCTCCAGCAAAAATATTCGAAAAAATCATGCACTGTTACATATTTACTCACGTAAAACCTGTAATATCATCGTTTCAGCATGGCTTTGTACCACGTAGATCAGTGTTGACCAATCTCTCCGATATTACCAATTTTATAAGTTCAACCTTGGACGAAGGAGGTCAAGTTGACGCAATATATACAGACTTCTGCAAAGCATTCGACTTGGTTAACCACGATATCTTATTAAGTAAATTAGCATGCTTCAATATTTCTGAACCACTGCGCCAATTGTTCGCTTCCTATTTGTAGAACCGTAAGCAGTACGTGACGTATAAAGGCCACACATCTTCAAAGATAAGAGTCACCTCTGGAGTACCCCAGGGGTCTAACCTTGGGCCACTTCTTTTCACGTTACTTATTAACGATTTGCCTGATTCATTTGAAAATTCACACAAATTACTTTTCGCAGATGACCTGAAATTCTACAGGAAAATAAGCAAACAAGATGATAGTGTCAACTTCAAAATGATATTACAAATTTAGAAACGTGGACAATAAACAATGATTTAACACTAAATATCAATAAATGCCATTTTGTATCATATACTCGAAAGAAAAACCCAGTTGAATTTCAGTATCAAATATACAACCATACTCTAGCAAGAAATTTTTTAGTCAAGGATTTAGGGGTTATTTTTTATTCAAATCTTACTTTTAATAAACACGTAGAACAAATAATTAGTGAAGCGTTCAAGAGCCTTGGGTTCATTCTTAGAATGGGGAGGGATTTCAAGAGTATAGACACACTAAAAGTTTTGTATTATTCGTATGTAACATTAAGACCAAAACTCGAATATGCATCTGTTATATGGAATACAGACACAGCAAAGTACAGTGAAGCAATTGAAAGAGTCCAATCACGATTTCTAAGATTTTTAAAATACAAATTTCAGAAAGTTTACCCCACATTTAAACACTACGACAACCTAATATATGAAAGTCGGTTTACAAAGCTGTGCCATAGAAGAACGTTACAGGAAATAGTATTCTTGTGGAAGTTGTTAAATAACGAAGTAGATGCTGAACATCTACTCTGCCAGATAAATGTTCGAATCCCGTCGTCGAAAACTAGACTCAAGAACGAAGTTTTTTTTATAAAGAAGGCTAGATCGGAAATTAAAAAGAAATCTCCATTGTGGAGAATGTGCACCAGTTACAATAAATTGCTAATCAAGAATAACACCATTGACATATTTTCTATGAACCTAAGGGACCTCAGTAAAACCACTATTAACACAATAACCTAAGCTTAAACACATAATTTCCTAATGAAATAATATGTGATCAAGTGTGTGTGTGTATATATATATATATAGGAAATAATTTTAATGTATTTTATGTAGGTGTGTGTATGTATATATATATATATATATATATATATATATATATTACAGAAATATATGTAATTGTATTCACTATGTATCCTTCACATGGGCTCTGTAATTAGGTATGTACCTGTTGAGTTCGATAAATAAATAAATAAATATTAAGTTTTTGAAATTTGGCTATGTAAAGAAGGGGAAACATATAGAAGTACCAAATTTCACCCAAGTTTTACCAGGGAATAGAAATACATATATCATAAAAGATAATTATAATAAAATATTGAAGGGGAGATTTTATGAAGAGGAACTCAGTAAAACAAAATATCGAGATACATATTTAATTGAGAAAATATTACGTAAGAAAAATAATAAATTGTATGTTAAATGGCTAGGACTGCCAGAAAGAAGTTGGGTAGAAGCAAACCAAGTAATGCTATGACACCAACAAGGAATGTGGTACAGCGTTTACCAGATTTAGTAGAAAGTAGTAAAAAAATGGGGAGTTGTTACCCGATAATATAAGGTGCCTCATTGCAGGTCACTCTGGTTGTGGAAAAACCACACTGCTGGTAGATAATTTCCTGCTCCCTCCTAATTGGCTAGATTGGGAAAATAGACACCTGTATGTATTCTCTAAACGTTTAGAACAACCGAAATATCAACAACTCATGAAGCTGTACGAGGGACTTAACATAGCTACATTTGCATCAAAAGTAAAACCTCTCAATAATTGTTTGAAAAATTCTGTTGTAGTTTTTGATGATGTCATTCTAGAAAATCAAAACGAAATCCGAAATTTCTTTACACAGGGTCGTCCAAAAGAAATAGACTGCTTTTATTTAGCTCAAACATATTCCAAAATTCCTAAACAGTTACTACGAGATAATACAAACCTAATTTGTTTGTTTCGTCAAGATCACACTAATTTGAAACATGTATACGATGATTACTTGGGGGTTACCTAAATTATAACCAATTTTCTCTCTCTTTTACAACGAGAAAATGGGTATTGTAGACATGATTAGCAATAAACTAGCTCATTTTATTGTAAATGATCCCTAAATTATAGGATAGTTAATTAAAATTATCAATACTCTACCCCCTAAATTCTGGAATGTTACAGAGGGTCGAGGTTTGGTTAATGATATTATTAATAAGGTCCCATTTGAGTTACATGTACCGGGTTACCAATACTGTGGTCCTGGGACAAAACTTGAGAAACGATTAAAAATAGGGGACAGGTGGATCAATCCTCTCGATGCAGCTTGTAAAGAACATGACATTGCATACAACACACATGCAGATCTGGATAATCGTCATGTGGCTGATCAAAAATTGGAAGAGACTGCATTTGGAAGATTAACCAGCAAAGATGCATTATTGGGTGAACGAATAACAGCATTGGGTACAACCATTGCTATGAACACAAAACATAAATTAGGATGGGGTCTGTAATATATATATAAATATAAATACCCTTAAATAATAATAATAATAATAAAAACACAAAATGAAACCTAAAGGAGTTGTGTATCAAATTCCATATCATGATCTTAAAAATTTAAAAATTAATCCAATTTTAACTAAAAAACAACAGGAAAAGGAGAGACAGTATATAGCCAAAGGAAATGGTATGAGATTATTACTTAGTTCACCACAATTAAAACGTTTGCAAAATACAAGAAAAAAAACACATAGTGGTGGGTTCATATTCAGCATTCCAGCCATCCTGGCAGCTTTAGGGGCAGTGGGGAGCTTAGCGGGTGGCAGTGCTGCAATTGCCAAAACTGTAATTGATTGAAAAAAGAATAAGGCAGAACTAGAAGAGCAGAAGCTTCATAATCTTGCCATGGAAAGAAAATTAGGCAGTGGTGTGAAGTCTAGAGCACTCAGAAAATCAGAAAATCAGAGAATGTGGCATGGTGAACTTGGATCAGTCCGAAAATATTGGTACCCACTGGATATGCTATTATAAACAAAATAACAATGCTTTTATTTTCGATTCTTTCGGAGGGGGTACCGCCTACAGAATTAATTCATTATTTAAAACATGTTAAGATTTATTACAACGACGAACGTATTCAAGATTTCGATCAAATTATATGTGTGATCATGTTTGCATTACGATGCTTAGAATATTAAATAAAATACATATCAAATTACAAGATTTAGTGGAATATTAAATATGGGAATTTTTCATCTCTCCAGCGAGACTTCGGTCTTGAAACTACATCTCCACGATGATATTATCTATCCAAAATCCATAGCTCTGAGAGCGTTCTACAGCATGTATCTGATTCCAAATGTAACTACCTACAACAATTCTATATTTGTAGGTAATGAAAAAATTATTATTTCTCCTGGACAATATAATTTTTCTACTTTACAATCTGAACTTCCTAATGCTGTATTGCTATCTCAAAACTCTGTAACACACAGAGTGGAGATGGTATCCACCAAAGAATCAGTAGACCTATCTACCATGGGCGAACTTCTAGGTTTCTCCAATAATAGCAAATTAGAAGCAGGTATTAGGCACATAGGTACATTTATACCAAAATTCTTAGCTATAGAAAAATTGAATATTCACTGCAACATTGCTAAAGGAATGATTATCAAAGCTTAAGAAAATTCTGCTGGTAGCCACAAGGAGACAGGTATATTGCTACATTTAAGCCAAATTCAGAATTTATGGAACCTTTCATCTATTCCCCAACCCCACCAGTCTATTTCCCTGTTTCTCTTGATAAAGTTAATTACATAGAGATAACAATTACAAATGAGAAAATGAGATAATTGATTTTGCCAGTGCTAATACCACGGCGATAATAGAAATTAATATTTAAAATAAATAACTAAATACCAATGGAAAATATCGAGAGTTATGAGTTGCAGTCATTTCCTCCAAACAGGAGGACATTTGCTAACCTCAATGAACCAAATAAGGATATTCAATTTGACATTACAATAGGGGACGGTTTTATTCAACACATAGATTGGATTTGTATATAAAATTTGACATCGTCAAGATAAGTAATGATGAAGAATATCCCCCTACTGCTAATGTAAAACTTATAGATAATTTTGTTCCATTTTTATTCTCACAAATTTAAATCAGAAAGCATGGTACAGTCATAGACAGAATTGATTATCCTGGGATTACATCCACTACAGTGGGGACATTAAAATTATCCAAATCAGAGAATGTATATTATAAAGTTGGTGGGTTAGAGGCTGGAACAAAAATTCAATCAAAAAGTCTCACAGTACTGTTCCCCTTGAGATTGCTATTTGGCTTTTTCTCTGATTATAAAGAAATTATGTGGAAAGGTGGTTTAAGTATCATATTTCGCAGATCACCCAATGATCATAATTCGATAATGAGATACAAAACTTTGAATCCAGATGGAACAGCCAATGATGTTAGTTTACCCGAAGCTGCAAAATGTGTGATTCAGTCTACGGAGTTATGCATGCCTATAGTTGAATATGAATCAAACTCGAAACGTAGTTTGATAAATCTCATGCTCACATACGTAAGTTACTGATTTTTAATCTTTTAACCTTTAGTTTGTAGAGTTTGTAGCTGTATTGTTTCAGAGAGGGAGAGATGACAATCAGGAAAAAGATAGCAGCCAGTTTGATAATTGTAAAATTAAAAATGTATATCTGAAGAATGGTCGAAATGAGGTATTCCCACGTGAAAATTACAATTTAAATATTGCAGATCAAGATTATTGAAGTTATATGAAGCATTTAGTGCATTTAAGAGGGTAACTGAAGGAAATATCAATATGTATTATAATCCAGACGAGTTTATAATTCACACACCAATGTTTTTAATAAATGCATCAAAAAGAAAATTGGTAGTTATTAATGATCGAACAAATATTAAGTTAATATGTGAGTTTCATGAAACTGTACCTGAAAATACCATATGCAATGCAATTTTAATTGTAGATAAATCATACATATATGATGTAAAGAATGAAAGAGTGATAGAACAATTTTAATTTTTATACTATTTAATACTAATATACATTTTTAATAGAAAATTTAACAATTTTAATACTATTTACTATGTATTACTATTTAATATAATATAATAAAAATACTAATTAAAAATGCTATTTTAGTTCATGAACATTTTTTACATTGTTTACTTGTATTATAATGTCCATATTCTCTAGTATGGACATTGCAATCTAATATTTGCAATTTATTATTATTGCCATTAAGAGCTATTTTATTTTTTTCTGTAGTATAGACACCATCCAAGTTGCTAGTGAGATTATATGCAGACATCAATATTGTTTCATTTTCAAATAAACATTCTTTAAAATATTGCATTGTAAGTTCTCTTGTACATGGTCGACACCCTTAGCTTTTTTAATTTCTTCTTTGCCATGAATATTTAGGCAATACATTTTTGGTCTTAGACCAGCAAATTCTGTTATTATAGACCCTGCTGACTCATCTTTCATTTTCCCAGGGATCATCTGGTTTTTAAGATTGTATAATATATCATTTTCTTAATAGTTGCTAAAATCAAAATATTCTTTCATAGAAAGCAAGTCACTGTATAAATCAGGTGTTTCTATTTCATATATAAAACTATCAGTATCCATGTATGCTATTTCAATTTTATCTTTGTATCTAAGTTTCATAATATCATGAAACTTATACAATTCTAATTTAGCCAATTCAAAAACTGCAACACTCACAGCTATTGGTGCATCACACATTACTTTGTTATTGGATCTTTCAATAAGAGTAGATCATCTGTAATTCTTGTAAAACCTTTGTATGCGGGATCGGCAATGAGTTTCTGAAGTTTTTTTTCAATCGGACACCAAATTACACCTTACTCGATTTCTTTTGTTCTCTATACATTTTCCAAATATGGAGTTACTCTTTAATTTATAAAGATTTTTTCAACTTTAGAATTTGTTTGTATTCGATTGTTTGTATTTTTCTCAATATGTTGAGCTAACCATTTTTCTTGGTCAAATTTTAACCACTTATGGATTTTTAATAATTTCATACCTTGCTCCAAGTAATATTGTAACAGTCGATAATACATCTAAGAAACAAGAATCTTCAAGAGGATTTTAATTCTTAATAAAGACTTATAATTATCTCATAGATTATATCTTGCCGCGCATGGGGTCTGAAGTACATTTTTTTTTTCAAATGATAATATTAATTTTGTTTCCTCTCTACCTGGCACTTTCTGAGAAACTGGTGCCATAGCTAATCCATGGTGATGGTCATGGAGATCAGATGGATATTCCAAATCAACTTCCAGTAGACAACCTTTTGGATGATCTTCAGACCAGTTTACGAAATCCCTGTCTTCAAGTTCTTTCTCGCTCATCCATTTGTAATTACTGATTGGCAATGATTGAGTCATGACATACCCATATAAATTATTCATATCAATATATAGAATATATTTATTTTTTTCATCAGCATTATAATTAGATAAATATTTATTGTTTGCTTTTGCATATCTTAAAGGACACTGGACTATACCACCACGTTTAGCAGATTCAACAAACATGAACTGGTCAACATCGTTGATGAGACCAATTTCAACTTTTGTATTTAAAAGCATAGCCTGCCAGGATAAACCGTGTGTTTTATACATAAATACAGGATCTAGTTCATATAATTTAAAACAACGATCTCGAAACATTTCGAACACATCAGCTAACTGGAGAGTATCTAAAAGCAAGTACTTGTCATTGTAATCCCCCATTGTTTTGCAATCTAGTATTTTCCAGATTCTCTGTGCATATTGATAATCTAACTCCCTACATTCTTCATCTTGAAGTTTGTTATAAAATTTCTCTCGGTGGTAACTGTGTCTCATTGAATTTATTAAAACTATCCATGTAATCATATGGGAAGACTCCTTTTCTTTTCAGCAATTCTATCTTATCCTCACCAAAATATTATTTTGTGTGAACAAATTCGTCGTTGGTTAATTGATTCACCAGAGTAGCCAAACTACTAGATAAAAATTTATATGAATCCAGGAATCTAAGAACAACTTTTTTCCCTTTTTTCTAATTTGATAGTTTTCTCTATGGCAATATATTTATCCAGGCGCGGAGCGTCCATGTAAGCCGTGTAAGCCGGGCTTACACTTTATTAGTTCTAGTAAAATGTATGCAAAATTCGTAAAAACTTCAAAGTTCATCTTGGCCCGATACCAGTCTTTGAGATCCTGATTGTTAGATTGCAACACTTCAGCACCAGATGGCACATGAGAACTCCCGCCTTTTGCTTGGGGAAAGTTGTAAGCCGTCTGAATGTTGCCTTACAAATTACTGACCGCGAAGGAGCAGTGCCTACCGTCGCCCACCGTATCTGGAAGGAGAAGAGCAAGCAAGGAATATAGGGAGAAGAGCGCGTCGAAACCCTAGGTGTGTAAACCTACGGGCAGAGACTTACAACAGCATTGCAAACCTCATGTTTAGAAAAAATGTTGTTCATGGACGTCCGCAGTATTTCTTTCCACCAGGGAGGATTAAGCAAAGTATTTTTTTCAGGGCTTAGGGTAAACTAGGTATATTTCCCTTCTCAAAATATACTAATACAATTTGAAGTTAACATTTTTCTGCAACGCCCTTACAATAATTAACAATTTGATGTGACTGAAATGAAATTATATGTGTGAAAATGGTTGACATTCATTTTTTCAGGAAGTGTCTCCTCCCCTTGCCCTTTTTTTTGCACATCCATGGTGTCGTTTAAACTCCGAAATTATGCTACATACTACTAAATTGTTCTGGGATTTTCACATTATAAATATTAATTTATAACAAAAACAAATATAAATTCGAATGGTTCAACCAACGGCATGGGTTCCACGTTATGTGAAAAGTTTGAGAAAATTCAACCACAACGAAAAGCGACCCTGTTGTTTTATTTATATCTCCAACATACAAACGACTTTTTAAACTTGTGCGAGATTTAGCACCATTATGCTTGGGTTGGCTTCACTGAATACGCGGCAGCGACACACAGGTCCTGCAAGAGGAGGGGCTCCAGCGTTGTCGGGTATGAATGGTTGACTGCAAATAAAATTTAAGCCGGTGGTGCTTCAAGGAGGTTTTTTTTTCCTAGGAACAGGGAATTCTGAAGCAAAAAACTAACAGGAAGGGGAAAAAGGAGAAACCTAGAAATGAGCGGCATACGGAAAAACTAGATACACATTGATGTGCTAAATTCTTGTTGTTTCTGTTTTTCGCTTGTAGGAGAGCATAAACATTAGACATATTAAGACTCTGTTTTCCGTTTATGTATGAACTCAGCTGGTAATAATTGAGCTAAAAAGTTAAATAAATGTTCATGAAAACTGAAGATTGAACCAATTTTACAAATTTCATGTCAAATGTGAACCAAATATTATTAATTACATAGTCCGTGATTCAAACACTCTTCGAACAACGTACGAAAAGCCTGTTTATGATCTTTTAGGTGCTAGATTTGCTTTTACACTATCCTAAGAAAGCACTTACATGTCCTTTGATAGAAATTTCTGGATATATCCCTACAATTTGTGAGCATTTCTTTTATATTGTATTTTTTTTTTACTAAATATAGGGAATTTTAAGGCAAGAGAGGGAATTTATTTATATCCGAAAGGGATATTCCCCTCACAGTCCGAAAGATCACTGCTTTGAGCAGTGACCGATTTTGGATCTGGTTTCTTTTTGTTTCCCCCTTCTTGCTGTGTGTTTGTTAAAATCTCGAGGTATTGCTTTTGCGAATCCCATCTATTGAAAAGCGGACTGTCGTCCCTGTGCTGTGGTGTCATACAGTAGTGAAGTGCATTATGGAATAAAATGAGTGTGATTGTGCGGTGGGGTGGAGAACTTGTTTGAAGACGCCGTTGTCCAGCAAGGATTTTGCTGCCAAGAAGAAACTTGTGGATATAGGTAGGCCCACCCTTTCCTTCTCTAACAGACACAGTAACAGAAACGAAAAATAAAGTGCGCCGATTTTGCGATTCATGATACGGAGCTGATACTTGGTTATGCGGTTGTAAAAAGTATTCAGCACTTTTCTGTTTCCTTCTGTTTTCGTTTGTTTATTATTATTCATTTTATCTAACTTTGCATATTTTGTATCGATACGTTACTCATTGTGATAGGAATAACACTGACTTAATTATCAGATATCCAGAATTTTTAATTTGGTGAAAAATTCCAGGGAAGTGTTCTGAAAAAAATGGGGGGGGGGTCGATGTGTGTGGATAAATGACTAACCATGTCAGCCCAAAAATAAGCACAATGGGAAATAGCCTTCGTCATGCTAGGCTTACACTGTTGGAAAGGTCACGCTCCGCCACTGTATTTATATTTACTGCGTGGTATAATATTAATATTCTATGTATCATATCCTAATTCTTTGATAAATAAATGTGCATCAAAATTTTGTAAATTGTGAATGAATATTGGAATGAAGTTAGGTTTTTGTATTTGCAAGTTACATGAATTACAAATTGTATGGATATATTCTCCATTAAAATGGTTGTGGTGTGTCTTTTTTTCACTATTAGAAATAAAATATCTATTACAGTATTTACATCGTATGGTATTATCATGTTCGTGTTGTTGTTCTGGTGTAAGAGGGTTCATTGGTATTTCATTATGTAAGATTGGACCATATTTTTTACCCCACTCTTGAAGTTTTTGAATACATTTTTTGGCTCCATCTTCACCTCGGTAAATATATACTTCTGACTTATTTTTTTCATATGTGTATCAGTTTTAGTGCAAAACCACATGCTTTATGTTTAGCTGTATGTGTTGTACTTGATGCATTCGAATCTGGAAAACATGTTGCTATTGGTTCTTGTATTGTTTCAAAATCTGCATAAATTACAAATGGATGTTGTATTAATGATTTATAATTACTAAATTTTATATTTTTGGATGAAAAATTATAAGTCCCAGGAGGGTAGAGAGAACAATTTTTAATATGTTCCTCTAATTTCTCTTCACGTGTTTTCCCGGCTCTTTTATCAAATTTTGTAAAGCATCGATCACATACTGCTATTTTATGATGATCTGATGTTATTTCACTATGTAGCAATCGTCCTAGATCCTGTATGAGACAATAATGTTTCTTGTTTCTCTCTGTAACATAATAAATGTATAATACGTGTACCATCTGCTGCTAGATAGTGACGCAGTGGATAAATTTCATCTTCTTTATCAATACCATAAACATACACAGCTATTTGTCGATTGTAGTATTCTTCATATTCTTTTTCAAATTGATTGATATCTGAGATATCTACTGGATATTTTATGCCTGATATAGGTTTTTTAAACTCTGCTATATATTCAGAATAATTGTAATTAGAGACAAGATATTTATGGTCAGATGCTGAATGAAAATGGGCTATGAGACACCATAAAAAACATTTATTGCCATTATTTTGAATATTTATTAGCATTTTTGTTTTTGATGTGGTAGGGTAATTCAATATAACTAGATCCCCAAAAGGGAGATATCTTGCTATTTTTAATTCAAGTTTATGGTTTGTATCACAAAGTGACCAACTCGAACCTCTTCCTTGGAACTGTTGATGTTTTAAGATAAGTTCTTCACATGTTTTATCATAAATATCATACAAACAATTAATATCATTATGGTATAAAGTTAACACACGAGTATTATGAATGTGTTGTTTTTGTTTTTTACTATGACAATTTATATACATAGAAAATAGATTAAAATATATTTTGAGAGAACTCATTCCAAGTTTATTTTGAATTGATTCTTATAATTTTTTCTTTTAGTTTAGCTAGAAAATTTGGAATATCTGAGCCTTCATCATTTATGTCTGATGTGGTATATTTTTTTGTATTCAAAATTTCTTGTTTGTGGTATAATTTAATTTTTTGTTTTTCATTTTTGTTATTCTTTTTATATAATTTGTATATATATATATATATATATAATTTTTTTTAAAAAATGTTAGGTTTTATATATTAAAAATTTTAAAAATAAAATTTCTTAGGTTTTATATATTTCATTTTTTAAAAAAAATCCTAGGTTTTATATATTCATTTTTTTAAAAAAAATGTTAGAACAATTTATACTTAATAAAAATTAATTATAAATTTATATGTTATTAGTATTCTACACATCAAGATGCATATATTTTATATATAGATTTTTCTTCTAAAAAAATACACATGTACATTTCAGACGTAAAATTAATCAGAATATATATATTTGGGAAATATTTATATATATACTACACTGCTAATAACTCAAATCAGTATCTACACATTTCAGACATAAAATTAATCAGAATACACACATTTGAGAAATAATTATATACACAGGACTACACAGCAGTGCAGTGTTAATAACTTAAAACAGTATGTACATTTCAGAAATTAATCAGAATACACACATTTGGGAAAATAATTATATACACAGCACTACACAGCACTGGAGTGCTAATAACTTAAAACAGTATCTACATATCTATTTCTTTCAAAATCTGGATAATTGTAAATGTATGCTTAAAATATACTGATTTAGACACAAAAAGTAATTTTCCCCTATAAAAATAAATAGTTGGACTTTGATAAAAAAAACAATTATTTTTTATGCTATAAAAATGATAAAATTTGGATTTTTTGAATATTTTCCCCTATAGGTTGAGCTTTGATAAAAAACACATAATTATTTTTTATGATATAAAAATGATAAAATTTTTATTTCCCCCTTGGAAAATTAGCTAAAATCGAGGTAAAATGAATAAATACAAAATAAATGGCCACAGACGAAGCAATTACTCTACTGTTACATGTACAGAAAGTGTTGTTACTTTTATAAAATTGTATTCTCTTTCATCAGCATAAGCATAACTTAAAATACCACATATTGCAACACACATAATCTGAAGTAATCTGTCCAACTGAATAGTCTCGTCATTTTAATTATTTAAATGAGTGCATGGGAGGCAAAAATCATTACCCGGAAATGTGCAGTGAGCAATCATTAATATTCTGAAGTATGTGTTAACAGACCAGGCATCATCATTAGAAATCAAAGTTATCCTATACTATGTCGGAGGTCACCTGTCTTGTAGTTGAATATTTTTTGTGATTACAGATCAGAATAGCGAAGAAAAAGAAATACATAATTTCATAAGTAATGTTTTCCTAATAAACTGAAACATTGGAAAAATTGTTGAAAACTTAAGTGAACTAATTTTGTTTTCATTACATTATTATGTACATATGTATAAAATTATAACTTTTTTGGCTGTTTGCTAACAGATCACAGTTGAAGATACAATCTGCTTTTCTATGGAGTACTGCTTCAGGATGTAAGCCAAGGGGAAACTTGAATGATTTTTCTATTCATTTTTACAGGAGGGATACGTTTACATAGTTTATATTAAATGGAAGTCATGGTTAATGTCAGAACTGATTATTGGTTCCAATCACTGAATCAAAACTGCATTAGGATCAACGTATATCACTACTTTTCTTGTAAGAAACCGACATTATTACAATTGTAACAAATTTTCACTCTAACGTGACTTCCTTAGAAATATAGTAAATCTAGAATACATATCAATGTAAACACTAGTACCCCATGTTTTAAACTTCCATACTTCTTGCTCTATTGTGTGAACAATCTTAGATCTGTTATCATACACATAGACGAATAGCAAGCTGTTGTATGCAGATTTCGGGTATTTGCAAAACATAATTGATTGATTGATTTGGTTTATTTTACTTTGCTTTTCTGCCACTTTTGGCTAATTGTGAACATGAGGTTGAGTGACGATATGATGAAATTTATGAATGGGCCCTAACAAGGAATACACATGCCTAGACTATGAATGGAATCCAGGATGCCTGGCGGAGACTAGTTTATGGTAAAACACTATTTGTTTTGGTCACTGCATAAACTACAGTGAGTGTTTAGGTTCATAAGGATGTTCATTATAGCTTCAATCCAACTTCATTTGAATAACATTTTGCAGTTTCAAATAGTCAGTGCAGGTGTATTTTTATGATAGAAAGCTACAGATGCGGTATTCTTTAAGTTCTTGTATATATAATCCAAGTTTCCTGTTTTCCATTTTGAAATAGACACAATACTTAACTGATAAAATAATTAAGTCATGGGAACAACAGTGGGTATACTATGTATGATACTGGGTGGCTACTCACCGGGAATTCTTTGAATTCTGGGAATTGTGTGAATTATTGGCTCCGGGAATTATGCATGAATTCTACTTGAATTTTCCTCCGTAGACGTGAAAAATTATAACTTTTTCTAATCCAAATCTTATTCACATTTTCTGCAAATAAAAATTATTTTCGCAAAATTTTCTTCCTCGCTTCACTCGCATTTCCTCCTTTTCTATGTTCCGGAAGTTAGCAACAAGCGATAAAACTGAGCAGTGTTGCAATCCAGGAGAGATGTTTCATTCGGCAGGAAGAAGGATAATGGCAATGATTTGCATGTAATACACCTAAGCAGTGCAATGAATCACAAACATAGATGTATGTAAATGTGTTGTAACTTGTTTTACATTAAAAGAATAAGTTTTTCTTAAAATTAGAAAGTAAGACATATTTCCGTATTCATGGGATACATATACGTGTCACTTCGAGAGTGAAATAAATTCTATTGCCGCGTATTTCTCAAGAAGCAGAGGTCGATTCACAAAAACGAGGATGTAGTCCTATCAATAATAGTGAAAACATTACTAAAAGAAACCAAGTATGTCCAACTAACTTATATTATAGCTCTCATCCAGAATCTCTGCCAACATTCCAAGGAAATTTCACGGGCTTAAAATTAGGCAAAATGCTGAAACCATTTCATGACAACATAAATACAACAATCCAAGTAGGAAACGACACAAAATTTTCTTGAAGAATAGGGATGCAGCTAATAATTTCACCCAGCATCACCTTTTCTCAACTAAAAGTAACATTATAGCACATATCCCATATGGCACCACACAAACGGAAGGGATTGTGTATGGAATAGATTTAGAATTCTCTGAAGACTAAATGAATGATGCAATAGAAACAACAATACCTATACTCAAAATAGAAAGAATGAACAGACTCCTATACAATACAGAAACAGGACAAACAAAGTATGAACCTATCCGAATGATTAAAATAACATTCCAAGGACAGACCCTACTGAAATACCTGTACATCCTCAAACATAGGGTGCAAGTAGCACCTAGCATTCCAAATGTAAAACAATGCACACAATGTTATCTATTTGGACATCTAAAAAAGCAGTGCAAGAGCAAGCCAAAATGTCTCAGATGTGGTAATCTGGAACACAACGAATCATACTCGTGCAACCAGAAATGCATCCACTGTGGGGGGGAGGGGGTGTACACTCCGCCAATGATAAAATATGCAACATGTGGGAAATCTATCATACCAACAAGCAAAAAGAAGATATTACAATCCAAATTTTCAAAACACAACCCCACCAGCCAATAACTCCACATGTTTTCCCCCACTGAGCAAGGATAGTAGAACAGACCCACTACAACAAAAAGAATTACATAGCCAGAACCCAAAGAACCTGACAATAAACCGAGAAGACAAGACTTGTACATTACGTGCTGGAAAGCCATACCACCCATAACAGATCACTCACATGCCACAAGCATAAAAAAATGGGGACCCAACTTCAGACTTCAACACCTGCCAATACCCATAGATCAACCCACAACCTCACATCGTAGAGAAGAGGAAAAATCCATCAATCCAACACCAAACACACTTCAGACAAAACAAGTACACACAGACAATACACAATCTCTATGTCCAACTATTCAACCAAATACTCTGCATAACACGCTAACCCAATTAAACAATCTCATAGGAACCATGTTACAAAATCCGCAACTATTAACCATTCCAGAAATGAGAACTCTTACAAGAACTAATGCAGCTAGTTATATCTTTACTTACTAATGGCGAAACCACATAATACAATACTACATTCCAAAGCCTCTCGTACTGACATTTATTTTGTCCTGGAATATACAATCGACATCCGCAAAATGGGAAGAACTACTAATTTTAGTTACCGAACACCAACCCAAAGTCATTTGTTTAAAAAAGCTTGGGGGGGAAGTACAGAAAATATACAATTAAAGGTTATATAACATACTCCCCTCAGTGGCAGGCCTCTGACGGAGGAATAATTATAATGGTACACCATACGGTCCAAGCCCAACTCCCCATCAAGCAACCACAAATCATACCCCAGAACTTCCCTATGGAGCTAATGGAAATTACATGTGTTATGGGTAAAAAACAAATAACAATAATAAATATCTATATACATTTTCATCCCAATAACAAAAAAATTCCTTTGAAATTATTCACAAACCTACACCAACAAGTAAATAACCCCGTTATATATGTGGAGGATTTCAATGCTCATCATCCCCTGTGGAGCCACCAAACAGCCAATAACCTAGGCCAAACAATCACCGAATGGGCTAAAGAATGTGATCTCACATGTTTAAACAATGGAAAACACACTTACCTAAGCCATTCTGGCCTTCATAGCTCAGCAATATATTTAACGTTCACTACTACTCAAATAGTAACTAAACTATCTTGGGATATTACCTGATAGCGATCATTTCCCGTGTCTTATACAAACAATCGAGGGACCAACATTGCAAGCCAACTTAACGCATCCAGATTTATATCACTGGAAAACCTCACAGATCAACTGGAAAGAATTCAATACAATCTTGGAATCCAAAATTATACTACACGAATACAACACACGAAGAGACATCACATACAGTACACTACAACAGTTTATATTCCAAACACTAAACATCTTACAAGCAAACAAACTACCACGCCCAACAATAATATATCCATCCATCTATTGGTGGACAAGAGAATGTACGCGGACCAAGAGAATTCATGTAGCAGCGTTGCATACTTATAAAAACAATTCCACACCACAAAATTGGATAAAAGTACAACAAACCAAAGTGCAGGCAAGAAAAACATTTAAATCAGCCAAACGCATAGCATGGAGAGATTTTTGCTCAAGCCTTTCCAAAGACCATCAATATCAGAAGTCTGGAACAGAATTAAAAGCATAACTAAAACGATGAAAAAAGATGTACAAAGGAACATACAAACAGAACAAAAAGAAATTGATGAATTAGAATTACAAGAAACCTTAAACAAACCAAAAAACACACCCCCTGGCTGGGATGGCATTGTTTATAATAGCCTCAGAGAACTGTCACCGATCATAAAACACCATCTGCGGACAATTTTTATGAATATACTGAACACAGGAGATATACCGGAAGAATGGAGAAAACATATCATACTTCCCATACTACAGGGTGACAAGAAATAACCCGTACTAATGTTTGTGATCATAAAGTTATTAAACCGAAACAATTGAGCAAAACAACACTGAAGAACAATGACATGGGACCTTAGGAACAAGATGTTCAGCCAGTTTCGAAGTGGCCTCTCTGGGCGGCGATACAGAGGTCCAAACGGGCTTTGAAATTTTGGCCAATGGGCCGCAGATCCTCGGGCGACAATCGGTTCCACTCATGACGCAGCAATTGCTTCAGCGACTCCAAACTGTGGTGGCGTTTAGCACATACCCTGGCCTCCAAAATCGACCAGACACTGTAGTCCACTGGGTTGAGATCCGGCGAGTAGGGCGGCCATTCCGTCGATGCGATGAAGTCCGGAAAATTGGTTCTGCACCACGCTTGCCCTGTGGGCCGGTGCGGAGTCTTGCTGAAATGTCCATTGCGTATCGCCGAAGTGCTGCTGGGCCCACGGAAGGACGACGTTCTCGAGATTGTCGCGGCGGTACACTTCTTGGTTGATTTTGACCCCTTGATCCACGAAAACCAGGGGCGTCTTGCCGCTTGCGCAAATTCCGCCCCACACCAGGACCGACTGCGGACTTTGGCGGTGTTGGACGATGGCTGAGGTACCGGGAGCCTCTGCAGACCAGGCCCTGTTGGTTTGGTGGTTGTGCGCCTGCTCCACGGTGAACAGCTTCTCTTTTGTGAAGAGAATGTGTTCCCATTGCTGACCTGCGGCCCGGCGCTTCAGAGGGCGGCATCTTTTGAGTCACAGGCGCTTGCTTTCGTCCGTGAGAAGTTGAACTTTTTGGAGCTTGTACGCCATGAGGTTGAGGTTCTTTTTCGCCATTTGCCGCACCGATTCGCGGTTGATCCCGATCTCACTGGCTACTTTTCTCATGGAGCCCCTCGGATTTCACAGAACTCGCTTTTTGATGATCTTGCGGTTCTTGGACGTGTTGACGGTAGGCTTTCTTCCTCTTCCGGGACGGTCGCCTTCATGGCCGAGCTCCTTGAATCGATGAACTGCGTCTGAGACTGTCATTTTTGAAACACCCAGCAATCGAACAATTTCACATTGACGCTTTCCTTGACGCCACAGTTAAAAAATTGCACAGCGTTTGGTTGACAGTCTGAAACACAAAGACTGTAATCGCTATGAAGCCGAAACAACAGGTACAGTTACAAAAGACTATGGAGAATCCAATAACACAACAATTATTTGGCTATGGTACACTACATTCTTGGCAGGATATGCCAAACTTTGTACGGGTTATTTCTTGTCACCCGATAAAACCAAACAAAAACCCAAACGAAGTAGGATCCTATCGGCCAATCTCATTAATTTCTTGAATCACCAAACAATTCGAACACATCTTACACAATCGAATTGCATGGCAACTAGAAAAACAAAAGTTCTTTCATAACCACCAGTTAGGCTTCCATAAGGGATATAGATGCATTAACAATATTCAGTGGTCAAAAGTAGCGAGCTACTTGTAGCGTCGCTTCTGTAGCTAGCTACAATATTTGTAGTTGTAGCTGTAGCGACGCTACATTTTGAAAATTGTAGTTATAGCGGTAGCGAAGCTACAAAATTCCTGTAGTTGTAGCGAAAATTTCGCTACAGCTACATTATTCCTCAGTATTTTGAATGTGGCAACAGCATCAGAAAAAATCGACAATAACCCTTAATTTTGCAGGAGATTCATAAAGACAGTCTATTACATGGAGATACAGATATCTGCGTAATTTATTTAATTAGTATCTGAATAATTCAGATATAAAGATAACTAACTGGCATATATGAATATATTCCTGCTAACAGCTACTTTTTTTTTTTTAGCTGCATCGCTATTTTGGGGAGAAACATGCCTCGTTTGCTGCACCACTGGAAAAAAGTGTCTCGTTTGCGTCACCCCCGAAACAAATGCTGTGGATATTCATGGTGTAAGAGACACCAAAATGTCATTAACTGCTGTGTAAGACACAACTTGCAGTGCAAAAACAAGCGATGGATTTTCTACTGAACTAACAAGGGAATAGTGCCACCGATAAATGGCTCAGTACGTTAACAGCATTGATCATCATCAGTATACAGGATCTCACCAGCAAGATATTATTGTTAGAAGAATGATAGAGTTTCTGGAATTACAATTATTTTCGCGATAGTATTTGTTCACAAATTTTAAAATTACAATACGCTTAGAACACTCAGGTTTACACGACAGTTTCCTCAATAATTTTATCATATTGCAAAAACTATGTACGAGTTATTGACTTTCCTGCGGAAACGACAATTTTCTTTAGTTAATATACATAGTTTTCAAATTTATGTATTTCTCCTACTTTTGCGTCACTTTTCTGTAACTTTTGCTAATCATGACATCATCATCATCATCCTTCACTGTTTCCTGCCTCTGGCTGGGTCGGCATAGAAGTCAAGCGTCTCCATTTTTTCCTTGTCTTTCACCACTCCTCTCTTTCCAAGGTGTTCCAATCTTGTCCTCTTCTCCTAACACTCTCCACTATCTGCTCTTTCCACCGACATCTTGGCCTTATTCCCACTCCTTGTGCATTGTAACCTCTTACTGGTAGTCTTTCTGCATCCATCCCCTTCATGTGTCCGAACCATCTCATCTGTGCCTGATCTATTCTGTCCTGAAGCTTCCTACACCTACTGTCTGTCGGATCTCCTCATTTCTTATTCAATCCCTTCTAGTCTTCCTCAAAAGACTCCTTAAAAATTTAATCTCCACTGCCTGCATCTTTTCTTTGTCTCTCTATGTCATTGTCCGAGTCTCTGCTCCATACGTAATTATTGACACAACAAATATAATAGTTTATTATAAAGTTATAACCAACATATTGACCAGAAGCACATCCCCCTAGTATGTGTTATATATTATAGTGGAACCACGAGCAAAACAACCTGCGCAGACCCACGACTCCTGTGCACCGTACTCCCGCGAGTAGGAGGGGGGGGGGGGAGAGTGGACCATTCTTCCTTACGGCCCAAGGTGGAGGGAAGGGAAAGCTGTGCGGGGACTTTTCGTCCCAAGGTTTTTTTCCTTGTGGTCGATCTATACCTTCTTGCATTTCATAGGTACATCAATGTTCCATATTAATCTTCGAACGCTTTGATATAGTCCACCACCCATTTGTCCTCTTCTGTTTACCTCCTCATCTATTCTTCCACTTCTCTCAATCATGACAATGAGGATGAATGGTTTATTTAATTATTCTCTTATCTATAGTCGCTTTCTGCCACTTTTGGCTAATTGTGAGAACGAAGAAGAATGATGAATGATGAGCAGTGTGGGGAATGGAGGAGCAGGAGGATCCTATCCTTCCAACTTGGCGTCTTTCCTAGTTTTTGTTTTGAGTCCATTTTATGCATAGATAAGCTGATCGAGACTGGATCCTAACCACTATGTGCCTCCACTGGGTATCGAACCTGGGGCCCTTTTGTAGTCAAAGGTCTTCAGGTACTTTTCATTCAAAATGCTGACTTCATATCAGTCTATAAAAATGAAATATTTATTCTCAAGAAAAATATGTTGATGTGAACATAAATACGTAATCCTACCAAATTTTATTTGTGTATAGTTGTAATAATTAATTTGGGTAACACCCTAATTGCAATATTCATATATCAAATTTGAATTGATATGCCACTTGCATAGGTATGGCATTCTCAAAAACTATAGTAAAAATAAGTAACTGAAGTAACACTGCTATCAAAATTATCGAATGACTGGAATCATGATATAATAAATAACAGAATCTATTTACCAATAGTAGGGGATTTTTTTAATACCCATATGGTTGTTTTCATTTTTTTATGCAGAAGTAGCGCAAAAAGTAGCGAAGTAGCGAGTAGCAAACAGGAGTAGCATAGGGAGCTACTTTTTGGTAAATGTAGCTGTAGCTGTAGCGAAGCTACATTTTGGAAGAGTAGCTGTAGCTGTAGCGAAGCTACTTTTCAAATGTAGCATTCTGATCACTGACAATATTAATACAATACATTAGAAATACACTTTTACAAAATCAACTTGCAATCGTTTTTTTCTTAGATACACAAGGAGCATATGACAATGTGCAACTGAATGTGCTGGAAAATAAAATACAAGACACATCCATCTCATCTAGTTATAAATACTAACACAAAGAAACATATATTTCAAATTTACCACAGGCTACAAAGGTCCATATACGATAAGACAAGGATTGCCCCAAGGTAGTAAATGGAGTCTTCTGCAAGTGCTTGTAGTAGCTAGTAGAACTTGCAGAAGACGATTTCACACAGGTAAAACAGCGCCAGCAAAAATGCAAGGGAAGCCAGGCCGGCTTGGTAGCTCGGTGGTAGAGCAATGGCACGAATTACCAGAGACCCAGGTTCGAGTGCTGGTCGAACCTGCATTTTTCGCTGAAAATCTACATAGTACATCTCCTGTGTGCACCTAATTTAATGAGTCCATTATGTTTTAATATCTACACCATTATGTTTTAATATCTACACCAGAGATCTGCACAAACTCCAATCGGATTATACAAAAATAATACAATATGCAGATGATTTCAGTTGCCTAATCATAGGGAAAACAGCAGAAGAATGCAAACACAGGGTAGTTAGTATTTAGAATAACATATCAACATGGATGAGGGAAAATGGAATGGAGATATCATCATCCAAATCAGCTTATCTTTATTTTACTAGGAAGAAAATACACCAAAATTTCCCAAACCTTGGACAAGTAACGGGTATCCCCCCAGGAACTATAGTTAAAAATTTGGGACTGAAGCTAGATTCCAAATTGCAATGGAAAGTGCATATTAAAGATATACATGAAAAAGGTGAAAAAATCATACAACAATTTAAAGCAGTGAGCAAATTAGAATGGGGAGCCGACCCTGACACCCTATTATTATTTTATAAAAGCTATTATAGAGCTAAACTCGATTACAGAGTTATACTTTATGGCAGTGCAGCACCCACACACATCAACAGATTAGAAACACAACAACGACAGTTATTACGTATAAGCACACGGATGATGAAAACAACTCCTAGACAAATAATACATGCAGCTACAGGAGAGTCACCATATAACTTACGAATAAAATGGTTAGCAACAAAATATCTATTAAAAATGCACGGGAAACAACACAACCCATTCTCAAACACTCACGATCACCACTTCTGCAAGCATGGATACAACATAGAGCAGAGATAACACAAATAATTCAAATAACCACACCCCCAATTTTCATATTCGACATACCATACAATTACCATCCACACATAAATTTAACCAGGTATAACCACAGCAAAGAAATCTTTGAGCAGTATCCAGGATATAAACGTATATTCACTGACAGATCCAAAGCACCAGAATATGTAGGCAGTGCATATTATGATGAAGCAACCAACAACAACCAGAATTTTAGCTTACCAACACAGTTCATTATATTTGATGCAGAAGTTTATGGGATTCTTCAAGCTATGATATACATATGTCACACAGACTACACCACAGTCGTGATACTGACTCCCAATCAGCCGTACAAGCTTTACAAACCCCTCTAAATATATCCCTTAACTATTATTGTTGCCAAATCATAAGAATATTAACACAATTACAGAGGGCAGGTAGAACAGTCAGGTTACAGTGGATACCAGGCCATCACCCATGGTTTCCAGGAAACGAATATGCAGATAAATTAGCCAAAGCTACCAATGGCAAAAATTGTAAAACATTACCTCTACCATATACAGCACTATTACCAAGAGCTAAACAAAAACTTAAGGACGAATGGCAAAACCAATACGACATTTTATCTCAAACAACAGGTAAGAAACACCACCTTTCGTCAACACGAAAGAGACATACTCATTGAAAGATTAAATCAATTGAAAATTTCAACACCCACTGAACTAAATACATTCATTTTACACAAAATCCACACATCCTGAACAGTATTAGTAAGTTCATAAAGGAATCACAAATCACCATATATGACAAACACCAACATTTATGTAATAAAATGTAACCCTGTGTATATCATTTTCTACATGTATTTGTTTTCATCCCCACCAGGGCACATGATACCAGGTCAAGGTACCTTTATAAGGTATGCCATTCCCGAGGTTCCGAGATTTATTCCCATGATGCTGTGCGCGCTATGACGTCATTAAGCGGACAGAATGGAACTTACTTCGTTATCGTATACGGAAGCTTGAGATAAATGGGTCTATTATTTACTTATACACACTTTTTCTTGAATGCCGGTAGAATGAGAACAAATCATCCTGTTTGTGCTCTTGCCACGTGCAATAATAATAGAAGAAAATCGCCTGGAATAAAGTCATCATCGCTTCCCAAAAAACAAGTTGCTGTAGCAGGATTGATTCAATTTGTTCCTCCAAATTTCGGACTTACTCAGTGGTGTAACCACAGGGGAGGGCAGGGGCATTGTCCCCCAACCTTCGACGGAAGTCAATTCTAGCGGGGGGGGAACATTGATGGCCAAAGGCACCTGCAGGGGGCACAGAGGAGAAATTGCCCCCTTCTATTTCAAATTTTATACAAATAAAAATACATTTCGTAAAATTTTCTTGCTCGCTTCGCTTGCAGTGCCAGCTTTTCTGAGTCTCGTCAAGTTCAGAGACGTAGCTAGGGGGCGTCGGGAGTCGGCCATGGGCGCCAAATAATCTAATTTTAAAAAAAATGTGAAAGAGAGAATGCCTTAGCGCCATGTGATATTATTTGTCCCTTATTAAATCAATATTATTTTAAATTGCAAAAATTGGATCAAAAAATTTTCTTTCTCGCTTCGCTCGTAATATAATTGTTTTTTGTAATGTGATGTATGTAAATAATATGTTTTGTATATAATATATGTAATGAAAAAACTTTGAATACGTACATAATTTAGTGTTAGAATCTTGCATATGTATTTTCTTATTTTATGTCGCTCCATGTTGCATATGTGTAAAACATATGAAAGTTATACATGTTATATGTACAAACAAATATCTTCGGCATGCATTTATCATTCATTTTCTGCCATTCAAAAATACAGTTTGTGTGCTTGTTTTCAATTATTAGCTAATGTAAAATTCCTGGTGTTGAAAAAATATTTCAAATCGTTTGTTCCAAATAAATGCTTTAGCACAGACATCTACCTCCCTTTTGCGTAATTTATGAGGATAATAACGTATTTGATACTACTACTACTACTACCGCTAGTAATAATAATGCCATTATTAATGTCATTATTATTACTATTATTATTATTGGTACGTTTATCCTGGTACTTTCTCCCTCCAGATAAAAATTCGTGGTTGCGCCTCTGGCCTTACTTCCACACTCGCCTTCCGTATCATCACGTATGCAACTTTCAAAAACCTTTACACAATCGAAACTCAGTTTCTAAGTATTGCTTCATTGAATATTGAGTGCAAGATAAGATTTATTAGCTTTGAAGTTGAAACATCGTCCGCGAAAATAATACTTTGAACATCTCGTAGGTAGCGAACACTAATTAACAATTGCACTGTTACTTTACTTTATGTGCGTTTGTTGAGAAATTGTACTGAAAATATAATGTACGACTTACAGGACAGGCGTTTCTCCCCTGCACATCCTTTCAATCTTCTCGTCAATCAATGAGAGGAGCTGTCATGTAAATAATGACCAAAGAAGCTATTCAATCAGGCCCGTAGCCAGGAATTCTTTGTAGGGGGGGGGGGGAGCGAAGTCAATCCTAGAGGGGGCAAATTTTTAACATATTGTGTCGCATTGGCACATATTATGGTAGGGTACACAGAGGTACTTGCCCCCCTCCCCCAAAAGCTATAAGTAACAGAAAAGGGATGGTATCTTGAAACTGCAACGAACCAAAAAAAAAAAAACTTCGAGCAACATCAAATAGCAATATTTCGATAATGACCTTTCCAGGTTGCCAAAGAATATAAAGTTTAACATAAATAGGCTAATAGGGACTGTACCTACTTGATATCGTAATTGATTGATTTGGTGTTTTAAGTCCACTTTGTGCACACTAAGGCTAATTGGGACTGGACCTACAGTTTAAAGTGGGATCCGAACCATTATGTGCCTTCACCCTACTTGATATTTACAGGTCGATAATGTTAATTGATGACTAACAACAGCTTTGGGCCTCTCTGCAGAACTGATTAAGGGAGCCCTTTATAAATCATGCTTCATAATGATTCCCTCTAGTTTCCAGTATGCAAGATTTTTTACGCACAAAGGAATCTATCGACAATCCAACAACACCATTGTGTTGTGTTGTACAAGCAAAATCGGATTAATTACATAATAATTGTTAGGATCTGCACTTTGATGAATTGTGGAAAAAATTGTAATACTTTTTTTGACCTTGCTAAAGCATTAAACCATGGGTTCCTTAGTCCACCACGGACTCTATTTCCTTCAAAGGGGAGACTCTTGTATCACTACAGACAATGTTTGCCTACTGGTTACGTTAACCATTTTGCAAAATATTGTGTGAATTGTATTATATTATAGTTGAAATACATGTTTCGACACCTGAAAAAAATAGGAATCCCTTGATTGACCAATGACTTCTTGGATTACAGTGTCATCATTAATATTTGATATTAAGTTTCATAGAAAGAAATTGTTTTAATAGGGCACAAATAATTTTACGGGGGCTCCCAGCGCCGACTCCCGCCGCCCCATATAGCTATGGCTCTCAACTTGGACTATAAGAATAGGAGAAATTGTGAGCGAAGCAAGCAAGCAAGATAATTTTACGAAATGTGTTTTTATTTGTATAAAATTTTAAATCGAAGGGTGCAATTGCCCCTCTGTGGCCCTTGCAAGTACCCTTGGCCGTCTCGAAGAAAAATGCAAAAAACACGTCCTCTCCGATGGCGCAGTGGTAACGTCATCGCCTTGAAATCAAGGGGTCCCGGGTTCGATACCCGGTGGAGGCACAAAGTGGTTCGGATCCCACTTTAAACTGTGGGTCCAGTCCCAATTAGCCTTACTGTGCATAAAGTGGACTTAAAATATCAAATCAATCCAAGGAACACGTAAAAACTAATCCCATCATGAGTATCCAATTGTCCTGCTATTCTTAGATTCTCCTAGTCTTGTTTCTTTACTTCAATATTTGCTTCCCCTAGAATGAACTTCCGTCGAAGGTCGGGAGGGGGGGGGTATATGGCCCCTGCCCCCTGTGGTTTCAGCACTGTCTGTGAGTGTCTCTTCATCAATTTCACGTCATCATTCATTATTGCGATTATCTAGTAGTGGCAGAAAAGCAACGCTAAGTAACAAAAATCAAATATCCATTCCACTCCCTCCCTCTACCACATGAATCACTATTACCAAAAGGTAGACTTTTGAAACAAAAATTTAAGCAGTTCCAAGTTCATAGCAACACATCCAAGAAAAAACATGGGACCACATTCGGCACCATTAATACAAGACTACTCAAAATGTCACAACTGTTCTAGATACTGAAAATTGAGAAATCATTTCCCGAAGTCTGGATCTGGAAGAGAAATTAACCCCCCCCCCCCACCCAATCTTGCTAGAGTAACACATGATATAATTTTAAACATTAGTGAGGATTTCAGGTAGGGATGTGTTCTGTATTTTTCACAGGGGGCAAAGGAGGCTCTCAGGGGGGGCAATTGCCCCCCTGCCCCCCTCTAGCTACGGGCCTGTATTCAATGTAAAGCATACTTATCAAAGCAAGGACAATTTTATCAATGATTTTTGTATTATCAATATAATATGTTGTATACACATTTATTATATTATAATTTAAAGATATTGTACAAATATAATACTACTTTGCTGGCTTTAATTTATTTTATATCTGCTTTAAAAAGCCTCGTTGGTTCAGTCGGTAAATAATCTGACTGTCACGCTGAAGGCGAGGATTCTGTCCCCAGGGTGGTTGGTCTCGAGGGGGATTTTCTCAGCAACGTCCTTGCATGAAAACTGCTTTGAGGTTCACCAGGGGTCTAAAAAAATAGTATTTTGGGGGCCGGAACGTGATGCTAACACCACCTTCATAAATGACCGGGATTGTGAATCATAATCCCTAAATTCATTCATGGCATGTTACAACACGCAGAAGGTACTTTTGCTTTTAAAACTTAGTGCATATTTAGTCGCACACCGTGGGCGTTCGGTCTGAGACGTCATGGTTTGGGCTCTGGCTACGGAACGCGCAGGTTCGAGTCTTCTAGGAGAAGCGTAACAACTTTCCTTCTGAGGTTTCGGACTGTGTATGGGACCGGTGGGCACACACCATTGTGAAGAAATTGGAGAGCTACGAATGAGTAGCGTAATCCAGTCATGGAAACCATGGAAACTTAGAGAAATGACTGAGGGGATCGTCGTGCTGACCACACGTCACCTCGTAACAGGTTGGATGATCTCTCGCCTCGGCAGGTGGAAGTGAGGCCGGCAGTCGGTAGGTAGGCCTTAGCCCTGTATTAGTACACAGTTGAATACATGCCGCGAGAATACACATTATGAAATTTGTTTGACTCAACTCAAACATACTGCAGAAACTATTTCCATGTAGATTTAATAGCCGGCATCCGTGGCAGAGTGGTTAGCACATCGCGCTACGACGCCAAGGATCCCAGGTTCGAATCCCGGCCTGGGTATGGATGTTTGTGAGTGTCCATTCATCAATTTCATCATCATGACTCATCCTCATCTTCGCAATTAGCCAAAACTGGCAGAAAAGTGAAGTAAAATAAACCAAATAAAAAATAGATTTAATATTTCATATTTGTGTTGCTTGATTGAATTGGTGTTTTAAGTCCGCTTTTTGCACAGAAAGGCTAATTTGGACTGGGCCTACAGTCTAAAGTGGGATCCTAACCACTATGTGCCTACACCGGGTATCAAACCCGGGACCCCTTGACTACAAGGCGACGGCGCTACCACTAGACCATCGTGGAGGCCATATTTGTGTTGCTTGACAAGACTTATTTTCTAATTGCGCACTCTATTATTAGTAAAACACATTTTATGTGTGTGTTGGATATGGTATGAGATTTAATTAGGAAAAGCGATGGATAATGTAATATTTATACAAAGTAAATTAACGCATTATGTTCTTACAACAAATGTAACTATTACAGAATAGGAAGCCAGTGACGAAATTAGCCGTAAGTTTTTTTTTAATTCCTCGCAGTAGTAAATATTGTTACAAATAAAATCGAGAAATTTAGATCCTCAACTTAGGTGGATAAGAGACCAAATTATAATTCTCAGCTTGCATTTACCTCCGATTATTAGAAGTATCATTCGACCGAAAAGCAATCTCTGACTGTTGGCTGATAAATGCGACGTGCCTAAAATACAGGAAAACGTAACAGCATAATCGTTCCATTATTTTTGTTTTGTATTTGAATTGCTTTTGTTTTATTTCAAGTATAATTTACCCCTTGGCTAATCGCAAAGATGAAAATGAATGGTGAGTAGATGAAATGGATGATCACAAATCCATGTGGATCACAAACAGTACAGAGTACTACACAGATTGTTGGCCCACATGCCAGAACCTAGTAAGCCCGCAAGATTGAAGTTCCTAGGATATATTACCTGGAAGAAATATTGCTATTTGAATGTTTCCCGAAAATACACCATTTATACAATAGCCATTATCTAATTCATTCGCCGGCTCGGTAGCCGAGGGCGTTAAGTGGTCGACTTTCGATTTCGCCTCCGAAGTTCCCGGTTCAAGTCCCAGCATGGGCATAGGTTTTCTCTGCGAGTCAGGCACGTATCCAGGAATTCCTTTCGTGGTGGGCTAAACACCATATTTTTAAGGGGTATATATAGAACCTCACAATTGTATGTTTAAGGCCAATGGTGGCAATTGGGTTCAAAACGGGAGTGGGGGGGGGTGCAAGAAAAGTTTACTTTCTCTTCCCTTGGTATGCAAGGGTTAGCATAAAGAGGTCATAGTGTGAAGGCAAAAAAATGGGGAGCAACTATCCCCAAAATCGTCGCCACTGTTCAAGGCTGCCAAATTATTCAGAACGTGAAATCGGAACATTTTTTACCACTCAACTCCTCTGTTTCCATGCATTAACATTGTGTGCCGGAACCATCTCAGTATGTGTGTTTGCCCATTTCTTATCATCAGACATCAAAACATCTATGGCGTCTTCGAGTGTTTTTTACGAAGCTGTTACACACGCACGGGATGGACAATCCACTCGACAACGCGAGACTCAAACTGTGGGCTGAGAACTGGACGCAGAAATTTCTCGAATATTTCTCTCTGATTCGAGCCTGAACACCACTACTGTGTCTTGTCCTCCCATGTTTACAGTTCTTATAAAAGCTGAAACCCATCAAATTATTCATATTGAGGCCTAAGCACTCGCAAGTGTTCACAATTGTCTGTCACAACTTCCGAAGTCTTGTCGTATATTGGCACAAAACAGAGTAAGTCTTCTCGAATACAGTTCGATACAATTAATTCACAATGAAAACCCTTCCGATCCCAACACATCTAGTGTTTCTTCTCCCAATATGATTAAATGCTTACTCATTTATCTCCAGTGACGTGCCCAAGGGAAGGTTGGTGAGGTCATAACCAAATTTGACCAAGTATTCCTTAAAATAAAGAACTTCAAAGAGAGGAAAAGATGGCAAAATGAGGACTGACCACCAAAAATAGTATGCATAACCCTCCTCTTCTAAAATTCTGGGAAAATTTGGTCCGGGCACAACTAACTCATCACTCAAAACTTTGATTTTCAGTTGATCTGTGCAGCTTATTTCTTTTTTAATTAACCGCTCCAATACCCGTTACTGATTAAATATTCACTTTAGAGAGAGACCTTCGATCTCTTCAGCCCTCGACCCGAACTAGCACTACACTGAGGCTCCGGAAATTCCGCTGTCGTTAATGTCTTCTGCTTTGGACCCGAACTGGAACTAGTAGTAGACTTCGTTACTTTACGGTATTTAGTCCTTTTCATCTTCGAATCACTAGATCTTATAAAGCCACCAATCAGGGACGTAGCTAGGTTGATCAGTTCGGGGGGGCCAAATCTGAAATTTGTTTCTATGTAAATATTTCCAGACAGTAAAGGTAAAAAACTCTGTGTGTGTTATATACACATACACACACCATATATATATATATATATATATATATATATATATATATATATATAATATTATATTACATTATAATATTGCTACATATATAGTGCATTCGTATATTAAACTACTAAGAAGTGTATATAATATACGTATATGTGAATACGGGAGGTCAAATAAAAATAGAGTTCAACAATTTTCAGTAAGCAAATCAATTTATGTAATCACTATTAAACTATTACTTTACAGTTTTCCTTAATGTATTTTACTTTCTGCTTGTCTCAATGACAACTTCTTTTTTATCGGAACTATATCCTCTGTGGAAGTGCTAAACTGATAAATTATTCTGTGTAGGATCTTTCCTATTCATTCTGGAGGATACCGGGATTTTTTTTCACCTGTTCGAGCGGCTCCGGTGCCCACCCAGCGTCGTACGTATAAAGTGGGTACATGGAGGAAACTCTGGCAGGTAAACGAGGCCAGGGACGTGGTGCTGATTGATCACATCACCTCCACCTTCGGCCGTGATCAAGAAAGTGTGGAGCCCTAACTACACATCCCTATACGCTTTCATGGCATAGCAAAAAGCACAGGGGAGCACATTACTTTACTTTTTTCATTATTTGGTATCCAGTACGTCATCATTAACAAATCATATTACATACACGCACACACACACATATACACAGTTTTTTGGGGTAACCATTATAACTTGTTACTTATTAGAAACGCTTATATTGAAAGCGAAGCGAACAAGAAAAATATTACTAATTTCATACCTTTCATTCTTTCAAACAGGCAATAACAAATACTTTCACGAGTCATCATGTAAGTAAACTGCTACATTTTCTTCGTCCCCTTGCATCTGCCCCTCCTCCCTCCCCAAGCCCTCCTACCTCCTCACTAAAGTTATTGCTTGCTCGAAGGCACCGAGGTCATTGGACTGTTCTGGTACTTGGCACCCTGGATAGAAGCAAAATCTAGCAGAATGAACACAATGAATCGAAAACAAAGGTATAGCTACTGGGAAAGGGAAAATTTAACCGTATTTGCGTATTGCCTTACAGAAACGGTGCACTGAAACAGCAGGGGTACAGTAACTCAACCCAGGGATAAGTCTTCCCTGCCATTTGAATGCCATTTCCTTCCCTTAATCCCTTAAAGCAAGAAAGACCGCTCCCTGCAATTTGTCAGGTTCGACACAAAGGGGTCTAGTCATACAGTGACGACCACAGATTAGAAATAGGTCTCGCAGGAACATTTTATGACTGGCAGTTCAGAGAGTATTTGGGACGCAGTGCCGCCTTTGGTTGTCCGCAACCATCTCACCAACATTTGTTGAACAAGCTTGTTGTATTGTCTCCATTCAAGCTTTGTGCTGGTCTTAGGGCCGCCTGTCAAGATGTTGCTTTCCTGAAGAAAGAAGATCGCGTTTTATTCTAATTTCTGGGCCTTCCCGATGGCGCAGTGGTACCGTCGTTCCCTTGTAATTAAGGGGTCCCGGGTTCGATACCAGGTGGAGGCACATAGTGGTTCGGATCCCACTTGAAACTGTAGGTCCAGTCCCGATTAACCTTACTGTGCACAAAGTGGACTTAAAACAACTCAATCAATCAATCAATCTTATTTCTGGCTGTGAATTTAGGCAGGGGCGTAATTATAACAATAATAGGACGTTATAAAAACATTAATAATAATAATGACGCTTTTAACATTGAAATTATTGTCAAATTTAAATTCTAGCACATTTAGTAGTATTCCAGCGCAAACAGCACTTTAAATTATGCGAGTGATTTGTAACTCTCCTCTAGACACTAACGTGTGCAGGGTTTTTTTCAGAGGGGAGGGGGAGAGACAGTATAACATATTTCATAATTAACCACTTTTAAGCTTCCTTTTGAAAGTTGCTCAAAGACAGAAATTTCGGGAGAGTTATAGCCGCATCAGCTCCCCCATGTGTACACCAGTGCCTCGAGATGTAGTAGGAAAAATAGATGCGTGCCACTTTTTTTGCGGCAATTTCGAAAGTTGTGCACCTCTTGATTTTTTGATTTGATTTGAATTTAAAATTTTGGGAGCGTCAGCACTTAGGCTATTTTGCTCCCGTCACATTATACGGGGACCAGCCCCTTATCATTACAAATAACAACTCTAACGTTGCATAACTAAAAGATTTAAAATGTTCTGACTTCTGTTAAAAGCTGAGGCTGTAAAGGGACAACTCAGCACGCATAAGGACAAAAGAACAGGACAATACAAACAAAATTATACTGGCCGTGGGGCCAGTCGCCAGAGCCTCGTTAGTCTTCAGTCCAGGGTGCACTAACGTGGAAGTGAGGTTGACATTTGGGTGTACTACGTGGAAGGTCACCCCTTACACCCCTTGTGCACCTCTTAACTTGCACCCTGCATTCTCCCAAAACAACGTTGATGGTTTGTGCAAGTATCATGCACAAAGACACTGAAGTAGGTGTTTTCACACTTGTTTATTTCTGTCTTGAGTTCGTGTTATCAGTAGGGAGCGGGTTTATAATAGCCACAAAGCATGCTAAATAGACAGGTAAATTGGCGCCAAAAATGACAAAATTTGACAACTTCAAAAAGCACAAAAAAAAGGTAGTAAATATCAACTTGTTATTACCTTTCTTTTTCAGTTTCACACCTAATTTTTTTATTCTACGTATATTATATTTTTTTAAATGTTGTGCCGCTTTTCTGTTACTTTTAGTTAATCGCAATGTTGACGATCATGAATGGCAATTAATGAAGGAAAACTCACAAATCGCCATCACAATTATGATATGTAATATGCAGAATATTATTGGCGACTCAAATGTTCTGTTCCTTGTTGTTGCTGTTTTTTAACATTCTTAAGAATAAATTCATGTTTTTGCTTTATATTGCATATTTATTATAACGTCACGTTTACCACGGCGGACCTCCTCGGTGTGGTTTACCACGTTGCCTTGTAACCAAAGAGTGCCAGGTTCAAGTCCCGATGGAGACGCATTGCACAATGGGTCGGAGTCAAATTTAAATTATAAATCCAGTTCCAATTAATCTATTTGAGCATAAAATGGACTTTAAACTGTTTTTGATTACGACGACAATGGGATCAGTTATTGTAATAGTGAAAGAAAATAATATCTCCTTCAGGATTCAAACCTCGGACTCAGTTTTACAGAAATTGTAATCTCTAGACCAGTGGTTCCCAAAGTGTGCCCTGGGGCGCCCTGGTAGGCGTACGGGGCCGCCGCAAGATGTTCCAATATTTTCACTGAAATTCAGTCATTGATATGATTGTTCCAAACACATGTTCTTATTTAGAACATTTTACATAAAAAATGTTTCGGAATTTGAAATATATGTTTATTTTTTAACTTAAGGAACACTAACAGAGCGTTACACGTGTTAGATAGGGCCTCCCCGGTGGCGTAGTGTTAGAGTCACCACCTTGTAATAAAGGGGTCACGGGTTCGTTACCCGGTGCAGGCACATAGTGGTTCGGATCCCACTTTAAACTGTAGGTCCAGTTCCGATTAGCCTTATTGTGCATGAAATGGACTTAAAACATCAATTCAATCAATCAATCAATCAAAGCAAGTATTAGATAGGCCTACATTCTGATTTGGACGCCGTGACAAAATCTTGAAACACTAATGGCGCGGCGAAACGAAAAAGTTTGGAAATTCCTGCTCTACACCATCAAGATTAGCTTTGTTCCTTCGTTCGTCAGTGCTATATATATTTTTTAAAACAATGCAAATATAGGTAAAGATTATTTCTCCGTTGTGTGAGGTATCAGTAGACCGTTAACATCTGCTAGCAATGCCAACAATGCATTAGTGTACATTGTTATTAGCTAGGCTTCCACTCTCCCCGACATCCATTCTAAACAATGGCATTACTTATTTCATTTATTCCAGTGTTCGTGGCGGAGTGGTAAGCGTAAAGGGCTACGGAATCAGAGATCCCATGTTCAAACCTCCACCAGCCATTGGTGACTCATTCTGTTTGTCTATGCTCCCACCACCTTTCCATCCGTCCATCATTCATCCATCCACATCGACTTGTAAAAAATTAACCTACGAGGTAGGAAAAAAGGTAAAATAGCCAAAATGAAAACCTATTGAATTCTAGCCACCTCAGTGGCTGAGCACGTTAGCTACCGAATTACGATTTTGTCCCAAATTGATCTAAGTTCGAGTATTTTTTTTGTATTAAGTCCTCTTCATGCACAGATAGGCCAATCGGGACTGGACGTACAGTTTAAAGTTGGATCCAAACCACTATGTGCGTCCACTAGATATCGAACCCAGGCATATCTTTGACATTAGCTAGAAGTGTCAGTAAAGTAATGTAAAATCAGGAAACGAAAATCCAAGTACATCCAGGCTTCCACTCTCCCCGACATCCATTCTAAACAATGGCATTACTTATTTCATTTATTCCAGTGTTCGTGGCGGAGTGGTAAGCGTAAAGGGCTACGGAATCAGAGATCCCATGTTCAAACCTCCACCAGCCATTGGTGACTCATTCTGTTTGTCTATGCTCCCACCACCTTTCCATCCGTCCATCATTCATCCATCCACATCGACTTGTAAAAAATTAACCTACGAGGTAGGAAAAAAGGTAAAATAGCCAAAATGAAAACCTATTGAATTCTAGCCACCTCAGTGGCTGAGCACGTTAGCTACCGAATTACGATTTTGTCCCAAATTGATCTAAGTTCGAGTATTTTTTTTGTATTAAGTCCTCTTCATGCACAGATAGGCCAATCGGGACTGGACGTACAGTTTAAAGTTGGATCCAAACCACTATGTGCGTCCACTAGATATCGAACCCAGGCATATCTTTGACATTAGCTAGAAGTGTCAGTAAAGTAATGTAAAATCAGGAAACGAAAATCCAAGTACATCCAGGCTTCCACTCTCCCCGACATCCATTCTAAACAATGGCATTACTTATTTCATTTATTCCAGTGTTCGTGGCGGAGTGGTAAGCGTAAAGGGCTACGGAATCAGAGATCCCATGTTCAAACCTCCACCAGCCATTGGTGACTCATTCTGTTTGTCTATGCTCCCACCACCTTTCCATCCGTCCATCATTCATCCATCCACATCGACTTGTAAAAAATTAACCTACGAGGTAGGAAAAAAGGTAAAATAGCCAAAATGAAAACCTATTGAATTCTAGCCACCTCAGTGGCTGAGCACGTTAGCTACCGAATTACGATTTTGTCCCAAATTGATCTAAGTTCGAGTATTTTTTTTGTATTAAGTCCTCTTCATGCACAGATAGGCCAATCGGGACTGGACGTACAGTTTAAAGTTGGATCCAAACCACTATGTGCGTCCACTAGATATCGAACCCAGGCATATCTTTGACATTAGCTAGAAGTGTCAGTAAAGTAATGTAAAATCAGGAAACGAAAATCCAAGTACATCCAGTGTTCAAATTGAAATTTTTAATTTAACTCCTGACCAGGTAAAGAATTTTCCTCTTAAATATTCTCGATCATATTTTGCTATTGCTAAGAATTTGACGTAATCATTTCTTTCAACTTCAAGTAAATATTACATTAATATCAGCATATAAATTGTCAGTTTCTGTACTGAATTTTACATTAAAATTAATACTGTTGTTGGTTTGCAAATTACAATATGTATTTGATGAGAAAATATTTCCTGATTAATTTGCCTTCCTCTAAGAAAAATAATTTTGATATGAAATAAAAGTCCACTGAGACGACATCTGTGATTACTGAACTCTTGTACATTAATTGGAAAATTTGTGTTATTTACTTGATTCTGCATATCCTGAATCTGTGCCAAATTTACGGCATGGAAAACAAAAGCATGTGTCAAGTTCCACACTATATTCTAGCCACGGCGCAGATGCAAACCAGTGTTTTTGAAATGACCGCTTTCGCTTTCCGAACGTAGTATTTGGATAGTTTTGCAAAAGTGGTTGCCTAGGATTATCTACCCCAAGATCAGTAATTGTTTTCACATTATTACATTCGCTTGTTTTGTCTAACTTTGGAACGTCAGAACTTGGACCAACACCCTCTTCATTGCCGTCATCTTCCACATGTTTTGAGATAGTTTTAAAATATCCGGTTTTGATAAATTTATCCATTCAAGATGGAAATGCACAACAACGCTAGAACTCTTCCCACACACGAACAAATACACAGTGACCGTAGGAACCCGATAGCAGACCTTCCTCGCAACCAAGAACACAAAGCTAATCTGTGGCTCTGAAGCTGAAGCATAGAGCAATTTTAAATCTCAGAACAATGTCAGTACTGGAGAACTCTCTCCATCCTATGTCGCTCGACCACCTACTGTTGACCGCTCGGCCACGGCGGAGTCTTTGATTCCATCTGTATTGGAAGGGTCATTTGCAACAAAAGGGTCGGATCTCTGGTTTCCAGGAACGTAGGGCAAGGGTAATAACCTCGAAGCAGGCAGATTTTATGACCTTGGTTATAATCTGGTAAGCAAGGAAAGGGTGGAATTTTGCTGTCCTACATTTGCTTCCGAAGATTTTCTTCGGAACAGTGTTTCCAACTCTGCTACAAATTTACCAGAAAATAATATGTAGTATTAATTTAGGATAATTTTTAATCGATCAAAATTTTGTTTGCGGGGGCCAGAGTTACAACTGCCGGGGCCAAAGCCCCCCCAGGCCCCCCCCTAACGACGTCCCTGCCACCAATGGACACTGACTGTACACTAATCGACAGTATGAACTGTCATACTTACCTTTGAATACTCATTAACCGATTCTGTTGTACAGATCAACTTGGAAATTGAAGCCGCGTATTTTAACCTCATTATATTCTAGAACGTTCCACAGATAAAACGATTCGTTAATGTTGCCAGTAGTTCGACTCCTTCTCTTATTCAAGAACGTTCCCTCTCGCGCTTTCCAGAGATTAAAAAAATATAATGAATCGTCCTACGTGTGGCGCTACGTTTACAGCTTCCAAATGCTGACAAGTCTTTGCATAGTGTTGCGACAACACCGAAAGCGCAAGAAAAGTTTTAATGCAATATTATCAACAACAGGGTTATAGAACATTCTCCGTGTTGCCTTGGTAAGTATATCTCTCCTTATATATTATCGGCACACTATTTTAGAAAACAAGAACCTAATTTTGCCGGACCCTGTGGCTGAGTGGTTAGCACATCGCGCTGCGACGCCAAGGGTCCCGGGTTCGAATCCCACTCGGCCATGGTTGTGTGTGAATGTCCATTTATCATTTTCATCATTTCATCACTCATTCCCATCTTCGTAAATTAGCTAAGAGGAACAAAACGCGAAGTAAAATAAAATAAATCAAATCCAAAAAAAAAATAAAAAAAAATAAAAAATTATGTAGTGTAAACTGAAAAAATTAAGGTGGGCTCCAGCCCCCTGATCCCACCTTGGGTGCGCACTATTAACAATAACAGGGTTCTAGAACATTCTGTGTCTTGGCTCGAAAATTATTTATCTCAAATTATCATCACATTATTTAAGAAGCCATGAACGTAATTTTATGTAGCGTAATTTCCTGAAGGGGGTGCTGGAGACCCCTGATTCCCACCTTGGATACGTGCTTGACTCGATAATTATTCCTCTCCTTAAATTATCGTCACATTATTTTATTTCCGACCACAAGAAACCAAATACCTCATTTTATCTATTGTAAACAGAAAACTTTTTGGGGGGTTCGAGCCCCCTAAGCTCCCCCTTGGATACGTGCCTGCTACGAGTGTCCCTTCATCAATTTAAACTAATCATCACTCATCCTGTTCGTCGCAATTAGCCAAAAGTGGAAGAAGACGATAAATAACAAAAACAAATTTATCCTCATCGTGGCGATCAACTGGAGAATGTTAAAAGTAGCGTAAAAATATTAAAGGGAAATTCCAGGACATTCAGTAAAAAGACATATCAGAATATGCCCGGACAAGAACTTTCCTTAGAATGAGACATTTAAAATAAATGCAATAGGTTAGCTGGAAAGAAAAGCCGGCAGTGGACTACAGCCTGCAGGGACAAGATATCACGCAAAAAATAAACTATGCATTGTTTTGGAATAAATGTATTCTTCTATCGCGTATTTGATCTCTTGCTGTCAAATCAAATTAACAGCTTTGGTGTATAATATCAAAAGATGCATGAAAACACAGCGTTTCATGGGCCATCTGCTACATTCTACGCATAGCTTTCAACCGCTCGTGTCCGCTTGGTGACGTCACAAGCTCTAGCCAATAACGTGCAAGTCGCGGAGTGGCCCCCCCTGATACCAGGTAAGAAGACTCCACGGTGTGCCTCGAAGGAGTGAAGAATAGTAAATGTTTAACTGTGTACTAACATTCCCAAATTGTGTGACCATCTATAGAATCAACTCACAGAACTAGCCAACGCACAATTTAGATCAGAAAAAAAAAAACGTAAGAAGAAAAGTGAGAGTCTCAACTTGGCCAAAAGTCACCAAAACAGATAAAGGCCATTAATGAAACCAAGCAAGCAAGCGAAGATCTTAGATTTTTCTTTAAAGTCGTGGGGATTTGAAACAGTGATATAGTGATGGGTTCAAGCCGTTCATTTGTGCGAGTCGACTCATGAGCGCTCGCTCACTGAGAAGAGTCGTTCAAATGAGTCGTTCAAAAGAGTCGTCAAGCTTCTTTTTCTCGAAACACATGCCTGAAGAGGAGGAAGGGGGTTAGGAGGTGTTGAAGCACATGATTGTATTTAAATAAACGAACACAACGGAATATATCAGCCTCTGTCCTTCAAGATTAATAAATTGTATTGCATTTTTGTGTATGTGTGTGTGCGTGTAGCCGACTAGATGGCCAAGATTCTGAAGTAATCGACATTTGATCTTGTCACAGAAGTTCCTGGGTTCTAGTCCCGGTCTGGGCAAGGATATTCTTTATGAGTGTCCCTTCATCTATATCATCACGCATCATCCTCATCGTCGCGATTACTTAAAATTTGAAGAAAAGCGGCATAAAATAAGAAAAATACAAATACGAGTCTGTGTGTGTGGATATACATATGTGTAAACAGTAAACACACACGCACAAACAAAATTTATTGCACATACTTGTTTTCATTACTCTGCCTCATGAGTGAGATTTTCTATATTTGTATCTTGTTTCAGTTTACATTTCATGCTGCGGATAATGCAAATTATGCAGTACGATAGCATACACAGAAATGCTATATAATTATATCAACCTTTTATTAGTAATAACGTGCATTTACATATTCTTCCTTTTTTTGCATTCGATCACTGGTTTTAATATCGCAACAAATGTGAGAAAGCGAGTCAACAAAATGCACTCCAGATCTGCGCTGCGACACATGCTTGCATTTCCACGAGCATCGCTCGTTCACGACTCTTGAAACAGCACGAAGAGTCACAGCACAGTCCCACGACTCTTTCCCCATCATTCGTTCACGACTCTCGAGACGGCACGAAGAGTCATTAAGCACCTTAACGACTCGCTCGCCTTAGCGACTCTTCTCCTCCCTCATCGTTCACGACTCTCGAGACGGCACGAAGAGTCATTAAGCACCTTAACGACTCGCTCGCCTTAGCGACTCTTCTGCTCACTCGTCGTTCGCTCGCGAGTCGCGAGCTCTCTTACACAAGGCGCGGCGGCGGCAGTCTCGCCAGCAGACTGGATCTACAGTTTAGAGTAGGATCCACCCGCTCGCTCTCCGCGGATGGCTAACAGCTGTGTTTAAGAAATATATATCGCTCTTGAACATTATCCATGTCCATCCCATATCCATGTCCATAGCTTTTTGTTGTTCTACAGTCATTCAATATAAGTTTCTGCCAATATCATAATGTATGATCGAATTTCTATAAAGCGGGCCAAATTATACGTATGTATTTTTTTTAATGTTGCTTTCTACTAGTAAAACACCTTAACACGTAGGCTCACCGCAGATGGCCAACAGCTTTTTTTTTTACTTCGCTTTTCTGTCACTTTTTTTGGGTAATCGCGAAGATCAGGATGAGTAATGAGGTGTACTAACCACTCCACCATGGAGGCCGGCGCTTTAGAAAATAATTAAAAGTAACAATCGCTTTCCACACTAAGTATTTTGTGTTGCAAATTATAAATTACTCCCCCTCTTTTCTGATTCACCCTAATAGCATAGTGGTTAACGCTGTCATGTATAAAAATGCTTTGCTTGGCAAAAATTGTTATGAGTCCACTTTTATGCTCCAATAGGCTAATCGGGTCTCCCCGATGGCGTAGTGATAACGTCGCCGGTAATCAAGGGGTACCGTGTTCAATACAAAGTGGAGGTTCGGATCCCACTTTAAACTGTAGGTCCAGTCCCGACTATCCTATCTGCACATAAAGTGGACTTGAACAATAACAACTCAAAATAGGCTAATCGGAATATTGTAATCAAGAGGTCTGTGCCTAACACCTTCCCAAAATTTTTACAAGACTCCCCTAATATTTTTTACTAACATTTAATTTCTTGTAATTTTAGCGCTAATGGTTTGGCCGAACTTGAAATTACAGGACAAATTTGTTGGCTGTTCTTCGCTGCCCGTCATGGGCTGGGGTTGCGCGCTCTCTCTCTGCAAACAACAGTCGCGAGCTCGCGAGTCGACTCTTTCCTTCGTTCAAAGAGTCGTGGCACACTTTAGCGACTCTTTGAACGAAGGAAAGAGTCGACTCGCGAGCATGCTCCTTCCCCTCTCATCGTACACGGCACGTTTCTGCCCGCTTCACTCAACTAGGGGTAGGGAAAAGGAACAGAGAGGACCCCCCCTCCCTCTCCTCTCCAGTCCCCATTTTCTGCCCGCAGAATCGACTTGCTTTCTTTAAAAAATTCCGGCCGCCAGGCGAGTATACACTTGCGCATGCGCCTTCCTCGCAAAATTCGTGGAAAGGAGAGGGAATAATGGAATAACAGTTGCTTGGCGGGCGGAGGAGTCGTGGCACACATACGACTCTTTGAACGTGTCGTTCGATTCTGGTGAACGAGTCGTTCACCGCTCACAAGAGAGAGTCGTTACTTTTGAACGACTCGTTCACGAACGACCCATCACTACAGTGATACCTACATTTGCTGGTAAGTGTAACAGTATTGATGTTAAATGTTGTTAAATATGTTAAGTAGGAAGTGTAAATTATAGAAATATATAAATACAGGCGTATGCAAATTTTGAGATTTTTTTTCTTATGCAAATATGTAATATCTGATCATGCTGAATATAACATACAATATATCACAAGTGGTGCAAGTGTGTTTTACATTAACATAGGCACAATAGCTCATTTGATATAGTCTAACATCTTCACTAACATATGGACAACCTGGATTCGATCTTCGGGTTAGGTGATCTGGGCCAAGCAGGCATTTCCCCAACAGTTAAGATAATTTTTATAATAATTTATTTTTGGATTGTAAGCTACTGGCGTAGCAGTGCAACATGTACCGTGTTAGTTTCTATCACATACTGCATCTTGTTACATTATGGGGTCCGTTGTTCCACTGTACTCCCTCGAGAATTGCTTTGTGTTTTTTTTAAAATAACCGAGTTCAATGTTTTACGTAATATAGAATTATTTCCAGCATGCGGAAAACACAAATAACGGAGATATCTAATCCCAAAATATGGTCAGCATATTGCCACAACAAAGTAGTTTTACCTCTTGTTATTAGTAAAAACCGGTTGTATGCACACTCAAATAGGTAAAGAACAAATCGAAAATTGCTATCAGCCCCAAACCTAAACCTCCTAATCTAACAATGTATAACTGCCGTTGGGATATGTCATATTAGGTGCTACATTCACTTGGCACGAAACTTTTAGGCTGTTCTGCTTCATGTTAAAGTAACAGGTGTACTTTTCTTCACAATGACACATTTCTGCAGGCTATAAGCAAGGAAACAACACAATCCTCATAAAGCATGCAGAATATTTCATTTCCTTGAGAGGGTTAAACACATTATTATGTTGAAAAGGTCAAACAGCGTGAAATGAGATTTTTGAAATTTTTATTGCATTTTTATTCTTTCACTCAGCAACATTCCACAAAATAAGTATTTTAATCTTGTGTGCATAAAAATGGTGTATCATGGGTAGTATGTCATAATGTTCCCTGTGCCTATTCGGATATTTCCAAGTTTTTACCACAAAAATGGTTGCCAGGTGCAAAGTAAATAGCAAGGTGATTAGAAATGTTCTCCCACCTCAGTATTTCCTTTGGTTTTCCTCAAAAAATATTTATTTCTTCAGGTTCAGTTTTGGTTCATATGTAATAGTTACTTATTTTGCATGAACATCCAATTTATTGCTTGTTTGCTTTGGTTGTTAGGTTCAGTGTCTCTCTCTAAATATATATATATAATCTGTGCAAAATCCCTATGCTTAGTATGTTAAGCAGTTAGATCGAATGGCTCTCTTCATAAACTCTATTACAGTAATTTTATTTATGCTTAGTGCCATTGATTTTACCTACAAAACATTGGCAATGTGTGAAATATAGAAAGTACTTGTTGAAATAAAATACTGGTGAGTAGTTAGTCTTACAATTTGTTGTGCCCCTTTATTTTGTTGGCCTCCACTCCACCAACATATCACACAAAGGTAAAGTGTTTTAATGGTGGTATCAGAAATTTTTAGAGTACAGAATCATGAAACATATGTTTACGGAGTTATGGTAGTTAGAATGTATTCTGAAATGGTGTTTTTCAAGCACAACGGAAATGCCATTTCACAATTGTGCTTGAAATGTGTAAACATACATATCAAATCATAATAAAATCATGCAGATATATGTGAATTAAATTTAATTGAAAGAGGGAAGACTAAAACTAACTGCTTTACCTACCCATGTGTGAATTCCTCTCCCATAATTTTTAGAGACATATTGGTAGGCCCAGTCTTGATTAGCCTACCTACAAACTTTCATTCAGAGAAATAATGAAGAATGAATATTGGCAGGAATCAATAGAATTTTGAGCATAGCCTCTTTTTCTTTACTTTTATTCTCATTGAGAAAAATTACAATTTAGAATTTGTATATGGTGGCCGCGGTGGCTCAGTCGGTAACGCGTCTGACTACCATGCTAAAGGTCCCGGGTTCGATCCCCGGCCGGTTCAAATCCGGGAACTTTTCTAACGATGGAGGCGGCCCCGGTGCCCACCAAGTGTCGAATAACCTGGGTACCGGGGGGAAACCCTGGGGGGTAAAGGCGGTCAGGGGCATGATGCTGATCACATCACCCCACTCACGACCGGATCAAGAAAGTGTGGGGTGCTACCCCCACACCCCCTATATGCCTTCATGGCGTGGTGCTATGCACAGGGGAACACTTTACTTTTTTTTATGAATTCTCAAATAAGAACATTGTGTTTTTACATTTTCATGTATCTTTTTTTCACTCGTAATATTGTTCTTGTACCTGTGGTTGATATTATACATATTTCACTATTATTTATATTGTTATTAAAGTTTAGAAATGTATCAGAGTGGAAAGTATAATTTAATATTTCCTTGTTTTTGTTTATCTTAAAGATGACTAGTGGCCAATAACAATGAAATATGAACAGTAGAGCATTTTCACAATACCTGCTGGAGCATGAAGCAAGAAGTAAATATCAAAAGTGCCAGAATTACACATGAATGATTGGCCTGTGCTACAGCACAAACTGAGATATACATTGGTAAGCATTTGTTTAATTTCTTTAAATAATTATAAAATTTCTAAACAATTAAAAGTGCTCAATACTTTGTAAAAATTAAACATTTTTTGAGAATAAAGTTTAACAGTAGGAATTGATAACTCACCAGGTAAAATCATGTCTGGATATGAGTAGGTTAACTATGCATGTGTGGGTTTGTTAAGATTTCTGTAGCATTAAATAGTATATTTTCCTCATTCAAATGCACGGCGAATATTTCCAATCGTTACAAGGCACTTTATATTTTCATTGTTATTTATTTGAATATTCTCCTGAGATCAACAAACCTCGTATCAAGTGGTATATCACAGATCATTGTTAAGGGTGTTTTTGTAGTTCTACTTTATGCACAAATAGGCTAATTGTAACTGGACCTGCAGTTTAAAGAGGAAGTCGAACTATTACCATGTGCCTCAAGGTGAATACAACATGGTAGGCTCACACATGAGTGATGCACACATATATTTTTCCCAAGAGCTTCATTTGCATATTTTCTACTGGTGTATGCAGCATTTTCAATGCTATTTATACGCATTAACAGTATTGGCCAAAGGATATACCGTATTGTGACTACTCTTATATTAGTTTCGTAATGTTATCATATTGGCAAGGCATCCTGGGTTCAATACCTGGTGGAGGCACATAGTGGTTTGGATCCCACCCTAATCTATAGATCTATAGGTCCAGTCCCGATTAGCCTTACTCTGCATAAAGTGGATTAAAAACACCAAATCAATCGATTATCATATTGGAGAAATATATTATGTCTATAGAACACATTTATTAACTGATACCTCACAAATTGCATGTATCTCTGGTAATAGTTTAAATATATCATGAGTTTATGAAAAGACAAGGAAGGAATTGTGTAGCCCAGAATAGTAAAAGTGCCTCTTTCTACCACCTCACCCTTTTCTGTGTTGCAAGTTGAAGATAAACAACCATATGCTCAGGTTGATTAGTGCATGAGGTCAGTTTTCGTGGTGCCCTTAATAGAGCATTTCAAAAGATGTACAGGCAATATTATAAATATCCTAGTCATTCATGTTGCAGAACTTCAGATGCAATAAGATATTTACATATACCTGTTGTAAAAAATCCTGCTAATGATGTATTGTTAATATCACAACATGGAATGAAAGCTCAGATAGATATAGCTATATAGAAATAATATATCTACCTTTTTTTCTGTCTTTTGGCTGTTAGTTATGTTTATTACTTCTGCTTTCATTTTTATCTTTTATAAATATTAAAGTCTCAAGAAAGCTGGAAAGTTAGAAAGATATAAAATGAAAAATTAAAATTTTTGCCAGTTGAGGCTAACCTATTTTACTTGCAGTATCAGTTGTGAGTTTAGAGGTTCATAATGTCTTAATTTGGAACAAGCTAAATTATTCTACATGATGTAGCAGTCAAGAGACACATTTTGGCTGTTGCTTCTTTTACTAATTTGTTTTTGCCATACGTTAATATGTGTGTGTGCATACCAGGTGACCACACATCTCAAAAAATAACAATACAAGGAAAAAGGTTAGAATACTCAAAAAGTTACACAATATAATGTAGGGATACATGTGAGCAAAATTTAGATTATCTTAAATACCTCTTACATCAGGAAAATTGGATAGACCTTTATGAACTAACTGACACGAATGATATCTGGGAATTGCTAATAAGCCACTTAACATATTATTTAAATGTAGCTTGTCCCAAAACAACAAAAAGAATATGCCCTAATAAGAAGAAAGTGCCACTAACAGAAGAAATTATAATTTTGAAAAGAAATATGAAAAATTTAGAATTACAAAAGACACTAAGCACCAGGAAAAGTACAAAAATGTAAAAAAAGCTATTCAAGAAAGCCATAAAGAAACAAAAATCAAATATTTTCAGTAAGCAAATAAAAAAAGTCTGTTAATAAACAAAAAGCCATTTGGAAAATTGTAAACAATCACCGTGTATCAAACACAATCAATGATAAAGCAAACATAAAAGTCATTAAGGATGACACTGAAGAAATTGACCCGAATATTATATGTAACTTATTCAACAAATATTTTATAAACTTAACGAATACAAACAGAGAGAACGAAAATAATGACAAAGATCGGCCAAACAGTATATGAATCCCAGAAGTAAGTGCTAATGAGCTAAAAAAAAGTCATACAAGGTTTAAAAAACAAAAAATCTCACGGACCTGATGAATGGTCAGCTGAACTTATTAAACCCTGCTCAGAATCTATTTTATAACCCCTGCAGTATGCAGTCAAGAATTCAATAAAAGATGGTACATTCCCCAAAGTTCTAAAAAACAGCACAGTGATACCCATATTCAAAAAAGGAGCTGCAACATTGAGAACTACAGACCTATCTCCCTAACATCTGCTTTTTCAAAGATACTGGAAAAAATTTTATCAAATTATATTATAAAGTTTTGTAACAAATGTAACATAATAAACAGAAACCAGCATGGATTCCAGAAAGGGAAATTAATAAACACAGCTGTAGCACAGTTAATAGATTATGTAACCGAAACATTAGAGAAACATGAAGCTGCAAACACTATATATCTAGATCTTTCCAAGGCATTTGATAGGGTAAAACATGACTTGCGTATGGTCAAACTAAGCAACATAGGAATAAGAGGGATAGCTTATGAACTTATCCAATTTTATCTACACGAAAGAATGCAAATTACTCAAATAAGCTACAACATGCATGGTATAGTCACTAACTTTAAATCACAAAGTAGGAAAGTGTTAATGGGGGTACCCCAAGGATCAATCCTGGTGCCCCTGCTCTTTATTTTGTACATAAACAATGTACCAGAATACCCAAACACAAAAATTGTCATCTATGCAGATGACACAACTGTTCTTGCCAGAGGTATTATTAATACCCTAGGAAGCTTGAAATAAACACTTTTGTCACCATAAACCAACTGGCACAATACTTAACTTCACACGGATTAATAATAAACAACAATAAAACAAAATTTATGATATTTAATACAATCCGAAACATGGATTTTGAGTCACAAACACTATGCATAGACAATGTGCTCATAGAAACTGTATCTTCAGTAAAGTTTTTGGGAATAACACTAGATCAAAAATTAACGTGGGAAGAACAAATTAACAACATCTGCAGTAAACTATCATCTAATCTATACCTGCTAAAACAAATGACTGAATATAATTTAACAGAAATTAACAAATGCATATATTATGGACTAATTTACCCCTATGTTGAATATGGCATAATAGCTTGGGGTGGATCATTTTATAATAATACTGTCATAATACTGTGACTTCAAAAGAGAGCACTTAGAATAATGTACAAACTAGGCTGTAGGGAATCTTGGAAAGAGTTATTCAGGGAGAAATAAATAATGACAATATACTCCCTATACATCTATAAGGCTATAACGTTTGTTCTAAATACTGGAATCATGACTAAAAATAACCAATTACACAACCACAATACAAGGGGGGAAAATATTTATTACCAGAACCAACACAGACTCAATATCTCAGAACAATCACCAATGAATGCTGGGAAAATATTCTACAACCAGCTGCCTCATGACATAAAACTGATATCTCCAAAAAATAAACAAACGCAAACAATAAAAAAATATTTGACAGAGAGAGCTCTCTACAGTATCAAAGAATTCATGGAACATGACAATACAAGGCCAATGTACTGAACAATATGTATTTTAATTGTATTCTTATTTCAATCATGCAACAATGATAATGTGTTTTTATTTTTATTGTAGTGTAATGAAGTGGTTTTTTTTTCAATTTTTACTTTGGTTTAGTGATGTAATGTACTACATTTCAGAGGTCATATTTCAGAGCAGATGAAAAAAGCCAACAAATCTCTTCGAGCATTACATCACTTGAAAAATATTGTAGGCATTGAGGTTAAAAAAAATTGTACGAGAGTCTAGTTTTATCACGATTAATCTACGGAGCCATGGTTGCTTACAATGCAAGCAGCTCCATAACTAATAAGCTACAAAAGCTACAAAATGTATGCATAAGATTCATTTACAAGCTGAAAAAAAGGGACCACATTTCGAAATACTTATTCAATTTGAATTGGCTTAACACCAAGAATCTCGCGAAATACCAATTATTAACTTTAACACATAAAGTACTAGTCAACAAACAGCCTGCATATCTCTTTGAAAAACTGAACACAAATTCGAGCAGACATGAACATGTAACACGACGAAAAAAAATTATTGTCAGTCCCAGTACATCAGAGGCATGGCGTGCATGTAGCCGCTGTTACTGCAGGTAACACCAAAATATAAAGAATTGAAATATTATTACGTACATAAACTGGAAATATTTTCATAAAGTAAATATTGCAGACTGACATTTTTTCTGACACCGGCAAAAGCGAAGAGGAGGACTGATCCGGTACCCTCATCAGGCAACATGAGGAAAGGGCCCTGAGCCCACGCAAGGAAGACTTCGCGTTGCAGCAAAGACTGACCGCAGGAGGAGGAGGTGGGTTTTTGGCATGCCTGTTTAGCCGTCGCAGTTGCCAGTGATCCTTACCGGATACAGACCAGTGTTGCCATATTCAAATGACAGAAAAGAGCTAAGTCGCCTAATCGGGTCTATCTTACTCTGAAGGTGTCCAGTCACACTGGGGAACGATGGCGCAGTGGTAGCGTCGCTGCCTTATAATCAAGGGATCCCGGGTTCGATACCCGGTGGAGGCACAAGTGGTTTGGATCAAACTTTAAATTGTCCCGATTAGCATTACTGTGCATGAAGTGGATTTAAATCGCCAAATCAAAATTTTAAAAAATCAAATCACACTGGGGGAAAAGCAAACTACCAACTGATATTTTGCATTTACTCTAAATATCAGGGATTACGAAAGTCCTCTTTGTCCTTCTTCGACATCATGGGCGAGAAGGAGAGGAGAGGGATGGGTATGATCAAGGGGTCCGCTGTCCTTCTAAAAATGTCAACCTAAAATTCAATATTTCACACATATAATATTATTTCGGTTACAGGAATTTGTGATAATTGTTGAAAGGGCCGATTGAGATTGACATACGTTGTCGCAGGAATGCGATAATTTCGGATTGAAGCAATGTTTTTGAGGTGGTAGAACTGTTTTTGGGTGAAAACATTACTTACAAGCATAATTTCCCGATTGTTATCTTAGCATGCTCTGAAGTGTCAGGTGTCGCAGGTTCGAATCCTCAGCAAGAAATGGTTATTTCAATGTTCGTTGTTATTATTTTACTTACATAATTATAAAAATTAATAATTACATACACAAAGAAATAATAATTTGATTTCAATAATTCACCATGCATCCTCATCGTCACGATTACGATTATCCTATAAAGCGAAAGCCTTAAAGGTAGCAAGGAACGTAAAATATACGAAATAGTAGTGGTGTCAGAAATGAGATTTCAGTAGATTTAGCGAAACATGGGAGTGGGAGTAGTTAGGAAACAGATGAAGACTACATCTGACACCGGCAAAAGCGAAGAGGAGGACTGATCCGGTACCCTCATCAGGCAACATGAGGAAAGGGCCCTGAGCCCACGCAAGGAAGACTTCGCGTTGCAGCAAAGACTGACCGCAGGAGGAGGAGGCGGGTTTTTGGCATGCCTGTTTAGCCGTCGCAGTTGCCAGTGATCCTTACCGGATACAGACCAGTGTTGCCATATTCAAATGACAGAAAAGAGCTAAGTCGCCTAATCGGGTCTATCTTACTCTGAAGGTGTCCAGTCACACTGGGGAACGATGGCGCAGTGGTAGCGTCGCTGCCTTATAATCAAGGGATCCCGGGTTCGATACCCGGTGGAGGCACAAGTGGTTTGGATCAAACTTTAAATTGTCCCGATTAGCATTACTGTGCATGAAGTGGATTTAAATCGCCAAATCAAAATTTTAAAAAATCAAATCACACTGGGGGAAAAGCAAACTACCAACTGATATTTTGCATTTACTCTAAATATCAGGGATTACGAAAGTCCTCTTTGTCCTTCTTCGACATCATGGGCGAGAAGGAGAGGAGAGGGATGGGTATGATCAAGGGGTCCGCTGTCCTTCTAAAAATGTCAACCTAAAATTCAATATTTCACACATATAATATTATTTCGGTTACAGGAATTTGTGATAATTGTTGAAAGGGCCGATTGAGATTGACATACGTTGTCGCAGGAATGCGATAATTTCGGATTGAAGCAATGTTTTTGAGGTGGTAGAACTGTTTTTGGGTGAAAACATTACTTACAAGCATAATTTCCCGATTGTTATCTTAGCATGCTCTGAAGTGTCAGGTGTCGCAGGTTCGAATCCTCAGCAAGAAATGGTTATTTCAATGTTCGTTGTTATTATTTTACTTACATAATTATAAAAATTAATAATTACATACACAAAGAAATAATAATTTGATTTCAATAATTCACCATGCATCCTCATCGTCACGATTACGATTATCCTATAAAGCGAAAGCCTTAAAGGTAGCAAGGAACGTAAAATATACGAAATAGTAGTGGTGTCAGAAATGAGATTTCAGTAGATTTAGCGAAACATGGGAGTGGGAGTAGTTAGGAAACAGATGAAGACTACATCTACTCTACATACGTCTTATTTGAAACGAAAAGTTTCCCGATTTGGGCAAATCTGGTTTCAAAAGAACAAAGATGGCAACAGTAGTAGAACTGGACTTGTTGCAGGTTCCGAGGGAAATATTGTGGAAGCGCCGATGCTGAGAGGGGAGGAGGCAAGGAGGGTGCTTCACGTGTTACAAAAGTAAACAACGGTTTGTGGGAGGGACTGTGCAGTGTGAGTTTTGTGAGTGGTGTCTTTCGTCTTTATGTTGTTTTCGGGCATTGTCAATTAATTAACAAGTGGAATGGAGCTTGCTCCGAGTTCCGAGGTGGCGGGTTCATCCTATCTGTCTGAACAGTGTGTGTAATTGTGCGATAGAAGATATTTTGAAGCCATCTTTTGGTTCGTTCTTTTGCAGAAAAAAGCAAAATTGTGGTGAAAGGGAGGCCAAAGCCTATTTTGAACGATTTAAAAACCTAGTCGTCTGCTGGATATGACCGACATTTCAATGTTTCGTGGTATAATGACTATCCGTGGTTATGTGGATGTGCGCAGTTGTCGAAACTCTTTTGTTGGCCATGTATTCTATTTTCGGGTGAAAAAGAAACGTGTGGAATTCAGATGTGGATAACATGGACATGACCATGATTCACCCAAAAATTCAAATTCAAATGAAAAACTTCACTTTATGACAGCATCATAGAACTTTTTGATTTGATTTGATTGATTTTGCTTTGCTTGTGCCACTTTTGGCTAATTTGTGAAGATGGTGATGAGTGATGATATGATGAAATTGATGAATAGACATCACAAACGTTCACGCCCAAGCCAGCATTCGAACCCGGGACACCAGCATCATATAACTATTTTCAAAGAAGAGTCGTCGGATTGATCTGCTCTATAAGTAGCCTTCGATGTTTCTGTAAGTATCAAATTATGTATTATTGTGTCAACAACCAATGCTTGCGATTTCACTTCAGTCCTTATGTAAACATTTTTTTCCTGATTAATAAATTTACCAAAATCTAGTATTGAATTGCAGACTTACCAGATTAATATTATATGAACTACTTGGAAGACATTGGGGGGAGGGGGGGCATGAGGTGGGGAGGCACCCAAGTCTCCCTTAATTGTCCTACTGATAACCGGTAACACTTTTAAAAATCCCACGCCACGCCACTGCAGTACATAATACGACCACCTACGGAAAATCATTTACCGTAACTGTCACTAAAGAATGGAATTCCCTCCCAACCTCCCTAACATCCTTCAACAGCCATAAGCTATTCAAAAAGAATCTCAAACAGTATCTACTGGTAAGGCAGCGAAATACTTAATCACAAGCAAATTTTCATTCATAAAATTCAATTCAATTCAACACTTGTCTTGTAATTAAGGTGTAACAGGTTTGATTCTCAATGGAGACATAAAAGTGGTTGACGTTCCATTTTAAAACTTTGAGTCCTTCTGAGCATAAAATGAACTTAAAACAAACTTTCACATTTTTGTGCTTCTTATGTATGTACTCTTCGCAACATCTTATTGACCGCCCTGAAAAAATTCAAAGTCCTGAATTCATAAATTTGGTAACATAGCGCTTCAGAGTCCTCAAATAGTATCCAACTTGGCAACAGTATTTCTTTCTAAACGAAAACACTCTTGTGAATTTCTTTCATTCTTTCACATTCCATGAAGTTAGAAACCCTAAACCAGTAATATATTATGCAATTAAACAAAAATCGTAAATTGGAAATAGAAATGTTGAATTTTTTTTAAGACTATTCATTCTGAAATAGAAAATAGGGGAATTTATGTGCAGTTGGAAACACTGAACTCGTTCTCCACCACCTGGAGAGAATTGAAATCACATATCAATGCAATGAAGCAAATTTTTTCTCGATTTTAGGCAAAATTACAGTAAAGATAAAGTGCACAATACCGGACGATTCTACAAAGTGCGACTTTTCCCTGATCTGCGGCAAAACTTGGTTCGGAACTCTGGCAAAATGTTATTTCACCTTAGATCAACTTGTTTTACAGGCTTTCATGTTAGCAATCCCCTGGAGCAGTTGGTTAAGCGGTCGTCTCATTTTGCTTTTTCGGCAAGAACGAAACATCGTAGGTTCAAATCTCACCCACTCCTGATTCTTTTTTTATTGTTATTTACGTAGTACGAAGTGTTGTAATAATGTAATATAAGATGACATTAAATCACTGTAAATATTTATGTGATGCATACCTCGGAAATGTGTCTACTCCTCATCTTCATTTTTCAGTGATTGGCAGGATTTTTGTTTGGCAAGACCTTTCTTTTCATTTAGCTGTCATAAGCTATGTTAACACACATTAAGAATTAATATATCATAAATACATGTTCTTAAACAGCATGTTGTAATCAAGGTGTCCCCGTTTTAATATCAGGTGGAGGCTCATTGCACAGTGGTTCGGATCCCACTTTAAACTGTAGGTCCAGTCCCGATTAGCTTTACTGTGCATAAAGTTGACTTAAAACACCAAATCAACCAATACATCTCCTTTCAGAGTAGGCCTTCTACGATACTGTAGTCGGCCAACATCCGAAAATACAGTTCTGCTTCGCGTATGCCAAAGTATAATTTCATTTAATATTGTGACTAATTTTACTTTAAAACCACAGATTAAAGCAATAATAGTGTCCAGAAAAAGAACCTCAAAGTAGTCTTCACACAAAGTATTTTAATCCATTGCCAAACATTTCAGTTAAGAATGATATGCTTTTCCATTGACCGTATTTTTGATTCATAGTGAATTTGCAAAAAGGACCATGTCAAGAAATCTAAATATGTAAGTTTTACTAGTAAATGCATTTAAATTTCATGAAACAACCTCAAAAATAAGTAAAAAATGCAACAGAAACTGTTAAGAATACTGAGAAATAAACTAAAAGCCAAAAAAGGCTGAAAAATGCAAAAGAATTGTAAAATAGAAAGTGTTTTCAGGCTCTAACTGAAGGGAAACTGACATGATATCAGGTTTGGCATTGTTTTTAAGGGTCAGAAAAAAAAATGATTTTTCCTCAACTTCTGGACCCTAATTACTAATTATGACCATTGAAAAAGTTGGAGGGAGGGAGTCGGCTTACTTCATTTTTTCTTGCTGAGGGATCGTATTGTCCCATATCTCCACATTCTAATACAGAAAAAAATCAAGTTCATATTTCGAAAATGAATTGCAAGTTTTCCACTACGAAAATATGTTTTCATAGTTTGAAGTTCATTAGTATTATCTTGCAGGGTTTGCATTGTTTTATTTTCACACATATTTTATATTTCATACGTTGAATATCCCTTTGCTCTCTCTTTTCAAACAGTCTTTGGAAAAAAGCTGAAGTTTCTTGGCAACCAGGTTCTTGTTCAAAGTACTCCTTTTCGCTGTCCTGTTCCTACCTTAAACAAATAACAAAAGACTTCGTAACTAAACAATTGCTTGTTCAAAACACGGAATTTTTACACAATTTACAAAATATGACAAAACACCAATAGACATGTTCATCATCTTTCCCTTTCATCGTTTCTCGACTTTTTCTGAATTCCTTTCCTCATGAAATTTGCCATGAGGAAATTATAGACATGACATTATGTGTGAATTGGTTTCTTCAAACTGGTAACTAATCATAACAACCCGATTGAATCTAACGAGGGAGGTCGTAGGTTTGGTTCTCCAGCTAGGCAGGATTTTTATCAGGAGTTTATCGTTGGATGTAAAGTTTATCCACCATGCTAAGAAGTTAACATTGGTCTCTGTATTTCACGAGGTGAAAGGAGTAAGAGAAAGTTGTTTCGATGATAGGAGGAAGTCACATGCCACGTGGAATGCGCAGAATCAAGTTACATAGAGCTAAGTCTGTAATGGTGGTATCGAATATTGCAGAGTTAGTGGGGAAAGTTTGTTATATCTGATACTCGTACTTTCTGTTCAAAGAAGACAAACATTTTAGATACAAAGGCAGTGACGAATTAACGATCATTATGAGGTTTTGAATTTTTTGTTTGTCACTCACTATATAAATACTTATTAGTAGTTTCTTATCGAATTGGCCTCTGTCGCAATAACCATTTACTTATGTTAATGGGCGATTTACTATTATTTTTAGATGCATGGTAAGATGGTGGTGAGGGGATTGACAACAGTCATTACGAAGGAACGGACATAAAATTACCAATCTTAGCAATTTGAACTCCTTAAACGCTCTCCTTCGTTACAGTAATGCACTACATCACTACTTAACATAACTGTATATGTTTGTTTTAGTATATCGAAATCAAGTAATCAATATTTTAGGTGTCAGTAAAGAACAAACAATACATAACTTAAATAACATCACATTTTGCATCCTGAATACATATATGTGATTTGTGAATTAATCATGATGTGTGTGTTAGCACAAGATATGAACAATAACTAAAAAAAGTTTTAACTTTAAAAACTGGAAATCTGCAACTTCTAAGGGGAAATATGCGCAGAAGGTTGACGTCCCTCAAGTGTGCATCGGAATCATTTTTTAAATATTCTAATATGAAAGGTCTCTGTTAAGCAAAAAAAAAAAAATATGAGTAGAGGGTGGGATTTGAACCTGCAACATTTCACGCTTGACGAAAAATAAGGAAAGCAGGGTGTAACCAACTGCTCTATGTTAACTTCATGACGTTATACCCTTAAAAACATATTGACGTTTATGAAGACTCCCACCTTCCTGTGTTCCAAGCACATTTTCTCGACAAGTCTTGAAAATTATTATTTTTTGAGAACTGTTCGATATTATGCAAGCTATTGTAAATAAAATGTCGCATAAACTCCTCCTTCTTTCTGCACAAACTTGATGACGATATCCTCCAGGTGGAGAAAAACTCTATTCAGTGTTTCAAACCCCTCTAATTTCAAGTCAAGCAAGCAGAATCGTAAAAATTCCTCAAGGTTCTTTTTCCAATTTATTATTTCTGTTTGATTGTGTATTATAATAGCGGTTAATATTTTCTAAGTTCACGGAAAGTGCAAAATTGAAAACCTCTCACCTCAGCGTTTTTCTTCTGGTGGAAGGACCAACTCAAAGTTGGCTACTCTCACTTGGAACCGAAGTGCAATGTGCTAAGTTTACGAATTCGGGACTTAGAATTCTTTCTGGGCGGTCAAATAAGATGTTGGGAAGTGTACAATATAATGTGATTACAAAGAACACCCATGCTAGGCCAGGATTCCAAACTCTGTAGACCTGGGATTGTAGCGCACCATGCCAACCACTCCGTGACAGAGTTCAGTGTGCCAAATTTATAGTTTCATGTGATAAAATTGGAAACTAATGTTAATATCAACTGGTTAGAGGTTTTTTGGAAATTAAAAACTTTACTTCTCTTACTTGTACGCCTTTTACATTAGAATGTATATGCACACTCCATTTAATAATGAAGGAAGATGTTAACTGGCTGGGAGGAGGGGGTGTTTAGTTGGGCCTGGGAGTCAGCTGGGGAATGCTTTGCAAGAATTTCTGCTAGCTTGGGGATACTCCCAAATCTCCCTCTCACTTCAAGACTGTTTTAATGCGACCTGTTGAGACCAGAATTACTTGTAATTGCGAGTATTGTTCTTTTTGGAAAAAGACCAGCATATTGATGAAAGTTATGTGAAGGAATGGTCCTCCCTGATGACAAAGTAATGCCTTGTAGTCAAGGTGTTCCAGATTCAATCCCCAATGAAGGCACAGTGTGGGTTCAGTTCCAATCTTCATGTTTGGGCATAAAGTGTACATACACATTTTTTTATTTTTTTTCTGAGAGAATGCCAATTATGGACACGTTTCGAAAGTTACACGAGCTTAACGCGTTAAACGAGTTACGGTAACTGGCTGTCCCATAAGTTACATTATGCTGTCCCAAAAGTTGCATTTCATGCAAGAACGAGATTCACCAAATGCACGGGCCAGGAGGTTGGTTTGTTTGGTGAGAATAGTCTGCTGCTTGTGGACAACATGCATGCTGATGGATTCAAACTACACTGGTTCGGAAAATGTATTATAATTTTAACAGATACAGAAATGAAGCCACATGCACAAGATGAGTATGCCGTAACTGTTCTTGCAATGTGATTAAAATGAGTAACAGTGTCCAAAGTAGAGTTTATTTTTGCCATTGGAACATTCCTTCTGCTGGTTTCACCAGATTCACGAGCCCAGTTATTTTCGTTGAATGCGTTCGTTTCGTTAAGATTTTCGGAACACACCTTATGTTTTATATACCACTGTGCACTAGGCCAGTACTCTTAATTGCTGGGCTGTGGCTGGGTACTAGGCCGTAACATAAATCATACCAGGTAATAAGGGGTCCAGTAGTTACCAATTAATTTAATTCCAATTTTACATTTGTCAACAAGCCTAGACAGAACATGCTTTTATTATTTATATGTATGCCATTATTTATTAATATTTAAAACTCTATGGTGCAAATGAATGTATAAAGTTTAAAAAATAGAAAGGGGTTAATTGTTTGGGCAGGATTTCAACTGTTATAAAAAGAGGCTGTTGTCTTACAAGGATTGAGAACCACTGCACTAGGTGGTGAAGATACGTACATCACCACTTGCTTGGAATACTCTGAGTCACTGTGGTTCAGCCTGACAAGGAGGGAAAGTGAAGTTTCTATTTTTTTTAGGAGGGTGGGGGACAAATATTAATAGTTTTGAACTTCCACAATCCACAATGAAAGTTGAAGTTGGTCATAAGTGTTTTGAAGTGTCTACTAGAATTTGCAAGATTATTACATAGAATTTTGTAAACTGACCAACCAATGAGCAAACTATATTTTGTGTTTGTTTTTTTCGTTTTAGATTTCTGGAAACATTCAAAGGCTGAGGGCCAAGAAGAATCTATGCCTTCTTTAAATCAAGTGGTTTTCTGACTGCAATTATTTTGAAGTATCTTCTTCATCAATAATGGCTCTGTGCCTACAAGCAACTTTTATATGTAATCATTTTTTAATAAGAGCTGTACAATAAATTTGTAATAAATTTGTCAGTGTTAATGTATGTGTTATGTTTGGAAGAAAGAATTCCTTGTGTATAGCATTTAGTTTAAATTATTTTTGACAATTCTAGCCATATCATGTAAATTTAACGTAAACCTCCCTGTCTTCATATATAAGTTTGTGTACTTGTGCATTCGAGTAGTATAATGTAGGGTGAAAATCAATATTGGAAACTTCATGCCATTAAAGGAAGATTCATAATGTTTTTCCATTAACTTTTCTTTCTCTGCAACTTTCATTGAATATTACGCTGCATGTTAAAAGACAGTCTCGCCTTACACAATCAACATCCCACATTACAAACATGTGCACACAGGTTAGAGCTATTGTAGTATATACATGTACCATATATGGTATAGTATAGTATATAAATTCATAGTTTCCAACATTGGTGGTGTTCTTTATATTCCTTTTGTGCTCGTGTTTCGAAGTCTTGGACCTCCCTGATGGCACAGTGGTAGTGTCCTCACCTTGTAATCAAGGGGTCCCGGGTTGGATACCCAGTGGAGACACGTACTCGTTCGGATCCCACTTTAAACTGTAGGCCCAGTCCCAGTTAGCCTTTCTGTGCATATGGACTTAAAACAACAATTCAATCAATCAATCGAAGTGTTGGACCTGGTTCAGGAACAAAATCAGTTGGATTTGATATTCAATGCTGCTGCTCCAAGCGCCATACATTCTTGATTGTGGTATATAAACTGAATATTACAATAATATATAAAATAAAACATGGAATATCAACAAGTGTAAGTTCAGGCACAAATGATCAAACCAAACCACCCACCTTCCTGTCATTTAATAATTTCTGAACCACATGATAACTATCAGCATTCTGTCTGTGCAACAAAAGGTTGACCTGCATTTTATCTTTGCATAAGAGTACTGTGGTAAGTAATTAAATTTATTTCCTAATTAAGATTTAGTTTAATATACTATATCTATCAACAGTAGAGCTAATTCCCCTCCTCTATTGAAGGGTTTAATAATACTTCAAGATATTATTATTATTCATAATATCAATGTGAAGAAATGGAGTACATCACATAGTTGTCTCTATGGTGAAATATACTTCTATAAAGGTAATGCAAAAATGTGTGATCCCACTTTAAACTGTAGGTCCAGTCCCGATTAGCCATACTGTGCATAAAGTGGACTTAAAACCTCAACTCAACAACAACAACAACAACATTCTTGGTGGGGGGTAAATTCCCCCTGTCCCCCAGGATTCCATGCATTTTAATATTTTTAATAATAATAATAATAATAATAATTCCAACAAAAGATCCTTTACTGCCAACAAATTGATTTGTTTGATGGTACCAAATATCTTCGTTCAGAGAACTACACCCAATTTGATACTTCATACAAGAGATTTGGTTGGATGAACAAAAATAAGTCAATCAAATAATTTTGTACAGGGAACCTCAACGTTTTGCTCGCGTATATCATCCTTGTTGCAGCCAACCAGACTTTTCTCTCGGTGTATGTAGCCGCCCTCGACGCCACCAGACTGGGGCATCCTGATTTAGTAGGGCCAAATCCTTATTTCAGATTACATAAATGTGGATATTTCTTTTATAAAGAGTTGGATTTGTGTTGAGAAAAATTAATTGAATTTACTTCTCAATGACAAATGTATATTGCAAAATCGTGTAGCCATTTAAACTAAAAGACTGCTGTTATTTTTATATCATCTACAATATAGACGTTCTTTGACATTAAGGCATTAAAAAAACAAGGCTATTTTTCATCATTGTTAAAACCGTAAATATACAACACGGTCATGTTTTTATTGGCTGAAGGTGGAAAGTAGTGGGATCAGGGTAGAAAGTTGAGGTGGGGGGAGGGTGACAGGGTGTACAGTTGGGGTGCCAAAAATCGACTTAGCCTGGATGAAAATTTTATCTTGGGCCTTCCTTTTTTTATGTAAATATGTGTGAAGATAAACTCCTATAAAGGATTGAAGGAATTATTATTATAAACTGAATATGATAATCAAACTCTCACTCAAAAGTTACATGTAAAGTATTATGTTGTATAATTACATAATCACAGTAGTACAGTGAATTTTTTGTCCAGCTAATAAAGTTGGATGTACCCTGATATATGTTTTGCTGTCATAGATAGTTATTGCAATTACAATTTTTCAAATGTTAACTAAAGTGTATTAGGTCCCAACTTGCCCTATTTACTTAGCTTTGCCCCCTGCTCCCAAATCTCTGAAGAAATCTGCTCCTACACATCACCCCCTTCTCATTTAAAAAATCTTTGAGTATAGAAGGTATAGAGAGAGACCAAGCTGTTTTCTGGCCGAGTGGAATGAAGCCGTGAGGGGAAGGGGGTGAGGTAAAACCGCCAACTTGGAATGTGCCACAGTTACAGCTGATATGGTGGTGGAAGTAGAGATTTGAGCATGGAATGTTAGTTTATAGTGCATACTATCTGTACATTTCAGTGACATTGAAGTAGATAATAAATAAGAAGCTATGCCTCTGTGCAGGCCCATACCCAGGATTTTCTTGAGGGAGGGCCAGACCCATAGGCGAATTTTCATAAATTTTCTCTAATATTATACACTTATATATATATCATGTGTGTGGGGGGGAGTGTATGGGAGAGAGTGGTTTGAGAAATTTGCTCATTTGCTACGAAATGTTGAAGAACAGCATTTTCTAACCTATATGTATGTAACCACGGGACAAATATTTGCAGTAGACCCTGACATTTGTTTCTGTCAGAGTGAGAAGAAAAATTGTATGATATGGGTAGACTACATGTACGCATAATTCAAATAGCCTATGAAAAGCAACACATGTGTGTAAGGTTTATAGATGAGGGTTCACACCCATCTTCTAGGTATATTATGTAACTGTGTAATGATTTAACATGTTAAGAATAAGAATTACACTTCAACTTTGTAAGTTAATCAAATGAATCATGTTTGTTGAACATTTTTTTAAATAAATGAAATAACTTTTTATATGCAATACTACCCAAAAAGGAAGATTGTTGGGAAGATAAAACGAAACATGTTTCCGGTTACAAATTCTGCCAAGCAAAAATCATTTAATTCCCCTGACTTTCCAAGGTTTTGAAAGCTTTTTTTTTAAAAAAAAAAAAAATAATTTGTTTCCATTGACCTCAGTTCTAGCCTTGTATTCCTGACCCCTCCACTTGTCCAGGACTTTGGAATCTGTGCAAACCCTTGTAAATAAATTATCTGAAGGGAACGACGTAGTGACTTCACCCTGGCAGTGTGTCTGCTGGCATAATATTGTTTCTATGGTGTATTTTCGCTTTTGGAATCTTATTCGACAGTAAAAATAAATGCCAGTGGCCACCAAAAAGCTATTAAAATGGGGTTGCATACAGGTGAGGTAGAAAATGCCATTTTCAACGGCTCCTAGGATCGATTTTTTTGGCCTTGATGTCCTCTGTACACTGTGAAAGTTGTCTGTTGTACAGTCATACCACTGTGTATTTATGTTCAAAACAATTAAAAGAAGAAAAGTTGCAGTAAAACAAATTTCAATTGATAGAATTTTGTAAATAATAATGTACTTAATTTCTTGAGTGTTTTGGACAAATAACAATATATGTTAAAAGTAGGCATTTTTGCCCCAAAAATCTAGCAACGATTCTGCTGTGAAGCACATTTTCCTATTTACATAATATTAATTAACCCTAAGTTATTGAGTGGCAGAATGCACATCAGTTGCAGAAGACCCCTGATGTCTGAGAAAGAAAACAAAGTTTTTTTATCCTTATGCTCAGTGGTGCCAAAAATGGATCAGACCTTGCAGTGCAGGTTGTGAGCTAAATGCCCCTTATATGGTTGGTTTTGTATTGGAGTCATTGAGGAACCTTTCTTCCATAATGTAAAGAGTATAGAAAATTCCCCTCTATTCTAATTATGTGAAACATTAGTGACACTGTAATAGAAGAAACCATTCAGCAATTAAGGTGTTGCTATTTGTCGAGTGTCAAACAACTGTTTTTGACTCATAAAAAGTTCAGACAATTTTAATAATGTACAGTACTGTACAGGAAGTCCTACATAACCAGTGCAATGTCTGTAGTGGCACAAGTAGTATCCGAGACGAATATAAATATAAATTAGTGCTAGTGTGTTAGCTAGTGTGTATTTTCAACACCTGCACCTGTGTTTCCGCGAATAATGTTGGCAAGAAGCAAAAAGGGATCTGAACTGAGCCCAGAGACCAGGGCCCAGATCAGCATATTGCATCAAGAGGGTAAGTCAAAATCCTAAATTGCAGAACAATTCAAGATAGCTCCAAGTTCTGTCATAAAAAAACACTGAATAAAATTCAAGAAATCGATTCATTCAAGTCTCGCACAGGAAATGGCAGGCCACGTGTTACGTCTGTTCGAACAGACACAGCTGTTGTTAGATTATGCAAACAATTTCCCAAAACTACTTCTGCTAAAATAAGATCAAGCCTTCCAGAAGACAAACAAACCGAGTTGCCGAACCATTAGACGTAGACTGTTTGATTCAGGTCTGAAATCCTACACTCCAGCAAAGAAGCCGAAACTATCACAAAAAAATATCACTGATCGTATAAAATTTTGTCGTCGTTACATGGCTTGGACAGCAGAGGACTGGGAATCAGTGATGTTTTCTGATGAATCAACATTTACTCAGTTTTTCCATTGTAATAAATATGTAAGATGCCCCAAAAAGAAAAGGTATGACCAACGTTATGTCGTTCCTACTGTGAAGCAAGCAGAAAAATTGATGATCTGGGTTTGTATTTCCGCAAAAGGACGTGGATAATGCCAAGGAACACTACCATAAATGGAGAGGTGTATCAACAGATCCTTCAACAGAAGCTTGCAGCTGTTATGGACATTCATCAGTGTACTTATTTTAAACAAGATGGAGTTACTTGCCACGGTAATAAGAAAGTGAAATCCTGGCTAACGTCGCGCGACTACCAGTTGCTCCATCCATGGCCAGGCAGTTCACCAGATCTAAACATCTTAGAAAATGCATGGTCCATCATGAAGATGAAGGTCTCGGAGAAGTCCCCAACGTCATACAATAACCTGGTACAAAAATCAAGGAAGTATGGGTCACTGAAATTACGTCAGATTTCTGTCTCTATGCCCAAACGGATATTGGAAGTGTTAAAAAACAAAGGACATGCTACAAAATACTAGAGTATGGAAGTTATGATAATTGGTATCTATATTTGTTCAAAAAAAATGTAAAATTTCATCAATTGTATTAAGTGTGAGAATTAAAAAATATGAATAATTGAAAATTTTTATGATTTTCCAGACTTTTGGCCACCACTGTATGTTAAAATATGAAAAATAGAGCGCCTACAAAATATAAGATACCGTATTGCCTCATGATTAGTGATTAGCCAAAAATGGCAGAAAATTGAAGTAAATAGTCAATCTATCATTTTCTTTTTAACTCTTTCATTCATGTAATTCTTCTTTAGTATACGACGGTTTTATTGAAATATCTTTTATAAAATAATGAAATGGTAAATGAAAACACGGGCAAATTCCTTTGCAACACATCGATCAGTCAGTTTCAGAAACGTGGATTTTCTTAATACATTTACAGGTGTAAATGCAGCACGTTTCCGGTTATGTTTCTAATCATTAAAGGAATGCCTCAATACCATCATGCCTCACTGCATGCGGAGATCAAATTCCAGGCAGGAATGGAAATTTGCTGTAATTATCGTAAGATTTCAAATTTCAGTTTTCATGTATGAAGCGCTGTTTAATGGAATTATAAGTAATAAAATAATGCGTAATAGAGGCCTTTGGGCTTTCTCTTATGGGACTTCGCTACAGTGGATATTAATGTATTCAATAAGTATATATTTAGTATATATAATAAATATATAAATATGACAATAAAATGTAATAATCTAGTGGCCGCGGTGGCTCAGTGTCGACCTCCGTGGCGAAGTGGTTAGCAGAGCGCGCTACAACGCCAGGGATTCCGGGTTCGAGTCCCGGGTAAGGCATGGGTATTTGTGATTGTCTGTCCTGAAAAGTCCTGAAATAGAAATGTAAATGATATGAGTGAATGAAGTGTGATGGGGCAAGCTTCCGCCTAGGGGCTTTCCTTTAAAAAAATAAAAAAAATTAAAAAAAGTCGGTAACGCGTCTAACTACCATGCTCAAGGTCCCGGGTTCGATCCCCGGCCGGTTCAAATCCGGGAACTTTTCTAACATTGGAAGCGGCCCCGGCGCCCACCCAGCACCGAATGACATGGGTAACTGGGGGAAACCCTGGGGGGGGGGGGTAAAGGCGGTCAGGGGCGTGATGCTGATCACATCACCCCCACTTACGACCGGATCAAGAAAGTGTGGGGCGTTACCCCCACACCCCCTATACGCCTTCATGCCATGGTGCTAAGCACAGGGGAACACTTTACCTTTTTTTACCTTTTTTAAATGTAATAATCTATTTAATAATACCAGAGTAAGACCCAAGTTTTTACAATTTTTGGCTATATATTTTGTATTTGTAAAATCTATTAATGTACCTGTATTGTAATGTAAGTATTGACATGTTCTATATTACCATGTACTGTAATTTGTACACACCGGTAGTCCTTGGACGCAAATAAACTAAACTATATATACAGGGTGATTGGTAATTCAACCTATTCCTGGAAAGGGAATACTAGATACTTTCGTGCAAACGTGTTCTGAAACGCGAAGTTACTCGTGTTGAAAACAAGATTGCGTCAGACGACCTCTCACAAGAGAGCGTTACCGTGTACATCAACAAAACCGTACAATTAACAGAGGACACTCAGAAACTCTTACGTGATCTGTCATCCGAGTGTAGTGATGAGCAATTTGCGGAGTTTGACAGAAATCAGCTCGATTCAAGACCGATTAGAGCAGATGTTGGTGACATTGTATCGTGCTCAAAAGCAGCAGGGCGTGGCAATGGCTGCCAGTGCATCGTCGGTTAAAGCCGGTAGTGACGTAAGATTGCCCAAATTGGACTTGCCTGTGTTCGCGGGAAACTTACAGCAGTGGCTGTCATTTCGTGATTTGTTCGTTGCGTCTGTACGTAATAATAACTCTTTGTCCCCTGCACAGAAACTTCAATATTTGAAGTCTAGTATACGTGGTGAACCTGCATTGTTGCTGCAATCTATTACGATTACAGACACAAATTATAAAGAAGCGTGGGAAATTTTGAACAATAGATATCAACAAAGGCACGTTCTTGTGAATGACACGATCAAGCGAATCATGTCGCAACCTTGTATCCAGACAGAATCAGCTGTTGCCTTGCGAAAACTCGCGGACGTAACAACCGAGTGTGTTCGTGTACTCAGAGTTCTAGAAGTTCCAGTTCAACATTGAGATGCAATTTTGGTTTTCCATACCGTGGAGAAGCTCGACAGTGTGTCACGACAGCAGTGGGAGCTTAGTGTGTCAGCCGATCAATTTCCGACGTTTGAGCAGCTACGAGCCTTCCTCGATCTTTGAGCGAGAGCTTTGTCAGCATCTTCCAGACCCCCCAAACAACAAGGATACTCAGTGAAACAACCCTTTAGTGATTCCAGTGCCAAAAGAAATGCGAGTTCATTTCATGTGTCAGTGTGTTGCCCTAAATGTCACCAGGAGTCCCACCCGCTGTATAAGTGTAATCAATATAATAGCCTATCGGAACCTAAGAGAGAGGCATTTGTGAAAAGTAGTGGCTTGTGCTATAATTGCCTTAGTTCTTTTCATAGAGTAGATAAATGCAGCGCTAGTTTCTGCCGTCCTTGCAATAAGAAACACCATATATCCCTTCATCGTGAAGTGACCCTCTCCCGCCAAGGAAGTTTGGCAACTTCGCATCAGATAGTGACGTCACATTTAGCGGCCGATCACGGGAAATTGAGCACTGAAGTGTTACTTCCGACAGCAATTGCAAACATAAAGATAACCAGTGTCAGCCCTTCCGTGCATTAGTGGATAGTTGTAGTGAGGTTTCGTTTATTAGTTGCAATGCAGTTCAAATGTTAGGCTGAAAAGAAAGAGCGTGTTTGTGTCAGTAACAGGCACTTCTTCTGTTAACGTTGGGAAGTCACATTCAGCTGTTGATATCACCATTGCGTCCCCAGACGGTAAACATTCCTACACAACCTCTGCGTTGGTGGTGAAAAGGATTACATCACCGCTGCCACATGTGACTATTCAAAACACCAGGAGCTGGAGTCACGTACGCGGACTTGACCTTGCTGATCCCACATTTCATACAAGGGGAAACATTGACCTCCTTTTCGGGTGTGATATATATGCGTCGCTGCTAATGAGAGGAAAACGAGAAGACAAGAAAGGAGAACCGATTGCCATTCAAACTCGCTTAGGTTGGGTTATTTGCGGAGGAGCAAAGCAACAAACTTCAAAACATTCATTCACCTCTCTTCACGTGTCAGTTGAAGAAAATAATGTAAACCAGTCATTAAGAAAATTCTTTGAGATTGAAGAATTGCCACAGAGAGAGTTCGTAAAAGAAGAAGAGCGCTTATGTGAAGAGCATTGTGAAACTACACGTTGTCGCAAAACAGATGGACGTTACGTCGTTAATTTGCCATTTCAGAGCACTTGGGAAGAATTAGGGTACTCTAAAGAGAATGCAAGAAAGTGTTTGTTATCACAAGATCAAAGATTACAGAAAGATCCAGTAAAACAACAACAATACCAAGCATTTATGCAAGAATATTGCACCTTGCAACACATGACACCAGTGGCGGAGGATGAAGCCCCCAAGGTACCTCCACATCTTATTACATTCCACATCATTGTGTAACAAATGAAAGCAGCACTTCGACTAAATTGAGAGTATTTTTCATGCGTCTTGCAAGACAAGTAGTGGACTTTCCCTGAATTATGTACTTATGAATGGTGAAAAGCAACAACCAGACTAATTTCCTATTTTGAATCGATTCCGTTGCCACCCAGTTGCTTTAATTTCTGATGTTCGGATGATGTATAGACAAGTAGAGGTCGCGTATGAAGATAGAGATTTTCAGTTGATTTTGTGGAGATAGACCCCTCAACAACCAATCAAGAAATTCCGTTTAAATACTCTTACTTATGGTACTAAGCCTGCAGGTTTTCTCGCCGCAAGAGTGCTTCGACAGTTAACGAATGACGATGGAGAGAATTATCCTCTCGCCACAAGGAGCTTACTTAGTCATGTGTATATGGATGACTTTTTAACAGGAGCCAATTCTACTGAAGAAGCAATCGAGTTGTATCATCAATTGACACAGTTACTAAGCAAGGGCAGCTTCGAGCTTCGGAAGTGGTGGTCAAACGATTCGAGAGTGCTGGACGTTATCCCCTGTAACTAGTTGGAAACAAATCTGCAGTTCGAATTCAATGTAGAAGACGCGAAGATAACTTTAGGTATAGAGTGGAATCCTTCTATGGATTACTTTTGTTTTGATGTGGTGAATCCGAGCAAATGAGCGATTATAACTAAAAGACTGGTTCTTTCCGAGATATCGAAGCTGTTTGACCCCTTAGATTTTGTCTCTCCTGTGACTGTGAAGGCAAAATTGTTTATGCAAACGCTTTGGAAGTTGGAGCTTGATTGGAACGACGAGCTTCCAAGCAATTTGGCGGCAGAGTGGGTTGTATACTGCCAGGATATGCCACAATTGAAATATATCGGAGTGGAGCGATGCATTATTCCTCGACACACCGTGGAGATTCATTTGGTTGGATTCTGTGACGCGTCAGAAGCAGCTTATGCAGCAGTGGTCTACGTGAGATGTGTAGGTGCTAATGGGCAGGTGCAAGTTAAGATGGTAGCATCGCAAACAAAAGTGGCCACCCTTAAAACTATAACCCTTCCCAGGTTGGAACTCTGCGCAGCTGTGCTGTTACTTCGCCTGCTTTCTTTAGTGCGAAAAGCATTGTCTGTCAACTTGAAAACCATCACAGCTTATTGTGACTCTCAAATTGTTTTGTCGTGGATTAGTGCTTGTCCTAGCAGATGGAAAACTTTCTTGGGAAACCGTGTGGCGAAGATACAGGAATAAGGAGAAATATAGTGGGCGCACGTTGCTAGCAAGGAAAATCCAGCAGACTCTGCGAGCCCTGGAATCTCGACTTCGGCTTTACTTAATCATCCATTATGGTGGACTGGCCACCCATTCTTAAGAAATTCAGTGTTAATAGTGGAACAGTCTTACACATGTGATACTGATGAAGTGACATCAGAGCAGAGAGAGTCATTTGTAGCCATGGTGAGGACAGCTGAAAATATATTATTTGAGAATTACTCATCGCTGAGTAAATTGCAGCGGGTTGCAGTATTTTGTAGGTGCTTTGCATTCAACGCCAAGCATAGGGTCGAGAAGCTTCGTGGTCCATTGAGCGCATCAGAGCTGTGGTTAGCATTGGTTGCATTAGTAAAACTAGCCCAACAAGAAGAATTTTCGTGTGAGATTCAAGCCCTCAAAAAAGGAGCAGTGTTACCTTCAAAGAGCAAGTTACAATACTTGAATTCATTTGTTGATGAAATGGGTGTTATTAGAGTAGGAGGAAGATTGGAGCATAGTAACCTTCCACATAACGTCAAACATCCAATTGTGCTTCCAAAATCACACAAATTAACAGATCTGTTAATCACACACGAGCATATCATTAACTTACATGCAGGTCGGCAGCTTGTCCTGTCAACACTGCGACAAACATTTTGGATAAGAAATGGCCGAGACAAGGTTCGTCAAGTGCTGCGAAGGTGTGTCATCTACCACAGATATGCTTCCGTGACATCACAACAGATAATGAGTAATTTGCCACCGCCAAGAGTGACTGTTAGTCGACCATTTTTACACTGTGGTATAGACTATGCTGGCCCAATTCAGTTGAAGTATATGGTTGGAAGAAGTGCTCGAAAATGCAAGGGATACAAAGCTTTATTTGTTTGTTTCAGCACTAAGGCTATCCACTTAGAGCTGGTGTCCAATGCATCTACAGCAGCTTTCCTAGCGGCCCTCAAGAGATTCATCTCACGTCGCGGTAAACTTAGTGATATGTATAGCGACTTTGGTACTAACTTTGTTGAACCAAGTAGGGAACTGAAGGAGCTATGTGAAGTGATAAAACGAGCAGAACGTGATGAAACCACATCGCATTTCATTGCTTCCAGTGGGATCGAGTGGCATTTTAATCCACCAGGAGCTCCTCATATGGGTGGACTTTCGGAAGCAGGTGTGAAGTCTGTAAAACACCATTTGAGGAGAGTAGTTGGAAACACAATTCTCACATTCGAAGAAATGTACACTGTTCTCACGCAGATTGAGGCGTGCCTCAACTCGCGACCAATATCCCCAATGTCGGAGGATCCAAATGACTTGCAAGCCTTAACTCCAGGTCATTTCCTCATTGGAGATTCTTTAGTAGCGGCACCAGAAAGGGATTTCAATAAGACTCCTCTTAATCGACTATCAAGATGGCAGCTAATGCAGAAACTTACGCAACATTTTTGGCAGAGGTGGTCAAAGGAATATCTGTCCAGACTTCAGCAGCGTCAACAAATGGTTCTCGAAAGATCGAGACTTCGGAGAGGGCGACATGGTCATTGTTCGAGAAGATAACATCCCTCCACAAGAATGGAAACTGGGGAGAGTGGTCCATGCCAGACGAGATGGAAGAGTGCGATCAGCAACAGTAAAGACTGTAAATGGACTGTGTAAGAGACCAATCATGAAATTATCATTGCTACCATTTGAAGTAGAGAAGTAAACTTGAGAAATCTATATGTTAATGTCAAATATTCAATATCAGGAGTTATGTTTGAAGTGTTTATATATGTTAGCCTACATTGTAATTTCAATCTTATAATCAGAGTTAGGATTTTTAGTTGTGCACCTTTTTTTAGTAGTGAAAGTGAGACCTCTCTGGAAGGACTCAGTGTATGAAATGTTACCTCAATGTGAAAATGGAGCTAATTTTCCAGCACCTTTTTCCCCTTTTTTGATAACCTTTCCCCTTCCCTCCCTTTTCTGGGACATTTATCTATTTACACCCTTTTTTGTGTTCTTAATCGCTTTTCCTCCCCTTTTTGTGTCCTTTTACTGGTGTTGTTAAATATATTTCCTCAGCAAATCATTGAATTTTTATTTTCTTTTTTCGCGACACTTTTCTCTTTAAGATGTTTTCACATTGTTAACTGAAATTGAATGTATTTAAACTGTGCTTGATTGTTGCCTATTTGAAATGAACAATGGAAAGACCGCTACTGATATGCACCAGATCGCCGTTACTTTTTTTAAGATAGAAGTGAGAAGGAAACGCAGTTTTGTCTTGGAAGCAATGAAGCAACAATGTGTTTCTGAAGTGGTGGGTTTCACGTTTCATGTGTGCGCAGTGGACAGATATTGTTTGCAGTGGCGTATGCTGGTTCTAACGAGTGGGTAATCTCCGACCCTTGATCCTCAAACTCCAAAAGTTTCTGTGCAATTTATGTCAGGATCCATATAGGATTTAGGAATATTGTGTCGGAATGTTTGTCTTATTGCTACGACCACAATCAATTAATTCTCGTTATTGCAGTTTAATATACGTGTAGAATTTCAAATAATAAAACAAGACAGTATTATAAAGCTATAAAAAAACAACCTGTGAAATATAAAATGAAAGATGTGCACTAGTAAAATAGAAACCCGCAATATTAATTTAAGTGCAAAATTCAACTTACTCCAGTCCCAGATTACTTGTGCTGTATGTACTACATCCAAAGCACGCTGTTTGTCCAGTTGCACGTCAATACGTATCTGCGAAAGATTGCAGCTTCACAAAGGAAGTTATGTGACTTTTGGATTTTTCATGTTTGGCACAAGCGTTGCAAAGATTACAGTATCCGCCACGCGTCCATACATTCTTTTCAGCCCCGAAAAGTAAGCACGGCCAACAAAAAAGCAAAGCTTTATTAACACTTATACTTCCTGTCAACCATGGTGTTTTGTCATAATTTGCTTGCGAAAATGCCTCACATATTCCCGATTTTTGTCTTTGTGTGTAGAAATAAGTTCAAGCGATGACACTGGCCTACCTGTATTAACAATTTGCAACTTCTCCTGAAAAGATCTTGTTCCAAAAGGTTTCACCAGCAAATCTTGTATCACATCCATTACCCTTTAACACAGCACTATCACGACAAACACTAACACCTAAATAAATAATAAACACGAAGCACAGCACGAAGCCAATGACTACACGCATTCAGTTTCACGCGCCAAACTTCTGTTGTTGTTTTCCTGGCTCAGAATGAAATTCCCTATGAATGATTAAAAAAAAAAAATACCTTTCCGAGCTCGAAATGACAGGTTTTAAAAGTTCGAATCATTGCAGGCCAGAGCCAGAATTTTATTTCGGGATGGGGATCATCTCTTATTAGCAGCCGAAACATAAAGTTGAAACAGTGGGGTTAGAAGTCCTGAAGATGAATCTCAGATTATTACAACGTATTATGCAAGGTGTTTAATCCTGCTAATGAAGTAAATTACCACTATACACTTTTTAAATTAGATATTTGTAGGATTTCGGGGAGGGGGGTTTCAGCGCCCCGAGTCTTCCACCTGGCTACGTGCCTGATGTGTTTTTTTCGTTTGTTTAATTCGTTCATCTTCATCACTATTAATCTAAAGAGGTGGAATATAGCAACTTAAATTAACTAATATATATATATAATTTATTTTTGATATCTTTCCCTTTAAAAAATATTCAGTTCCATGAAATAAGTATTCTCGCTGCGTTTGGAGATTAGAGAGGAGAAACAATCACTATTTTTGTAAATACAAGGATGGGGGGAGTCAGCATATAGGTGCTTTAATTGCTTAAGCTTTGAATTTTAATTTAGTTTGCTTCATCTTCAATATTTAAGCTTTTTCCTTTTGATAAATTTATGTTCAAGTAACAGAAATCAGCAAGACAGAAGCAAATGTAAAGTGAAAATTAGCATAGAATTGGTTTGCCCATGTTATTCAACTTTCCTGTTCTTCGCATTCTACCGGGTATGTTTTCTCTAGTTCAGCGGAGGGAACGGGAAAAAGGCTCTGAAGGTTGAGAGTGCGACCGGTGGACTCTCACAAGAAAGAGCTTACCCTGGGCACGGAATCACCGCGCCTGAGAAGCAGTGTTTCCTCCCCCTCTTTTCTCTCTCCTCCCTCCTCGCCAAGGGTTGTAAGGGAAGCGGGAGGAATGACGTCAGGGTGAGATTCCCTGAAGTCATTCCACCGGCTGGAGAAAGGTTCCCGGACATTCAGCGGAAAACGGTTGGAAGCATTTGCGCGCTGGAAGCAAAGAAATGTATGCATCGAAATTGGTTTGGAAGAATATTGCGAAGAAATGTATATGTGTATGTATATATATTTATATTTAAAAAATAAATACAGCCGGGTCATCTGCGATTACCTAGATGACCCAGAGTATACACCGCTGATTGTTTGTGGATGTAAGTTACTTACCTGCTTTTTCACTCTGTTAGATCCTGTTAGTGAATGTACTTTACCACACCGAATGTGCCCAGATCCCGATTTTTCAGTCTGGCTCAAGAATTTAAGTACGAGTTCATAGAAAGTGATGGAACTCTTATTCTTATTTGTGATACGAGAATCACATTGATGAAAAACACCAGAGAGATCTCATCCAGCAACATATTTCCAGCTCTAAGCATCAAAAGAACAAGAATCTGCAAGGAAGTAAATCTCAGCAGCCTCTCTTATGCAATGCATTTGAGCAGTGTTCTTCCAAGAACCAAAATATAAAGGAATTTAATGTTGACTCAAGAATTTAAGTACGAGTTCATAGAAAGTGATGGAACTCTTATTCTTATTTGTGATACGAGAATCACATTGATGAAAAACACCAGAGAGATCGCATCCAGCAACATATTTCCAGCTCTAAGCATCAAAAGAACAAGAATCTGCAAGGAAGTAAATCTCGGCAGCCTCTCTTACGCAATGCATTTGAGCAGTGTTCTTCCAAGAACCAAAATATAAAGGAATTTAATGTTGATTTGTGTGCATCTTATACACAGGCCGGGATTCCACTCAACAAGGTGAACCATCCGGCCTTGAAAGGGTTCCTTGAAATGTACGCACGGTTGTCAGTGCCCGATGAGAGTACGTTAAGGAAAACCTATATTGAACCTGTGTATGAAGAAACTGTTCGTAAAATTAAGGTGAAAGTGTCAGATTGCGATATAGGTGTCATTCTGGATGAGACGACAGACTCAATGCAACGATATGTTTTGAACATTTTGGTTTTTCCTGTGACAGGTGAGGAAGTTAAGCCCATGTTTCTAAACATGTATGAGTTGCATAAAACCAATGCCAGTACAGTGATGCAGTCATTTACGAGTAGTGTTATTTGTGGTAGGATGAGCACAAAAATCATACAAATGAAGAGCTCATATGATTAAACAGATTGATTTGGCTATACTTAAAACAATGTCAAGATGTCTATATAAATCAATTGGCCAAGTGTGCACACAGTTAAATCTAAAGAATCTTGAGCCCTAGTGTACAAATGAAGAATCACACAGTGTACAAATGAAGAGCTGATATGATTAAACAGACCGATTCGGCTATACTTAAAACAATGTCAAGATGTCTATATGAATCAATTGGCCAAGTGTGCACACAGTTAAATCTAAAGAATCTTGAGCCCTAGTGTACAAATGAAGAATCACACAGTGTACAAATGAAGAGCTCATATGATTAAACAGACCGATTCGGCTATACTTAAAACAATGTCAAGATGTCTATATGAATCAATTGGCCAAGTGTGCACACAGTTAAATCTAAAGAATCTTGAGCCCTAGTGTACAAATGAAGAAGCCTCAACAGATTGATTTGGCCATGTGTGCAAAGGCTGAATCTGTGAGATTGTTGTTTGATGTAAGCCTGCTAAAGATATCTAATACAATACAGGATTACCTTGGACAAAGGCAGGCTGCAAATAGAACTGTTACCTGTTTTCTTCCTAATCTTTGATCAGTTTTATGCCTGGGGTAGTAATTACTTAGCTCAGAAATGCATTAGTCTGTCAGACAGTTTCGATCGGGGAGATCGATGCATTGCTTGCCCCGGTAATAAATTATGCACGCTTGGGGGCTTTTATATTCCATTATTGCTGTCATGCATGGGAGGTAATCTACACAGAAAAAAATAAGTTGAAAGGGGGCATTATTGATATTTCTGTGTAATTCTAGAGAAAATTTATTTTGCATGCTCTTATGCAGGCCTGACACATGCCATTGACTCCAATTCACTGGAAGGGCAAGAAACTTCAATTAATATTTCTGAGTAATAGGGGAAATTCTTACTAAAAGGACATTACTTCTTTGCATAACAGCATGCAAGCCTGAGTCCAATTCTAAAAGGCTTTGCTCTGAAATAATATATACACAAGTGAGACTTTGAAAATATTCACTGCTAGCTGATATCCAGCTCAGAGCTCCCGGGTCTGAAGACCGGTAGAGAGTGTGGGCATAGCCCCATGGCTTATATGCCTTGTAATCAAGAGGCTCCTGGGCTCTGATACTCAGTAGAGCGTGTCATAGCCCCATGGCTTATATGCCTTGTAATCAAAGGCTCCTAGGTTTGAGGCCTCCCCATGGAGAAGTGTTAATATTGCTGCCTTGTAATCAAAGGCTCCTGGGTTTGAGGCCTCGCCATGGTGAAGTGCTAGTCTTGCTGCCTTGTAATCAAGAGGCTCCCAGGTCTGAAACTTGGTAGAGTGTGTGGACATAGCCCCATGGCTTATATGCCTTGTAATCAAAGGCTCCTGGGTTTGAGGCCTCCCCATGGTGAAGTGTTAATATTGCTGCCTTGTAATCAAGAGGCTCCCAGGTCTGAAACCTGATAGAGTGTGTGGGCATAGCCCCATGGCTTATATGCCTTGTAATCAAAGGCTCCTAGGTTTGAGGCCTCCCCATGGAGAAGTGTTAATATTGCTGCCTTGTAATCAAAGGCTCCTGGGTTTGAGGCCTCCCCATGGTGAAGTCTTGCTGCCTTGTAATCAAGGGCTCCGGGTTTGATACCAGGTAAAGTGTGTAGGCCTCCCTGATGGCAAAGTGTTGGTATTATTGCCTTGTAATCAAGAGGCTCCCGGGTTTGATACCTGGTAAAATGTGTGAGATTGAAATACATGTGGCAGAATAATATCCCCACACGTGAGACTTTGAGAATATTCACTGCAGATTTAAAGTCCAACTTTGACTGTATTTAGCTGATATCCAGCTGATAGCTCCCAGGTTTGATACCTGGTAAAGTGTGTTATACAACAGCATAATAGAGCAAAACTATTTTATATTGGGGATCACCAGAGCCTAGTTACTGCTGTTGTCTGGGTATAAAAGCACCAGCTCAGCCACTAACTGCTGTTATAATTGTTTTGGCATACTATCCATAGTTCTGTTTTTTGGACCAAGAAATTTTATATAAACAAACAATAAAAATGCCAAACTTGAAATATTGCAATCAATGCAATAAAAATATATCTAGTTCTAATTGGGCTAGGCACCGGCATAATTGTGATCCTAAGAAATGCAGAAAGGCTACAAAAATATGTCCAAGATGCCATAAAATATTAAGCAAAGCATATTACAATAGGCATAAGTGTACTTGTTATGTACAGTCATCAACATTGCCCTCACAGCCATCTACATCTGGTCTGAAAAGGAAGCATGAAACACCTGTTAATGCTAGAGCAGCAAAGCAGCCACGCTATGCACCACCTATCCATAGCAGTTTTAATGGCCAACTTAGGGATCACTGTTTTGAATCAGAACCAAGATGTGACATTAAGAATTTTTCGAACAGTATAAATCCTGATGTGCAGGCAATTCTAAATGCACAAAATGGCTCTTATAAGCTGTCCCTCAAATTGTTTACACAATATAAGAAGCCAAATGGCACAAAATTTACACAGCCCCACATAACAGAAACTGTAGCTGTATATTCAAATGCAAATTTAGACAAAATAATAAGCAGTTTGATAGAGCAATTGAATATTAAACACTCTGAATTTGCAGCAAAAGAATCAGGATGGAGCCTATGTGGATCTCCACACAAGTTATATATTAATATTTCTGAATTCAGTCCACTACAAGGTTCTACATATCTGCCATTACCTGCCAATATTAAAAACAAAAAAGCCGTGGTTAACATAAAAAATAATGATGAGAAATGTTTTCTGTGGTGTATTTTAGCTGCTTTGTATCCAGTTTTAAGGGATCCTCAGAGAATAACTTATTATAAACAACATGAACATGATTTTGATGATGCTATGGAGGGCTTAGAATATCCAATGTCTGTTCAGAATATTGATAAATTTGAAAAAAAGGCCAGGGATATCAATGGCAAAGAATTATCTATTAATGTTTTTATTTGTTCTACTGGCCGTGGCAATTGCTTGATAGCACCTCTCAGAATCAGTACACTTGATGATGATTCTGCTGTTCCGATTGATCTGCTCTTAATTGAAGGGGATGACACACACCATTACACTCTGATACACAGTCTTGAAGCTTTAGTCAGAAAACAACTAGACAAATCTAAGACAATATTCAAGTTGTGTAGAAGATGTTTGACTGTATTTGATGGTAGAAAAATGGTGAATAGTGTTTGTGAAGAGAATGCAGAAATTGCTAAAAACAAGTTAATTGAACATTTAAAATACTGTGGCAACCATAAACCTGTTCATATGCTTATGCCTAACCCAAATGAAAATGCCAAATTCAAAAAATTTGAAGCCTTGTTGGAACACCCAGCATATATAGTCTGTGATTTTGAATCAAACCTCAAACCCCTTGCATTCTGCAGCCCAGATCCTGATGAATCTTCAATTACATCATACCAGTTACATGAACCTTCTAGTTTTTATTATGTGGTTGTACAGGATGGGGTTGTTAGTAAAGAATATTTATACATGGGATCAGATGCCATCAAAGAATTTGCACATAGAATAGAAAATGAGTGCCATAACATAGCATCTAATGTCTTATTAAAATCAAAACCTATGTTGCCTTTAACACAGAATCAGATTGAAGATTTCAACAATGCAGAAAAATGCCCGGTATGTGATTCTGAATTTTCAGATACAAATATCAAGGTGAAACACCATTCTCATACAGATGGTAAATTCAAAATGGTCCTGTGTAATAGCTGTAATATTAAGATCCATAGACCAAAATTTGTCCCTATATTTTGCCATGGTGCATCCAATTATGATTTTCATCATTTGATCAGGTACGAGGGGTTTGACAAGCAGAATTTAAATATTTTAGCAGAAAATAATGAGAAATATATAGCTATTAGCAAGATAATTAAAGTTAATGGTGTTCCCATTCACTTAAGATTTCTTGATTCCTACAGAATTCTGTCCGCTAGCCTGGCTACACTGGCCAGTCAATTATCTGATGATCAATTCAAAATCACATGTGCCCTGTTTCCAAATCAGGACCTGAAATTAATTAGGCGGAAGGGTGTATACCCATATGACTATGTTACAGATTTTTCTAAATTTGATGAGTGTTCTCTGCCACCACAACAAGCATTCTACAGTAAACTCAGGGCATCTGGAATTACTGATGATGATTATCACCATGCCCAGTTGATGTGGAGCAACTTAAAATGCCAGAAATTTGGTGATTATCATAAGGCATATTTAAAACTTGATGTGACTCTCTTAGCTGATATACTTCAGGCATTTAGAAAATCATCGATGGAAAATTATAAGCTGGATCCAATGTATTTTTACAGTGCACCAGGCCTAGCATGGTCTGCAATGTTTTTAAACACTAAAATGCAATTGGATCTGATCCAAGATCAAGATATGTATCTGTTTATGGAACAATGTATAAGAGGAGGCATGGTGCAATGTTCTCAGAGATATGCCAGAGCAAATAACAAGTATATTCCCAATTATGATCCAGCAACCCCATCAAATTATATACTGTATGTAGATGCCAACAGCCTCTATGGTTATGCTATGATGGATAAACTGCCATATGCAGGGCTTGAGTGGGTTGAAGATTTCAATATTGAAGATCTTCAGGATTTTGATGACAGTAACTATGGCCTGTTCTTAGAGGTTGATCTGACAATTCCTGATGATTTACACAACAAATTTTCTGATCTGCCCCCAATTCCTGAGGTTGAGTGCTCACCTGGCTCTAAACAGAAGAAGCTCATGATGACTCTGGAGCCAAAACAGGGTTATGTCATATATTACAAAAACCTCCAGTTCCTGATGAATCATGGTGTTCAAGTGACCAAAGTTGGCAAAGTTTTGAGGTTCAGGCACTCAACATGGTTGAAGCCATATATTGATACAAACACAGAGCTTCGAACATCTGCAATGAGCCAATTTGATAAAACTTTGTTTAAATTGATGGTAAATTCAGTGTATGGCAAAACCATAGAAAATGTCAGAAAACATACTGATGTTAAATTAATTACTGACCCCAGCCGGAGCAAAAAATTGATTGCAAAGCCTAATTTCAATTATAGAAGAATTTATGATGACAATATGGCACTTTTTAATATGAAAAAACAAAAATTAAGTTTGATAAGCCTATTTATGTAGGGGCTGTGATATTGGAATTGGCTAAATTACACATGTTAAAGCTCTATTATGATGTATTGAAGCCTTTTTATGATGATCGTGTAAAACTGATGTACATGGACACAGATAGCTTTATTCTTGATATTCAGACAGAAGATGTCTATCAAGATATGTCACAGCCTGCATTGCTTGAATATTTTGATACCAGTGAACATATAAGGATTCAACCCCACAACAAAAAGGTGCCTGGCAAGTTAAAAGATGAGACACTTGGTGATGTTATTGTGGCATTTGCTGGCTTAAGGGCCAAGATGTACAGTTTTGAAACATGTATTGGTGCTGTTGCCAAAAAGGCCAAGGGCATTGGCAGAGTAACTGTGGACAAAGAGCTCCAATTTAAAGATTATGAAGATTGTCTCAAATCACAGAGTTTAATCAGAACATCAGAATGCAGAATTCAGAGTGTGGATCACTTGTTGACTACAAATGTTGTAAGAAAAGTGGCTCTGGACCCACATGATGATAAGAGATGTATTTTGTCATGTGGCATACATACTCTACCATGGGGTCATTGTGATTTGAAAAGTGGTAATCAATTACAAAGCATGATTTGAAATAAATAAACATGCCTATGAACTTATTTGGGTTCAAAAAACAGGCTATTATGGACCTGCCAAAACCAGCACCCTCTTCTGATATAATATCTAAACTAAGTGCTTTGTTAATTATTCATCTGAACAGCATACTTACAGATGTTGATGATAAAACAGGTAAAACATTGTACATAATTAACAATAATTTAAATCATTACCAATTACCTGTAGGTGGTCAATTACAATTTATTACAACTCCCGAGGGTAATGTCAAGATTTCAATAGGCAAAAATATTTACAGGATAAAGCACTCAAACATGGTTTCTGGCACTGTATATACTGTTTCTGCTGGTGATTGTTTATATATTGAGGTCCCGGGATCCTATGACAAGCTTATACCTTTTTTTATAGAATTAAGAATTAGATATTTTATAATAAATAACCACTAAAACAAAAATGCCTAATGATATATTTGGCCATACAAGACATGAAGATCACAGTGATGAAATTCTGATGCTTGATGTCAGAGTCAAAAAATTAAGAAGTGATTTACAAGCTTTACAAACCACACTCAATGCCAGTCTTCAACTAGAAATTACAAATTTACAATCACAATGCATGGACCCTCTTCTTAAAATTGACTCAAAACTCAAATTGCTGCTTCAAAAATATACTGACTTGGCCACATTGGATAATTTTCAAAATTTAGAGGAGGCTGTAGCAGCTCTTCAAGCCAAATTTAAGACTCAGGCTACCAACTCTGAGCAATTGAAACAACAATTTAAAGAGCAGATAAATAATGTCCAGACACAGCTCCAAACAATTGTCAAAAGCATAAAGTCACAAGAAGATTTTGATCTAGTGATTTCCACTCTAAAGGAACAGATTCAATCACTACAGATACCTAATCTGGACCCTCTGAACAATGCCATAGCCGAGGTTAAAGAAAAAATTGAGACACTTGAAAATTTTATGAACAACTTGCCAACTTCTGATGCTTTGAGTGCTATAACTCGGAGTGTTGCCAACATTAAGCTGCAACTTGAAACATATGAAGATTTTGGAAAAATTCAGAGTACCATAAGCCATCTTGAGGGTACAATAGCAGCAGTGCAAAGTGATCTGACAAATGTACAAGAATCTCTAGAATCCCGCTTGCCTGGTATTGTAGACACCCTTGTCAGTGTCCAGCAACAGATCACAAAACTTGAAAATCTCAACACTGAATCTGAGCTATCTCATTTTCATCACTTGATCGATGATATCCAAACAAAGCTTGAAATTTTACAACAATCAACACCTACTCAGGCAGACATAACCCTGCTCCAAGATGCTATGCAAAGTGTGGCTGATGCTTCTGAATTAAATAATGTGAAATGGGCACTTGAATCTTTGCAGAATACTGTATCAAATCTGCCTACATCACAGGAACTTAAAAATATTAAGAGAGCTGTGAATCGCATATTGAAATCAGAAGATATCAAGAATATCCAGACAGAGATCAAACAACTTACTCAGACAGTGGCCACTCTACCAACTAATCAACATATTAATGAACTGCATGCTTTGTTTGAGGATATCAGAAGACAAGTCCATAATCTTAGTGCTCAAAATTCAAAATTGGCAGTTGTTGAAAATTTACGGCAAATTGTAGCTAATATCAAGCAACAGCTAGGGAGCATGGAATCCAACCAAGCAAATGCTCTGTCTGTTTTTGCCACACAGCTTCAAGAGATTGTGCAACAATACAAAAAACTTGTTGTGGACATAAAAATCAAGCCAGGCCATGATGATGTTGTTAGGACTATCAATGAGCACCTTGAATCTGTAACAAGTAGATTGCTTACAGCAGAAAAAGAAATAACTGGCATAATCGAGAATCCTAAACATACAGTAATTCTTGAATTGTACAGTATCCCCAACAGAGAATATGATTCACCATTTACACCAGGTGGCAAAATATATATGCTGTCCCCTGCACAATTTTATTACCAGTTTTTTGTTGGGGGCACACTTAGACCAATCAAGATCAAATATTGGCTACAACCACAGGCACACCATTACCCTACCTTATCAATAACAAATGCTGACAACAAAGCAAAAATCACCAGTGTAGAGTTAGAGGATTTTACAGATCCCAATACATTAGAGACATCTTATGCTGAAGATGATGGTTCTTTGGAATTTAATATACAAATAGGAGACAAATTATATTTAGAAAATCCTGTAGTATCAGCTGCTGAACATCCCATAGTTGCAATATTCTTGTTTACATACTATGTCTAGACAAATTATTGTTGATGAATTACACAGACAAGCCAGGCATAATTATAAGAGACTGCCAGTGGTTACAAAAGGCATAGATGATTTATGGCAGTGTGACTTGGTTGAGATGGCAAGTGGACAGCTGAAAAACTTAGACAAGATCAACAAGGGCTACAAGTATCTACTCACTGTCATAGATACATTTTCAAAATTTGCCTGGGCTGTGCCACTCAAATCCAAGACTGGAAAATGTGTTACAGAAGCCTTCAGGACAATCATCAATCAGAGTGGAAGATCACCGCGCTATTTGCAAACAGATAATGGCAAAGAATTCTATATTTCTGTGTTCCAACAATTTATTAAAAGCCAGTCAATACAACATTACTCGAGTTACAGTGATCTCAAGGCCTCTATTGTAGAAAGATTCAACAAAACCCTAAAAAATCATATGTATAAACAATTTACCCTCCAAGGTAATTATAAATGGCTCAGTATCGTACCAGAACTTCTACATAAATATAACAACTCGGTCCATTCCACAATCAACATGAAACCCTCTGAGGTAACTTCATCTGATGAGCAAAAATTGATCAGTACTGTTTATTATCCTAGATACCAGCCAACAACAAGAAAAGCCAAATACAAGGTTGGTGATCAAGTAAGAATCAGCAAATATAAGCACTTATTCAAAAGAGGCTTTACCAGAAACTGGAGCACTGAATTATTTACAGTGGTTCAAGTTAAACCTGGGACCCGATACACATATATAATAAAAGATCACCGAGGAGAAATTCTCAAAGGCAGGTTTTATGAAGAAGAACTCAGCAAAACTAAGCAGCCTGACACATATCTCATAGAAAAAATCATCCGCAGAAAAGGCAACAAGATACTTGTCAAATGGCTAGGACTCCCAGAACACAGCTGGATCGAGGCAGACAAAGTGATACTATGAACACCTGGGATGTTATAAAAAGACTGCCAGAGCCTGAACAGCAGATTAAGAGAAATGGCAAGCTGCTGCCTGATAATATTAGATGTCTTATTGTTGGGCCATCGGCTTGTGGTAAAACTACACTAATGATTGATAATTTTTTATTGGCCCCCAACTTGTTAGACTGGAGAAACAGGCACTTGTATGTCTTCTCTAAGAGCTTGGAACAATTAAAATATCAGCAGCTGATGAAGCTATATGATGGACTGGATATAGCCACTTTTGAATCAGATGTTAAGCCACTCCATGATTGTCTTGATAACTCTGTTGTTGTGTTTGATGACATTATACTGGATAATCAAAACAAGGTTAGAAATTTTTTTACACAGGGCCGACACAAAAACATTGATTGCTTCTACCTGGCACAAACTTTTTCTAAAATACCGAAGCAGCTGATCCGAGACAACAGCAATTTTATATGTGTGTTTCATCAAGATCATACCAACCTCAAACACATACATGATGAATATGTAGGTGGTGACTTGAGCTACAATGATTTTTCCAAGTTTTGCAGTAGGTGCTGGAACCAGGACAGCTATGGGTTTGTCACAATTGATATGACAAGGAAACCCAATAGTCGTAAATACAGAAATAAAATTAACAATTTTCTAGACATTGAAACATATATAAATAACCATGAAAAGGCCAATCATTGATGATCTTAAATTAAGAGATTATCTTGTAAAAAGGTTTAAGGGATGGAAATCAGAGAACCGAGTAATCTATGAACAACACAAGCAAACAGAACAGCCTATTATTGATGCTATTAGTGAATTAGGTAAAAAAATCAAAACTGTTACAGAACAAAATCAAAATTTAATCACAGAGCTTATACCTGTAGCTGCTAGGAACATATTAGATTATCCAATCACCCCACTTTCTAGTATTCATACACCTAGTCCTGTTCCTCCTCAAAGAATTGAAGCTACTCAGGATCCTATTGAATTGGGTCTTCTTGCTCAAAAATATTTAAGCACACCTAAAGACAACAAAGATGAGGTCTTTGGCTTATATGCTGACACAGAGCGTGATGGTAGCATCATACATAGAATTGGCAATTTCAGAGTAACATTTATGGGAGATGATTTAATTGTATATTTAGAATCTCATCTTGGAGAAAGAGGTGGTTTTGTTAAGTATCCTGGCACACCTGGATTGTGGGAACTGATGACTAGGAAGAGGCCTGGCAGCTATACAGATCAATATTATGAGCATTACAAAGAAATATTAATAAAATCAGATGCTCTATACCAGAACAATGATCCCACACAAAAAAGAGTCAAGTCTAGCAGTGGAGCAAAATACAACAACTTAATCAAGCCCATATGGTCACAGATCAAGACAGGTAGTGGAATCAAACAATACAACACCCTGCCTAAAGAATTTGTGTGGGTTGATGATGTCAGGAAACTTGTAGATAGGTTGCTGGTGATAGCTGGGGAAGAAAATGCTGGCAACCACAATTTTTACAATGAAAAGGTTGGAATTATGGACATGATAAGCACCAAATTGTCTAATTTTATAGTGAATGACACTAAGGGCATTGCATATCTTATAAAAATTATTAATACTCTACCACCTAAATTTTGGAATATCTCTGAGGGTCGGGGGCTGGTTAATGACATTAGAAACAAGCTGCCATTTGAACTACATATTCCAGGCTATCAGTATTGTGGTCCAGGCACAAAACTAGATCATAGACTAAACAGAGGTGATCCTGGTGTTAATCCCCTAGATGCTGCTTGTAGAGACCATGACAGCATACAACACACATTCTGATCTTGATAGGCAACATGTTGCAGACAAGAAATTAGAAGAGGCTGCATTTGGTAGATTTGTAAGCAAAGATGCTTCTTTGGGTGAAAGAATAGCAGCATTGGGGACCACCATAGCTATGAACACCAAACAAAAACTGGGGTGGGGGTTGTGATAGATTAAATAAATTTAAGCCTCTTAATTAAGCTATATAATCCCAGAATATGTATATAATAAACCTAGGATGAAGGCCAAGGGTGTTATGTATCAGATACCTTATGCAGGTCTTAAATCTCTTAAAACTATTGATAGTCTTTTAACCAAAAAGCAGCGCATGAAAAAAAATTCTTGTCTTGCCAAGGGCCATGGTATGAAATTATTACTTAGCACCCCTCAATTAAAAAAATTACAGCAATCTAGAAAAAAATCACATGTGGGTGGTTTCATATTTACTATCCCGGCCATCTTAGCAGCTTTGGGGGCTGTTGGCAGCTTGGCTGGGGGATCAGCTGCTATAGCAAAAACAGTAATAGATGCCAAGAAGAATAAGGCAGAATTAGATGAATTGAAGCGCCATAATCTGGCCATGGAGAAACAAGGCAAAGGTGTTAAGAGAGCCATGAATAAGTTTAAAAAAAACAAGAGCCGCTTACCAACCAAGATATTGAAGCTTTAATCAAGCCACTGGGCATCAAAAATTTTAGAGGTGTGTACATGTTTGATTCTCTACCAGAACAACCACTCAACAAAGAGTGTGGCATAGTTAATTTGGATAAGTACAAAAATCAGGGCACTCACTGGATCCGTTATCTTAAATATTTAAAAAATGAGGCATTTGTGTTTGATTCATTTGGAGGTATTCCACCTGAAAATTTAGTAAAATATCTAAAATCAACTAATCTTTATTACAATAATGCCCGTGTTCAAAATTTCAAAGATGTTAATTTTGGACATCTGTGTTTATCTGTTCTTAGATATCTGTCTCAAATAAATAAACCATCAATTGAAGATTTTCAAAAGGCCCTGTGGTATCTGAAACGTCATGGGAGTATTCCATCTCACCAGCCAAAATTCAATATTGAAACTTAGATTACATGATGATATAGTGTATCCCAAAACAATAGCTCTCAGAGCATTTTATGGCATGTACTTGATCCCCAATATTACACACCACAACAACAAGATTGCAGTTGGTGACCAAAACATTGTCATCACTCCAGGGCAATATAATCTATCTACTCTAAATGCTTAGTTACCTAGAGGTATAGTGTTAACTCAAAATTCTGTCACAGAGTAGAGATTGTGTCTGCTACAGAAACAGTGGATCTGGGTACTATAGGAGAGCTGTTAGGCTTTGAGAACAACAGAAAACTTGAACCAGCCATCAAACACACTGCTATTAATATACCTAAATTCTTAGCCATAGAGACTCTAAATATTCACTGTAATGTGGCCGAGGGTATGATCACCAAATCAAATGGCATAGGCACTCACAAACAAACTGGCATCATTGCAACATTCAAACCTAACTCTGAATTTATGGAGCCCATCATCTACACTCCATCACACCATTATATTTTCCTGTGTGCCATAATAGAATAGATTACATTGAGTTGATGGTCACTAATGAAAAAGAAGAATTAGTTGATTTTGCTGGAGCCACAACAACTGCAATCATAGAGATTAATATTTAAATAAAAATACATACAAAAAAAATGGAAAATATTGAGAGTTATGAGCTACAATCATTCCCCCCAAACAGGAGGACTTTTGCAAATTTAAATCAACCCAACACAGAGATTGAGGTTGATCTTGATGTAGGAGATGGCTTTATACACCCCCACAGAGCAGATCTATACATCAAGTTTGATGTTGTAAAGCTCGATGGTACAGATTATCCGGCAAATTCAAATATAAGATTGGTAGACAATTTTGTGCCACATCTGTTCTCTGAAATTGAGATCAGAAAACATGGTGTTGTTATAAACAGAGTAGATTACCCTGGTATTACCTCTACAGCTTTGGCCACACTAAAATTATCCAAGACCGAGGCTTCTTACAACAAAATAGGTGGATTTGATGCTGGTGATAAAATTATATCTAAAAGCCACACAGTATTGTTTCCTATGCACCTGTTGCCAGGATTCTTCTCAGATTACAAAGATATTATGTGGAAGGGTGGTTTAAGAATTACATTTAGAAGAGCTGCCAATGATAATAATGCTTTGATGAGGTACAGTTCATTAAATTCTACTGGGGAAGCTCTGCCTAGTACCCTACCTGATGAGGGCAAGTGCCTTATTCAGACTATGGAGCTAAGAATCCGGTTGTTGAATATGAGGCCAGTTATGCTCTTAAATACAAAGCAGATATCCTAAAAAATCCACAGGTGCCTTTACAATTTTATACATATCAATGTGTGCAGAAGCCTGCCACTGGTAGCTATTATGAGTTTGATGCTACAAATTCATTCTCCAGTATACAATATGACATGCCAGATTTTGTGGTGGTACTGTTTCAGACTGGAAGACACAATAACCAAGAAAAAAATTCAAGTAAGTTTGATAGCTGCAACATCAAGAACATATATCTTAAAAATGGCAGAAATGAGGTGTTCCCTAGAGAAAATTATAATTTAAACATGTCCAAGGATGATTTCCTTAAATTATATGAAGCATTTACAGCATACAAAAGGGTCACTACTGGCAATACTGACATGTATTACACACCAGATGAATTTAAAACACAGAGACCCATGTTTGTCATCAACACTTCAAAAAGGAAACAAGTTGTGGTTAATGACAGGACAAACATTAAAATTATCTGTGAATTCCACGATACACTCCCTGATGACACCATATGTAGTGTTATTCTTATAGGTGAAAAATCATATATTTATGATGTAAGAAATGAGAGAGTAACAGAGCAATTCTAGAAAGCCTCTGCATATTACATTGTCTTAGTATTAGATATATGAGTTGAGCCTGGTGTCCAATTAAAATATTGAGCATATTCCAGGTAACAAGTATTTAAGCATATATTACATTATACTACTGTGTAAGCAAAAGCTCTTATGAGCATTTTTGGCTTAGTTTTAAGTGTAGCCATAACAATATCAAGAATACTATATCTTTAGCAGGCTTACAGACAACAGACTGAGAGATTCAGCTTTTGCACACATGGCCAAATCAATCTGTTGAGGCTTCTTCATTTGTACACTAGGGCTCAAGATTCTTTAGATTTAACTGTGTGCACACTTGGCCAATTGATTCATATAGACATCTTGACATTGTTTTAAGTATAGCCGAATCGGTCTGTTTAATCATATCAGCTCTTCATTTGTACACTGTGTGATTCTTCATTTGTACACTAGGGCTCAAGGTTCTTTAGATTTAACTGTGTGCACACTTGGCCAATTGATTCATATAGACATCTTGATATTGTTTTAAGTATAGCCAAATCAATCTGTTTAATCATATGAGCTCTTCATTTGTATGATTTTTGCGCTCATCCTACCACAAATAACACTACTTTTACGGATTTCTGTCAAAAACTGTGACCAGGTGAATTTCAGTTCGAAAAAGTTGTTGTTGTAGTTACTGACCAGGCTCCCTACATGCTTTCGGCATTAACCAATTGAAGCCGTTGTTCCCTAAGTTAAAGCATGTAACCTCTTTGGCTCATGCCCTTAACAGGGTTTCTGAATCTATTAAGAACGAATACAACATTGTAAATGAGTTCATATCTGATCTGAAGAAAATACTCCTTAAGGCCCAAAGTCGCATTCTTGCCTACAGAGAAACTACCTGCCTGCCCCTGCCACATTTCCCCATCATTACTCGCTGGGGATCATGGATTGCGTGTTCTGCATTTCTGGGTGAAAATTTTGAAAAAATTAAGGTGTTTGTGATTTCCCTGGATTCAACCGACGCAGGTGCAATTTCCAAGGCACAGCAACTTCTCCTCCCAGACAAGATAGATGATTTGCAAAAATAACTATTTTGTGTACATTCCTACAAGTACCTGTCGACAGCCATCAAAAGCTTAGAGGAACAAGGCGTCAAAAAGGAAAAACAATGGGATATCATTACTACTGTGAAGGGGCATTTAGATGGCTTTGCCAGAGACAAACTTGAGGCTAGTCTTGACAAGAATCCGGATGTTGTGGAATTTGCCACTTCCACAGAGTTGCCATTCCGAGTGAATACTAAGTTTGCCCCACTTGTTTCTGTGGATGTAGAAAGAAGCTTCAGCTTATATAAAGATATTTTATCTCCGAAAAGAAACAAACTCACTTTTAAAAATTTAGAAATGCTTAATGTTGTAAGGTACAACAGCTTTGTGTTTTTCTCCGACTCTGGTGAATAACTGTAACACAACCTATGTGTGTGATGTGTACACAGCTTCGAGTGAATAGCTTAGACTAATAAAATAGGAGGGAAATTTTTAATAAGTAGTATAATTATCAGCACCTTTTTTGCCCCTTTTTGGGTCTTATTTTAGCACCTTTTCCCTTCCTTTTTCCCAATGAAATTTTCCCCTAAAAATCCTAACTCTGCTTATAATCATTGTGTTAAAGGTTAAAAATATGTTGAAATGTATATTTGAAGGTGGGGGAGGATGTTCAGTACTGTAATATAATTAAAATTTAAAAATTATGTTAGAGTTGCTCGCTAGATAGCAGGGAGGTCTGCCACGTGAAGTATGTGTCATATGCATGACGCAATAGGACTGACTGAACTCGAGTGTCTTCGTGTGTGTGTGTGAGAGAGAGAGAGCGAGCGCGACGTGACCACAAGTGGTGGTACTTTGTCGTCGTAAAACCTTTGTCTTTGTGTATAATATCCGTTATTATAATATATGTTTGTGTTCATGAGCTATGAGAGACTTCATTCTTTAACCCAACACGAGATCAACACACTCCTGGACTTGGGAAAGTTACGCCAGGTGTTTTATTGGTGTAACGCCGCTTCAGCTTCAAATATCTAGGAAGTATAATTGAGAGAAGTGGGAGAATATATGAGGTAAACAGAAGAGTAACAATGGGTGGTGGACTATATCAAAGATTAATATGGCAAAATTATTTCCTTAGGATTATTTAATCCCTGAAAGTTTAGTTTTAAATATTGGTGATCTTGTCATAGTGCCTTTTAGAAATAAGGAATGCAACTCGATATATTTTGATAGAGGTTCTAGCATATATGAAATGCAAGAAGGTAATATATAACATACTATGTGCCCATAATTATGTGTGGAGCAGAGACTTTGACAGTGACAAAGAGAGACAAAAGAAAAAATGCATGCAGGGGAGATGAAAATTTTTTAGAAGTATATTGGGGAAGACTAGAAGAGATAGAATAAGGAATGAGGAGATCCGACAGACAGTGGTGGTGGTGAAGTTTCAGGACAGGATACGAGGGTTATTTTTTTAGGTAAAGGTCAGTTTTGTAATAAAAACGAAGTAAGTAAATGTATTTTTTTTTTTAAAAAAAAAACATTTATTTCTTATTTTACATACACTTCTCTATTTTTCTACATAATTTCTTGCCGGTTTAAACATTTATCTTAACGAACTACCAATTTTTGGATACCCTTCTCATAGAACTGTGCCGCCAGTGATGATAGCCAGTTAGTCACGGTCGTTTTCACTTCTTCTTCAGTGTCAAAACGCTTGCCGCCCAGGAAGGTCTACTGAAATTTCCTCAGGATATCTTAAATCTGGCAACTATCTGCTACCCCAAGAGCTCACTACCATTCATCCTTGCGCAAAACGATCCGGAGGTAGTCACTGCCATTGTTTTCTACGGCCCTGTTCCAGACATACTGGCGACAATCGTCATAAAATTCTCGCCCAAACAGACCCTTCTTTCATTTCCGATCCTCTTCTCAAAATCCACAGCAGCCTCGAGTGCTGGTTGCAAACTTCAAAGATTTCGCTCTAAAAACCCAGGTAAAGGTAAAGTTCCAAGTGCATATAACACAGTGCCATGAATGTACATTTACGGGATGTGGGGGAAAGGTCATTTTGGAGGCGAAGTGATCAGCATCACACTCCGGCCGCTTTTGCCCTCCAGGATTGCCCCCATGCACCCATTGATATGAGGCTGTTGAGCCCCGGAGCTACTTTATACGGGGACAATGCGAAATAATTCAGACCTTTATTCACCCACTCCGGGATTCGAACCCGTTTCTCCCGCCTGGCAGTCAGACGCCCTAACAACTACACCAACGCGGCGCTAAAAAGCTAGTGCAATTAGATACTCTGCGTTGACGTAACGAACATAAAATTGCCTGAAGTCATAGGGGTAATAAACGACATGCGACAGCAACAAGTGTCGCTTGGAAATGAACCCACAGTAATCAATCACCAATCGAACGCAGGTTTGTGCTGCCTGCCATGCTCCTACGCTGTGAAACGTTGCTGTTGATTGGCTCGTTCCAAAGCAACATGTGTTGGGTGTAAATTATACGTCTCACTTGTCCGTCCGGTCTGAAATCCCCCTAAAGGAGCGTGTCGCTCGTTGCTTTGGTGTGAAAACCCTGTGTCGCTTGTCGCCTGTCGCTTCAACCTGTAAGCTATCTTGTGGACATTTCACACCGAAGCGACAAGCGACACGTATAATTCACACCCAAGCGACAAGCGACACAATCCTCTTCAGTCTCAAGGAAAACATTCACCCCGCATCCGTGAACAACGTACCGATGCTACGAGAGACACGTGCAGCTTTTCGTGTGTCTTCTGTTCGAAAGGTTGCATTGACAACTGAAAGTTCGCTTCTAAGCGACTCGTGTCGCTTGTCGCCTGTAACTTTGGTGTGAAGAAATCTTGCTCACAGCAAACTCTTCGAACCGAAGCTGAACGTCTCGCATGTCGCTTGCTTGTTGTTCTGCTTAGGCCGTTTTCTGGATACCGTGTATAGTCGCGAGGGTTGTTATCCGCGCATGCGTGATGAATACTTGCTTATAAACTGAAGTGTCCCTGTCGTTCGTTGCTTCAGTGTGATACTTCCTTGTCGCTTGTCACATTGAACAAGTTCGCTTGGATACGAACCCTCAGTAAACGTAACCTTCCGAATCGAAGCACCACGTGTCTCTTGTCGCTTGCGTGTCGCTCAAATTGGGTCGTTTTCTAAATATCGAGCGTAGAATCGCCTCGATCTGTTGGTGCTGCCCGCGCGGTGAATACTTTTATCATAGACGGAACGGAAGGAGATCCTGTCACTTCAGTGTAAACCCCTGTGTGGCTTGTCGCCTGTCGCGTGTTCCTTCTGTCTGAAAGTTCCCTGCGTGTACGATGGATAAAGAGTGGATGGGAGCTAGAAAAGCAAGGCAGATTCTATACATTACCTAGCTATTGATAATCAACAAACTTTATTTGATATACTCATGTTCTTTTATGATTAAGGAATCATATTTATTCTCACTATAGCTGCAGTGAGCAAAGTGATTACAGGTTTAACCAATAGACCGTGTTAAAAATGTAAACATAAACATTGGTGATGTCTTGCCCGTTCCCCCCGGAACTTCCGGTTTAGGCCAGTCCCCGTTGTTGCCAGTGCAGATTCACCGGCATACGAAGTAAGAAATGAGAGCTTGTCTTCATCAGTTGTGCGACAATAGTCAAGAAAGGTATTTGTTAAAGATCTACTATGAAGGAGTGGACGTCTAGAATCCGTCGGATGATCAACTGCAAATCAGATTACTAAAATATGACGTGTCTTTGTGGCCGCCAGTTGTATAGCACACTACGTACACAGGCACGTATCCAGGAATTCCTTTCGGGGGGGGCTCAACACCATTTTTTAAGGGGTATAGTAAGAACCTCACAATTGTATGTTTAAGACCAGTGGTGGCAATTGGGTTCCAAAACGAGGGGGGGGGGGTGGTGCGGAGGGCGTTGCAAGGAAAGTTTACTTTCTCTTGGTAGCCAAGGCTTAACATTAAGAGGCCATAATTTTGAAACAGAAAAATAAAAAATGGGGAGCAACTATCCCTTAAATCGTTGCCACTGTAAGGCTATCATTTTAATCAGAACGTGAAATCGGAACATTTTTTACCACTCGACTCCTCTGTTTCCATGCATTAATAATGTGTGCCGGAACCATCTCAGTATGTGTGTTTGTCCATTTCTTCTCATCAGGTATAAAAACATCTATGGTATCTTTGAGTGTTTTTACGAAGCTGTTACACATGCACGGGATGGACAATCCACTCGACAACGCGAGATTCAAATTGTGGGTTGCGAACTGGACGCAGACAGCTCTCGAATATTTCTCTCTGATTCGAGCCTGAACACCACTAACGTGTCTTGTCCTCCCATTTTTTCAGCTCTTATAAAAGCCGAAACCCACCAAATTGTTCCGATTCAGGCCTTAGCACTCACAAGTATTCAAAAATGCCTGTCACAGCTTTCGCTGTCTTGTTATATATCGGCACGAAACAAAGGAAGTCTTCTCGAATACAGGTGGATCACGAAACAATTAATGCATAATGAAAACCCTTCCGTTCCCAGCACATCTAATGTTTCGTCTCCCAGTATGATCAAATGCTTACTCATTTATCTCCAGTGACGTGCCCAAGGGAGGGTTGGTGAGGTAATAACCCCATTTGACCCAGTATTCCTTTTTTTTTAAAAAAAAAAAGAAAAAAAAAGAGGAACGTCAAAGACAGGGAAAAAATGGCAAAATCAGGACTGACTACCAAAAATAGTATGCGTAACCCCTCTCCCTTCCGAAAATCCTGGGCACGCCTCTCTTTATCTCGGACACATTTTTTAAAATGAACTCACCAGAAGTTTTTACATCGTATTGGAGATTGAAGTAAGATGCGTTCTTCCTGCAGGTTTGAATATGATCCTTTAGGGTGCTGTGGTCTACCTGCCTTCACACCTAACCTTAACAAGGCCCTAATTTTCCATCCTTGTGACTTGGATTTTCAAGACTTAGGAAGGTTTCAGACCGAAGGGACACGCGATACATGTCGATTGGAATGGGCCAATCAACAGCAACGTTTCACACCGTAGCGACACAAAAGGCCGCACAAACCTAATCTTCAGGCGACACGGTGTGAAATCTCCCTTATTAGGCCACTGTCATTGTCACCTTGAAGTAGTAGCTCTTGTTGACCACAGAAAAAAATTATCCGCAACCGGTGATAATGCTCCTCAGTTTTCTTCTCTCTCCTATATTTTTTGTGCTTGTTCACTATGCAGGCAACACCTTACGATTTGATATACACAGGACATGTACTATGTAGACATTTTAACGAAAAATCGGTTGAAGTCAAGGATGACTAGGTGGCTCAGTTGGTACAGCCCTGATGTGGGTCCTGGTAGAGCCTGCAATTTCCGCCTAAAATGTCTACATATGCAACATCTTCTTGCTTTCTCTTCTCGACATTCATAAAATTTTCGGCTGTCTCTTTATGGTAGTTAAGTGTTTGAATGTGTTTCGAACCCAATAGGCTTAAACAAAAGTATTTTTTTATATCATGAAATTCTCAGACTGCATATACGAAATTTAGTTCTGGCAAAACTAAATCATCACTCAAAACTTTGATTTTCAGTTGATCTATGCAGCTTATTTCTGTTTTAATATCCGGTACTGATGAAATATTCACTTTAGAGAGAGAGAGAGAGAGAGAGAGAGAAAGAGAGAGAGTCCTTGATCTCTTCGGCTCTCGAACCGAGCTAGCACTACTCTGAGGCCCCGGAAGTTCTGCTGTCGTCAATGTCTTCATTTTCGAATCACTATATCTTATAAAGCAACCAGAGGACGCTGACTGATCTGATCACCAATCGACTGTATGAATTGTCACACTTACCTCTGAAATCTCATTAACCGATTCTTTGTACAGATCAATCGAAAAATTGAATCGGCGTATTTATATACTCATTATATTGTAGAACGTTCCGCAGATAAAACGATCGTTAATATCGCCAGTAATTGACTCCTTCTCTCATTCAAGAACGTACCCTCTCCCGCCTTCCAGAGATTAGAAATTACAACGAATCGCCCTACGTGTGGCTCTACCTTTGTTGTGCAGCATCCAAATGCTGACAAGTCTCTACATAGTCCTCAAGTGCGCTGAGTCAACACCGAAAGCGCAAGAAAAGTGTACGTGCAATATTACCAACAACAGGGTTATAGAACATTCTCAGTCTTGCCTCGATACTTGTCTATCTCCTTAAATCATCGTTACATTATTCAAAAAGCCAAAAACCTAATTTTATCTAGTGTAAAATAAAAAAAAATCATGGGGGGGGGCTCGAGCCACATCAACCCCACCTTGGATACGTGCTATTAACAATAACAGGGTTATAGAACATTCTCCATCTTGTCTCGATAATTATTTCTCCCAAATTATCATGACATTATTCAAGAAGCCAAAATCCTAATTTTATCTAGTGTAAACAGAAAAAAAATGCTGAAGGGGGGGCTCAAGCCTCCTGATTCCCACCTTGGATACGTGCTATTGACAATAATAGGGTTATAGAACACTCTCCGTCTTGTCTCGATAATTATTTCTCTCAGATTTATAAATTTATTATCTTCACATTATTCAAGACGCCAAAAATCTAATTTTATCTAGTGTAAATTTAAAACTTTCCTGAGGGGGGGGGGCTCGAGCCACCTCATACCTAGCTTGGCTACGTGCTATTAATAATAACAGGGGTATAAACATGCTCCGTCTTGCCTCGATAATTATCTCTCTCCTTACATTATTTTAACATTATTTAAGAAGCCAAAAACCTAATTTTATCTAACGTAAAGTGAAAAATTTCCTGGGGATAGGGTCGAGCCCCCTGTGCCCCATCTTGGATACGTGCTATTATTAATAACAGGGTTACGGAACATTCTCCGTCTTGCCTCCATAATTATTTCTTTCCTTAAATTATTGTCACATTATTTTATTTCACACCACAAGAAACAAAAAAAACTCATTTTATCTAGTGTAAACCTAAAACTTTCGGGGGGGGCTCGAGCCCCCTAAGCCCCCCCCTCTGGATACGTGCCTGTACGTACATACAAGTATCTCATGTACACGCACGACGAACGTTTAGATATATTCAATTATTTTGTAAACTAAAAAGTGAGGGAAAGATAATTCTATAAAATTAGTGATATTATTATATTATAAAGTATGCTTATGTGAATCTTTGCTAACAAGTCTGCAGAAGTAATAACACATAACAAATGTGCTTTCAACGTCGCCTTTCCGCCTGAGGGATTTAGGGAAAACCTATGATATGGCATGCAACTTTCACTAGCACGAATTTACTTCAAGCAACAAGGGAGTTTTCAGATTGAAGCGACAAGCGATATAGGGATTTCGCACAGAAAGCATTCGATCTAAATCAAACTATTCACCAGTCAAGCTTGCGCAAATAACAGTCCGGGGCAACACAATGCACAGTGTTGATAAAACGACCCATTCCGAGCGACAAGTGACACCTGCAATTTGTCTTTCGGAAGGTGTTGTTTATTTTTTAATGTTGGTTTCCAAGAGAGAAGTATCGCTGCAGTCTGAAAGCTTCCTTTCGAACCAATTCTCCACGAGAAAATGCACGTGTCACTTGGACTGGACTGTTGTTTTCTCAGTACCATACATTGTGTCGCCTCGCTCTGTTGTGCTCGCATGCAAGGTGAATTGTTTCCTTTAGAGTAAAGGGCTGTTGCTTGTCGCTTCCGTGTGTAATCTCCGTGACACTTAAAATAAAGTGAATCATCAGTGATCAATGAAATTTTTCTAACCAAAGCGACACGACAAGCTGCACGTGTCGCTCAGATTACCAATGGCGTGGCTTGTGCCGCCTGAGACTTGATTTACCATGAGCGGTAAATGCTTAATTATAGACTAAGGCTGTGTCCGAAAGCTGCAAGACCATACTTGAAGCGAGCATACTTCGAGAGCATACTCGCAGTGCGGTCTTGAAGCCTGGAAGCGGAAAGCTTTCGAACTGCACTTCGACTGCAGCGCCAACACAAGTGAGGAATGCAACAAAAGTTGCTTCGAAACTAAAATTATCAAACATCGACTGTATGTGCCACTCATGTTTTCCGTGAACAACACACACATGACTCGGCGTGCAGTTTATATAACACAACACGTTATTAATTATAGAAATATGAAAGAAATTTGCTCTTTCAAATTAATTTTCACACATTCCGCAACATGGTTTACGATCGCGGGAAAAGAAATTGTTTTCTCACTTTTAAACACCTTCTCAAGAAGAAAGAAACCACGCATATATGAATAAAACTAATAAATAAAATTACGTAGTATTTTAAAAACTTGTTTACTTACATTTCCACACAATGGAAGAACTACAACCTTTTCTATGCTACAACTACCAGCTGATTGACTTCAGACGTCCATTTTTTTAACAAATGAAAAGCAAGCACAGATCGCAAGTGTGCACCGCTCGTGTGCTGCGTCCTCTGGTCTTGTACACTCGTTTGCTTGGCGCTTTCGAACTGCACTAGGTGACGTCACTTCCGTCAAGACTGTACTTCAAATATGTACTTTGTACCTTTTGGACACAGCCTTAATGGGCCTGTGTCGCTTGTCACTTCGGTACGAACCACTGCTGTAGCGTGTCGCTTCGGTTTGAAACCTCACTAAGAGGCGTGCTTTTCACTACAACACAATACGCAGATAAACGATCAACATGTTTGTAACAAAATGCAAGTCGTAAAAATCCTTTCCGGATACCAATCCTTTCTTCGTTCTGCTTGCATCAACAGGTTTCGTCTCTCTACGTCCTTCGGAAACCTACGAAGTGATACTTGACTCGATAAATTTGTTCCCGATCGAACTGTGCAACCATATGCTACATAGCTGACACCCTATTTCCTTCTAAAAGAATCTCCACTTTGCCCTTTCATATTAATGTCCATAGCATCGGAAGCGTAACCGGATGTTCGAGGGGGACCAGACGAGTGCGCATGCTCCGTAGTTGCTCCGGCTTTAACACCGTCTATTTTCGTGAATAATATTTGTGATGTCTCCCAGTTATAACTTTTGTTGGCATAATATCCTGGATTACTTTCACGAGACGAGACGACACAAAACGAGATGGGACGAAACGAGACGAGACAGAACCCTTCGAGACGAGGCCTCCCCGATGGCCTATGTAATCAAGGGGTCCCGGGTTCGATACCCGGTGGAGGCACAAGTGGTTCGGATCCCACTTTAAACTGTAGGTCCAGTCCCAATTAGCCTTACTGTGCATAAAGTGGACTTAAAACAACAAATCAACCAACCTTCGAGACGAGACACGAGACGGGACAAACTAATATTTTCGAGACGAGACAGCATTTTCACGCGACGAGACGAGACAAATCCGTAATTTTCCTCGTAAGGTTTACAATATTTTCATAAATTTCTCACTCAAAGAAATGATCGAGAACAGTTCTCTTATCACATTTTTTTTAGAAATAGATATCTGAATAGGTAATTTTTGAATCTGGAGTACTACTTAAAATATACATTAAGCTTGAATACATTGAAAATTTCAAGTAATGCTGGATTTCGAAGGATTGTTAAAAATAAGTAGGATAGCCATTTTGGATGTAATACACGCTGATTCGTGTTTCAAAAAGAATACTTTATTCCTAGTAAATAATTATTTGCAACTGATTAATTATTTTGTTTGTATTTTTTCGAGACTTCCGAGAAGAGACGAGACGGGACATGTCTCGTCCCGTGGACAACACTATCCGAGCACACAGGAGATGTATTATTTCACCAAGAACACAGCTAGTCCGACTCGAATCCTGTCACTGGCATACTGCGCCATTGCTCTTCCAGCTGAACCAATTTTTCACTGTCGGTGTTTTGCTTGGGTGGAATTGTCTCTGTCAGTATGTCTGTGAAAATTCGGTAGCTCTGTTGGTAGAGCAATGGCACCAGGCACGTATCCAGAGGGGAGCTTAGGGGGCTCGAGCCCCCCCGAAAGTTTTAGGTGTACACTAGATAAAATGAGTTTTTTTGGTTTCTTGTGGTGTGAAATAAAATAATGTGACAATAATTTAAGGAGAGAAATAATTATCGAGGCAAGACAGAGAATGTTCTGTAACCCTGTTATTTATAATAGCACGTATCCAAGATGGCGCACAGGGGGCTCGACATCCCCCCAGGAAATTTTTCAGTTTACGTTAGATAAAATTAGGTTTTTGGCTTCTTGAATAATATGAAAATAATGTAAGGAGAGAAATAATTATCGAGGCATGTTTCATACCCCTGTTATTGTCAATAGCACGTATCCAAGGTGGGAATGAGGAGGCTCGAGCCCTCCTTCAGGAATTTTTTCTGTTTACACTAGATAAAATTAGGATTTTCGCTTCTTGAATAATGTGATGATAATTTGGGAGAAATAATTATCGAGACAAGACGGAGAATATTATATAACCCTGTTATTGTTAATAACACGTATCCAAGGTGGGGTTGAGGAGGCTCGAGCACCCCCAGGAATTTTTTTTATTTTACACTAGATAAAATTAGGTTTTTGGCTTTTTTAATAATGTGACGATGATTTAAGGAGATAGACAATTATCGAGGCAAGATGGAGAATATTCTATAACCCTGTTGTTGATAATATTGCACGTAAACTCTTTTTGCGCTTTCGGTGTTGTCGCAGCGCACTGGAGCACTATGTAGAGACTTGTCAGCATTTGGAAGCTGCACAACAAAGGTAGCGCCACACGTAGGGCGATTCTTTGTAATTTCTAATCTCTGGAAGGTGGGAGAGGGTACGTTCTTGAATGAGAGAAGGAGTCAACTACTGGCAATATTAACGAATCGTTTTATCTGCAGAACGTTCTAGAATATAATGAGGATATAAATACGCGGATTCAATTTTTCGGTTGATCTGTACAAAGAATCGGTCAATGAGATTTCAGAGGTAAGTGTGACAATTCATACAGTCGATTGGTGATCAGATCAGTCAGCGTCATCTGATTGCTTTATAAGATATAGTGATTCGAAAATGAAGACATTGACGTCAGCAGAACTTCCGGGACCTCAGTGTAGTGCTAGTTCGGGTCGAGGGCCGAAGAGATCAAGGCCCCTCCCTCCCTCTCTCTCTCTCTCTCTCTCTCTCTCTCTCTCTCTCTCTCTCTCTCTCTCTCTCTCTCTCTCTATCTAAAGTGAATATTTCAGCAGTACCGGATATTGGAGTGGTTTATTAAAACAGAATTAAGCTGCATGGATTAGCTGAAAATCAAAGTTTTGAGTGATGATTTAGTTTTGCCAGAACAAATTTCGTATATGCAGTCCGAGAATTTCATGGTATAAAAAAATACTTTTGTTTAAGCCTAATGGGTTCGAAACACATTCAAACACTTAACTACCATAAAGAGACAGCCGAAAATTTTATGAATGTCCAGAAAAGAAAGCAGGAAGATGTTGCATATGTAGACATTTTAGGCGGAAATTGCAGGCTCTACCAGGACCCAAATCAGGGCTCTACCAACTGAGCCAGAGTCACCTAGCCATTCTTGACTTCAACCGATTTTTTGTTAAAATATCTACATAGTACATGTCCTGTGTATATCAAATCGTAAGGTGTTGCCTGTATAGTGAACAAGCACGAAAGTATAGGAGAGAGAAGAAAACTGAGGAGCATTCCCACCGGTTGAGGAGAATTTTTTCTGTGGTCAACAAGAGCTACTACTTTGAGGTGACAATGGCAGTGGCCTAATAAGAGAGATTTCAGACCGTGTCTCCTGAAGATTAGGTTTGTGCTGTTTTTTGTGTCGCTACGGTGTGAAACGTTGCTGTTTATTGGCCCATTCCAATCGACATGTATCGCGTGTCCCTTTGATCTGAAACCTTCCTAAGTCTTGAAAATCCAAGTCACAAGGATGGAAAATTAGGGCCTTGTTAAGGTTAGGTGTGGAGGCAGGCAGACGACAGCACCCTAAAGGATCATATCCAAACCTGCAGGAAGAACGCATCTTACATCAATCTCCAATACGGAATGATAAAAACTTCTGGTGAGTTGATTTTAAAAAATGTGTCCGAGATAAAGAGAGGCGTGCCCAGGATTTTCTGAAGGGAGAGGGGTTACGCATACTATTTTTAGTGGTCAGTCATGATTTTGTCATTTTTTCCCTGTTTTTGACGTTCCTCTTTTTTTTCTAAAAAAAAAAAAGGAATACTGGGTCAAATGGAGTTATGACATCACCAACCCTCCCTTGGGCACGTCACTGGAGATAAATGAGTAAGCATTTGATCATACTGGGAGACGAAACATTAGATGTGTTGGGAACGGAAGGGTTTTCACTGTGCATTAGTTGTTTCGTGATCCACCTGTGTTCAGGCTCGAATCCGAGAGAAATATTCGAGTGCTGTCTGCGTCCAGTTCGCAGCCCACAATTTGAATCTCGCGTTGTCGAGTGGATTGTCCATCCCGTGCATGTGTAACAGCTTCGTAAAAACACTCAAAGACACCATAGATGTTTTGATTCCTGGTGGGAAGAAATAGACAAACACACCTACTGAGATGCTTCCGGCAAACGATGTTAATGCATGGAAATAGAGGAGTCGAGTGGTAAAAAATGTTCCGATTACACGTTCTGATTAAAATGACAGCCTTACAGTGGCTACGATTTAAGGGATAGTTGCTCCCCATTTTTTTTCCTCAACATTATGGCCTCTTAATGTTAAGCCTTGTCTACCAAGAGAAAGTAAACTTTCCTTGCAACGCCCTCCGCACCCCCTCCGTTTTGGAACCCAATTGCCACGACTGGTCTTGAACATACAATTGTGAGGTTCTTACTATATCCCTTAAAAAATGGTGTTGAGGCCCAAGACTACTAGAGGAAGAGGCTGGGGTCAGACACGCCCATTTCCGCGACCGGCCAGGGTGTGACGTCACGGGAGGACAAAATCCAGCTGAGCTTTTATCCCATACCGAAAGAAACGTGTTTACTGTTTTAAAAGGCTGATCTGTTTTGTTCTTTGTGCTTTAAAAGGCTATTTTTTCTCGTAATTCTTACTTGTGTGGATGTGAAGTGTTGCAGTTTATGTTGCATTTATAATGCCTTCCGAGTGCGGTGTCGCGACGTGCAAAAATAACGGGAGAAACAGTAAGAATATTAGTTTTCACAAATTCCCAAAAGATACTGTTGTTCGTGATTCGTGGGTTGCGCGATGTAAACGAAAAGACCGGTTCAAACCTGAAAACAGTAGGGTTTGTTCAGAACATTTTTGTGAAGAAGATTTTGAAAGAGATCTGCAAAATTAATTGATGGGACTTCCCCTTAGAAAAGTACTAAAAACGGGCGTTTTACCTTCGCGTAATTTACCTCGTGTTAGCTCCCCCAGGAAGTCCGCCCGGAATGATCGACAGGAGGCCAGGGAGACAAGGAAGCGTGTGAAGCAGTTGGTGGACGATGTGAATCCCAAGAAGAAGCGACGGACAGAGGAGACCTGTCACAATGATGTCCCCATCAATTTTGTACAGGAGGAGAATGAACAATTAAGAGCGCGCGTACAACACTTGGAGGATAAACTGAAAGAAGAAAAGTTACGAAACATAACACTTACAGCACAACTTTCGACTTAGCGGAAAACACTTAATCCCATTAAACAACGAAAAATCATCTTCAATCAAGTTCGAGGAATCCTACAGAAATGTTTCTCACCAGGCCAAATCGACTGTTTGCTCAACTGCAAATCGAAAACCCACTGGAATCCAGAAGACATGACAATTGCTTTGTCGCTCTGGAGTTTAAGTAAAAAAACGTACCTTTTCCTTAGAGAGAAACTACATCACCCGCTCCCCAGTGTAAGCAATCTTCGTCGGTGGTTTCGATCGATCAAGTGCAACCCAGGACTTTTGACGCAAGTCCTCCGAATATTAAAAGCGGAAGTGGGGTCAATGAATGTCATGGAGAGGCTCTGTGTACTTGTGTTCGATGAAATTAAAGTTTTACGTAAGGCGTGCTACGATAAACAAACTGATAACATTTATGGCCCGTGTGATTAGGTGTTAGTTGTGATGGCAAGAGGACTTGTGGGAAACTGGAAGCAGCCTATTTATTATAATTTTAATGTTCGGCTCACCAAATCTTTATTTGTTAATCTTGTGCAGCAGTTGGAAAGAGCTGGATTAATTGTGGTTGTCTCAGTATGTGATCTTTCTGGTGTAAATAGAAGATTGTGGAACGAATTTGGCATAACTATTAACAATACTTGTTGTGACCACCGGTGTGACAAGAGCAGAAATATTTACTTCTTCGCAGACATTCCTCATATGGTAAAGTTGTTAAGGAACCATTTTTTGTCAAAGGGTTTTTTTTTTGGGAACGGGGTGCACGGTGACAAAACAGGCATTGTTAAATCTTGTAGAGATTGATTCCGACGAAATTCGCATGTGCCATAAGTTGCGTGAAAGCCACTTAAATGTAAGCGGAACAAACAAACAACGCGTGAGATACGCCACTGAACTTTTTTCTGAAAGTGTATCGAAAGCTGTGCATTTTGTATTTCCACAAAAAAATAATGTAGCAAATTTTCTCCTGGCTGTAGACAAATTTTTCGATGTCTTGAATTCTCGTCTCCCCTTTGATTTAAAAAAGCCACTGAGAAGCGGTTTCGGAAATCGTTTAAGTGAACAGACACAGGTTCTCCAACAGATGCTGCTGCTCGTATTGGGAATGAGAAAAATTAATGCAAACCATCTGCTCCCATTTCAGGAAGGTATAGTAATATCAGTAACGTCATTATTCGGCTTATTTGGCCATGTAAAGGATGTGTACGGTGTGCGATACATACTGACAAGCAGACTTAATCAAGACTGTTTGGAAAATTTGTTTTCCCACATACGTTCCATAGGCAGGCAGTATGACCATCCAACTGCGCTCGATGTAAAATACAGAATGAGAAAATTGCTGCTAAGTGCCAGTGTTCAGGCAAACCGAGACGCCAATGTTTCAGTTGCAGATGACGACATCTTCCTTTCATGTGAGCTTTCCAGTGAATTACTTCAAAATACACAGAGCCTGAGCAATGTGGACGAGTGTGAATTAATCCAGGAAGATTCTGAAGAATTTCAAATAATCAGTCAATCTGCAGACGTTGAAGGGGTCAATGATAAGCGTTTGACAAACTATTTAAACATGCCAGAGGAAGGTTTGCGTTACATAGCAGGGTATATAGCGTTCAAAGAGCATAGAAATCACCCAGAATTAACAGCGAACGCAGAAGCAGAGAGCTCGTCTGAGGAGACACATAACTGGCTGTCTTTCTTATCTAGAGGAGGACTTTCACATCCCACTGATTCATTTTTTACCGACATAAAGAAAATGAACCTCCACTTTCTTCAATTCCATGGCCTTAAAAATTTTCGTTTAAGGTCGAAAGTTGTTAAACGTGTTTGTGATATAATACACACAGAACTTCCACACATTCCTCCAAGTGTTGTTCAAAGATTCGTAAGACTCAGAACTGTAATTCGAATGAGGAAAGTTAACGAAGAAGTGAATATCAATAGCAAAAGCAAAGTCAACAAATTGAAGAAGTTGAAGTGAAACAGCTCCTCCCTCACCTCTAAAACAGATGACTTCATAAGTATAACAATAGGTAAGTCCGAATCATTTATTATTTTACGCATTCAACATATATTTTTCTTTCTGCCCTAACAAAACTCATTACTAGGTGTATTAACACCAATTTTACATGAAACCTAATGTTTCCCAGATAAATGTGACGACATATAAACTACCGGTAAAATGTGTGCGTAAATGGCTGTGTAATCCAACTGTAAGGACATACGTTGTCGGATCCTAAGATCCTGTGTATTCACTCCCAATTAGCTTTGGGGCATAATTACGGCTCTTTTTTGTTCATAATTACTGCTTTGATTCGGCTGCGAAACCGGAGCGCAGACCGATCTGTCCGCCCGTTGACGTCACGCCTGACGTCAAGGACCACGTGTTCAGGTATGGCCCCAGCCTTCTACTTCTAATAGTCTTGGTTGAGCCCCCCCCCCCCCCCGAAAGGAATTCCTGTATACGTGCCTGAATGGCACTTGTCAGAGACCCAAGTTCAAGTCCTGATCGAGATTTATATTTTTTTAATGGCATATGCATTTGTGTGTATCTGAAGGTTGCCGCAGTATTAGATCACAAATGGGAGAACAGCCACAGGCTGAACCTCGCCCTTTAATAAATAAAATTTGAATTGAATTGAATTGAAAATTCTGACCCAATATCGATCATTTTAGAAGCCATTTTGGAAGGGGCCAAGGCGGCCGGCCAGCGAAATTTCTTTTTCCACATAGGACAGGACTAGCACCGGAAGTGATGATGAAATCCTGATTAAGGGGCCTCGCGCAATCGTCATGTAAACAAATGAAGATCAGATACCGAAGCATGTTGTTTGTTGTTGTCCTATTCTGTATATCAATTGAATATATATTAATTATAAACAAGAGTGTGAATAATTTGTCAATTGATATCATTTTCAGGTGAAATCCTTTTACAAACTCCCGAAAGTTAGTAGACAGTTGAATCAATAATGATAATAATGCAATAACTGGAGTATAAAATTATATTGAAAATTGCAAGATACAAACTACCGAAAGTGAGTAGACAAGACAGTTGAATCAATAATGCAGTAACTAGAGTATAAAATTATGATACTGAAAACTGCAAGAGGAGCTGTGACGAAAGAAATGTCTGTAAGAGAAACCTTAGCATTCGCGTAATGATCGTTTAGTGCAAGATTCCAGCAATATGCAACATGTTGATATGGGTATGTACTGCGAGGCAGTGATTTATCAGCACAAACCCCACATTTTTTCACAAATGCCCAATTTACAGTTACTTTGGCTGTAAATTTACCCCTACACCCCTCTAAATGCAATGTTAGACCTAGCCAGATTAATATTTCCGAATAAACCTCTTCTGTGAGGGGTTGTAATTAATGCACTGTGTTTTTTTACATTAAATAGTTAATGATATTTTAGTGCAAGCTTCTTGAAACATGTTGATATGAGTGTGTTATGTGAGGCAGTGATATATCCGTACAACCCCCACATTTTTTCATAAATGCCCAATTTATAGTGATTTTGGGGCCCAAGTTCCTTTTGTTTTATTGCGATTTCATCATGCTACGTACGTAATTTTTACATGGTTCGATTCCGATTTACGTCTGTTAACACACACTGTGGAGTTTGGTACCCATGACCCTGTGTACACCCCCTATAGAATGTGAAAGGTTTTGCATGGTATATGAATATTTTGTTGTTTCTGAACGTTTTCAGTTGATTTTAGCTCGCGAAAATGTGCTATAATGTACCAATAAGAGCCTGAAAGCTTCGTGCAATTGAATCTAGCACCCAAAACGACATTCTACAACAGCAAGTATAATTTTACATAGTTAGGTTAGGTTTCGTACCAATAGTTATTATCGACTTGTTCTTTTGCTATTTGAGTTGGCATACAAAGGGTTTCAATAATAAAAAATTGGCGGAAGCACTCTAAAATGGCAGGTTTTTGCTTTTGCTGGTCATACTTTATGATCGAATATCTCAGTTATTTGTGTTTTCCACACGCTGCAACTAATATTATATTACGCAAAACATCAAAAACTGTCGATTAATATAAATTTCAATGTAATTCTGGAGGGGTATGGTGGGTAAACGGCCCCATGTGCTTGACACCAGTCATTCGTGTATCAAAATGTTTGAAGATTTTGTTCAATACCCTTCTACAGGTGCCATGATTGCCAAAATACTGCAATTTAAAGGTGTTGAAAAATTTTCACATTTTGCACTCATACTTTCGTAGTTAGGTGGGTCAGGTTTAGTTCTTTTACCATTTTCACATGGAATGACCCTGTTTAGAATTTGATGATAAATTACAGAACACAAAGTTAAGTTAATATGCCATTATGTCCATGATGAAAAGGACCAAAATATATACTTTAGGAAATGAGTTCATGTTAATGCTAGTATAAATTCTGCGTTTGGTAACAGTTAGATATAGTGAAAACAGAATTCTTCAAATTTACAGGAGAAATGATGGGAAAGTACTTGTGGAATTGAGTTCCTGTGGACTTTTGGATGCTGGGAATAGTGTTCTTTCGATTCGTGCAACTTATTCGGCCGGTAAATAATGTCATTTTCGACATTAATGTATCTCCATTGCACGATAGCTCGTGCCACCATTACCGTCGACTATGTGAATCAAATGTTCCGTGCATTCGAATATGTAACCCCCTGTCAGTGTAGCAACCACTCAGTCGTTTTACAAGATGACATATGAGCGAGTTTTTTTTTTTTTTACCAATTTAATTTTCTATTTTTGCCTAACCTAACCTTCTGTGAATGGTTTGTGGATCAATGTTAGCCTAAAAACCATCATTTTTCGGTTAATAAGTGTTAGTGTAGCAACCACACGGTAGTTTTACAAGATGATGTGTGAGCGGTTTTTTCCCCCAATTTAATTTTCTATGTTTGCCTAACCTAACTGAACCTAACCTAACCTTCCTTGAATGGTTTGTGGATCAATTTTTTTCGCTTAAAAACCCTTTGTGAATAGTTTGTGCGGCATTTTTCGGTTCATAAGTTTGGAAACACTGCATATCAGCTGACGATAGACAACGTGAGTCAAGATTTGCCCACCATATTGTGTGTCACGAAAGCGAATTAGCAACGACCAATAAATACTTGTAATGTGAAAAATTACTCTTTTTTTCAGTGAAAAAAAAACATAATCCCAAGTTGAAAAATGTTCCGCTATGCATATAAGGTAAGTACAAATGTAAATAATTCGGAAATAAACGAGTTAAATGTGTTTTCACTATATCTAACTGGTACCCTGCTTTTTATACAGTAACGCACAGGTTTCTGAAAATTTGATCTGGTGTACCAGATATAGGCCTATGTAATAGATGTAATATATGTAATAGAAGAAAACACTAATGAAGGCATGCTAGTAAATAAAAGAAAATGGAAATCCAACAACTTCAAATTTTCTGCTTTTTTTAATTTTTCATAAAATTACTTCTTTACCTACAATTGGACATAGGTTTCCCTGTACCAAGATAAATTTCCCTTCACATAACAACACTGCCTCTGCCAAGCACCCTGAAGCCTCATGTTTTTAAATAACCACTCATCCTACTTTCTTTTCATCTCCCTTACCTACAATCTGGGAGGAAACCGGGTCATCAGAAGGGTGTGATGGAGACCAGTTTTTAAGTTTTTTAAATAATTTACTTAAATTCTGGTTTAGAAGCTTGTTTTCGTAGCTTGCAGAATATATAATGAGCAATAAACCATACTTTAAATGAAATACAATATGAAAAAAGTTGTAATGTATGTAAACGTGGTAATTGGAGAATGTGCCACTGTAATTTACATACACAGATATGGACATCCGAAAGGAGCCAAGGAAAATGACTGTCCACCTAAAAACTACATATTTTACACATAATTTCATTTCAGTCACCGTAATTCATGTTATTTATTATAAATTCATTGAAGAAACATGATAATTTCAAACTGAAATAGTGTTTTTGAGGGGTAAAAATATTCCTGCCCACCCCCCTCGAAAAGATCCTGGAGATGTCCATGTACACAGAAGTAAGACAACTTATAGTAAACTTTATTTATATAAAAAGGCTAGGCAATACCAAATTCAAAAAGTTACATACATTTTCAACCAGATATGATGCATCATATACATAGCTTAAACAGTTTTTAAATATTAGTAAAGTGCTCGCCTGTGTTATTTGCCATGCCATGATGGCGTATAGGGGGTGTGAGCTTAGGTCCCCACAATATCTTGATCACAGCCGAAGGTGGGGGTGATGTGATCAGCACCATGCCCCTGGCTACCTTTACCCCCCCCCCCTGAGTTTTCTCTAGGTACCCACTTTATACGACGCTGGGTGGGCATCGGAGCTGCTTGAACAGGTGGAAAAATTCCTGGTTCTCCCCCGCCGGTGATCGAACCCAGGTCTCTCACATGGTAGTCAGATGCCTTAATGACTGAGCTACCGCAACTACTTTTAAATATCAGTAAAGAAATTATATGGGTCATTCCTTGTCAGACCAATTTCAGAAAGTCTTGGATTTGGATGATGGTCCAGTTATGTATGGAAAGGTTCTATACAAATATTAGGTTTCTCTGAGAAATAGTTCTCAAGCTATAGCCTGTGGAAGAAGGTGGTGCACAACAAAAATTGTGACCCATATTTGACCAATAAGTATTGTAGCTAACTGCAAGGTTCAATAACTTTGGAACTATTGATCAATCACAGCTTGTTTAGCAAATACAAAATCAAAATATGTGTTAAAAGGTCTTGCATGCCACAACAGGCATATTTTGTGTGCATAAAGTTACAACTGTAATCCACCCAGGATCATGGTATTTATAGTAACACAGGTCGGCTGAATAGACACACATTAGATTATTTCAATATTCTTCACATGTGGCTGAATCTACTAGAAATGGAAGAATCACTGGAAAATGTAGCACAAAAAGGGTGATATCCAAGCCAAGTTAGACACACTATCTAATCAGACTTCTCCTTAATGAGTGACATAATACTAACTTGTTATTGCAAGGCATTAGTGTACAGTAAAGGTTTATAAACATGTATTGGGATAGGTGATGTAAACAAAGTTTTAAAAATGTTGATTCGAAATCTCCTTCATTGCCATGTGCCATGATCTCATAGGAAAATCATTTGTAAATGATGAAGCATCGAAGGTGAACAAGAAAATGGATGCTCTGAACAACAGTGGTTCTCTACATTTCTAAGCCCACAGCCCAGTAAATTCGTATTTTGAAAGTTGATGCTCCGATCCCAACAATTTCTCTCGCAAATATCATCCTATTTTTTTCCAACTTTATACATTAATTAATAGGTACCCTTGAAATTTAACATTAATACATGAATTATGGAATATTCAAAGAGACTATCAGGCCGTGTCCAAAAGATGCAAGACCGTACTTGAAGCGAGTATACTTCGAGAATGATCTTGCAGTGTGGTCTTGAAGGCGTTGACTGGAAGTGTAAATCTTTCAAACTGCACTTCGACTGCAGTGCCAAATACGATCAGTAGATATAACCGAGAACACGTTCTTTTTCCACATTTTAAACACTTGTGTTTCACCACAGAAATCACATAGCAAATGTTCTTATACATACATTTCCACACATTTGAAGAACTGCAACAAACAACTTGCTGGCTTTCTACCTCTGCAATTTCAAACAAATTAACAACAACTCCACTTGTCATGTGACCAAGCCTGTAACTTGGCGTGCTCTTTAAAATCTCTGTGTACGCCACTTGCAGCTCCACCTTGAATAACACACAATAGGTTATAAATGATGGTATTTTCCCTCAGGTTTTTTTATCACCCTGTCTCTGAACCGCCCATCCCAATTCTTCCATCAGGCATTAGCACATACTCCGAGCTACCCACATATAAAATTGGTGGGAAATTGAAAGGGGGGGGGGTATTGCACGAAATTTGCTATTGAAGTAATTTATTCTTCTAAATATTACATGGAACTATACATAAAAATACATGGTTATTAATACATTCATCTGAAACCTTATTTGAATGAAAGCTTACACCATTTTTAACAAAAGAAAAGAAACTTGAAGTTTCTACGGCAAACCTGAGGAAAGATACTATCATTTATAACCTAATGCGTGTCATTCAAAGTGGATCTGCAAGTGGCGTACACGGAGATTTTAGAAAGTGCGTTAACTTCTGAACCCCTAGACCAATCTAAAAAATATTGTCGTTTTTGTAATCAGCATTAAACATTGTATAAGTATACTGAATTTAATCAAAATCTGGGATGGTGGGTGACATGACCTGGATGAATTGACATCCAATGACCCCAAAGCAAGTGTCGCTTGTTACTTGGCCTGTACTAATTTCTCAGGGAACTTTCAGACCGAAGCAACAAGTGACATGTGTCAGTCACTTGGAAGCAGACTCTCAGTAAACCATTCAACCTTTTAAAACAAAGTGTGACAACGACCTAAACATGTCACTTGCATGTTGCTCGGACTACACTGTTTTCTCAATGGTATGCACGGTGAATGTTTTGCTTTATACTGAATGCGACTGTGTCGCTCGTCATCTCTGACATTTCAACCTGAAAGCTCCTTCAATGGCGCACATCATTTCACCTCGGTCTTGCTTGTGCATGCATGGTGGATGCTTGCTTACAGACTGAAGGGCCCATGTCAGTTGTCATGGCCCCCCACTGTCATGTGTTGCTTTGGTCTGAATATTCTCTAAACTTAACAAGATTGTTAGCTACTTCATCAGACATTAAGATTTAATTTAGCCTGTAAATCACAGAGAACAAATTGCTTGTACTATTGTAAAAAGGCCGGCTTTTTGATAGAAGTTTCCTTTTATAATCACAAATGGGCCTCTGGAGTGGAATAAATTATTAATGTTGCCTTGTAACAAGAAGATTGAACCTCAGTGGTCAGAGTGTTTCGGATCTCATTTCAATCTGTAGGTCCAGTCCAGAGTTCTAAAATAGGATTTTTTTGCTTGACATTTGCGACCAGTCTTATTTGCTTCTGCTTCAGTTTTAGTGCCAGTGTTTTTCAACTGCTGGGCCGCAAAAATCCATTGCACCCAGGGATTGACAACAAATTTAAATCAAATTTTATATTTGACAGCAAGTCTATACACAATTGAACCATGATTATGCCAGAGTTGATATATAAATATTAATTAAGGGTGCATATTAATTTCCATCTAAACTTTAAAGATCAGAAATGTATTTATCAGTGAAATTGTTGGCATCAGGGCATCGACTTGTAAGAAATAAATTTACTGGGCTGAGGTCTCACAAATGTTGAGAATTTTGCAACAAGCAGCGAAAATACACCACTAGTTTCTCTGTGACCAGGGTTAGCAGCCATTTATCCAAATTATGCATGATGTACTGGAAAGCCAGAATACAAATATACATATTTTACTGAACACAAAATTTAATGTAAAGAGATTTGATACTAGACTTTCTAAAGGTAGAGCAGTATTTTCTTTTTTGCTTCATGAACGTGTTCGTACAACAAATTCAAACATCGTAAATAGTATCTTACTGATCATACTATTAGGTTAAATTAAAAAAAAAAAAACATACAAAACTACTCTAATTACATGAATATGTTTATACTACATAGATTTATTTAATAAGCCAACCAAAATATAAAGATAACACTCGGTAGGAACCGTTTCAACAATGTTTATGTCTAGCTACGAATTTCATATTGTAAATTGCATTTTATATTATGAAATGGGTGTCCACTTTACAGTAGGGAGCTAAACGAAAACAATGAAACAGGAAAAATACTGCCAACTCCTGTATTTTCATTGATTTGACACACTTTTGTGAAAAAATCCGCAGAAAGCCATTTTTTCCCGACCATTTCCAATTCTAATTCTGCATGGATTTTTCTCTGTGCACGTAAAAATAGCAACTTTTGTGAATCAAAATTCCATTGAATTTATACAGGTCTATAAATTCACTGAGGCACGTTTTTCACAGTTCAGCTTCATTTTTATCAAAGAAGGAAAAGAAAGCTGCGTGGAAAATAGAACAGAATTCTCTCAATCCGTTTACTTTGTTAGTATCCTTTGCAGAACATTCTATCTGACAGATGGAAGATTATTGCAAGCTAAAATATCTTGAAGTTGATGTTAAATTGAGTTTGAAATTTTTATGCAATTAACATTCTTTCATAGATTAGTATATGCCATAACATTTGTGATTTATGTTTGTAGATGCATTTCGAGTCTTAGTATGTTAAATGGCAAATGTAAACTCTGCACCATAAATTAAATATTTTTTTAAGTATGTACACCATTTAATTGAATTAGAATTTTTGGATCCATTGTAATGACTCAGACCCTTTATATTGTTACTATATCTGTGTGTGGGTGGTGAGAGACTGTACTAATATGTAGGATTGAAATAGAGAGAACATCTGTCTGCATGTACCCTTGAATTTTTGGAAAATTCGCCTTTAAAACTGGGAATTATACTTGAATATTACCATGGTCCTAAAGTTGCCATCCTGCAAGATCACTTAAACAAAAAAATAAATGTTTAAACAAAAAAAACAAATGTATTTTTGTTTAGTATCACTTTTCTGTCACTTTTGTCTATTCATGATGATGAGAATGAGTGATGATATGGTGAAGAGACAGTCATAAAGAACATTCATGTCCAGACTGGGATTCGAAACCTGGGACACCCGCCATCTTAGCACACTGTGGTCACCCGCTGCCACAGAGGTCAACTAATCAAATAATGAATACTATTTAGGAACAAGACAGCAATAGAATTATCCAAAGGCACCCAGAAAATTCAATAGTGGTTCTTTGCCAACAATTTTTGTCAGACAACAAAGAACAAGGAAAAACATGTTATGGTGAATGATGCAATGGCTAAATGTAATGAAGACAACAGTATTGAGCCATGGGAGATAACACAGGTCAATACAAAAGAAGTAAAATAGAGGTTTGTGATAAGGGATGGAGTTCAATCCAAACTTAACAATTGTAATGTGGTACAAAGGTGTCCACAGGATTTTTTCTCAGGGAGACTCAAAGTAAGATTTCATATCTTGACCCTCAGTTACAGAAGTTGTTACCTTTTCTTGTTATTATTATGTTACAAATTATAAAATTGAAATTGTGTGAAAATACCTTGGCGCTGTTGACAAATTCTGACTTGAGTCCACTATTTAAATAGAATTTGGATTCGCCTTGTTTCCTTTACATAAATATCTATCACTTTGATGATGAACAATTCTTTATCATTTTGAAATTTTTCATGATGCATTGATATCAAGCAGAGAGCACTTAATCTGCTCTCCATCGTGGCAGCAAAGATCAACGTTTTTATGCATCAAAGGTTACTGTATAAAAGAAAAGTAATTCAAAATGACAGCATGAGAATTGCCAACTTGGGGAAATAATTTTCAACTTTTCGAGATCCCGAGAAATCAAGAAATTCCAAAGGATTGTGTTGGGAAATGGTTATTTCTTGGTATTTTTTCTGCTAAAAGTGTCTAAATTTTTTGAAATTAATGGCTTTTTATTTCAGAAGTGCAAAAACAATCACTTAAGAGGGAGGGGGATAGTGTGTAGAATTCAAGATTTTCACCGTGAGATCTCTTCGTCAAGATGGGGGAGGATTTTCTCTTTATTGTTAATCAAATAGACATGTGTGCCAATTGTTGCGAAAATAGTCGCATACTCACAGCCAATGACTCCAGCTCCTACAGTTCACAAATATTGTAAGTTTCCCAAAACATGATTGGGGAGGGAAATCCTATCATACGGAACTGATAAAATTTGCCATTTCTGGACCAGTTTCGGGATGGGAAACTTGCAAAATTTGTGAACATGGTGAAAATCTTGAATTTTACACATGTTCTCATCACAAATTTTTATCCTTGGACACCCCTAGTTATGGCAGTCAAATGTTCTTTCCTTACTTTGTTCGACATGGCAGTAATTACTATAACTTACAGTTTGCAAGTCACAAAAAAATATTACTCACTCTGTCCCATAATTATTGTCCAGTACAACTTTGTTTGTTGTCTCATAATATTCAAACTGCGACATTGATGTAGGCAGAAGAACATGAAACAAGGGAATGAGTCATACAACTTTACTACTCAAGGATCAGTACAAATTGTGCTTTCCATCTGCCTCTTCGGCTGTCATTCCTGTACTACCATTTTGGCATACCGGACTATAATTATGGGACACAGGGAGTAGTATTTATCATAAAATGTCACCACTTGAATTACATGGTATTTTCTCATATCTTAGATTTTAATAGTTTAGTAAAACAACATTGCAATTATGCTATTTTAGTTATGGTAAGGGCTGGACCCCGTATAACGTGACAGGTGCAAAATAGCCTAGGTGCTGACGCACCCAAAATTTTAAGTTCAAATTCAAATAAATGTATCTCCAGAGTTTTTTACTCCTTAAACCACTCTATTCTTGTGAAAAAATTGTTGCGATTGCTGTACAGAAATCTGAACAATTTGATTGAGTTGGTGTTTGAAGTCCACTTTATGCATATTAAGGCTAATTGGGACTGGACCTGCAGTTTAAAGTGGGATCCGAACCACTATGTGCCTCCACCGGGTATCGAACCTGGGACCCCTTGATTACAAGGTGACAATGCCATCGGGGAGGCCAGAAATCTGAACAAGAATTCATAAAAACAGTAGGACGGAGCCATGTTGGTATCGATAAGTATCTTTTGAATTTTCTCCACTGTTGCCAATGATCTTGAGTGACTAGACGAGCAGCCAAGAGAAACAACTCTTTAGTCAAGATATGTAATTTTCAAAGGTTCATTCACCTTTGTGACTTGGGGGTCCAACACAGGAAGTTCCACATACGAGGGGTGACTGAAAAGTTCTCGGCCTACCCATGAAGGGTTGCATGGAGCTCAATCGTTCATGGCTATTTTCCAACATAGCCCCATTTCAGCACCACACACTTTTGCCACCGGTGCTGCAGGCCCATGATAGCTTCCTTGTAGAACGTTTCATCCTGCACTGCAAAAAAGTCCTCCACCGCAGCCATGACGTCATCATCTGATGGAAAATGGATTCCACCGAGGTGTTGCTTGAGTTTAGGGAACAGATGAAAGTCTGAGGGAGCCAAGTCTGGCAAATAGGGAGGGTGTCGAAGCAGTTCGAAGCCGCAGGACTCGATGGCGGACATTGCAATGGTGGACGTGTGCGCGGGTGCATTGACTTGGTGGAAAAGGACGCGCTTCTTCAACATTCCACGACATTTCACCTTGATGGCCTGCCTCAAACGCTTCAGTTGAGCAGCATAATACTCACCGTTCACAGTTTCACCTTTTTTTAGATACTCAGCCAGGATGACACCCCTCGCATCCCAAAAAACGGAGACCATCACCTTGCCAGCTGATTTCACCGACTGGAACTTTTTAGGGTAAGGGGAGGAGGGGTGTTTCCACTGTTTCGATTGCACCTTGGACTCTGGCTGAAAGTGGTGGACCCATGCTTCGTCCATGGTTACAAAACGTTGGAGAAATGTCTCAGGATCAGCCTGAAGGAGGGTCAAGTTTGCTGCAGACAAGAGGTGTCTCCGACGTTTGTTCTCAGCACTCAACATTTTCGGGACCCATCGACATGACACCTTGTGCATGTCCAGCACAACTGTTAGTATGTGTCAAACGCATTCCTGGGACATCCCCACTTTCTCTGCGATGTAATGTTCTGTCACTCGCCCGTCTGCCATAACAAGATCCTGTATTGCTGTGATGTTTTCTTCCAGTACAGCCCGTTGCCGGCCTTCCACTGCGAGGTGCATCTTGAACAGAGGTGCTCCCCCCCTCGAATTCCGCCACCCACTTTTTCACAGTAGAATACGATGGGGCATCCTCCCCCAATGTTTCCATCGTGTCCTTGTGGATGTCCTGTCCACTCGTGCCTTTTTTCAGGATGTATTGGATAACCGCACGAATGCTCACTTTATCCATTTTTCAGAAAATGCTCACCGTCTTCACTTCAAACATCAAAATCCGAAAAACAAGAAAAGATAGTGCTATGAAATTTGGTATGGGGCTTTGCAAAGGCATATATTATGATTAGCTAAAGTAACATTCAGCTACGATAAATGCATCATGGGTAGGCCGAGAACTTTTCAGTCACCCCTCGTAGATTTTCGAGAAATGCTGTACCCTTCTGGAAAGCAGATGACAAGTACCAAGGCAGAACTGATGTGCTACACCCAAATGTGACATCGAAGGCATGTAACTGCCTAGTGGTCAATGCTATGTGGAAAAATGAACCAAATCATCCATTGCCAATTCTTGCTTGCAAACTCTTGGGTAAGAACGTGGACATTTTCAAAACCACCATTATCATCATGTGGGCCGATTCCAGAGTTCTTGAGAAAGGAATGAATGTCACTGTGTGGAGGGAGGGTTGTGGATTCCTACCCTTCTGTGTAAGTCTTTTGTGGGACTGCTGACTGATACCTACACTGCAGCGGCTTGTTTTTGTTGCACATGACAGAAAAGAATGGGCAGCAGGGGCATAAACAGAGCTGGTCAAATTAGCATTATTATTTTTCCGTATTTGTATATATTTCTATGCCATTTTCCTCCCTCTCCAGGTTAACCCAAACAACAAGAATCTTGATTACATCAAATTGAAGTAGGGACACTCATAATAATCCACCAATTTTTCGGTGTAACTGCAACACTTTAAAAAGGCTTGCAAACTTTCAAAAACTTCTTCTTCTTTTTGCATCCTGTGGGTCTAGAAAGAAGTTCACATAAAATGTCACAAGACATTTTAAAGTGCTATAATGCTACATGAGAACAATTTAGGAGTTATTTAATGTGATGTGATGAGTTGTCATAACTCAGTAACTAGACTTTCTTATTTTAAACTGCTGAAATTATATAATCACACAGCCCTCCATTTTGGGGGAAAAATTTGGATGATTTCAAATCAGTATGCGATTCTGAAAGTATAAGAGTATTTTGAGTGCAGATCACAGAAATGGCATCCATTTTTTCCACATCATGACAGGATTTTTCAAAATTTCACAATTAAAATTCTCACATTCACCATTCCATTACACTTATTACAGAATGCAATAAACTAAATTTAAACATGGGAAATTTCGGTTGTTTACAAACCAAAAGGAGATTCTGGAAGTATTTTGAATGCTGATGGAGGATATGACAAATTTCTTCCCATCATGTCAGATTTTTCTCCATGTCATTAGGTTCAATTAAGCGCCACCGTATTATAACATTCTGTTTTCAACACCTTCCCAAACACTCAATGTGTAATGAGAAGAAAGTAATACATGCCAATAATGTTTTCTCTTTGGAACAGTTCTTCATGTTATGAATTGGGTATAATATCACATCTTTTTTATTTGGAGTTCTTCATCTTGTTTCATTTATACATACGTGTATACATCTCTCTCTCACACACACACACACACACACACACACACACACCCACACACACAGAGAGAGAGAGAGAGAGAGAGATATGAAGGAATTGGGAGCATAAAAATTGAAATCTTCATTTATTAAAGGATAGCTCTGAAGCTCATTGGTTGAATGCTCATTCAGCTCAATTTCTACCGGATGCAGAGCCTAGTAATAAGAAATTTCCACTCGGCTCTGCACAGTCAGCAAGGCAACGACCCTTACCAGCAGTGATTGCACCTCCACTATAACTTTCCACCAGCATCAAGGGATACCCCTGGTGAATATCTTGAGGTGCAAAGTCCACCACATCTCAAAGGAATTCTGAAGTATAAAAATAAACCTGGAGATGGTAAATAGACACCATCGACGCTGATTGACAAGATCACATCATCACGAGGTCGCAACAAGCGTGCGGTACGATTGCAGCTGTCTGGACTACAGAGAGCCAGAAGCCAAGAAGCCAGCCCAAGTCCGGAGAAGTAGCGGTCCAGCGATAAGCCACCAAAACTCCTGCCGCCTCCTATTGCTGTCAACATCTAGGCCAGCAGTCTCCAGCATATCCAGTGCACCCATCTCTGCCCAACTGTCGCCGACGCCAATAGCCGAGGGCCAAATCATCACGCAAGTGGTGAGTATCATTCAACCGACTAAGGCTCCCAACGTCCTTAGTCCACACCATTCAGGGTAGAGGTGGTCAAGTGTGACCCAAATTGAAATCTTATGTTTATTTAATTGAGCTACGTCCCGGCGTGACTCGATCCCATAATTAACCAGATGCCACACTACAATATACATACATATGTGTGTGTGTGTAACACACTCACACTCTTCAGATTGACCCTGCAAAAAAATAGTCCAATCTCATTAAAGAACATTACAGGAGGCAAAATATTTGTTGCTATTTTAATGTTTCAAAGGCATTATACTAAAATTCTGTGCAAAGAAGCTGTTTAACAACACCTGGTACGAGTATTTTTTTGGTATACTCAATCTAAAATTTTGTGTCAAGACATTTTTCTGAGGACGACAACTACCATCTTTCTTTAGATGACTCATGCACTGTAAGTAGATTTCTGTCACAATATCTTAACTTTCTAAACCCAATCCTTAGACTTATTTATGCACAACCATAATTCCTATTTTCCATATAAGGAAGGGGGTACACTAAAATTTTGTTGAAATTCAGTTGAAATAGCCATGCTTACGAAGGGTTTGTGGTTGCTGTGCATGAACAACATGAGTATGATGATAAAATACAGTTATGTGCCCAGTTTCTTCATTTACTGTGGTTTCAATTCTTGCTGGACAGTTTACACGTTCGATTGCTAGTTGACGAACATACCACTGTTTTATGCATCCATCCTGAAATGTTTTTTGTCCTGATCTGTTGAAATAGTTGGTTCTATTCAGTTCCTGTTTCCACTTCAAAAATTCTACAAGAATTGTACATGCTTGCAGTTGTAAGAAATGTAATCAGTGCATTAAAATCTCATGGTAATAGAAGAACCATCACATCAAATAATAAATACTTGCAGTAGTGGAGTGTCAATAGAGATGGGAGACAGTGTCTGTCTCAAACTTTTCATTAGTAAAAGCAAATAAAATATATATATTGATTTCTTTAAATGCTGTATCTGGCAAAAGGATGAGTGTTGTGCAGTTCATAATCTGACAGTAAAAACAGAACACTAATCCAAAACAAACTGAACCATACCTCGCCGGAGGCTGCAGCAGGAATGGGATGAGTACTGATGGATGATGTCTGGTTTCTATTTAGACAGGTTTCTATTTGCTATGCAGAAGTAAACTAGCTGATTGGAAGAATTTATTTAATTACTAGTATCGACACCATCATTCTTGACCGATCCTCTATTGCTTGACCAGAAGTTTTGTGGAATGAACAAATGATGTGATTGATTATTCAGTTTGTCTCCTTGATTTCTTTGTTTTGAGCTTCCTCCATTGTTTGTGAATCCACTAGGTTTGGAAAACAATGTGTATCTTTTCTTGTTAGGCACAGTGCCAATCATTATTGACTTCAGTAGTAAACATGGTATCCCCCAGCTAGCAAAATGTTCCCAAAGCATCCTTCAACAGTCCCATTGTCACCATGTCAAACCATAAGAGCATCTCCCACGGGGTGTTTACCACAATAACATCCAAAATTCTTGACTTTTTCGTGACTTTACATTTTCTTGACCCCCCTTTTTTTCTTAACATTTATTTAATTGTCCTCTAATTAGGTGTAGTAAAGAAAATATATATTTTTATTCAATGAAAAACCCCTACCGCAAGGCCAGTTAAGATGAAAATTGAAGCTCTACTTTAAAAAGAGATTTAGACTTGCTTTAATTATTAATACATGTAAAACTTAATGCTTCAGACTTCATCCTGGATGGGGAATGGCCACATTACTTTAATAGTTTTACAAAACTTCACGCATACAAGAATGTAATTCTTGAGAAACAGAGTGAACAAATCTTTACCACAACTCAATACAATTTATCCAGTAGCGTACGCAGGATTTCATCAAGGGGGGGGTTATATCTAAAACTTTCTCCAAATTCACATTACCATTGTTTTATTATACTTTAATTAAATAATAATACTCATAATTAATTAATAATACTTATAATTAATTAATTAGTTGAATTACTACTAATAATACTACTAATACCACTACTACTATTAAGTAGTAGAGATCTACATAAATATAGTATTTATGAAAGCTATAAAACGAAATTAATTTCTAGTAATTCGATTTTTAACAAATTCTAGAGCATTTTTTCTTTCTTACAAAATAATTGTCTACTTAACGAGATGAGACATTTTAAGTGTGAAGAAAATCCACAAAAACAAGAAAACATATTTTTTTAAAAAATTTGAAATAATGAAATTACGGAACTCATCCAAGAAGCTGCGGGGGTCTGGTCAGTAGGGCATCTGACAACCATGCAGGAGATCCGGATTCGATTCCAGGAATTGGTTGTAATTTTTCCGGCTTTGTCGCCGCATAAATATCCCCGATAATTCACATCTGGATTGTCTCACTGTTATTACCAACAAAACATTTTACAATAATTAAGCTTATTGTCGTTTGAATTCAGAATTCAAACGTGCCGTGGGAAGGTGGACTGGTGACTGAGTTATTCTTGTAGGCCTAGCCTTTGTCTATACATTAGCCGCTTTCAACGAACCAAGAACTTTCTTTAGTTAATGCTCATTGTTCACACAAAAAAATTAATGATCATTGAACATTGTTGCAGCAGAGATACAAAACAACTTTTTTTCTTTTTAAAATCATAGTTGCCCTTGTACATTATTTTCAAGAATTCGTGTTTATTTTCAAGGCATTCACTCTTAAAGACGCGTGTTTGGAATGCTGTCCTTTTCTCCTGCTGCATGGGAATAATAATTCAAATTATATTATTATTATTATTATTATTAGTAGTAGTAGTAGTACTACTGTCGCAGGTCCTTGACAGTGATAAATTGGTCATTTTTATTTTTTCCACAGCATTTTTCATAATATTTCAAAAGCTCAAGGGGGGGGGGTTTAAACCCCGTAACCCCCCCCCTTGCGTACGCCACTGAATTTATCAAATCCCAGTACAATGTACATTCACTATACTGTAAAAAAAATAGCAACAATTCTTGACCACAAGCATAATTTTGTGACTTTTTCTTGACTTTCTTGGCCTACCTGTTAATTGCTTGACTTCCTTGACATTCCTAACTGATAGACACCCTGCCCCAGATAAAATTTTCAACTTCAGGTGCTAGTTTAATGCAAATATTACATCAAACTGCAAGTTACGCCTGCAGGCTTCATTGCCAACAATTTTTTCTGGCCTTCACTACATGCATATTTATCATATTGGCAGGACCTCCCTGATGGTGTAGTGGTAACCATCTTGTAATCAAGGTGTCCCACGTTTGAAACCCAGTGGAGGTACATACTGGTTCAAATTTTAAATTAAACAGTAGATTCAGTCGTGATTATCCTTACTGTGAATAAAGTGGGCTTAAACTCAAACTCTTAGTGGGTATTGTCGATGTTAGATACAAGCCTTTTGATCATATAAGCAAATATCAGGAAGTAGTTTGGCCCCAAGCAATATCATTAGCTCAGGAGCTTGACAGTCAACATGTTAAAGGATCCCACATTCAATTTGCAATGGAGATACATTACCCAGTGGTTCAGATCCAAAGAGACCTGAAAACAAAAATTTGGAGACCTTGTATTATTCTGTAATACCGTTTACCATCAAATCGAACATGGCTTCATCACGAATATTTGTTTTAATTGTTTTTACTAATATGCATTTTAACTTAGTGGGTCCATACACATGGTTTAAATTCATGTAGCAATAAAACTAATACATTGTGCGAGAGATTTGCATCCTTCAAGACTCTTATTCGTTTCTCAGACAGTGTATCCACATAAAGTTATTGTGTTCAAATGTAAACATAGGTTCCCTTGAGTTTGTTCTGAAGAATAATCGACATTTTTGAGAGATCTTAGGGAGAATTCACACCATTTCGTCATTTCGAAGTGACACCAAACTGACAAGTGATGGGAGACACTTGTAACTTGATGATTTCACCAATCAAATGTGGCCTGCAATGAAATCTCCCTCAGTCTCATCTTAATGGACTTAATCACAGTACACCCAATCTGATTAATTTATCCTTGAACAACAACTATTCCCCAAAGTACCAGCCAGTGTTTGCTTCATCTCTACTTGTGGATATTTGCCTTCTGTTATTGAAGGCTTTGTAATTTTTCAAGTGTACGCGAATGTCTATAATCATATACAGGGGCATATCCAGAAATATAATCTTAGGGGTGCCCATTCCCAATGGCATGCCCCCCCCCCCCACATCAAGTATTTAATGACGACAGCGTATCTATTATTAATAATAATAAAATTTACTACATACGAAGTGAATCATGTTTTGCTTAAAATCATGTTTCACACACTAACAAATAGTGTTTAATAGAACGAAGAAGAAAAAACAGTTTTGCGGATAAAGTGAGTATTAGTTTCTCTGTATTTAAATAGTGTTTCTTACTGCCTGGTAGTAATGCAATATATTGTTTTTAGGAATTCACCACTGCATGTATTATTCTGACGGAAAAAAAACAACATTACTTACTGTACCAAAACAGTTTCTCACGGTGGAGTTCGACATGGCTGAAGATAGGGCTACATTTACAGTATGACTGGCACAGTGTGCACACATGCCTTTTGGGTATTGTTGATTTATTCACGATTGAACACGTCTGCCACTCACATCATAACCTTGACCTGTGATTTTTTTCATGTCAAGACCAAGTTTGTGACATTGTTAAAAAAGAACTGATGTCAGATTTTCAACTGACATATCACCACCCAGTGTGAAACTTGTAAACTTTTAGTGGATATTATTCTCAGAATCCACAAACTATGCACACAGAAAGAATTCTTCTATACCTGCTACATCATGTCTCATCGGGAAGTATTATGAATCAACCATAGTATTTTACAACTTTGGGGGGGATGGAGTTCCAGTACCCTGGATACGCCCCTGATCACATACACACATGTATGCATGAAACAATATTAACTAATAATAAGCATGGTCATTTGAAATGTTGTGTGTTCATTTATAAGAAAGTGATTAGAGTGGAGGCACCGGGGCATGAGTTTACAATACCGGACCACTCTCCAATTTCTATAAAATTTCGCCTACTTACTAATTTCGGTGTCCTGATGACGTAACTGTAGTTCATATTTGGCAGTCACTTGTTAATATTGTACATTTACGTCTAGAAATTGTAAAATAACCTTGCGATTTACCACGGTGATTGTCCCTACACAGCAATTCGGAACTATCTTTCTTTCGCATTTCATTAATGGTGTTCCTTTATGCACAACAATCTTGCTGACGTAACACGAGGAATACCTAAGAGGTTAGGTTAGGCCTGTTGAGTTAGGTTCCATTAGCATAAATACAAAGAAAAATTATTTTAACTACGAGAACTATACCTTGTCTTGCCTGTTGATTTCTTCATGTTGGGAAAATGGCATCTTCCGTGGAGCTATTGTTCTTATGGTAGGGTTACGTTACGTTAGGAAAACATAGTTTATTTAGTTTTTTCCTCGATTTCCATATTTGACCGCCAATTATTACATGCACATTCGTGTTTAGGAGTTCACAATTAGTGAGTAGGCGACATTTCATAGAAATTGGAGAGTGGTCCAGTATTGTAAACTCGTTGCGGCAACGGTTATGGTCACCTTAAGACATTTTTGTACTGTAGATGTAATTTTGTATCATAAAAAAATTGATATTGATTTTGGAAGATTTGAAATGTATAGTTTGAAGTTTTGTGAATCTTGTTATATGGTCAAATTTATTCCATACATAATTCCCAAAAGATGAAAACATTTTAAATTTTTGATGACATGTTTTCCCACTTTTGGCCACTCTGTATCTAGTTATGGGCATCACTTTCTCCATCTCTAGATTCTCTAGATTTTAGAAATTTCTTTCATAGGGGAGCTACTTTATCTGTGCCTTCACTGACCCTGTTGCAGCCTCCCGTTTAGACAGAAATCTGTGAATTTGACCTTGATGTCATAATCCACATTCCTTCCACATCTGCATCAAAGGTCTACAGCTCACAGGTTTTGGGAAGGAAGGGCCGGAATACATGGTAGGCACTATGATTGAATATTGTGCATTCATTTTGTATGATGTATATATCTGTATCATCAAAATTATTTTAGTAGTCAAGTGTGTAGTAGAGGATGATGTCAGTAGCAGTCAATTAACACCTCAAGAAATGTTTTAGAAGATACATAGAAAAACTAGTTTTACAACACACACATTTAATACTGTTAAATTTTGTTAATTTTAAATACATTTAAATTTTGACTGATTTTCATCTTTTTTATATATTTTTTCCTTGCTGTAGAGGATATTGCAACGATGAGATGAAATAGAACTGTCTCACTGCAGTACATGGGCTGCTTTTTTCCTCTAAATAGACCAACAAAATTTATATCCCCTGAAAGTACGTACCTTCTACATCCATTTTCCGGTGGTACTTTTCCGATTACTATTATATTATTGCGCATAAAAAAAGTTTTTCCTGCTACTAAAAGCAATGCATTTCTCCATTTGTTCGCGTCCATATTGTTTACACATAGTTACTGTCATTTGTTTCGGGGTCTTCCTCTCCGCACAAGAGTTTTGCTACCTTGTGTTCCAACGTCAGACGAGGAATGCCTGCAAGGTTAGGTTAGGTTCCATTAGCATAAATACAATGAAAAATTATTCTTTGGGCTAAGAGAACTAACCCTAACTACCTAACAACGTAGGCACTTTTTGCTTTCACTAGATTTGTGCAGAAATGTGTGCCACTTTTTCCTTCCAAGAGCGCCCAACCTGGATACGAATTTCTAGTTTCTTTCAAAGAAAATTTTTAGTCCGCACCTTCAAACTTACTTTTCCCGATTACTAACTACAAAACATTACCAAAAAATTATGAACTACGTTCCTCCTAAGCAGCCCATATACTGCAGTCTTACCGATCTTCCACTCGTTTCTCATATCCTGTGATATTTTCAGTTTTGGAACGGTCTCACTGCAGAACATGGGCTGCTTTTTTCATCTAAATAGACAAACAAAATTTATATTCCCTGAAACATCCATTTCCCGGTGGTACTTTTCCGATTACTATTATATTATTGCGCATAAAAAAAGTTTTTCCTGCTACTAAAAGCAATGCATTTCTCCATTTGTTCGCGTCCATATTGTTTACACACAGTTGCTGTCATTTGTTTCGGGGTCTTCCTCTCCGCACAAGAGTTTTGCTACCTTGTGTTCCAACGTCAGACGAGGAATGCCTGCAAGGTTAGGTTAGGTTCCATTAGCATAAATACAATGAAAAATTATTCTTTGGGCTAAGAGAACTAATCCTAACTACCTAACAACGTAGGCACTTTTTGCTTTCACTAGATTTGTGCAGAAATGTGTGCCACCATGTCACTTTTTCCTTCCAAGAACACCCAACGTGGATACGAATTTCTCATTTCTTTCATAGAAAATTTGGTAAATGTCTGTTATATCGGAGACACATTTCTTCATTTTTACAGAAGAAACTACTTACGGAAATGAGTTTCTGTACCATTTGGAAAGTTCGTGGAGGTATTTTCTCACCGTAGAATGCTGCACAACAAGAAACAAGCACTTTTGATATAATAAACTTATGAGCAAAGCGACAACATTATGCTGTTGTTTCCATTATGTGTACCTGCAATGGCGCGAGCGTCGAAAGTCACGCAGTCCCGCCAGTTTTTCCAAAGGTGCCTTTTTTTATGAGAATTTTTTTTAACTATGCTTACCTAACCTTGCCGGAAATGGTCTGTGGGGCTATCGTGAATGGTTTTTGGGGCTATCCGTCAATGGTTCGTGGGGCTATCATGAATGATTTTTGGGGCTATCCGTCAATGGTTTGGATGACATAATGAACACGAAAGTAGGCATTTTTCGGTTAAGAAGGTTGAAACACTGCATACCCACTCCAAATCGACAAAACACAAGCACGACGCGCGATGATCCACAGCTGTGCGTGGCATATTGTATGTTCCGCAACGGAAGAAAGGAACCAAAAGATTTACTCGTAATCTGAAAAATCGATGTTATTTTTGTGTAAAAAGCATAATGGCACCTTCAACTATGTTCCGCAATACATAATTGATACGTATGAACCATCCGAAACACAAAATATCCGATTTTAATGTGTGTCCGATATAACAGACATTTACCGAAAATTTTTATTCCGCACCTTCAAACTTACTTTACCCGATTACTAACTACAAAACATTACCAAAAAATTATGAACCGCGTTCCTCCTAAGCAGCCCATATTCTGCAGTCTTACCCTAACAACACACACATTTAATACTGTTAAATTTTGGAAAAAATGAACTTTGAGATCAATTCTAGCTACGGGCTTGGTATAGACTTTGAGATTTTGGTACTATTATAGTATAATGGAAACACCTAGAAATCATATATTTTGCACTTTTTTACATTGCTAAAGTACTATTCTGGGTAATACTTTACTATACCTGAGACAGATTTCTTCAAATTTACAGGATAAAGTACTTACGCAAATCATTTTCTGTAGCGTTGTTGATGTTCGGGAATGTAATTTTGATTCATTTTAATGCGAATGCATGTGGTTTTGTACGAAAATCTATTTCCGACGCGCTATTGCTGCTGCCGCCATTTGCTTCCTGCATGAGAGCACAATACGCTCTCGTATTGTCCGTATATGCTAAATTGAACGAAAGGAGTGCTAATGGAACCTAACCTAACCTAGTAGGCATACCTCGTCCCCGTGATGGTTTGTGGGGCTATCGTGAATTTTTGGGCTAATGTCAATGGTTTTTCTGGCTCAAGGAACGATCAACAGTAAGCTATCGCCATGTTGTGTGTGGAAATAAACAAGAACAGTAAGTACTCGTAAATGTAAGAAATATACATTACTTTCCTAACAAATTCAATTATTTCACCTAAATAAGTGTTCCGGAATGCAGAATAGTACGTTAGCAATGTAAAAAAGTGTGAAAGAAATGATTCCCAGGTGTCTCAGGTATAGTAACATTGCGGAACATTTCCTAAGGTGAAATAACGAAAATAATGTCTATTTCTTACATTAACGAGTACTTACTGTTGTTCCTTATTTCCCACAAACCATCCACGGGTAGGCCCCAAAACCATTGATGTTAGCCCAAAAATTCACGATAGCCTCACGAATCATCACGGGGACGAGGTATGCCCACTAGGTTAGGTTAGGCCGGTAACAGTTTCATACATTAGAGACGCATTTCTTCATTTTTACAGAAGAAACTACTTACGGAAATGAGTTTCTCTAAGCATAGAACGGTAAAACTGCCCTTGCCTTGGCTAGGGTTCGAAGCCCAGACTTTCGGCAACAAGATCGTGAGTTTCATGAAATAACTTCCCTTCCAAAGAATCGAATTCACCAAATCTTTCTTACGTGAATAACTTCCTCCAAATTTCCAAGCACTTTATACTGGTGTCATTTCAAGCTGCAGCAATCCACTGACATGTAATATTACCTTAATTTGTTGTACATTTATGAGCTCATTTGGCATGTGCATTCAATGGCCCTTTATATTTATTTGTAGGTTTTTGCACAAATGTCGCAGAGAAAAATTTCCAGAAGCAAATGCGACATCTTTGCCATGAAGTTTGTATTTGCGCTTGCTTGTGTCCCTAATCCGCCCTAATTTGTGCTGGCGCCTTTCAGCCGCAATGTTGCTAACTAACAACTCTCATTTTTGTTTAAAGAAGACGGCATATTCGCATACGTTCGTAGCTTCTTTCTAAAGCTATTTATTTTTCTGGGTTGGCTACTCTGATTTTGTGAGGCCCCGGAATCTGGATTTCATTATCACTTCCGGTGCGGGTCCTGGGATATGTGGAAAGAGAAATTTCGCGGCCGGCCACGGTCCCGCACGGGAAATGGATGTTACCGTAAACTTATATTTACACACATACATATTTAATTTCAGTTACAATAATTTATGTAAATTGTTGGAAGAGTGTTGCAGCAACATGATAACTTCAATCTGAGGAAGTGTTTTATGACAGGACAACACCATTATGGGAGGGGGAAAGCCCTCGTTTGGCCTCCCTGGAAAAATTACCTTGCTTGCCTGTCCGTAGAAAAAAATCATGCGAACCAGGCACATAGCAAGGGGAGGGCCACCTCGATGTAGTTGTAAACAATTTTACTTCTTAGCAGGTTTAAACAGCTTGTATAATAAGCTGTTATATAGTGAAATTCATCTTCGACTTCTACCTTCTAAACTTTTCCTGGCGGCTGCTGATAAGGCATGAGTTCCCACCGAAATAAAATCCTGGCTACCGGCCTGTAAGTTAAGGGCCAGCCCAGCCCCCCCTCCCGGCCTTCTCCTGAGAGCGAATATTGTTTTAAAAATGATGTATCAAAACTGGTAAAACTTCGTTGTAAGGGCATTATAATTTCAAATTCAGGCTATGTATGGCAGGAAGTAATATTTGGAGAGAGTAGTGGGATCCATGAGTATTACCGTGCAAATTGTCCATCACCATGTTCGTGCACTTTATTTGACTCAATAAGAGCTTTAAGAATTAAAAGAAAACTCTAAACAAGCTGTTAAACTTCTGCACCAGCATACATAAAGTTCCATCGCTTAAAAACGCATAGGATGTGAGAGAAACATTAATGACAATAGTCATGGACAATTTTTACGGTAATACTCATGGATCCCACTGTACAATGATTGACCTTCCCTGAGAAATCTCGTTTAATCTCCACTCCATGGGATAGTATTGATATTGAACTAGTGATAGTATTGGAATTGATAATATTGAACCAATCTCGACTAGTTCTAAATTAACTTTTAGCGCATTTTGCGAATAGTGTGCAAAATGATTACGCTGAATATTATGCGCAGTAATATAACTTAAGGAGTTGGCGCACCTTTAATTATCAGTAAAAGTATTATTTTCATTCATATCTTTATTACTCACATATTGTTCGAAAATGTATGTACATAGTATATGCTGTAACGGTTGTTATACTCTTCATGAAGACAGTCGTGCTGACAGGAATCAATTAAACTAATTGTTTTCTGCAATTTCGATACTTTGCGCAGATAGTTATGAAGCGTTCCTTTAGTTCTTCACCAATGACCAATAGGAACCAAGTCAATGTTGCCATAAACTTGGGCGGTCAAAGCATTTTGTTTGGTGGTGGCCAGCTTAAAGATGAGTAGAAATTCTTCGGTAAGTTAACTTATTTAATGCAATATTCCTTTGCATTTATTTCTATTTCGCGAATATAATTAGTTTTATTCACTTTTTTCGAATTTTGCGCACGTGAGAAATCGTTTGTTTAAGTTATTTTATGACACTACGGTTCCATCTTGTGGGTAATTTGAGAAACTTGACAAGGATTGACCGCCATATTGTATACTGCCCGGATGCGAAGAGGTAGCTTCTCTGTAGCGCGTGTACAGAACAATGTCGGATAATCAGGTAATTGGACATACCAGTGCTTTTAAAATAGATTTTCTTACTTGGTAATACACTCGCTACAATTGTGATATAAAATTACTTTCTGTTGATATAGGTTTAACGGTAATAAACGTTATCTTTTTCTCTTTGTAGGAACAGAAACCAGAAGCCGGTACAGGTGACGGCGGATCGGAATACATTAAACTAAAAGTAGTTGGAAATGTAAGTAATGTATTTTTTTAAATGATAATATTGTACCATTGCAGGTTGTAGAAGTCTACATATAAAAATTATGTGTTACTGAAGAGTCGTCGAGGATAGTTTTACAAAATATTGCCAATCATAATGCACGTGATTGTGTGCTCTTTGTAGATAGGCCTACTACCAATGGCGGGACATGGTTTCTTTTGTACGGAAAATGTTCCTTATAAGCATGCACTGCAATTCCAATTTCGTGTGCATTGATAGGTCATTGGAGCTCTTACCATTGTATTTCTTTGAGTGTGCAATACATCCGTTGGAAATATTGTGTGAATATAATCATTTTAAGAGACACATCGAATGTATAGTAAGACCAGGTGCTCGTTTAAGCTTTTTACACGTGATAATTAAATTTGAAAAATTATTCAAAACGGGATAGCTTGTCTTCCTACTCGTATGTGATAATGTTTTTTGTTTAAATTTTGGATTTTGCGCTGCTGTGCCTTGGAGTCTTAGTCTCAGTTTGTGTTTGTTGTTCAGTTTGAAAGTGACATGTTTAAAAATAACGGACGTATGGCTTATGCGGGATGATTTTTTTTTGCAAGGTGTGCAGGATGAGGATAAATAATAGCATGCCGATTAGTTTGGTGACGATCGGAGACAGATTTTCAGGTAAAATCATGAAATTTGCCACTTGAATTCCATCAATATCCATTGTAGCTATGGTAATGATGATCTCATTTTAAATCTGATTATTTATTGAATAATAATAATAATAATAATGTGTGTTGTAGGAGTGGTGAGTTGGGCAACCCTTCAGAATGTTTTGTTTTTGCAAGTTTTACAGGAGTATAAAGCTGTTTGTACGTGATCAAATGAATCCCTAACTCTTCGTTGAATGATTATGATCCACAATTCAAATTGCATCCATTATTTGACTGCCTTAAGTCGAATTTGATCCAATCTTTATTTATCATTATTTTGGAGAGACTATTTTCACCAGGTGGTGAAATACCTATTGAGGTATTTTCACCAGATTTAAAACTTCTCGTATGCGTGATCTACACTCTGCCCTGCTACACTGGTGTGTATTTTTTGTTAACACTTTACTATACCGGAGACGAATTTCTTCAAATTTACAGGAGAAAGTACTTACGCAAATCATTTTCTGTAGCGTTGTTGATGTTTGGGAATATAGTTTCGATCCATTTTAATGCGAATGCATGTGGTTTTCTACGAAAAATCTATTTCCGACGTGCTATTGCTTCTGCTGCCATTTGCTTTCTGCACGAGAGCACAATACGCTCCCGTATTGTCCGTATATGCTAAATTGAATGAAAGGAGTGCTAATGGAACCTAACCTAACCTAGTAGGCATACCTCGTCCCCGTGATGGTTCGTGGAGCTATCGTGAATTTTTGGGCTGCCCGTGGAAGGTTTGTGGGAAATAAGGAACAACAGTAAGTACTCGTTGTTGTAAGAAATAGACATTGTTTTCGTTAGAAATTCATTATTTCACCTAAAGAAATGTTCCGCAATACTGAATAGTAGGTTAACAATGTAAAAAATTGCGAAATAAATCATTGATAGGTGTCTCCGGTATACTATACCGGAGACGGATTTCTTCAAATTTACAGGAGAAAGTACTTACGCAAATCATTTTCTGTAGCGTTGTTGACGTTCGGGAATGTAGTTTTGATCCATTTTAATGCGAATGCATGTGGTTTTCTACGAAAATCTATTTCCGATGCGCTATTGATGCTTCCACCACAATGTTGTCCGTATATGCTAAATTGAACAAAAGGAGTGCTAATGGAACCTAACCTAATAGGCATACCTCGTCCCCGTGATGTTTCGGGGGCTACCATGAATTTTTGGGCTAACGACAATGGTTTTTGGTGCTACCCGTGGATGGTTTGTGGAAAATAAGGAACAACAGTAAGTATTCGTTAATGTAAGAAATAGACATTATTTTCGTTATAAATTAATTATTTCACGTAAGGAAATGTTCCGCAATGCAGAAGAGTACGTTAGCAATGTAAAAAATTGAGAAATAAATCATTGATAGGTGTCTCCGGTATAGTAAAGTAGTACCCTTTTGTATGCTCCTTGAGGTTCGTTATGATGTCCCAACAGTCTGATGCGTAAACTTCGTTCTCTCATGAATTCACGGGCCAGGAGGCTGGTTTGTTCGGTGAGAATAGTCTGATGCTTCAAGTCAACGCACATGCGTGATGGTTTCAATACTGCACAGTTTGAAAAATTATTAAAATTTTAACAGCGATATGAAACAACATGCACAAGAGGAGTGTGCCTCAACTGTTCTTACAATGTGATTAAAATGAGGGCTAGAGTTTACGGTAACGGTTCAGATTGTTTTATGATTTCTCCTAGCACGAAGACTAATTATCGTAGAATTTTAAAAATCATTGTCACATGAAATTTGAACCTTCCTTAAAGTAATGAGCACTGTTTGGACAGGATATTCTCGGTCGACAAGCGACAGTAAATATCGTAGAAGCGTGGGAATGAATGTAAAGTAAATCGGAACCTTAGCAGAATGCATTTGGAGACTTTATTTTAGTGCTAAGGGAACCTAACCTAACCACGAAAGCATATATTGAACGAAAACCTTAAGTAATCACTAAAACTTCGCAGTATGTGTTACCAGACATACATCGAAATCTAACCATGTAAATATTGCATTCATAGCATAATGAAGTCTCAATAAAACAAAAGGAAATTGGGTCAAATTTACAATACCGGACCCTTCTGTAATTTCTATGCTACTTCTTATACTCACGAAATACGTAGTCTCGATGAAGTATCTAAGGTTAACATGTTGGGGGTGAAGTGTTATTTGTTATTTGGTGTGCAGAAGTTGTAAAATAAGCTTTTCAATTACTGCAATCCCTCTCCGTATACAAGCATGGAAATCATATTTGTGCAACGTAGCGTTAAATCATCTGAGTTGTGTGTGTGGAAGATAGGAAATAAAGTTATTTCTTTCGTAAGTTTTTTTAGTAACTTTGAATTGGGAACATATTAATAATACATGTTATTCGTTCATATTTCGCATAGTCAATAATATTAGGACACTTGATCACGATTGTGTAGTTAAATTTTTTCACTCAAGTGTTATGAAACTGACATTTTTTTTACGGTGCAAACCATTCACGCATAGACCCAAAAACCAATCACAGTAAGGTTAGATTAGGTAAACATAGTTAAAATTTGGCATCTTAGTAATATCAGGTATGAATGTAAATTTCATTTTTTAAGAATTGGAGATGCAAAATCTTTTGCTTATTTTGCAATTTTTATATGTGACCCCCAAATTTTAACTTCAAATTCGTTATTAGTAGTCCTCAATTAGTGAGGTTGCGAAATATTACACAAATCAGCGAGGGATCTGGTATTGTAAATTAGTTCCAAAATGAGTAACAGTTATCCGCATTAGAGTTTATTTCTGCCAGATGGACATGTCTTCCCCTGGATGCCATGCAGAAACTTTTGCTAAGAGCACCTCATAATTCTGGAAAATAAATGGTTTCGCCATGTTCATGAGCCCACATATCTTTGTTCATTTCGTTAAGACTTTTGGAACTGCACCCATGGAGTTGAAAAAATACTGCAGGGTATTCCAATAAGGATTGGTGCTGCTAATATATCACATGACATTCCAAAATACTTTCATTGTTAGGTAGGTCAGGTTTGGGGCTATTGTCATTAAAATTACTTCTGCAAATACTTCCCAACACTTAATCATGTAATTTCTGGTCTTCGGCACTTTATGCAGCCCAAGTTCCTTTTGTTTTATTGTGATTTCATCTTGCTACGAATGCAATTTTAACAAGGTTCAATTTCGATGTACGTCTGTTACCACACAGTGCGGAGTTTTAGAAATTAATTAAAGTTTCGTTTAATATATGCTTTCGTGGTTAGTTTAGGCTCCCTTAGCATTAAAATAAAGTCCCTAAATGCATTCTACTAATGTTCCGATTTACTTCTACATTCATTCCCATGCTTCTACGATATTTACTGTCGCTTGTCGACTGAGAATATCTTGTCCATGAGAAGTGCATAAGGTAATTTTCAATTTATTTTTTTTTCAACATAAATAACTTTTTCTCGAGTCCAAACAATGCTCATTACTTTAAGGAAGGTTTGAAGGTTCAAATTTCGAGTGACAATGATTTTTAAAATTCTACCATAATTAGTCTTTGTGCTAGGAGAAATCATTAAACAATCTGAACAGTTAGCCTTACCTACTCTGTATTGCGACAGATTCTTTAAGATGGGATTTTGCTTTTCTCACGAAAATAATTTCTATTTTCAACATATCGAGTAATTATTGTTGTTCCTTATTTCACACACAATGTGGCGGGCACAGCTTGAGTAAGGTTGTGGAATTCAGTGTTTCCAACATTCTTGACCGAAAAGCCCAATTCACGCATAGCCCCAAAAACCATTCACGGTAAGGTTAGGTAAACATGGTTATAAAAAAAAGGGTTCGCATTGGAATTCAACATCAGAAAATCACGATGTGGGTGGAAACACTGACAGGAGGTTATTTCGTCACATGTAGCATCCGGTTCACATAAAGAACAATTACAAGCAACAGCAACTTTGCATCTGAGAGATATTTCCCTTTCAAAATATATTGCACAATGGAAGAAAACACCACCTCCACCTTTCATAAGGCAACATGAACTCCTTTCCGTAAGTAGTGTAATGCAGCTTACATCACATGACACAATGTTACTTCTGCGTTTGGGATCGAACCAAGAACCTTTTGATTGTATTATTGGGTGGGGTAGTTATTCATCATTCAGATGGTTATCACTCGCTTAGCCTAAAGTATAATGTATGCGAAAGGTTACATCGAAAGTTATGGCACAAGAATTCACACGTACAGTAATTGAGCTTCTGTACTCTCCATGACTGAACCGATATTGATAAGAGGAGGATAATACTTGCCTCACAATACCTTGGGTACGATACAGTAGTTTCTTCTGTAAAAATTAAGAAATACGTTCCCCAGAGATCTAACAGTTTACTTTTGCCCAACTCTAGCTTATAAAGGAAGGGATATACATAGGCTTTAGCCAACATTCTTTGTTACAGACTTACAAGCTTTAGGTTACAAAGTGGAACAATTATGTTGCATATAAAATGTTATTAAGCAATCGTGCTGTATATGATAATTTCTCCCTTTACAGTGAGCAGCCATTCTTGTTTTCCACTGCCAGAGATATTGGGGAGGGGGTTATGCAAGGCTTGAAGGTAGTTTCCTGGTTGAGAGCAGATCTTGTCATAGTTGCTGGAACTATTTAGGAACTTTATATTACTGCTAAAAGCCCTAAACCCAGCTCACCTAGCAACAATAGCATTGGTGATGGAACACCCTTTCAAATCCAACACATGTGTGCACCCAAGATGACAGTAAATGAATGGTTGCTAGTAATCAGTCATGTAGGGGTGTATGGAGGGGAAATAATAGTTTTCTAGACATGATGCAGGCTAATCGCTCAAGAAAAAAGTATGTGTTAACAGGCATAAATACAAATTGGACCATGTAAAAAATGCCTGTGTGCCATGATTAATTCGGAATTAAACAATTGGAACTTGGGCAGTGAGTTGCATTAAAATCCGTGCCTTTATGAAAACTCATTTGGTACAATCCCTCAGCAGTTATTAGTAGCATTCAGTGGTATCAAGAGCATCAAGCCATTCTGTTGGCACCATCCCTGGAAGTGTGTGCAGTTTTCCGATAAACTTATTGTGGGCAGACATTTGCTTTCAGTTTAAATAAATTGTGGCTGTGGCACTTTTAGGTAGTGGTGAGAATAGAACACGGAGCTGTGCTGCAGACCATAGGTCATAATAATGTGTTGGAAGTATTTACGGAATAAGGAGAGCATTTAGATATATAATACCCCCTACATCATGTGATGTATCAGCAGCAGCAGTCCATGGTGGAACACTTTGTGGCAGGGTTGGCCCAGCCCAGTTTTCCCCATGCAGGTTTTTTTTCAGAAAATGTAAATTATTGCTTTAAATACTTGAGGTTCTATGATTGTAAAATTGTTTTGGAAAACATGTAAAGAAAAGGCTTATCAGAGCTTATAATGCTAATATTAGTGAATGTAGACAAGTCATAGTGAGTTTTTTCAGGTTGTTTTCCTAGAAATGAACATTTAACACAAATAAAAAGATCATATATCCAAATAATTAAAGGAAAAAATATATAAACACTTACGTGAGTATCGTTGTTGAAAAAATCTTTCAAACGACGTTTTGCAGAGCTATTCTCTGCATCTTCAGGTTCCATATAGTGGAGACAGATTTCTTACTTTTACACAAGAAAGTACTTAACGAAAATAAGTCTGTAGCGTTGTTGAAGTTCGGGAATGTAGTTTTTATCCTTTTCAACGCCAATTCATATTTTCTTCTGGGAAAAAATCTCTCCGACACGGAATTGCTGTTGCTGCCATTTGCTTTCTGCATGTGAACACGATGTTCCGTGTTTTAGATGATGTAACCACAATGAGTGTTGCAAACCACGCCGTGTTTTCGCAAGAAGATGAAGTGTCTAGGATGCATCGTGAAGTTTTTTTTAACTATGTTTGCCTAACTTTACTGGAGCCAATGGGTTGTGAGGCTAACAAGGTATTAGGATAATTTCCAATCCGGCCACAAAAATAGGTATTTTTTGGTGAATAAGGTTGAAACACTGCATTCACACTCCAAATCGACAATACACTGCCACATCGTGTGATGAGCCAGTACGCTATCGCCATATTGCGTGTTAGAGAACCGAGAGAAGGAAGAGCAGTAAGTACTCTTAAATGTAAGAAATAGACATTATTTCCGTTAGAAATTCATTATTATGCCTAGAGAAATGTTCCGCAATGCAGAATTGTATGTTAGAAATGTAAAGAAGTGTGAAATAACTGATTTCTACGTGTGTCCACTATACGGAACTAGTACCCAGGTTTCATTTTAATCAGTACATATAATACAGGGTGCAGCAGAAACAAATAAGCAGTTTTAAGGAGCAATAAAAAGTAAATCTGTATGTATAGATAAAAAATGTATTTGTTTTCTAAATTAGTACAATATACCATTTTACATTCATTTAGTTTTGAAAATAATGACCTCAAGATGGGCTGCCGTCAGCATCAATATATTGTTGTAGACGATCCCTGAAGTTTCGAGCAGCTCTTGCACACACATCGCGGGGTATGGCATTCACTTCGTCAATAATCCGCTCTTTTAACTCTGGTAGGGTGTGACGGCAGCTTTTGAAAACCTTTTCCTTCAGATATCCCCAAAGAAAGTAGTCACAAATGCTCAAATCTGGTGACCGCGCAGGCCACCGGACATCACCCCTCAAAGAGACGAGGCGTTCCGGAAACATTTCTCTCAAAACATCAAGTGAAATTTGAGCTGTGAGCAGTAGCTCCATCCTGTTGGAACCACAAGTCCCCCAGTCCATGTTCTTCAACAATCTTGTCCATTCTGGGTTGCAGAAAATTTTGCAACATTGAAACATAATGTGTGGAATTCACTGTCACTCCTTCCTCCTCAAAAAAGTAAGTGCCTACCATGCCAAATTGTGATATGGCACACCACACTGTCACTTTAGGAGAATGTTGCGGTCTTTCATGAATAATGGGGGGGGGGGGGGTTATGTTCAGCCCAGTAGCGAAAGTTTTGCTTATTCACGCACCCACAAAGATGAAAATGTGCCTCATCACTACTGAAGAAAGCTGCATTCGGAGGGATCTAACCAAGCATTTGCTCACACAGATTTTTACGGTTGGCGTAGTCTGCTGGGCGTAATTCTTGAGCAATCATTATTTTGAAAGGATGGAACTTCAAATCGCAGTGCAGAATCCTTCTCAAACTGCGGTCTGAAATCCCCAATGCAACAGCATGTCGTCGAGCAGAACGTTGCGGCAATTGTTCAACTGCTGTTCTCACCTGCTGCAAATTTTCTGGCATTCTGATGGATCTGCGTCGGCCATGTGTATCTCTTAGTGTGCTACCAGTTTCCTCCAACTGCCGAACCCACGATCGAATTGTGTTTGCATTAGGAACGGCATTGTTGCGTGGAATGTTGAACTGGCACCGAAAAGCTCGTTCTGTAGCGATCACAGATCTGTTGTTTTCATAATACGCGCGAACAGCAAAACCACGATGTGCACCGGTCCAGATTATCTTAGCTACTGAAATTGAGTCAACGCCTGAACAAAGGCAGACCACGTGCAACTGCCTACCCCCACCACAGCTCCCGCGGTAATCGATGGAAACTGCTTAGTTGTGTACTTCGTCACGTGGACAAATCCAGGATTGGGTAAAAATGTTTTCGATTAAAAGACTTAAAAATGTCTTAAAGGCTTCGCAATACTTTTAGAGTACCTGTGTTCCCATCCTATGTACACTGCTGACTAACCGCTGTTTCGTGCGTGTGAGAAGAATAAAGAAAGGGGCCCACAAAGTTTTGAATAAAGACTGAGAAAGAAATGAAAGTGAAATCAAAGAAAAAGGTGATGAAGAATGCAAATATGTGTGGGTTTCGTGTGTAAAACGGATGTTGGAAAAGTTCGATAGAATCCTAAGAGACTTCAGATTAAAAGGGAGAATGACAGCTCCCCAAAATATTGATTTATTTTACAGACATGGGAATACGCTCAAATGAGCATGACAAGCACATAAAGGAACTAGTAACGAAGACGGGGTTATACAAGCATGTTTTAATAAAATTAGAAAAAGAGAAGTAGAGTTTTTAAACAACCCGATAGAAACGTTCATGAGGTAGCATGCATTTGTATAAACGGGGATAAAATTAAATAGGGATGACAGCAATTTGTATGAAAAATGGATCAAAATGTTTAAAGAATGGGGTAAAATCGATGACCAGTCTGTGAAATTCCATGTCGAGCGGGAAGTGACTAACTCTGCATTGGAAACGATAGAGTTCTCATTGGAAGGAATGTAACACATGCAGGAACAGCGGTTAGTCAGCCGTGTAAGTAGGATGGGAACACAGCTCCTCTAGAATGATGGAACTCCCACATATTTGTCATTCCTCTGGCACATACTCTGTGTTGAACTTGTCCTTCTGCAGTCCCAGCCTTGCTCCTACCACATCTTGGAGCGTTCACCCTGATCTCTGTGGGAGTGATCACTTCCCACTCTTTCTTACTCTGGAACATCTTCAGCCATCACGTGAACAACACCCTCACTGGCATCTCAATCGGGCCGACTGGGTTGCCTTCGAGCGTGCAGTGGACCTTGAAGTTGATCTTGCGTCGACTTTACCACCAATCGACGCCTTAGATGTCTTCGTGTCAAGGGTGCATGATGCTGCACGCACCTCCATCCCACATCCCAGTGGAACTGCGAGGCGACGTCCAGTCCCCTGGTGGACTGCGGATATCAGTGCAGCCATCAAGGACCGCAATCATGCCCTAGATCGATTTAATAGGAACCACACTGCCGCAAACCTCGAGCAGTTCCGCATTAATCGTGCCCGTGCCCGTCGGCTCATCCGAGCCAGTAAGAAGGCATGCTGGGTCCAATACGTGTCTTCTCTGACGAAGCAGGCTTCGTCGAAAGCCGTTTGGACCAAAGTACGTCACATCCAGGGGGGTGCATCTACTCCTCTGAGCGCTCTGGAGCACGATGGGACGTTGTACACCGATTCCGGACACATTGCTAATATCTTGGCCACGCAGTTTTCTGAAGCCTCTAGCTCGGAAAATTATGAACCACGTTTCCGCCGTGAGAAGACCGTCAGGAACGACGCCCTCTAGTTTTTCGAAGTCATAACACCGAGCCATACAACTCTCCATTCACTGAACGGGAGTTCGATCAGGCGCTTCGAGATTCTAAGAATACAGCTCCTGGAGTGGACAAGATCCACTATGAGATGCTTCGTCATCTGCCCATTGGAGCCAAAGATTTCCTTTTGACGGTATTCAACAGGCTTTGGTTGGAGGACTCTTTCCCTTCCTCCTGGAAAGAAGCAATTATCGTTCCCATCCTGAAACCAGGTAAACAACGCAACGCAGCCTCGAGTTATAGGCCTATTGCCTTAACTAGCTGTGTGTGCAAGTTGATGGATCACCTGGTTTTTGGAGAAAACTGCTTGATAAGTAATTTTCAATGTGGTTTTCGCTCTAACCGTTCCACACTGGACCATCTGGTTCAGCTGGAAACACACATTCAGGATGCATTCCTCAACAAGGAACATTTAGTTGCAGTTTTCTTTGACCTCCAAAAGGCATATGACACAACGTGGCGATTTGGCATCATAAAGCAGCTCCATTCTTGGGGCGTCCGTGGCTATATGGCGTACTTCATTCAAAACTTTTTATCAGATCGTTTTTTCCGCGTACGTGTTGGGAACTCCTTTTCGGATCTTCACGAACAAGAGAACGGTGTCCCACAGGGTAGCGTTTTAAGTGTGACTCTGTTTGCCATAGCAGTGAACAGTGTTATGGCAAACATTCTATCCCCTGTATTTGGCCTCCTCTATGTGGACGACCTCACGATCTTTTGTCGCTCACGGAATAGGCTGGCAAGGTATCGGCTCCACCCTAGTGCCACTAGACCATTTGGTGTTCGTGCAGACAAGATCCTGTCAGCACTTTGTGTTGACAGTGATCTTCCTGGCGTCTCTCCACTCATTCCTGCACCTTCTATCGATTTTTCTCTGACTGTCCTGCCAAAGTCAGAGACACCAATGGTTATATACCAGCAACAGTTTTTAGAACTTCGTGCAAAGCACCCCAATTTTAATGTGTTTTACACGGATGGGTGGTTTCATCCTAGACTCTCAAAGTTCCAGTTACTCGCTATATCCTGCCTGTTCCATCTATACGGCAGAGTTGTACGCCATTCTAAAGGCACTGGACTTTTCAGATGTCAACGGTCTGAAGAAGGTCCTTGTGTGCTGTGATTTGACCAGCGTGTTGCAGACTCTGGATTCGCCGTATTCCCGGCATCCGGTAGCGCAACGCATATTCAGACGGCTTGTGTCCTTATCTGCCAGTGCGGATGTACACTTCTGTTGGGTCCCTAGCCACGTAGGCATCCAAGGGAACGAAGCAGCTGATGCTGCCGCCAAGTCTGCTGATGTAGATGGCGACGTTCTCGTCCACCTTTTGCCAGCTAGCGACCTACAGAATGTATTCCGTTGTTCCCTTCTTGACACTTGGCAGGCCGAGTGGGATGCGGAAACGGGGAACAAGCTTTACGCTGTTAAGCCCACCATAGATGCTTGGCGTTCCTCATCCCGCCCCTCTTGGCGAGAAGAAGTTATTCTAACCCGCATGGGTCTAGGACACAGTCGTCTAACGCACGGTCATTTGCTGCAAGGGCTGGACCCTCCGTTGTGTCATGTTTGTAATGTCGTTTTAAGCATTCGTCACATTCTCGTTGAATGTGTCATTCTTGCTTACCTCCGGCAGACTTTTAACCTTTCCGGCTGTTTGTCATCCCTCTTGGGTGATGACAGCAGCATTTTATCAAATGATTTTAGTTTCCTACGAAGAGCTGGACTCTTCCACCGTCTGTAAGGAGGTTTTTAGTTTGTTTCTTCTGACTTTTTAATGTGTTGTGTTTGTCTCGTGCAGGTCTTTTTACAACCTTGCACTTTTAATTTTTAATTTTTTCCCAAGGGGCTATTTACACCCCTTTTTAAGAATTAAGTCAGAATTTTAGATAAGGGGCTATTTCCCCGTATACATGGAAGGGTGCAAAATGGCCTAAAGTGCCGATGCACCCAAATAATTTTTAAATCAATCAATCAATCTAGAAGTATTGCCAAGCCTTTAAGGCATTTAAGTCATGTAATTTTACGTCTTTTAATCCAAAACCTCTTTTAGAACCCTGCTAGTGCATGAACAATCGTTTGGATGAAAGGAAGTGCACATATTTGAAAGATTTATATCATTTTTGCTGAGAAACTTTGAATACGTACACAATTTAGTGTTAACATGTTGCATATGTATTTTCTTATTTTTTTACGTCTCTCCATGTTGCAGATGGACAGAAAGTGCATGACTAATATAATTAAATTTTGTACATTTGATATGTACAAAATTGAATTGTATTCGTCATGCATTTTCTGTCTTTAAGAATACAGTTTGTGTGCTTGTTTTCAATTGTTAGCTAATGTGAAATTGAATGTGTTGAAAAGATATTTGAAGTTGTTTGTGCAACACAAATACTTTAGTACAGACTTCTCTCCTTTTTGCGTGATGATAATGTATTTGACACTACTACTACTAATAATATTATTGGCACGTTTAACCTGGTACCCCCCCCCCCCCCGACAAAAAATCATTGTTGTGCCTCTACTAAAACATGCATGAATATTTCATCCTTTATTTTCCACATAACAGCCCCTAAATTTTATTCAGCACCCCCAGATCATTAATCCTGGTGCTGTGCATGTATCTGTACCCAGTACACTGGTTGACGGTCATATCTGCCCGATTTCTGTATAGTTAAATGGCATACTAACCATTTGTGCCTGCCCTTGGGGTGGCATGTCTGCTCGGTCTTAGAGAACATTGCAACAGAAATGCAGAGCATTCTTTTCTGAATTTTTTTACATTTGGAATTTAGCAATTTCATAAATCAAAATGTTAAAAATCACTGCTCATGGCTAATTGAAGGTGTCAGTTAGATCCACACACAGACCTGGAAATTTTTTTATTAACGTCTGTTTTGAACACTTACTATTTGCAGAAATAAGTGCTAAGTTTAAAATGTTAATATTTCTGAAACTGGTGGTGACAAACTATTTTAAAATTGTGTGTAATGACCTGTCATAAGTTTTCTTACTGTCCAGAATAGTTCAAATCACATTTCATTAGAATCTTCTGTCGACTATACTGTGTACACTTTTAGAAGGAACGCAAATTCAGCCAATATGCAGCCAGTGCTATTGCCAAACTAACAGCTATTAGAAGGAAAAGTCCAAGACACAGTTGTGTCAACACAGTGCCAACAAAATAAAACAGATCCAATGAAAATGAAAGGGCAATAGTGTGTGTGTTGAGATGCTCTTGAAACTGGCATAAGGCCAATGCGCTAGCCGATTGCATGCATTGATGTCGGCCACTTTTTTTTATCAATGTTTAATGTGCATGACTGATTCATTTTACATCTCTTCTTTGTTGCCTTTGGCTAATCGTGAAGATGGAATGGGCGATGTTATGATTAAATTGATGAAGGAACGCACACAAAGATTGTACAAGACCATGCGGGGATTTGAACCACCCCACGGTGGTATGGCGTTGTGCTGTAGACCAACCACAAACCAAAAAGCTTTGGCCAAAATTCCCCCTCCCATGCACCTCCCCCAGAGTGCGGGTTCTTTTGCATGTAGTTCCACTATAACCACTCTGTTACGGAAGTCTGCTTTAATGTACTGCACATTCCCATTATTCATAGTTGCATTACAGCATTAGTGTAAAAAAATTACTCAACCGGATCGGAGCATGCTATCAAAAGCACCATGCTCCAGAGTGGAGTACTGCTGCATCACGATCTGCTCCAGGGCGAGGAGCGGAGTAGAAGCGATACTTTGGAGCCGCTCCTTTAGTACATTCCACACTCCGCTCCGAAACCCTGATCAAAATATAATAACAAGAAAGACTAAAGAGATTGATAAATTCAGGGTGTCAACCAGTCAAGAAATTTGTCCCCCACCCCCTCTTCCTGCTTTCTCTTGGCAAGCACTTTGTAATTAAACTCTCGCATGATTTAGCGATGTTTTGAATTCGGTGATGATCAGCTTCTTATATAGTATGCACAATTGCTTGTATGTGGTTTCCTGGCGCCTAACTCTGAAGAAGATTTTTCGAGCACTGGTTTGTCATACACGTTTGTTATGCTCGTACTCGTTAATTGGTGTTGGACCTACAGCTTAAAATGGGACTTGAACCACTCCTTTAATGGGGATTGAACCTCCAACCTCTTGATTACAAGGTGACAAAATTACTTTATACCCAGGGGAGGGTCCATCCCCCCCCACTCCTTGAGCTATGAATTATTTAAATGTGAACCTATAAAAAGCCACATTAATAACATCGACGATTTTTATGTGTTTAAAAAATATTAGATTTTGTCCTTTCATAGCTTAATATGTTTGTTGTGTAGAGAGGCAGGTTAAAGTAGTCTGCAATATTGTTAGTTTTAGTTTGTACAACCATTGATGCAAGGCTACCAGATGCCCCAATTTCGTTGGTACAGTCCATTCATTTTAATCCCTGTCCCAGCTTTTTCGAAGAAATCTTGCAAAAATATTTTTTTTTCTTAAATCATATTTAGACATATTTTTTATTATAATAGTAATTGATAACCTGTAACAACAGAATTATCAAGGCTGTTTAATGGTAGTGGTATAAAAAAAAATTAAAGGAAATTTGAAACCATTGTTAATTTGTGGAACACAACACTATTTGAAAACTTCTGAGAATTGAATGTAAACATTAAGCGCCGAGCTGTATGCTGTGTGACAGCCTTTGTCAGTAAGTGACTATGTGTTTCTGATTATTGGGTGGGGGGGGTATATTTTATTCCGATGCTTTGGACCCATACTACAACTCTACACTTTCATGTTTAGCTCTAGTATTTACTCCCAACAGCATTGCCGACCACTGTGGCAGAGTGGTTAGCAAAGCATGCTACAATGCCAGGGGTCCTGGATTTGAATCCCGGCATGGGTACATGGGTATGGGCGTTGGTTGAGAACTTGTTCCTTCATCATATCGTCACAATTAAATTTGGCGGAAAAGTGATGTAAAATAACCAAATTCAATGAACCCTACAGAATAGTGGATCTTATCTTTGTTCCACATTTTTTTTATATTTTCCCTCCCCCAAGTACGTATTTTGGGCTTCTGGACTCCCCCCCCCCCCAACCCCGAAAGACTTACTTACAAAGTTCAAAAATGAAATAATGAAAATATACTTGTTTAACATTTGTTGTATAATTGAGTTATTTACTTCCATCGAACTTATTGGAAGGCAAGGACAGTGTCAAAGAAAATATTAATCAGTAACTTTGCTTTTCATTAACTGGATGTAACATCCATTTTGGTTATTCAATAAATATTCTATTTATTTTTGACACTAATTTTTTTAACTGTACTGTTGTTTTGTATAAATTTTGGTGGTCTTAACTACACATAAGCTATATAATGAATATGTACTGTTATATCTCTATTCTTTGCCTTTTCATGTAATAGTAACAATACAGTATTAATTTATACATTATGAATAGACCTATGAATTTTATTAACATATTAATTTTATTTGTATCAAACATCCAATCAAAAATGTGGCCATTATCCAACAACAATAATTGCATTTATAAGTAACTTTGGGCGCTAACTGTGCTCTTTGTACACTTCTCAACTTCTTATTTGACCGCCCCGAAAGAATTCTAAGTCCGAAAATCGTAAACTTAGCAACATTGCACTTCAGCGCCAGCTGAGAGTAGCCAACTTTGAGTTTGTCATTCAACTAGACGAAAAACGCTGCGGTGAAAGGATTCCAATTTCGCACATTCCATGAACTTATAAACTATCAATCGCTAATATAATACACACTGAAACTGAAATAGTAAATTGAAATAAGAATAAGAATGAGAATCGTGCGAAATTGTAACAATTCTGCATGCTCGACTTGATATCACATAGGTTTGAAACACTGAACAGGGGTTTTCTCCACCTGGAGTAAATCGCCATCAAGTTTGAGTAGAAAGAGGCAAATTTCTGAGGAGTTTATGCGACATTTTATTTACAATGCCCTGCACAATATCGAACAGATCTAAAAGAAATCATTTATGTCACGACTTGTGGAGAAAACATGCTGGAACACAGGAATATCGATTTTATCATAAACATCTACGTGTTTATAAGGGAATGTTGTCATTAAGTTAACGTAGAGCAGTTGGTTAGACGCTGGTATCCATATTTTTCAACATACTTGAAAGGTCGCGGGTTCAAATCCCACCCTCTATTTTTTTTTGTGTGTGTGTGTGTGTGTGTGTGTGTGTGTGTGTGTGTGTGTGTGTGTGTGTGTGTGTGTGTGTGTGTGTGCTAAACAGAGACAATTGATATTTCAACACTGTAAAATATCCGATGCACACTTCAAGGGATATCTCTTCTGCACATTCTCTCCCTAAGAAGGTTAATGCTTATTCAGTTGCTTGCCAGGATTTAAGGTTAAAACTTTTTGTATTTTAGCTATTCGTCATAAGCTGAGTTAACACACATTATGACTAATTTACATATAATATATATGCATTCAGGATGCTGTAGGTAATGGTATTTAATCCTGTGTTCGAATCCTTGTCAGGCATGGGTGTTCTTTGTAAGTGTTCCTTCATCAATTTCATCATCCCATCACCCATTCTCATCTTCGCGATGAACCAAAAACGTCACAAAGGCGAAGTAAATTAAACCAAATCATCAATCAAGTAATGGAATTTAAGATAAGTATTGTGTACGCTCTTCACTCCACAACTAAAATATTAATTATTTCAAAATACTAACACACAAACACACACAATTATAATAGGAAATAATCCACTACATTGATGTATTGAATTTTTGTAACGAACGGGAGAGTTTAATGTATTCAATTCGCTAAGATTGGTTATGTGATGTCGTTTATTTAGTAATGACTGTTCTTGTTCCCCTCACTTCGATCTTCCAATGCATCTAAATCTAATAATAAATCCCCAATAAACGTAAGTAAATACCTTTTGCGACCGAGGCCGATGCGATAAAAATCTACTAATAACTATTTATATATTACGTGACATCTAATAAATGCAAAACTTGAGAATGATCATTAATTCGGCACTGCTTTATATCCAAAATACTTGTCTAATTTCAACAAAATAATACTGTTATTTCAACAGAAAGTATATCTAACGAACTTTCCACCAAATTCGCAATATTCAAAACAGCCACCCTCAGACTTGCTTATACGTTACTTGATTCTGCCATTCCACGTGGCACGTGATTCAGTAATATAATTGAAATGGTTTCCGAAAATTCTAAACGCTTCATCATTACTGCCACCTCCTGATATACACAGAGAGATCATCCAAGAACAGTATATATATATTTTACGTCCGATACCATACTCCTTCCGAAAATAAAATTCGGCAGCATGAGGAATCGCAGTTACGACCACGCTTGCCAGTAACAAGCACGTTATCCGTCATCCCTTCAATCCCTGAAGATAAAAGAGCTCTCGAAACCTCGGAAGCCTATCCAGAAATAACCTCGTTGATATCCCGGTAAATCCTCTTCATCAAAGTTCGCATGAGTTTAGGCAAAATTTGAGCTAAAATACACTGCAAAATACCGGGCATTTGTGTAGAGAGGAACTTATCCACAATCTGTGGCAAAGAAATGTTTGGAGCACTGGCAGGTGGTTGTTGCCGCAACCATGTTAGGAAACTTTTTGTCTATTTCCTTGTAGAACAGTTGGTAAGACGTGTATTTTTTTTATCTAAAATGAAAGATCACAGGTTCAAATCCTAGCCGCTCAATTTCTTTTCTGTTGAAGTGAACACAGAAGTACGATATTTACTGAATACAAAAAATTTGAAATAATTAACCTTGAATATAACAGATTACTCTATGAAAAACAAATCGCATGATTACAACTCTAGAGTTTCAAGAGTATTCCTTACGCATACTTTCATTCGACGTCTTGTGTATATTGCTATAATAACATGAGGTTTTATATAAAGCAATGTGTCCCCAAAACTGTTTATTGTTCAATTTCCAACATGAACATTGAAACTTGAATGTTTCGGTGATGTTGCATTAAGACCCGAAGGAATCAATTTTATGAGTGGAATAGATTTATTATGTGAATAAATATGATGTTGCAATTATTGTTTTGGGGAGAAGATCGTTTAATTATTGTTTTTATTGTTTTTTTGTGGACGAAAAAATTGTGACAAAAACTTTATTAAGTATTACATAAAAAAAAACGTGAAAGCTGAGCCGGGTTTGAACCAATACCTCAAAGAGAAAAGATGAACGTAAGAAGATGTATGCTTGTCTGAAACGTTACAACTACGCTACAGATGTTCCGAACGTGTGTGCGTGTTTAGTAATACCAAATACTTTTACACATGGATGTAAAGAGCACTCGTTGTAGCACATTTGTCATAATTATTCTTTATTTATTTGTTAAATGAAAGTAATGTAATTGTAAATAATGGTTAAATTTATTTTATCATTCTTGACATCCTTTTCTGGTATGAATTCGTACGAAACTTTTCATGGCTGAATGTAATTGGAAGTCGTCTTTGAACCAACTGCAGCATCACGTGATTAACTATACCAATAGAAGACCTTATTTCCTTTGAACTACGCTCTAAACAGAGGCATGCAACATTTCTTTCTTAAACCTCGCGAAGAATGGAGCACTACAACAAATCCACAAGAGAAAGAGTGATCGGTTTGATCGAGGGAGCTGGATTGTCACCTGGTTTAGCTGGCGAGCAGTATGGCGTTCCAGCACGGACAGCAAGGAGGTGGTGGGCTCGATACGAAGAAACTGGTGAGGCATCACGGAAAAGACGCGAGAGCTGGGGCCGTGTTTCGACACCAGTGCAAGACGATCGGCTGATAGCGGAGTGTGAAGCCAATCCATTCCAGTCAGCCACTCAACTCAAGGCAAGGGCCGATTTTCCTGGTTGCCCACAGACAGTTCGGCGGAGGCTGGCTGCTTCTGGTTTACGGGCACGAAGGGCAGCAAAGAAGGAGGTCTTGACGGATGCACACAGAACTGATAGGCTAGCATTTGCTGAAGAAAATATTGATAGGATTTGGGATAGAGTAATCTTCTCAGACGAGAAAGTATTTTCTACTGCAAATGATGGTCCGGTTCTGGTCTACCGGCGTCAAGGACAACGATTTGATCCCCATTTTTTTGCTAACTCACGTCGGCGTGGACGCGTGAGCGTGCCTGTCTGGGGTTGGATATCTCTCGGTGGCGGAGGTGACCTACACCGCATAGAAGGACGTCTCAACGGGATACAGTATGTGCACATTTTGGAGCATGTTATGGTTCCTGGCGTGCGAGCTTTGTATCCCGAGGGAAATATTGACTTCCAGCAAGACCACTCCTCCATCCATGATTCAGCCATCGTTCAGCGTTGGTTTTCTGAACGAAACGACATACATCTAATTGACTGGCCACCCATGGGATGCGACATCAACCCAATTGAAAATATGTGGGCCGAGGTCGTTCGATGTTTGAAAGAAAGCTGGCCCGATCCACCACCTCGCAGAAGTGATGAACTATTTGACCACGTCAACAATGCGTGGAATGAAGTGTGCACTTCGCACAGGTATATTCGACATCTTGTGCAATCCGTTCCTCGACGCCTGAGACATGTCATAGATGCAGGTGGCTACTGGACAAGATATTAAATAAATGTTCAATTTTCCCAAACAGTCCTTTTCAGGACTAACAAATTAAAAAAAAAATACACTCGTGTAAGAAATAATTTGGAACCTTTCATATATTATTGTCTTACAGGCCTCAATATAAATAAAAATATCCAGATGAAGTGAGGCTCGAACCCTAATCAAAGACACAAGTGGAACTGGAAATGGGTGCCTTTACCGGATGTGCCACAAAGCTACAACAGAATGAACTCCACAGCTAATACAATATCTTAATTTTTGTTTTCTATTCATGCATACACCTATTCTATCTGGAAAACGGTTTTCTTTTAAAGATTGAGATCACCTATTTTTAACCCTAAAGATCGTAAAGCATAACCATTCATTAGTTATTTCCTTGCTTTGTTGGGGATTTTCCTGTAACGAAGGCACTGATTTGCAGCTAAAATCGAGCTTCCCTTACCTGCTGATCTTACCGAATTTAACACATGTTCGTTTATCGTTTGTGCAACAATGGCCTTCTTAAATTATGTTACATTGCACCTCTGAGTGAGAGAGAGAGAGGAAGAAGTTGTGTAGCTTGTGGAAAGCAGGCTAGAATTATATTCAACACTTCATAGAAAAATATATTGAGAAACTGGAAACTATGGAACGATGTTTTCGCGAAAGGAAAACTTATGTAAGAGGAAAGTGAACATGCAGATAGAGTAATTTTAATCACAATGCCGAGCTGGACACAGTAACGACGTTACAAGAAAACAACCTCTAGTTACCTTCAGTACAGAAACGTCTTGTCAATTTCTTAACTTATTATTATTGACTCATAATGTGTGTTAACACAACTTATGACGCACAGCTGAATGAATTTGATTGAATTTCTGACGAGTATTGACGAGCATATAGGGCCTTGGCCTATCTCCCGACTGCCAGTCTCCTTCCCACAATTCTACCTAGAGGTGTGAGTTCTTCAACTGGTATGAGGTGACGTGGGGTCAGCACGTCGAGCCCTCAGCCGTTATAGAAGATTTTTATGACCGGGTTACGCTACTCACTCGTAACTTCCAAGCAAAGAACATTCTATTTGTATCAGTGGTGTATGCTGGTTCTAACAAGTGGGTAATCTCCGACCTTTTGATCCTCAAACTCCAAAAGTTTCCGTGCAATTTATGTCAAGCTCCATATTGGATTTAGGAATATTGTGTCGGAATATTTGTCTTATTGCTACGATCACAATCAATTAATTCTCGTTATTGCAGTTTACTATACGTGTAGAATTTCAAATAATAAAACAAGACAGTATTATAAAGCTATAAAAAACAGCCTGTGAAATATAAAATGAAAGACGTGCACTAGTAAAATAAAAACCCGCAATATTAATTTAAGTGCAAAATTCAACTTACTCCAGGACCCGATCACTTGTGCCGTACCACATCCAAAGCACGCTGTTTGTCCAGTTCACGTCAATACGTGTCTTTGCGAAAGATTGCAGCTTAACAAAGGAAGTTATGTGACTTTTGGATTTTTCATGTTTGACACAAGTGTTGCAAAGATTACAGTATCAGCCACGCGTCCATACATTCTTTTCAGCCCCGAAAAGTAAGCACGGCCAACAAAAATGCAAAGCTTATTAACACTTATACTTCCTGTCAACCATGGTGTTTTGTAATAATTTGCTTGCGAATATGCCTCACATATTCCCGATTTTTGTCTTTGTGTGTAGAAATAAGTTCAAGCGATGACACTGGCCTATCTGTATTAACAATTTGCAACTTCTCCTGAAAAGATCTTGTTCCAAAAGGTTTCACCAGCAAATCTTGTATCACATCCATTACCCTTTAACACAGCACTATCACGACAAACACTAACACCTTAATAAATAATAAACACGAAGCCAACGACTACAAGCATTCAGTTTCACGCGCCAAACTTCTGTTGTTGTGCTCCTGGCTCAGAAAGAAATTCCCTATGAATGATAAAAAAAAATCCCTTTCCGAGCTCGAAATGACAGGTTTTTAAAAGTTCGAATCATTGCAGGTCAGAGCCAGAATTTTATTTCGGGATGGGGATCATCCCTTATTAGCAGCCGCCACATAAAGTTGAAACAGTGGGGTTAGAAGTCCTGAAGATGAATCTCAGATTATTACAACGTATTATGCAAAGTGTTTAATCCTGCTAATGAAGTAAAATTAATTATCACTATACACTTTTTAAATTAGATATTTGTAGGATTTCGGGGAGGGGGGGTTTCAGCCCCCCCGAGTCCTCCACCTGGTTACGTGCCTGATGTGTTTTTTTCGTTTATGTTTAATTCGTTCATCTTCATCACTATTAATCTAAACAGGCGGAATATAGCAACTTAAATTAACTAATATATATAATTTATTTTTCATATCTTTCCCTTTAAAAAATATTCAGTTCCGTGAAATAAGTATTCTCGCTGCTTTTGAAGATTAGAGAGGAGAAACAATCACTATTTTTGTAAATACAAGGATTGGGGGGAGTCAGCAAATAGGTGCTTTAATTTCTTAAGCTTTGAATTTTAATTCAGTTTGCTTCATCTTCAATATTTAAGTTTTTCCCTTTTGATAAATTTATGTTCAAGTAACAGAAATCAGCAAGACAGAAGCAAATGTAAAGTGAAAATTAGCGTAGAATTGGTTTGCCCATGTTATTCAGTTTTCCTGTTCTTCGCACTCTACCGGGTATGTTTTCCCTATTCAGCGGAGGGAATGGAGAGGCTCTGAAGGTTGAGAGTGCGACCGGTGGACTCTCACAAGAAGGAGCTTACCCTGGGCACGGAATCACCGCGCCTGAAAAGCAATGTTTCCTCCCCCTCTTTCCTTTCTCCTCCCTCCTCGCCAAGGGTTGAAAGGGAAGCGGGAGGAATGACGTCAGGGTGAGATTCCCGGTAGACATTCCACCGGCTGGAGACAGGTTCCCGGACATTCGGCGGCAAACGATTGGAAGTATTCGCGCGCTGGAAGCAAGGAAATGTATGCATCGAAATTGGTTTGGAAGAAAATTGGGAAGAAATGTGTATATATATACATTTTTTTTTTTTTAAAAAAAAAAAAGAAATACAGCCGGGTCATCTGCTATTACCTAGATGACCCAGAGTATACGCCGCTGATTTGTATATGTTTCTCTATTGTTGTTTTAAGTCTACTTGCTGCACAGACAGACTATTCGGTACTGGATCTATATTTTAAACTAGAATCCGAAGCAACGTGCCTCCACCGGGTGTTGAGCCCGGGACCCCTTGATTACAACATCCTGTTTAAGAACAGATATTAATGACATATAAGTTCTTAAAATACGCGTATGTGTTAACATAACTTATGACAGCTGAATGAAAGGATAAGTTTTTCCTACATCCTGCCAATCACTGAAAGTTTAAGAACATTAGTAGAAATATTACTTGAGGCATGCACAGTGGCAACGATTAGACGGGGGGGGGGGGGGTAGAGGAACAGTTGCCCTCCCACTATGCTAAACCTTATCTCCCAAGGGAAACCCCCAGTTTTGACACCTTGCCCCATCAGTTTTGGAACTCAATCGCCGCCACTGAGTATGCATCGCATAAATATTTACAGTAATATCATATAATCTTATATTACGTTATTACAACACTTCGTATTCGGTAAATAAAAAAGAAAACATAATCAGGAAGGGGTGGGATTTGAACCTACGATGTTTCGATCTTGACGAAAACAGTAAAAAATGAAAAGTGTTGTCATCTAACCAACTACTCCAGGAGATTTCTAACGAAAACCTCAGTAAAGCACGTTGATCTCAGTTGAAGAAACCTTGTGCCGGAGTTTCGAACCATTTTTCGCCAATAACCAAGGAAAAGACACACTTTGCAGAATCGTTTGGTGTTGTGCAAGGTATCTTTCATAAAAATTTCGTATAAAATCATCATGAATTTGCCTCCTTGCATTCAAATGTGACGGCAATTCTTTCCAAGTGGATGAGAACTTGTTCAGTGTTTCAAAATGCACATAAATTTACCTCTTTTCAAATTCAGAGCGAGGAATCTTGAAATATTTTCAACATTCGTATTTCTACTTAACATTTTTTTGTCTACTCATGTATTTTATTAGTGCTTTAGGGTATCTTTACTTTATGGAATGTGAAAGAATGAAAAAAAAATTCACGAGCGTTTTCATTCAGGAAGAAGAAATGTTGCAAAGTTGGCTACTCTTAGTTGGCTCTGAAGTTCTATGCTGCCAAATTTACGAATTCCGGACTTTGAAATTTTTCAGGGCGGTCAAATAAGAAGTTGCGAAGTGTACTAGCATACTGATCTTAAGTATTAAATGGGGTATATATGCATGTAGTTCTGCGTACATATTGTGAATAGTAAAGTTTTTAATAGTCGTGAAGCATCCAATAGTTTAATCTTAGCATTTGCTTCATTTTTGACATATCACAGGAATGCAACTTGAGTATAACCAAATCATTTTGATTCTAAAAGGTCAATGATACGATGACATAAACACATGAAAGTTTGGATTAAGTTCATTTTATGCTCAGATGGGCTAATCAGGACTGGGCCTACAGTTTTTAAAATTGAATCCGAATTGCTATGCAATATGTCTCCACTGGGGATCAAATCTGGTACTCCCTGATTATAATACAGTATTACCACTATGTCATTGGGTAGATAATGCACAAACTCACATACGGCAAAATCAAATTAGTAACCAGCAGAAATGACCAATGTGTGTCTCTTGATGTAAAATTATTTAGGTAGTTCCAAAATATGGCCTCATGAACCTCTAAAACTCTTAACTGACACTGCAAGTGGCATAGGTTAGCCGTAATTAGTAAGAAGCCAAAATTTATTTTTGTAACTCTCTACATTACCCTTGATGCTGATACTTTTTAAAGTTTTTAGGTGTTGTAGAACTCTTGGGAAAGCACTGCATGGTAGGATCATGTGTCCCCCAATCTCCCTCATCACTAGGCACAAATGGTCCAGTCGGTAGCATGCCTAGTGGCACCTGGATTCAATTCAGAGAGAGAGATGAGATATATCAGGCCGGAGTTTTTTTTTTTTTTTAGAAATGTCCTGCGGCCAGTAATAAGTGTGTTCCTCAATATAGTGACCTTAAATGTGGCCCAAGTGTCATGCTGTTTACACCCCCCATATGTCCACGTGATACGTTGCGATAAGTTTTACCTTTATTTCCTCTTTACCTGTAGTGTTTAGTGGTGCATTTAACATGTAAGCATTTGGTTTGAACTTTTCCATTTCTGATGATTGTTCCTTTGTTTCAGGACTCCAACGAAATACACTTCAGAGTCAAAATGACAACTCAAATGGGTAAACTTAAGAAATCCTACAGTGAACGTGTAGTAAGTATCCGGATTTTAATTCAATTTTTGATCTGTGTGCATGAATCACTTAATATTATCAAGCTTGGTTTCTTCAGTGGTGGGGTGGTTTGATTGCTAAAGTCCAATCTTGCTATTGACAGTCCCAAATGAGACCTGATTTTGTCATGTTTGTGCCTTCATCATTCTCATAATCAAACCCAAGTTGACACAAAATCAATGAAAAACAAGGAAATTCAAATAATTGTGAAATTGAATGTGAGGTTGGTTTATCTAAGGTCCTCTCCTTGGTAAAAAAAATATAAAGTTTTCAATTTGTTTTGGGCCAGTTTACATGCTCCTTGTATTTCTTTTGGAAGCATCCATTGCTGTGCTTACATCTTGGCAGGGCAGTCTTTTTAGTTTTTAACCTCCAATATGCTTCATTCCATGTCAGTTCATCCAATAATGTATTGAAATGTCACCCATTGCCACAGTTTTCCATGAAGTTTTGTGTACTTGTAGTCTTTATGTAGATAAGCAGTTTTTCTTTGCTCTAGACCTTGTAGTTTTACATTATAATAGGTAGAAGTTTTCAGGACTTCATATTCCGTTAAAAAATATTTCATCATTCATCCTACATAGTACTGAATGAATAATATCAGGGTGGCGACGGACTGAATAATGTGTGAATTTTGTCTTGACAAATGTTTCTTTGTTGAACTGAGATGTGATGTAATGACCTTGCCACCCAATGAGTGTTATGGTTCATTTTAATTTGGATTTCCTGTATTAATTGTAGTAAATTTAAACATTTTGCACTGTCATTCACTAAATTGCTCTTTAAAATTAACTCATTACAAGTAAAGGAACTAATAATAGGAATTTATTTTAAAAGTTCATCGTTTTTTTCCTTTACTCTTCTAGGCCATAAATTCATATACAACCTCTGATAATAAAATTCGGTGAATGATCCTGAATATTAAAAGTAGACTAATTCAGGGTGGCTACTCATCAGGAATTCCTTGAATTGTGGGAACTCTATTATTGGCTCCGAGAATTATGCATGAATTCTGCTTGAATTTTTCTCCGTAGATGTGAAAAATTGCAACTTTTATTAATCCAAATCCTATTGAATTTATACATATTGATAATTGTCCTGAGGCAAGATTTTCACAGTTGAGTTTTTATTTTTATCGAGGAAGGAATATAATGTGTGAAAAATAAAACAGAATTCTCTCGATCTGTTTACTTTGGTACTGTCCTTTGTACAGCAATCTGACAGAAGGAAGATTATTGCAAGATAAGATTTCTTGAAGATGATCGGGTAGATTTGAGTTTGTAATTCTTACACAATCAACAATTTTTCGCAGATTAAAATATGTACCATAACATTTGTGTGACTTGTGTTTGTAGATGTATTTCGAGTCTGAGTATGTGAAATGGCCAATGTAAACTAAGGACCTCAAATAAAATGTTTTAAATATACCGTTTAATTAAATTAAATTAGGATTTTTGTATACATTGGAATCACACAGACACTTCATATTGTTACTATATTTGTGTGTGCATATAAGTGGTGCAAACAATTGGGCAGGGTGGCATTGCTTGCATTAACTGCTTTTCTTAATCTCGCAAGTTCCGAGCGGTAGCTAGGGAGCGGCGGGAGTCAGTCGGCCCTGGCTGGCAAACAATCTAAATGATAAAAGTTGTGAAGGAGAGAATGCCATGGCACCTCATAAAATTATTTGTGCCCTATTAAATCAATAGTGATTTCAGTTTGCAAAAGGGTGGATTAAAAATTTTCTTGTTAGCTTTACTCGCAATATCATTCAGGGTGGCTACTTACTGGGAATTATGCGTGAATTCTACTTGAATTTTTCTCCAAATAATTATTTTCGTTAATTTTTCTTTCTCTCTTCGCTTGCAGTTCCTGCTTTTCAAGTTTATAACCATAACCATAGCTAGGAGGCAGCGGGAGTCGGCCCTGCGTGCCGAACTATCTAAATGAATGAATGAATGATTGATTGATGGAATTATCCGGGGTGTTGAACCCGGGACCCCTTGTTTGCAAGGCAACAACGCTACCACTGCGCCATCGGGGAGGCCCTCTATCTAAATTAAAAGTGTTGTAAAATTGATTGATTTGTGGTTTTAAGTCTACTTTATGCACAGAAAGGCTAATCGGGACTGGACCTACGGTTTGAAGTGGGATCCAAACTACTGTGTCTTGTGGAGAAAAAATAATTTAAATCATTTGCTCGAACACAAATGCTTTAGCACCAACGTCTACCCCCTTTTTGCATAATTTACGAGGATAATAGTCTTTGATACTACTACTACTACTACTAATAATAATAATAACAACAACAATGTTGGACCCGGTGGGTTCGAATCCTGGCTTGGGCATGGATGTTTGTGACTGTCCATTCATGAATTTCATCATATCACTCATCCCCATCTTTGCAAATGAGCCAAACGCGGCACAAGAAGCAAAGTAAAATAAAGCAAATCAATAATAATAATAATGTTGATTATATTATATTAACTAACTCCCTAGCCTTCTTAAACCCGAAGGTTCATGGCTGCAGCAACACAGGCCTTCCATCTTTCCCTATCTTGAGCAAGATCTATATACTCTTTTCCATCCCTACCGATTTCCCTTAGGTCCATCTCAACGTTGTCCCTCCATCTTAGTCTTGGTCTTCCTACAGGTCTCTTACCATCAGGTTTCCCAACAAGAATCCTGTAAACTCCTCTTTCCTCTCCCATTCGTGCCACATGGCCTGCCCACCTAAGTCTTCTTGATTTAATTATTCTAATAATATCTGGACATGAATACAAATTATGTACTTCTAAATTATGTAACCTTCTCCACTCACCTGTCTCCTCATCCCTTTTAGGTCCAAAGATTTTCCTAAGGATCTTATTTTCGAATACTCTCAATTTATGTTCCTCTTTCAATGTAAGGGACCAAGTTTCACATCCATATAACACTACAGGCAAAATTACTGTTTTGTATATTTTAACTTTTAGTTTCTTAGATATTAAACGTGAAGACAAAAGTTTGTGAAGAGAGAAGTAACATGCATTTCCTGAATTAAGCCTACTTTTTATTTCCTCTTTAATATAATTTTCATTTGTTAATATTACTCCTAAGTATTTGAATTTGTAAACTGGTTCAAACGAGTTGTTATCAATAATTAGATTTTGATTATTACCTAACACTATTATTATTAGTACGTTTATCAAGAGCAGCGTCGACATATAATTGCGCATCGTTTGTTTTTAATGTCTGTGTAACACACAAGTTTGGCTTTGTACTTGGGAAGGAGCAGCTGATAAGATAAATATATCATGTCGTGGTAAGAGATTCCGGGTACTTATTGCGCGTGATGTGTTGGAGATGCATTAGTCGACCCACGATTCGGAGGTTGGAGTGTGGTGATTTGGGTTGAGAGGACAGATGGAGATGTTCAGAGCAGACGCTGTGTCGTGGAAGGACGTGAAAACATATTTTGGATCTAGAGCAAATGTTTGAGGGCACTGGGCATTTATGTGTGCTATATTGAGGTTGCCGGCGGTGAAAGTTGACCTGGGTTTGGAAAAAAAGTTTGTAATCAGCTGCTGAGAAGGGGGAGGGAAGGGGTCGCTGGCACTTCCTGGGGAGGGAGACAAGTCTAAAGAGTTCCGCAAATGGGCTGGACAGGGACATTGCCAAATTTACAGTGTGCAATTTACTGGTTCCAGGCATCGCCGAGAGTTGAGTATCAAATTATTGGATGATCTAGAGGGGTATATTATTATAAATATATAGAATTATAAATCTGCTTACCAAGGAGGCAGAAAAGATGATGTTTGCAGAACAATGAAAACACTTTGCAACACACTTAGTCACACGCACATGCATATAAACATATGCACTAACACGGAAACACAAAAACCAATAAAAAATATATGTAAAAAGAAACTTGCACAATTTATGTACAATGCAGTTTTAAAATGGATGCTGAGAATTTTCATGTCCATGTATCAGGGTGTCCTTTCCCCTCCACTTTCACTCAATTTTTTGTAAGTCCTCCATCGTGACCGAGATCTTGTGGCCATTACTCCGAAGTAGAACAAGCTCGTCTGTGTTCTCACTGGTTGTTTCGGGAATGCCATGAAACAGGAGGCAGTTCCTCCTGGAGTACATTTCCAGATCGTCTATCTTCCTGGCATTTTCGTTTGAAGATCTCTTGAGAGTCTCGATGTCTTAACTTCACGGATCTCAGCGTTTCTTCGGACTCCTTTTTGAAATCCAGGAAGGCCATGCTCAGATCTTGCAACACCGGCTGGACTTCGGTGTCGGTGCTTCCAAGGAATGGCTGCTGCTCGGCATCGTCCCGCAGGCGATTCTCGAATTCCCGAAGTCGCTCTTCCATGCTTTCCACCAGATTTGAAACCACATTCAACAAAGTCTTAAAAGAATGCAACAAAATTTTTTCTATGTAAAAGTGTCTTTATACGATGTTTACGTCACCACTAAGAGGCTTGACGTGAACCCTGACAATGCTGGCACTTGATTATTTGGAAAATAGACTTTGATCGCTAAATGTACCAGCCTAGTGGAAGAGAAGTTTCGGGAGCTCTCGCTATGCTTGTACTGTGCTGTCCGCCATTTTCTCTCTCTAGGTATAAAGATTTTTTCCTATTAATGTGTGTAGCTTACCTTTTGTTTCCCTTTTAATCATTATTGTATCCTTTTCCACAGGGTGTTCCAGTTTCTTCGTTAAGGTTTCTCTTTGATGGTAGGCGAATAAATGATGATGAAACACCCAAGCAGGTATGTCTAGTTTTTTTTGTGTTCCTTCCAATTCTCCTAAGGTTGTGTACTATTTCAGTTATGCATATCCCACTTTAAAATGCATATGTATCCATTGAAGATCAGCCTGATAGCATATACTGACCTCAGAGCAAGTTGTCAAACTTAATGCATTTTTATGTGTCAAAATAGGGGGATTGTTATTTAGGTTCAGGTTAGTTAATGTTTTATTGTTGTCTTTAGGAAGAGGGCTAACTTCCCCCTTCCACTAATAGTTTTCCTATAAATTTTATTATATTTTTTGTTTTGTTTTTTATCTGTCTTGGCATTCTTTCCTAGGGTGAACGTTGTGTGACACTTATTCTCAGCATGTGAATGGTTCTGAAGAAAAAGCACCGATTATGTTATATTATATTTAGAACCTGCATTTCCTTCTTGCACTGCTCTGCGTGTTCAAGTTGTTTATTATAGTGTTAGCTTCAAGATAGTTATGGTTATGTTTTTCAGAAAGCAGCATAAGAACAGAAACTGGCTTATCTTTAACTTCTTGCTCTGTGTCTGGTGTTCATATTTCATAATCATCAAACATCAAAGCATGTCAGTCTTGTGAAGCTGCAGATTCAAAGCCATGTCATTTTTCTTCTGGATGAGTCATTGTGGCTCTTAGCTGATAAGGGCAGGGGAGGTTTGCCACCTAGACAAAACACTGGCACCAGGCAGCATCAGTCTCCCGATGATCAGTCTGGCTGGAAGGAAAGGTGGGGGGGGGGACAGGTGGTTGAATGAGTTTTAAAGAACAAGGCACTGGTACTGCGGGTGTTGAAGAGAAGTCTTATCAGTATAGTGTGCGAAAGGGGTTGGATCACTACTTGATGCTTTCCCAGCCTGTCAATGCTATGGACACACGAGCAACATTTCAGATGCAGAATGATTTTAAAAAACAAAAGCAACATAATCGTGAAATGAGGTTTCTCCATGCTTTTCTTCAGTAAGTCCAAGCAAATGGTGGGATGATGCTTTTAATGGAGGTCATGGATGCATAATTCTACCTCCTTATATGTACATATATATTGACCATGTAAAAAATTGCATTAACAAAATAAAACATTACAATTGCTGGAAAATGAAACCCAAAAAGGGCAGCCAGTCACTCACTGATTGCGGATCGACCTATGAGCTTTCACCAACAACTTTGTGGCTGGATATTCGATGACACACTTTGAAATGCTCCAGCCACCCACTTGAACATTTAAAAGTTTTCTATCCATACCTTCAGAGCAAATTCGTTGGCCTCCTTCTGCATCATTAGTCCATTAATAGGCACGTTTTGTGCTCTATACTGGCCAAACCAGCATAGTCTTTTCCAGGTTTGCATGTGTCGCACCCTTCAAATTTTTAGATTTTATATTGTGGCCTTCCTTCTGCATTGTGTTCACGATTTCATCTCATATTTTGAGAATCGTGGACTTCGGGATGCCATGCCGTCGCTCAATCTCTGTCGTTGCCATTTTCTTTTCATTCACTTCCTGGATGATCTCTTTACTTTATCATCATCAAGAATGTCCTCTTCCCACTCATTTTGCCAAAATTAGAAATCAGTAATAAATAGTGTGGACCATCAAAAATTGTTGACAAAATCAAATGAAAGTATAAAAAAAAAGTGTAAGTCGTCATAATCAAAACCAAGAGAAATCCAAAACACAATGCACAAATCCAAGTCATAATAGCACACTCAAGCGTGGTGTAGTGGTGTCTATTTTTAGATCAGACCCACTTGCGAGGGGTAGAGCGCTCATTAAAGGAATGACGACAGAATAAAATGAATGCAACAAACCTATTTTTCGGCCAATTTTTCATACTTCCCGCAAAAAGTGTAGTTATATCCAGGATCATAAAGTCGAGAGCTAACTGTATAGGAGTATGAGTGCCACTGGTTTCTAGCAATCTGTGTTGGAGTTGTGTCTTAATATAATTGCAGCATTTTCAAATTATTTTTCTACAAAGGAAAGTGGTAATTGGTGCACAGATTGCATGTAAAGATGCACAAATTGCATGTGATATCTTCGCTGTGGAAGCTGCCAGTTTTGAAATGACTTCAAGATCTCAGAATTACAGTTACAATGAAAATAAGCAGGCATCTTTTCAGGAAATTTCTATTTACATGCAACAGTTAGGCTTCTGAAATAGCTTCATTTTCTCTCCTAATATTCCCCCTACTGTGTGGGGGTGTGATGCATATACTTTTTGTTGTAATGTGTATGTATGTACCATTATTAAAGCTATAGCAAAACACAAATAACATTTGGAACACTAAACACTTGATAAACACTTTATAAATAATAGAAAATCACAAGAGCACTTTTAACATGTTAACACTTGTACAAATAAGACTGAAATGAAATCTTGAATTTACTGAAGTGGAATGGGGTTAAGAAATTCACAAGTTATGTGCAAAGCCATGTGTTTCAGTTGCCGTTCTGGCACCGCTAGGTGTTCTTTTAGCATGTCTTTTTACCAAAGCTCCGTGAAATTTCCTAAAAACATGCCAGAAATGTATGGATGCATGAGGACAACATCTCCTGTGACAAGGTACATGCTTGTTTTGATTGTACATACAGATGGGGGACAAAATAATACGAACACCTGTGAAATTAGAGAAAACCTTTATTAATATGGGGTTGGACCACCCTGTGACTGAAGTACACTTTGTATGCGACATGGGATGTACGCATAAAGGTTATGCACAATGTTTAAGGGAATATGGAGCCATTCTTCCTCCATAGCAGTCTCCAGTTCCGAAAGTGTGGCTGGAGGAGGACTTTGAGCATGCAGTTTGGACTCCAAATATCCCCACAAATTGTTCAATAATGTTCAAGTCAGGAGACTGTGGGGACCATTCAGGATGTCCTACTTAATCGTCATGTTCTTCGAACCATGTTTGGACAGACCCAGAAGTGTGGATGGGAGCGTTGTCGTCTTGAAAAAGTGGCCGCTCCCCAGAAAATAAAGTCTGGACAAAAGGATGGAGATGATCCCCGAATGTTGATTCATCAGACCAGATTACTTGTTGCCACTGTTGTGGAGACCAACTTCTGTGAGCTCTGTACCATTGGCGTCGCTTGACAGCATTACGTGATGCAACAACGGCTTACGAATTGCCACTCTGCCATGAATGTTTGCAGCATGGAGTTCCCTTTTGACAGTTTTTGGTTGAAATGGGGTCCTGGAGATGCCTGTTTATTTCAGATGTTATCTCGGATAATGATTGCTTGTGCTTTCGGGCAACTATGCACTTCAACACACTCCTATCCCGAGCAGCAAACTTTGTCTTTCGTCCACTGTTGTGCCTTGAAGACGCCATCTTACCTTGTGTCGTGTACGCTGTCATAACGGCTGATACTGTGCTCCTTGCACACCCCACAAGGTTTGTGGTTTCCGTCACCGTGGCTCCAACTGAACGTGCTCCAACAATCATGCCTCTTTGGAACTCTGTCAGGTCTGACATTGCAGCGTCTCTTGAGAGCGAACGATAGACGAATGCACCACCAATGACTGCCGTTGACAGACTAATACCTTCCCCTTCACGGCCACTAGGTGGCAGACTTCAGTACCAGAATTTTTCACAGGTGTTCGTATTATTTTGTCCCCCATCTGTAGGTACTCAGAATTACAGTTCCAGTCATTTAGTATCTAGCTGTTTCCGTAGCAGAGATATCACACATGATTTGATGGGAGCTGCCATCTGGCTGGCTGGCTGCCGACAGGTGGCACAAGTGACTGAAAATGCACCAAATGCTGCATAACATTCATGTTCTCATGATTAGAATATTTAGATAATGATGCATCTATTCAATTGAATAATTAGTGTCTCGTATGTAAATGCTGCTGTGAAGTATGGCAGTTTATGTCAATTTGTTTCTGTAGAAATGTTCCGAGTTAATTCCAAGCAGTTTCCAATCAATATTTGGCTGGCTAGGTGTGAATTTATGTTGTAGATTTTATGAAGGGAATCGTGGATATTTCTCCATTTATATATTTTTTTTGTTTCTTTTTTCCTTTCAGCTTGAGATGGAAAATGATGATGTGATCGAAGTTTATCAAGAGCAAACTGGTGGTTGGTTTTGAGAGTGCAAGTAACAGTGGAGATGAAGTCATTTGTACAGCAAGTTTCACCATCTCGTTTTTTATCATCCACATAATGATTGATGAGTATAGTGTTGAACCATCAGATATTCATGCAGCACTACTTGTTTATCTGAGTACTGCATACAGTTGGACAAAAGTTACATTCCTTCACTGTTTTGTGGTTTGTGTACAGGACATTTTTACAGATAGCATACTTGAAAGTGAGCTACCGTGGTATCTATCTGGTTTTCAGATATTTTAGCATTAGTATTATTTTGTTAAAGAAGCCAATAAGAGAAATTGAAATCCGTGAATCTAAAGTTTTCATGTATTGGTAACTGATGTTGTCATCTGAAAAAAATGTCATTGAAAAAAGAAAAAAAAAAAGGAAAGTGTTTGCTGAAGCTAGGTTTCATGTTTATGTACAGAATTGGTACAAACTTTTAAAATGGTCCTGTATTGTGCACATTACTTACTAATGTGGTCAATGCATGGCCAAATTTCATGTGCATCATTTAATAAATTATATACATAGTTAGCTTCCTGTGGTGTTTATTTGTGGGACATCAACGATTTTGAAGATCTGATGATTGATTGAAGAACAGTGAGTCTGGACTGTTTACATGTGGGTTGCTGCGGACATTTTTGTGGACCATTAAAAGTGAAGGAAATCATTTTTTTAGTAGGACAATATCAGCATCAGAGAGAAGCTACTTGTGCTGAGAGAACTTTCAGGAATAATTGCTTTGGAGTAATGCAATATTGGACCTTTTTGTTTCATTTGTGAGAATCTACAAAGTTTTAAGAAAATTTCATAGGTATATGGTCATGTCAAATAAAAAAATGTAGGTCTTTAATTGGTTCAGTGAATTTTCAGGTTGATTTGAATTAAAATTGTAAGAAATTGTTTTACGTTTGGCTGCACAATTTTTGGTAATTTGCATTAAATTGATTTATAATGTCTGCTTTTGTGAAATTCTAAAATGCCTGGCATTTTTCTTTCAAATTTTAAATTTATTAAACAATGTAAACAAATATAACATATTAAATGTAACTGTGCTGTGTCCTTTTTTATAAACCTTTCTTGTTTGCTGGTAAATGTGTGAAACAGCTGTGCAGAGAATGAAATGTTTGTACTTTCTTTTTTACTATCTTAGTATTATGCAATTCATACACAAGAAACATTGAAGTTATGCTTAATTGAACTTGTTTAAGACAAGATTACTTGGGCAAGATTTTTCTTGTCAAATCTACAAGCGAAAAGAAAGGAAAAGAGTGCATAATCAAAATTGAAAGGAAATGTAAACATTAATTGTACCCATAAAATGAAATTTCCATATTTTGTACTCTTCCTGCATGGTACCATTCCATGACAAATCACACAGCCTCCGACCTCACCATTTCCGAATTGCATGAAAATGTGAGAGTTAGTAATATTTGAGGAAAATAATATTTACAGAATAACAGCCAACAGCGATGCGTACTTTTTGTGTAGCAAGGTTGCCAACTTAGGGAAAATATGATTCTTGGTGCCGAAGGAAGAAAAAAAAATCATAACTGTTGTTACAGGTAAGCTAGAATCTTGGGCTCTTTTTAAAGCTAAAGGATTGTTCAAACTTCTCTACCTTCAAATGTCAAGGTCATATTTTCAATACGGTATTTTTGAAACTTAATACAATATATGTTGTCTATAAGTGACAGAAATATCATCTTCGGATGGCATTGGGAACACTTAACGAAAAAGTGTTACTGTGCATTGCCTGAGATACAAACACTGGGAATGATGCAAAATGTTTACATTTTTAGAAAAGTACACAATAATAATAACAACAAATAACTAGAGGCACATATTTTTGGTAAATAAAAAAGCAAAATTTCGGTATAAAAACTTAGTCAATTTCGGGTTCAAAAGCGGTAAATAAAATAAAATATCGGTGTTATAGCGGTGAAAAATTGGATCAAAAGTGGTATATAAAAATACATTTTGGTTTTAAAATTGTGAATATAATCCTACATTTGATTTAAAAACTACACTTATTCCACAGAATTAACATTTCACTTCTAATAGCCCATTTATGTAGTTATCCGAGTATTAAGTTTATTTCTGTGTAAAGGAGTCAATTTTTGTTTCTCCAATAATAACAGCAGAATGAATCAATTTCCCGGGAATTGCATAACTCTCAGGATAATTCAGACCTCAGAAGGTGCCGCGTCGGTGAATAAACCCTAAATTTCGTGTTTAAGAGTTAATTTCGCTTTTTGCAGTTTATTTCGTGACAAAACATGGTCACAAAATGCATCTCACACCTTTCAAAAACATGAAAAATTAACACTAGAATGAGTTTTTTCAAATTTCGTTTTTTCGTCAAAAACGAAATATGCATGCCCCTACAAATAACATTATGTATAGTGCAGATAGTGGCATTTCCTATTCTTCTATTCTGAAGTCTATGTCCGTCCAGTTTCAGTTCTTGGATCTACACTAGTCAGAACATTCTGGATGGGAATTCTTATGTCTGGATGTTGGGGATATACATACAATGGACAAGAACCATGTGGATGGAGAAAACTGATAACCTCATAAGAACTTTCACAAACATCGACAACACATCCAACCACCATGCATGATCATGAACACACATCACAAAACCACGAACTTCATCTAAAGGGCAACACTGGTGTGGTGTTTTTCACTTATGTCTGTAGAAAACCTTTTTCACAACAAGTTGTTCTGGTGTCAAAGGTGTTCCTGAATTCAAACTTCTCCCAGGTTTAGGAAAAGTCAGGGAATTTGAGGTGTCAAAAAAAGTCAGGGAGTTTCATCTTCATTGATTTTTTTAAAAAAAAATTATTTAAATACATCGTTGTGAAACTGCACAGGAACAGGAAATCTTGTTCGTAAGTTTCGGCCCCGGGCCCCTTTTATGCGCAACACAACCACGGTGCCAGAAACCAGTGATGGCAGGAGGAGAGAGAGAGAAAGTTCTCTGCGAGAATTTTAAATTCAAGCACTTCAGATAAGTTTTGTTTTGCAGCTAAAACATCAGAGCATGCAACAGTGTACAATTCAGAACGCCGGACCTAGGAATGGGGCTTGGGGGTACAAACCCCGAATTTCAATGGAAAAAACAAAAATCTGGAGTTTGCCCCTTCTTCCCCTTCTATTTTCAGGGAGGGTGTGAATTTTAGTATCGTTTTCAAAGAACGATATTTCTAAAGAGATGTAACATGTTTCATGTTCTTGGGGGGCCATACAAGTTGAATAATAAGCCGAAATGTGAAACTGTTTTTTACGAAAAATAGGTAATTTGCATATTGCTCAGAAAATTGTTATAACTCTGGCACTATGGAAGCAATCTACTTCGGATAAGTTTTGTTTTGCAGGTAAAACATCATAGCATGCAACAGTGTACAATTCAGAACGCCTAACCGAAAAAATGGGTTTTTCGGGGTGAGACCACCGAATTTCAATGAAAGAAAACAAAACAATCTGGAGTTTGAACTCTCTTCTCTCGCTATTTTGGGGAGAAGGTGCAAAACTTAGTATTCTCTTCAAAGAATGCATGTTTCCAAAGAGATTGAAACATGTTTCATGTTCCTAGGTGCCATACAAGTTTAATAATGAGCAAATGTGGCATGGATATGTTGCGGAGAGGGGAGGTTGGTCATCAATGTGAATTTCCCAGGCTTGTTTCAGACCTGTCAGAGTTTCGACCCAAACATAAGAGTATGAAGGTTCAAAAAGCACATTCATTTCGTAATCAGCACCATGATACCATATGGTATCATCGGGGTAGTAAAGGTTAAGCCTCGAAATATTACGTGGAAAATGCATTGAATTATCATTTTTTTGTTGTCCGTATGGGAGTAGTAAGGGGATTGTCAACAAATGGAAGGGATAAGAGCAGGTGGTGCCGTCCGATAGTTGTCGGACGTCGTAGTAAGGCATGTTGTTGGGCAAACTGAACGAAACATGGAAACAAATAGGTTCCATTGATACATACGATTTTTGTCGAATATCGCCACTCGACAAAGTATCTCACTACAACATGCGACAGAAATTGCATGGACTGCAACATCCAACAAGAAGAGCTTTAGACTGCAAATATGCTGCTGGAATGTTATTACTCTTCTGGCTCACTTCACCTTATTTAATGTAGCAGTGTTTACGAAGGTTTTCTTTCATCATTCTGACGTATTACTGGTTTCGCACAAGTTAACGTACGGTTACAATGGAATGCACTATTCTTAGATATCAAGAAGAATCCAACCAGGTGGGATATATATTGAATACTATCACGAAAAAGTGAAACATAAATCTGCATTGGTGAATGTTATAAAAATTGGCAAGTGCATGCTCCCAACCTCAAATTTACTGCAACACTAGTATTGCAATGAAATTAACACCACTCTCTGTCCTGTCTGTTTAATCTCCTGAGAGATGGTCATTAATCTCTCACTGAGTAATGTCATGTCCAATATTATGAAATAAAATACTAATAATAATTACGTAAATATTTTAATTCATATTTACTCGAATCATTCAATCATAAAAGCAAATCACTTTCTTCAAGAATTGACTTTTCTCTGCCAGCCCTGCTAAATTTTCACTTTCCATCTACTGATTTATACGAGAGGTGGCCAAAAAGTAATTTCCAATTAGTAGGGACATTGATTTTTCGCAAATGCCAAAACCGTGAAAAATGGTAATTGCTGCGAAGTTATGTTTAGGAATGAGCAGTAATGTCTGGACAAATTTTTCGCCCATTCAAAATATCGATATAATGCGAATTGTTGGCTTTTTTAGCAATTTTTTTTATAGAAATTGTCCTAAAACAACAAAAAATTATCTCATTTAGTTGTAACTTTAAAAATAATAAAGTATTTTATTTTAAACTTACTGCATATAACAAAATTCCATAATCCTGCCCTAGCTTGCAAATTGTAATAATTTTCCAAATTCACTATTTTGCAGTTTGAATTCAAATCAGAGAGAATAGAGAAACTGTCAATTTCATAGAAGATACTAGGCAGATCGGAAAGTAACGCACAATATTTTTTTTCTCCCCAGATATTGCAGCTGGAATGCTGAAATTGTACGACGAGAGAGTTTGAAGTTTGCGCCACAGAGGGTATTTTTTTTCCCCTCTGCAGCTCTAGCGAGAGAAGCCTGAACTACGAAACAAACATGCCGTGCATGTTACTGTCGTCCACGTGTGAAGAGCAGCAAAGTGTGGTTCGATTTTTATGAGCCAAAGACCATACACCGAGTGAAATTCACAGGGACATGCGTGGGGACGACTGTCTGGACCGTAGCAATGTCCAGGTGGTGTGCATTCTTTCAAGAGGGCCGTGTGAACCTTAGTGATTCGCCACGCTCCGGGCGGCAGGTTACAGCTTCAACTCCGCAGAATATCCGTGCCATTGAGGCAGCAATTGTGAACGACCAGCGTGTGCACCTGCGAACCTTATCGCATACGTTCAACATTTCCTATGGTGCGGTGTACCACATTGTTCATGACACGTTGAAATTCCGTAAAGTTAGTGCTCGCTGGGTGCCTAAGATCCTGACAGACCACCACAAGGGCCAGCGAATGATGACAGGCATGGATCACTTAACGCGTTACGCTGCAGAAGGGCATGACTTTCTGAAAGGAATCGTCACTGGTGATGAGTCGTGGGCGTACCACTACACGCCCGAAACCAAGCAGGCCTCTATTTAGTGGAAACATGCTGGTTCCCCAGTACGAAAAAAATTCAAAGTGACTCAATCTGCTAGGAAAGTGCTTGTAACAGTGTTCTGGGACATGTTTTGTGTGTTATTGGTGGACTTTGCTGAACACAGGACCACTGTGAATGCTGCAGTCTACATTAAAACTTTGGTTAAGTTGCGTCGTGCCCTTCGTGACAAACGCCGCAACATTCATGCTGATGGTGTCAAACTTCTTCGTGAAAATGCCCGTCCCCATGTTGCTGCTCCTGTTCGTGAGAAACTCACCGAATTTGGGTGGGAGGTGCTCCAGCAACCACCATTCAGTCCGGACCTGGCACCATCGGACTTTCCTCTGGTCCCAAGATGGAATTCCTGGCCGGTCAACACTTTGCGACAGATGCGGAAGTGAAATCAGCAGTCCGCAGATGGCTAAACTCCAACCAAACGGACTTCTACGAACAGGGCATATTGAAACTGGTACCACGATGGGAGAAATGTGTTGAGAAACTTGGTGACAATGTAGAAAAGTAGGTCAAAGATGTCAGTTCATTTGTGATTTGTTTGTTTTTTGTTACATATTAAACTTTTTGAGAAAAAAATTATTGTGCGTTACTTTCCGATCTGCCCACGTATTATATTGGTACTTAACAAATCCATACGTGGATCTGTATGAGTTTATTATTTCTATTTGCAAAAACATCGATTTAGTTTAGTTTGTAATTGTCAGGGAAAAATGTAAATTTTGTCCTGGAAAAGTCTGGGAATTTCATTTCTGCTTGTTTGTAGCCACCCTGAAAAAATGTTATAACTCGTATACTATTTGACCAATCTACTTCGGGTAACTTTTGTGTTGCAGCTAAAACATCAGGGCATACAACTGCAGTAATCAAAATGCTAATGGCAATAAGAGGGTTTGGATGGGCCGCAGCCTCCAACTTTCAATGAAAAAATCATAAAAATGGGTATTTTACCCCCTCTATTTTTGGAAGAGAACACAACCTTCAGCCTTATTTTCAAAGAATGGTTCTTTCTCAACCGAATGAAAATCATTTTATGTTACTGGGTGCATTACATTATAGAATATGTGAAAAAAACCCTATTGTTACGATTTTTTCATTGAAAGTTGGAGGCTGCAGCCCACCCAACCCCTCTTATTGACTTCGGAATTTTCATTTCTGCATGGTTGTATGCCCTGTTGTTCTAGCTGCAAAACAAAAGTTACCCGAAGTAGATTGGTCATAGTCTGAGTTATAACATTTTTTGTCAAAAGTGTAAGAATTTAATGTTTGCGCCAAAAGGCCTTTGATTGCAGCTAAGGAAGTTTATTTTTTATTAAAAGGACAATCCTTTAGCTTTAAAATGAGCCCAACATGAAGATTCTAGCTTACCTGCAACAACAGTTATGATCTGTTTTCTTTGGTGGAAATCTTTTTGTTTCATAAGTGTTTATTGCTTCCTTTCATTGTGATATATGTCCCTTTACATGAAGATGGGTGTACAAAAGTTTTGGCAAGTAGAAACTCGATTAGAAACTGCTTGTGTATATAAATTCATACAGCTAATTGTAAACAGAAAGGTAAATCTCCTAATATTGCACAAGTTCATCGTCCAATATGAATGTGCATTTCACTTGCAAAGAATTAGAATTAAATAATAGCACATAATTGAACAATGGATATATATCTGAAACCCCTGTATTTTTTATAAGAATGTGTGCCATTATATATTGTGTTGAACTAGTGAACTGTAAGAATGGATATTTGTTTTAAATTCTTTATGAAGTTGTGTGTTCAGCACACAGCTGTTCTCCCACCTACCCATCTGAAAGGATTACAGAGTGCAGAGGTTCTCAACTTTTTTGGGCCTGCACCGCCCCTTTTTTTTTTTTTGCATCCTCAAATTAGTCCACGCCCCCTCCCTCTAGGCGTAATGAATTATTGATGTACAAAACTGTGCTGTTAGGGTTAATAAATCTAACTCAAAGAATATTTTACAATGCTTTTATTATTACAGATATTAAAAAAATACTAATACTTTTGTTGATAGAACATTTTCATCAATTAATAAAAGTGCTTAATAGGCCTACATTACAAAGCATTCTGCCCTCACTGCAGTTAAAATTTTAAGCTACATCATTTGGTTTTATTTCTTAAGAACACAATGAATGAGAGAGAACTATTTGCAGAAGTTTCTTTTCCGAGACCTACACAAGGGATTTGTGTTTGCCACAACTTTTTAAGGGGATAATTCATGTATATATTTTTCATTGCTCACCACACCTCCCCCAGGTTGAGAACCCCTGCTTTAGTGTATGAACAAACTCCATGCAATATTTTCATTTAATGTGCATTGGTCTACTTGTAGTGGAATGGATTATTGTTCCCTCGTTAATGCAATGCATTCATTTGGTTATCGTGATACTAGAACATGATTCATGTAGTGTCTCGAAGCAGGTGGTTTTCTTGTGAAATCTTGTATAAGTAATCCTTTGCAGTAGAGTTAACTGATGAACAACTGCTTATCAGGAACACATCTATTCCTTTGGAATGTGGCACCTCTTATCTGCTGTAATGTCTGTATTTGCTTACATATGGAGTTGTGTCATGTTGAATTATTTATATTCACTTCAGTGTTTGCTAAGGTGATAAGTGTTATAATGCTACCCCATAGGCAGGGCTCAAAAAAGGCAGGTCGCCATGGCGACTAAAAATTTCAGCCTGACGACTGTGATCTTATGCTGTAATATGTATGAAATTTTGATGATTCTAAGTTCAAATTGCAGTACAGCGTAAGTTAGCAATTTTTTTTAAAAATCAGCGTTGTGAACATTCCAGAGTAATAATTTCTTACTCTTTTTTCCCCAAACACCCCATTTCCTGTTTTCTCGAATGATTTAGCAATGTTTTGAATACCGTGATGCTCAGCTTCTTATAGAGAGTGTTTCAAAAGTTGCACAACCCAAACTTTGAAAATGTATATCATGAAAACAGTAAGAGAGATTTACACCGGTTTTCTGCATTATAAAGTCTCATCCATTGAGATATTTTTCAATGCTTAAAATTGTCAGTTTTCTCCACACATAAAATTTAGGTAAATTAACTGGTGGAAGGCAGCGTTAAAATTTTTCCAGAAATGCTCTTTCGAAAGAAGGAAACGTAAGAAATTATCGAAGGGTCATAATTAGATATCTGATGACTGATGCCATGTCAATCTGTCATTTGCTACCAATATTGCTCATGTGCAACATTTGTTGGATTTTTTATTGGCGATTTTATGGGTTGAGTGAAAAAGGGCCATTTTTGGGATATAGTATATGGCAATGCTAGCAAGTTGAAATATTGTCAACACATTTACGTGAAAAATCATAAAGATTTTGTGCCGAAATTTGATTCTTGAGAGAATCAATCGTAGTCTGCCTCTGGTTACACTGAATTCTCTTCGCTCACTTTCGATGCTACTATCCTGTTCTTTTAATTGATTCAGCATGGCATATTATTTGGAGTAGCGTGTGTGCATTGCTGAAAAGTATTTTACTACTCATTCTTATGCACATGTGCAAGAGGGTTTTCAAGTAAAATCCCCTGCTTCTGTTTTACAACTAGTCAAATACCAACAAATGATCCCACAAATTGATAAGAGTTGGTATTATTATTGTAGATTAGGCACACACAGGAGATGTACTACGTAGAAATTTTCAGTGAAAAGTGCTCGCTCGACCAGGACTCGAACCTGGGTGTCTGGCATACCGTATGATTTCTCTAACCACTGAGCCGGCCTGGCCTTGCATGATTTCTCGCTGTCGCTGTTTTACCCGTGTGGAATCGTCTGCCAGTGCTACCGCAACGGGATGTGTTGCCTTTGAAACACAGTAGACTTCCAGGGTGGCGACAGATCTGGAAAACCAGGAAAAGTCAGGGAATTTGAGGCGTCAAAAAAAGTCAGGGAATTTAGTCTTAATTGACTTTTTTCATTTTTATTTTTTAAATTAATTTAAAGATGTCGTTATGGAACTTTGAACGGGAACAGGAAATCTCGTTTGTAACTTTCGGCCTCAACTTTTAGGCCCCTTTTATGCGCAACACAACCATGGCGCCAGAAACCAGTGATGGCAGGAGGAGAGAGAGAGAGAAATTTCTCTCGTCCGGGCTTCTTGGCGGGAAATTTAAATTCAAACACTCTTTGGAGGAAAATTGTTATAACTCGGGTACTATGGGAGCAATCTACTTCGGATAAGTTTTGTTTTTCAGCTAAAACATCAGCGCATGCAACCATGTACAATTCAGAACACCGGACCGACGGCGAAGGGCATGGGGGGACACGTCCATCGAATTTCAATGGAAAAAAACAAAAATCTGGAGTTTCCCCCTCTTCCTCTGCTATTATAGGGAGAAGGCACGAACTTTAGTATTCTTTTCAAAGAATGGAAATTTCTCAAGAGAATGAAACATGTTTCATGTTCTTGGGTACCATACAAGTTGAATAATAACCCAAAATGTTCTTTTTTCTTTTTTTTTTTACGAAAAATAGGTAATTTGCATTTTTGGGTATAACTCTGGCACTATGGGAGCAATCTACTTCGGATAAGTTTTGTTTTGCAGCTAAAACATCAGAGCATGCAACCGTGTACAATTCAGAACGCCGAACCGAGGAAGGGGGGTTTGGGGGCGTGACCACGAAATTTCAATAAAAGAAACATAAAAATCTGGAGTTTGCCCCCTATTCTCCCGCTATTTTGGGGAAAAGTCGCAAACCTTAGTATTCTCTTCAAAGAATGGACGTTTCCAAAGAGATTGAAACATGTTTCATGTTCCTGGGTGCCATACAAGTTGAATAATGAGCTAAAATGTGAAACTGCTCAGAAATGTGGCATGGATATGTTGTGGAGAGGGGGGAGGTTGGTCATCAATATGAATTTCCCAGGCTTGCTTCAGACCTGTGTCAGAGTTTCCACCCAAACATAAGAGAATGAAGGTCCAAAAAGCACATTCATTTCGTAATCAGCACCATGATACCATATGGTATCATCGGGCCAGTATAACCTTACTCTGATGATACCATATGATATCATCGGGGGAGTAAAGGTTAAGACTAAATATTACGTGGAAAATGCATTGAATTATCATTTTTTGTTGTCCGTATGGGAGTAGTAAGGGGACTTGTCAACAGATGGTAGGGGATAAGAGTGGGTGGCGCCGTCTGATAGTTGTCGGACGTCGTAGTAAGGTATTTTGTTGGGCAAACTGAAGGAACATTGAAACAAATAGGTTCCATTGATACATACGATTTTTGTCGAATATCGCCACCCGACAAAGTATCTCACTACAACATGCGACAGAAATTGCATGGACTGCAACATCCAACAAAAATCGAATGCATAAACAAGAAGAGCTTTAGACTGCAAATATGCTGCTGGAATGTTATTACTCTTCTGGCTCACTTCACCTTATTTAATGTAGCAGTGCTTATGAAGGTTTTCTTTCATCATCCTGACGTATTACTGGTTTCTCACAAGTTAACATACGTTTACAATGGCATTGCACTATTCTTAGATATCAAGAAGATTCCAACCAAACGGGATATATATTGAATACTATCACGAAAAAGTGAAACATAAATCTGCATTGGTGAACGTTATAAAAATTGGCAAGTGCATGCTCCCAACCTCAAATTTACTGCAACACTAGTATTGCAATGAAATTAATGCCACTCTCTGTCCTGTCTGTTTAATCTCGTGAGAGATGGTCATTAATCTCTCACTGAGTAAGGTCAATGTCCAATATTATGAAATAAAATACTAATAATAATTACGTAAATATTTTAATATATTTACTCGAATCATTCAATCATAAAAGCAAATCACTTTCTTCAAGAATTGACGTTTCTCTGACAGCCCTGCTATACGAGGGATAGCCAGAAAGTAATTTCCGATTAGTAGGGACATTGATTTTTCGGAAACGCCAAAACTGTGAAAAATGGTAATTGCTGCGAAGTTACGTTTAGGAATGTGCAGTCATGTCTGGACACATTTTTCGCCCGTTCGAAATATCAAAATAATGCGAATTGTTGGCATTTTTAGCAATTTTTTTTAAAAGAAATGTCCTAGAACAACGAAAAATTCAATGAAATCCAACATTCGTCTTTTCTAGGACATGTTTGTCTACATAGAACATGCAAGTTTTCCAACATTTTACTCAAGAGTCAACTGTAGAGTTATACGTACATGGAATAATTCCGACAGCCACATTAAATCATGTATTTCCCACGATTTTTCAACTTCTATCAAAACCATTTGCATCACAAAGCAAAGTGGCAAGGTTCTTACAGGAGATCGAGTGCGTATCTACCGTCACACGGGAGCCACATCTTTGTATTTGTCGCACGAGATGTGTTTTGAATTACCAAGCTAAGTGCGCACCATTGGCATTTATCGAGCGAGTAATAATGGAGCTCAGTCTTTAGGGCGTCTGACAACTATGCAAGAGACCCCGGGATTGATCCCTGCAGGCGAGAACTGAGATGTTTTACACCTATTCAAACTGCTCCGGCACCCACCCAGCATCATATGAAGCTGGTACCTTGAGGAAACTTTGAGGGATAAAGGTAGCCAGGGACGTGGTGCTGATCACATCACCCCCACCTTCAGCCGTGATCAAGAAAGTGTGGGGCCCTAACTCCACACTCCTATACACCTTCATGGAAATGTGCAGGGGAGCACTTTACTTTTACTTCCTCAAAAATCTATTCCAACATATCAAACTGTCACGAAAATACCTAGACCATGTGACCTCCAATTTAAAATAATAGTTTAAAAGCACAATGCAGTATTAAGTTTCGGTATATTTGGCAGATAAATGTTCTAAAACGAAAACGCGAATTTTGGGAAACGTAACTTTAACAAGTCAAAAGAAGATAATGCCAATTTTTGGTGCCATAATATATCGGTATCTGTCACGTGAGATTGATTGATTATAATTTTTTGGGTGCGTCGCCACTTATGGTCATTATGCACCCTTCAGTATGTACGGGGATAATTCCATTATCTAAAATCCTTAGCATAAAATTAAAAAAAGGGGTATGGAAAATAACTTTTCCAAAATAACTTTCAAGATATCAAACTCTCACGAAGAGCCGTAAGCCATGTGACTTACAATTTGAAACAGTAGTTTAAAACACCATGAAGGTATAATTTGAGATATTTGCCAGAAAATGCGCTAAAATGAAAATGTGAATTTTGGGGAAAATAACACCGTATAGTAAAAAATAAGAAAATACACCAATTTGTAAAGAAATAACAAAATATCAAGGTCCCTACCGATTAGCCATAAAAAAAAAACATGAATATCAGTTGTAATTTATTGCATTAGTAACAGTGAGTCCTAACCTAATTTTCGGCTTAATCACCACGTTGTTCTGGCATTTGTCGTAGCATGGCACTAAATTTTGTATGCCCATGTTATATGTGTCTGACAGCAAAGACTGGAACTATCTCTATCGCAGTGTACGTAGTTGTCAAATCCTTGCCCTGCCAGAAACCTCTTCAGTTAAACAAAGAGATGAAAGTCTGTACATTCAAGGCCAGGGCTGTACAGGGAGTGTGTCAAGATCTCTCACCTGAAGTGATTCAAAGGGTCCGTGTGTACTCAGCTTTATGGGGTTGTGCACATTCGATTGGCCTTCCGTGAATTGTCTGCACCATCATCTGACCATACTATCACTCACGACGTCCGGTCTGCACACCTCACACGATTGCTGGTGGCTCTGTGCCAAATTCTGAGTGTGCAATGTGGGCTACATCACAATCGGTGGGAGACTGTTTGAGAGCTGCAATCTTTAACCTAGAACTGTCCTAAAACGGCTGCATTGCAACTGTACCAGATTACAGCTACATGCCACCTCTTCCTGCCTGCATGTGTGTGTGTCTATCTCTGACCACTTGTGCTGTGTATAGGCACCATTGGAGCTTTTTACAGGATGCCCCTCGTATATGAACTTTCAGAAGCTTTTATTATTAGTGTGTTCCTGTTTTAATGTGTGCTTAGCTAAATGAGGTACCTATACAATGCAATTCTATAAATTCCTTGCGTTACATTTCTAATACATACCCTTTTCGTATGCATTAATGGTATAACCACTTGGATATACTGTACTGAAGCAGAAATCCCATTGATAATGTGAAGGAAATATGACACTTTATTTTGTTCGATTCAGTTGTTTCACTTATATGCAAGAGTTAAGTTGTTTGCTTTACAGAGAAGAGAGAAGTAGCTTTATGCATTGAAAAATGAGTCCACACTCATGGTAATGTATAAGGAGACTGATAAATTACAAATTGTATTTCTTAATCAATCACTCTTATCTCATTTAGTCGTAACTTTAAAAATAATCAAGTATTTTATTTTAAACTTACTGCATATGACAAAATTCCGTAATCTTGTGAATTGTAATAATTTTCCAAACTCACTATTTTGCAGTTTGAATTCAAATCATAGAGAATAGAGAAATTAAGTCAATTTCATAGAATATAATATTGGTACTTAACAAAACCATACGTGGATCTGTATGAGTTTATTATTTCCATTTGCAAAAACAGCAATTTAGTTTAGTTTGTAATTGTCAGGGAAGAATGTAAATTTTGTCCTGGAAAACCTGGAAAAGTCAGGGAATTTCATTTCTGCTTGTTTGTAGCCACCCTGACTTCGACATTGCCTGGTTCCTCCCAGCATAACTAATTCACTAACTCTCTAGCCTTCTTAAACCCAAAGGTTCATGGCGGCAGCAACACAGGCCTTCCATCTATCCCTATCTTGAACAAGATCTATATACTCGTTTCCATCCCTACCGATTTCCTTTAAGTCTATCTCAACGTTGTCCCTCCATCTTCGTCTTGGCCTTCCTACAGGTCTCCTACCATCAGGTTTCCCAACAAGAATCCTGTAAACTCCTCTTTCCTCTCCCGTTCATGCCACATGGCCTGCCCACCTAAGTCTTCTTGATTTAATCATTCTAATAATATCTGGACATGAATACAAATTATGTAACCTTCTCCACTCGCCTGTCTCCTCATCCCTTTCAGGTCCAAATATTTTCCTAAGGATCTTATTTTTCAACTACTCTCAATTTATGTTCCTCTTTCAATGTAAGGGACCAAGTTTCGCATCCATACAATAAATAATACAGGCAAAATTACTGTTTTGTATATTTTAACTTTCAGTTTCTTAGATATTAAACGAGAAGACAAAAGTTTATGAAGAGAGAAGTAACATGCATGTCCTGAATTAAGCCTGCTTTTTATTTCCTCTTTAATTAATTTTCATTTGTTAGTATTAATCTGAAGTACTTAAATTTGGAAACTGGTTCAAAGGAGTTGTTATCAATAATTAGGTTTTGATTATTACCTAACACTTGGTTTCGGCTTGTAAGCATATATTTAGTTTTCTCTTTGTTAACTTCCAAACCTATCTCTTTAGCAGTTTTGAAAAATATTTTAACATTATTCTTAATTGTATTTATATCATCCCTTAATAAGTCTACATCATCTGCAACTGAGTCGCACCATTTAATTTTAGCGTTAGTTTGTTTTACCTTCCTAACAGCATATTCTAAGGCAAAATTAAAGAGCAGTGGAGATAATGCATCTCCTTGTTTTAACCCATCATGAATTGTAAATTTGTCAGACACATTAATACCCACACGAATTTTATTTTATCATACTAACAAGCTTCTTAGGTATTCCAAACTCTACTAATATATTATATAATCTATCTCTCTTGACCGAATCATATGCTTTTTTGAAATCAATGAATAGCTGATGGACATTTTGATTATATTCCCACTTTTTTTCAAGTGTCTGTGTAATGTGAAAAATTTGATGTTATGTTTAAATCCACATTGATAATCACCTATAATTTCATTAGCATATGGGGTTAGTCTTGCTAAAATAATGTTAGATAATATTTTATATGTTGTTGAAAGTAGAGAAATTCCACGCTAATTATTGCAGTTCATTTTATCACCTTTTTTAAACGCAGGAACAATTACACTGATGAACAAATTCAAACTTTCTTTTGCTCCTTTGAACGAAAATAGGTGATTATTTATAATTCGACCCCGCTGAATCCAAATCTGAAAGTAGAAATGCTGTATCACCTATCGTTTTCCCTGGATTTTCATTTTTTGTTTCTAATAAAAATTGAATTCCCTTTGTAATAATACATCGAAATTTGAAATTATTTTTGTTTGTTTGCTCATGAAATAAGATTTAAATATTGAAGTGAATAACTATGAAATATAAAAAAAAATTAAACAATATATATAGGACCGATTTTGACTGTTCAATGAAGAAATTTCATGCAAAAAAAAGGAAAAAAACACATTTTTACTGGCATTTTCAAAATTTCTTTTTTGAACTCTGTCGTTTGTAACTGCCACCAGAAACCTCTTTCTTGAGGTTCCAACAGGAGTCTGCTAACATGTTCTGTACCGATTTTCCTGCATATCGTTTCGCCATGACAGAAATATCCTGGTGAAATCTCTCGCCTCATTCCTCACTAACCGCGCCCAAGTTAAGGGGGGAAAAGTCCAAATGCGAATGTAAAAAGTGAATTTTCAAGGACATATTGCACCCCATGCGCTGATAACACTTCAACAAGTTCCTTGTAGTTGTCAGCTTTCACATTTCCAAGAAAATTACAGCATACTTGTCTGAAAGCTTACCATGCGTATTTCTCTTTTTCTGTTAGCAATTCCACAAAGTTGTCATCATGAATGATCTCACGGATTTGCGGCCCAAAAAATATGCCTTCTTTTAACTTACTATCACTGAGTTTTGGAAATGTTTTTCTCAAGTACCCAAAACCCTCACCGTGTTTATCCAAAGCCTTAACAAACTTTTTCATGAGCCTTAACTTTATATGCAACGGTGGTAACAAAATCTTGTATTTCTCAAGTAGAGGGTGATTCCTAACACTCTTCTCTCCAGGAATTAACTTTTTTCATATGGGTCAATTCACAATGTTGTAATGTTAATCTTCTGCCCGGCTGTCCCATTCGCAAAAAAAGCAACAAAATTTTGTAAACCCAGATTGCATGCCCAACAGTATACCAATCATTTTGAGATCTCCGCATATATACCAACCATATTTTTCATAAATTATCACTTTTAATATTGTATCCATATTTTCATATGTTTCCTTCACGGTGGAAGAATAGGCAAGGGGTACTGATGGGTATATATTCCCATTATGCAACAATACTACTTTTAAACTATTTTAGATGAATCTAAATATAGTCTCCACTCGTTTGGGTTGTGACTCCTTCCAAGTTCTTGCAGAAGGCCTACTACATCATTGCAGTAAGTTAACTCATTACTAACAGAAAAAAAATGTGTCAGTAATTGTTGTCGTTTCCGATATGACACCTTAACACCATCTTGTAATAAATTCCACCCTCGGAGACGAGAACCTAATAATTCCGCTTGAACTTTAGAAAGGTTGAAGTCTCTGACTAGATCATTTAGTTCGGATTGGGAAATAAAGTGAGGTATATTTGGATCTGGAAAATTTGGATCGGTGTTTGAATATGAGGGTCCAGGTTCGTCATCTGGAGAAGCACTGCTTGGTTCTGTTTCATCCACTGTCTATTCTTGAGGACGCTTCGGAATTGGTATAAAATCGTGACTCATAGGTTTCTTGGCTGAAGGAACATCAGGATAAAATATAGAATGTTTTGATTTAGAACTATATCCCACTATGTTTGTTAAACAGAAGTAACAATCCGTAGTATGATCTTTCTGTTCTGTCCATATTACATGGTTTCCGAAGGGCATTGATTTGTGAGTGCCATTAAGCCAACCACGTAAAGTTCGCGAACAATTACAACAAATTTTACCTGGTGCCCAGCTTTTTCCCTCGTCTAGTACTTTACTTCTAAAATACAACTCATATGCTTTTTTCACTATAGGAGAGATAGTATTTCTCTGTGACTTCGGAGTAAATTCCCCGTAAACATAAAAAAACAAGTTCGGGTTATTCACACATTTGCGTGACATGGAGAACTCATTAATTCAGTTATAATATATTTCTTTAAAAAAAACAATTATGAATGCTCTGATCATTTTGTTAAAATACAACTTACACTTCACTTCACTATACACAATACTACATTCACAATTTCAGGAACATACACAAACATAAAATACGGCTACTCGCAAAGGCTACTCGCGAAGTTATCGGAAAGGAAGTTAAGACTCGACTAACCCACAAAAGAACAAATTTTAACAGAGAAACAGGAAATTTCTCTACTGCCAGATGTTTCCTCCACTAAATTTTAAGTGCCAGTCATAAACACACAAGGTCGCTGAAAAGTTCTTATCCATTTGCTAGGAACCAAACGTTAAGTCGGATGCGGAGCAGGGTGCGGAGACCTGAAACCATAAAACAATAAAATGTGGGTGTTCTGCAAAAAACTTTAGGTGATACAGGAAAACGGATGCGATATTCGTTATCAGCACATCTGAATACATAAAGATCACTTAGTTTTATTTAAAGGAGTATTTCATTGTTTATCAGTGTTATGGATTCTTTCCACTGTTGAGGTATTTCTTCTTTATTCCATATTAAACAAATGAATTTATGAATTTGACATATTCATATTCCACCATATTTAATTAACTCAGCTGGTATTAAATCAATGCCAGGTGCTTTGTTTTTCTTTAGCCTTTTAATAGCACCTTTAACTAGTCAAGTTAGGTTCTGGAACTAAAGGTTCTGCTGTGTGCACTTCATTTACTTCTGATTTATCTCCTACATGAACATTTAAAAGGTCATTAAAGTAGTTCTTCCATCTACAGTGCGTTCATTTCGATCTTCAACCGAGAAATCGGGAGAAGTGTGGCGGGCGGCGCTGACGGAGATGACGACATTTGCGGCATGTAATGCTCGCTTATATTTATGGACATATGCAGACATTTATATAAATAGTGCAAAACGAGCACTAACCTGTGTTATAACACACAAAAGTTCTTCTGTAATTCATCCAAGTTCTGCCCTTATATACACAAATAAATACGCTTTAGAAACGATGTTAAGAGCCACAGATAATAAAAGATTTTAATCATAGTTTTGACCAGTAACCACCTGCTTAAGTTTATATCCTTGAAAGAGTTTTGTGTCGATGGGGATCGTTTGGAGGTTTCGAATGTGCAACACTGTATCAAGATTACGCTGCAGATGAAACCGTTAAAAATTAGTGGTTTTCGTGAGCTTCCCGGCAATCCGAAATCTCCGAGCTCGAGTTTTTGGTTCCTTCGTGACTAGATGAAGACAGAGCTGTGAATATAGTGGCGAGCAGATGTAAACCAAGAGTGTGTTAATTTCGTACTGTGCGCAAGTGTGTTATTCTTGGTTACTTGCCGTTACTTGTTTGTGTTATTGCAGTGTGTATGTGTGTTGTGTCAGTGAGACGATTGGAATGCCAGCCGCAAGGTTCACGTTAGAACAAAGAATTTTTATGTATGACACTTACTTGAAAACAGACTCGTGTCGAGACGTGTGTAGGCAATTTGTTCAGAAATTCCCAGGCGTTTCACCTCCACATAGAGATACGGTTAGACATCTTGTCCTTAAATTACGAGAAACTGGATCGTTAAATTTTAAAACAGCTAAGCAAAAACGACGGATTCTAATCGAAGCAAAACTCGATGAAATTGGTGCATCGTTAGAACGTTCTCCAAACAAACCTCTACGCCGTGTTTCACAGGAGATGGGCGTGTCAGAATCATCAGCACATACAGCCACTAAGCTACTAAAATGTAAACTGTAGAGAGTTTCTATGGTGCAAGAATTACGGCCCCCTGACAACGTAAGTAGAGTAAATTTCTGTAATTGGGTTTTGCAGAATATTATACAGATCATTCCCTGACATTTGCTACGAGGCTCAGAATCAAGCGGCCCGGCGTCAGCGCTTGTCTTTCCCGGTGAACGAGGTCCGCGACAGTCGCATACAGTCTGTTTTTTTTCGCTCTCTTTCCCTTTCTGTTGATGTTGCAGACTGACGCCAGTATAATCCTCCCTCGGAAGTTGTGTTGTGTCGTGTCCGTGTGTTGAAGATTGTGGCTTAATATGGCACCACAAAAGTTTACATTACAACAAAGGATTTATCTTGTCGAGTGTTACTTCGAAAAGAGAAATTGTGGAGAAGTCCGACGACGTTTTTGCAACGAAATTTCCTGGAGTTCCCTTTCCACATAGGACCACTATATTAAACCTCGTAAAAAAGTTTAGAGTAACAGGTTCAGTTCTGAATAAAAGTGAAAAGAAAAATGGGGAACTCTAAAAAATAAAGTATACAAAGACAATCCGCACACCATCCGTGAGTTAAAAGAGAGTATTGTATGAGAAATCGGGAGATGAACTTGCACGTGTAATTGCCAATTTCATTCGGAGATGTCAGGAATTTGTTGCAGAAGAGGAACATCATTTTCAACACCTTCTGTAGTCAAGGTTAGTACACAATATGAAAACTAATTTTAATAGCCGACTCTAGCGACTGTCGCGGACCCCGTTCACCGGGAAAGAGAAGCGCTGATGCCGGGCCACTTGCCGCTGAGTCTCGTAGCGAATGTTAGGGATTGCTCTGTAGATGATATTGTTGATCCACAGTTAATATTTTTTTTGGATGAGGCATGGTTTCACTTGCGTGGTCATGTTTGTTCACAGAACAGTAGATACTAGGACACTGAAAATCCCTGAATAATACACGAAGTTCCGTTACATGATGCAAAAATTGGTGTATGGTGTGCTGTAAGTGCAAAAAGAATAATAGGTCCTATATTTTTTGAAGACACAATAACTTCAGAGAGGTACCGCACACAAATACTCACGCCGTTTTTTCAGTTGTTTTCAGATAATGAGAGACAATATGGGTATTTTCAACAAGATTCGGCCACAGCCCATACCGCCGCTGATTCTTTGGACGCTATAAGGGAGGTGTTTGACGACAATAATTTCTAGAGGTTTATGGCCTTCACGTTCGCCAGATCTTACCGTATGTGACAATTATTTGTGGGGAACCTTAAAAAATCGAGTCTACCGAAATAACCCTCATAGCATCGACGAACTAAAAGACAATATAACGGCAGAACTTGGAAGAATTACGGAAGAAGAACTTTTGCGTTTGTATCAAAATTTCATCAAACGAGGCCAGGAATGTGTGAATGTAGGTGGACATCACTTTGAACAACTCTTACAACACAGGTTAGTGCTCGTTTTGCAATATTTATAAAAATGTCTGCATATGTCCATAAAAATAAGCGGGCATTACAGGCCGCAGATGTCGACATCTCCATCAGCGCTGCTCGCCACGCTTCTCCCGATCTCTCGGCTGAAGATCGAAATGAACGCACGATATTTAGAATATTGCTTGGGTCAGCTAGAAAATCAGTCTTTATCTTTTATCAAGTTTACTTTAGGTTGCCACCCTTTTCTAAATTAATTTACACCTTTATATAAATCTGATATTTTTGTTTTTGCTGTTTGTTTCAATTTCGTTAATTTTGCGTTTCAAGTAATCTCTTTTTTTACTTCTAAACGTGCGGTTAACTTCTCGCTTTATTCTACATTATAATTGCTTAGATTTGTATCATCAGAGTTATTTAACCACCTAAGTCTAGCCTGATTACTAATTTCTATTAGATTATGACATTCATTACCAAACCATGGCTTACTTTTCCTTGGTTTATGGTATCCTGTGCTTTCTTTAGCTGCTGATTCTATTGCATTATGTATGTGCTCCCAATTTTTATTTACGTCTGTTTTATTTATATTTTCATCATCATTTAAATCCTGCAAAACATCAAATCTATTTGACAGTTTAATGTGGTAATCTTTCTTAATTCTTTCATCAGCAAATTTTCCTATATTCAATTTTATAACGTTTAGATTTTGTTGCTTTTGATTTATCACTGCTTTCTTTCTCTTAATTTAGCAATTACTAAGCACCTCTATGTGTACTAAGGTCAATTATACTAGTATGCCTTCGTGCAACAAAACGAAAAGTACCCTGGATTACAGATAATGTTAAATTAATTATGAGGTTACGCGACAACATGCTGTTAAAATTTAAACGAACAAATAATCCTGACCATTGGAATGAATATAAGAGATTGCGTAACTTCGCTACTTCAGTCGTAAGACAAGAAAAAAAGGCGTATTTTGAATACATCATTAATTCATCCAACGATTCGAAACAGATTTGGTAACACCTGCGAAGCTTGGGATATGGCAGGAAAAACAAAGTGGAGAGCCTTCCACTCGCACTAAATGACGCAAACGCACTGAACAAACATTTCGTCAACGTATCCTCCAAAATTGAAATTAATGAAGAACTAGTCTCGCAGCAATATGAGAAATGTTACGCCAGCAGTTTCGACCACAGTGCAGAGGCGTTCAGTTTCTGCGAGGTGGATGGTTCTCGCATCAGGAAAGCGATATACGAAATCCAATCAAATGCATCTGGTTCCGATGACATATCAATAAAAATGTTAAAGCTCTCTCTTCATCATATCCTCCCACCGCTCACGCACATAATCAACTACTCACTCTACACGGGCAGTTTCCCTGATTCTTGGAAGGAGGCAACGGTAATTCCCATCCCTAAAAAACAGAACCCGGTTTCTGTGAATGACTTGCGGCCCATCAGCATTCTGCCGGTGCTTTCAAAAATCATCGAAAAAATTGCAAATGATCAAATTCGAAAGCATATTGACAAACTTCATATCCTTCCCCGGCAGCAATCCGGTTTTCGCCCTCACCATAGCACACAAAGTAACCGACGACATTTTTAAATCGGTGGATCAATCTAACTTAACGCTACTGGTGTTGCTCGACATTAGCAAGGCCTTTGACACTATACCGCATAAGCTCCTTCTGGCCAAGCTTCATTATTATAAATTCTCGCCGACTGCACTTAAATGGTTCGAAACTTATCTTAGTGGAAGAAAACAGCGGGTTAAGACAGGGGAGCTATCTTTTCCACTTCACGTACGAGCTGGGGTGCCTCAGGGCTCGATCCTTGGTCCACTGCTATTCACGCTCTCGGCCGCTGATTTAGTCAAGTCTGTGAAAATATGCAACGTTCACTGTTATGCTGACGACACTCAATTGTATATATCCACACGCATATCAAAATTGCAGGACGCGGTCGCACTTTTAAACCAAGATTTGAAGAACATAAGCGATTGGTGCGCTTCAAATGGGATAGTAATAAATTCAAACAAATCAATATTTACAATTATCGGAACAGGCAGTCTCTTGAAACATATTAATATTAACATCAATGGATGCGAAATAATTCTTCACACACAGCGTATTAAATTTTCTGAAACAGTAAAAAACCTAGGACTGATCATGAACCAGCGGCTCGATTGGTCTGAGCAGGTGATACAACAATGTGGCAAGGCATTTTCGATATTAAAAAGCCTCTATCTTCTGGTAGACTTTCTCTCTCCTAAGATAAAATTAAACCTAGTGCAGTCTCTTATCTTCCCCCTGTTTGACTATTGTGACGTCGTTTACGGGCTAAGAATAACGAAAAAGCTTCCAATAAAAATACAGAAAGTTCAAAATGCATGCATTAGATATGTAATATAGAACAAAAAAGTATGAACATATTCTCCCTGTGCTTAATGAGCACGGAATCCTCTCCATGGCAGGACGGAGAAAACTGCACTTGTTTTGTACACTGCACAACATAATTAATAGCAAGAGCCCAAACTACCTCTTTTCAAAATTAAACTTCAGAAGCAAAATTCACTCGCATTCAACCAGAAACGCTGCCAGTTTCAGCTTACCTCGTTGCAGAACTTCAGCTTATCAGGCCTCTTTCAGCTACGCAGCACCCAAAGCCTGGAATGCACTACCAAATCTAACCAAAAATCAAAACTTCAGACGTTTTCGCGATATGCTCCGTGAATCACTGATCAACGATCAGAAGCAGGGTAAATCAACTTATGAATAATGATAAATACTGTGAGTTGCCAGAATTTTTTTTTTCTTACTATCAACTTTCTCGACTTCAGTTACTTTATTGTCTAATTCACTGCCAATATTGTTCCAATGTATATGATTTTATTCCTTTTGTATTTTATTGTACTTTCTTGATCAATTTCTTTGTAATCTGAATTTAATTTTAATTTTTAGTTTTTATCTATTCTATTGTATGAGATTTTATTCCATTTGTATTTTATTGTACTTTCTTGTTCATTTTCTTTGTAATCTTGAATTTTATTTTATTTTAATTTTTAATATGTACTTTTTGGGGTTAGGTGGTAGACCAGCAACAGCTGAACCTTGCCCAGCAATAAAGTCAATTCAATTCAATTCAATCAATGAGAATATGATCTATCTGAATATGAGTTTTACCATCTGGAGAAGACCAGGTATATTTATGGATATCTTTATGTTTAAAAGTGTTACTTTTCACAATTAAATTCTTTGAGGTTGCAAAAGTAACCAATCTTATACCATTATCATTACTTAATTCATGAAGACTTTATTTACCAATCGTGGGTTTAAATCTTCTTTGCCAATCTGTGCATTACAGTCACCTAACAGAATTTTCATATCATACTGAGAAAATTTATCAAAGACCTGTTCTAACTCTGCATAAAAATCGTCTTTAGTATTATCATCTTTATCTTCCATTGGTGCATGTATGTTTATTAAAATAATTTTACACCACCTACCCTGTAAAATTGCATATGATATCCTATCATTAATAAATTCTACTGTTTTAAGAGCCGAGATAATTCTATTATTTATGAAAAAGCCTCTTCCAAAAGTTTTTTACAGTCCCTTCTCCTGGCCACCTAACTTTCTGGAGAGCTAAAAAAAAGAAAAAGTGCTCCCCTGTGCATAGCACCATGCCATGAAGGCGTATAGAGGATGTGGGGGTAACGCCCCACACTTTCTTGATCCGGTCGTGAATGGGGGTGATGTGATCAGCATCACGCCCCTGACTGCCTTTACCCCCCAGTGTTTCCCCCAGGTACCCATGTTATTCGACGCTGGGTGGGCGCCGGGGCCGCTTTCAGCTACTACATCTAACTATCTCATTAACTGTACACTGAAATGCTCCAGGCCGGTAAAGGCTCAGAACATTCCAGGTGGCTAATTTAATATCCTTATTCCTAATGTAGATCTTATCCTTAGTCCAGAGACCTCCGAAAGTAGTCCCCGCCCGGAGATTCGAAAGGGGGAATATTTTACCTCCGGAATATCCATGGTCTCATATTGCTGTTTCTTGACATGTCTTTTTACAGTGCAGAGTTGTCAGTTCTACGCCTAACCCCCAATATGAATAGAGGACCGCACCTGTCATTGGTCAGCGGATCCCTCGGATCTAGCTGGGAGGATCAAATTGTAATCCACCAACCATACCCCACTGATGCCAATTGTGGGACGCTCATAGAGCCTTGACAGGATAACTCGGTAAATCCCAACAGAGCAAAATGTTGACCATTTCACTCTGTTGGTTGACTAATTGCAGTGAACAAGTCACTGGGCGATGAGGTCGTCACATCCCTACGCCTAAATTTTATGGACGTGTATATAAATTTGTCCATTGGTTAAATGTTGTATAAACCAAGATACGTGGTTCCTCCCAGCATAGAGATGCATTTTCGCTGAAAATTTCTACGTAGTACATTTCCTGTGTGTGCCTGATCTTCAATAATTAACATCTCTACGGTGGGAGGAACCAGGCAACGTCGAAGTCTACTGTATTTCAAAGGCAACAAATCCCATTGTCGTAGCACTGGCAGAGAAGATTCCATGCAGGTAAAACGGGGACAGTGAAAAATCAGGCGAGGCCAGGCCGGCTCAGTAGCTTAGTGGTTAAAGCAATGGCACGGTATATCAGAGACCCGTGTTCGAGTCCTGGTCAAACCTGCATTTTTCCCTGAAATTTTCTACGTTGATATATATTGTTGAAAATCAATTCTCAGATGTTTTCAGCAAATTAACAATATTTTTCAAAATAATTTAATTGCTTTTATTTGGATAAATGCTAACATCAATTTATTAACCCAGTGATAGCGTACATGATTAGTTTAGTGCAGAAAACCTGGTGTAAATACCTGTTATGGTTTTCATGATATACATTTTCAAAGTTTGGGTTGTGCGACTTTCGAAACACACTGTAGGATGCACAATTGCTAGTAGGTAGTTTCCTGGCACCTGGTTTTCAGAGCTGGTGCCTAGCTTTGAAGAAAATTTTTCGAACACTGACCATAGGTATTCTAAATGTGAAAAGTTTTGGTACTGTGACAAAGGTACATCATTACTTTTTAAAAATCTCTGAACCAGAGTTGCGGTCTTACAGAAGAATCTGCTGGTAAGAAAGTTGCTTCCAGCCATGTTATAGCAGCACAATAACCAAGTGAAAATGCTGTGAAAGGCAAGATTAACTTTTAGTGGCAGTATGGTCAAAAATTCAACCGCCACATATGAACCTTTGAATTCTGGATTTTATCTTTAGTATACAGTACATCTGAATGACATCCTCTAATTACAAAACAATACATCTATTGTTACTACCACAAGCCAAGTTTGAAAAAGTCATTTGTTACCACCATATTATGGAATCGATTTTTAAAAGTGGCTATAACTTGTTAACTACTGCATAGTTTTGAATAAATTAAATTCTACAAGCATGAAGGAGTAAAAAGCAACATTTTAATCAACATCTGACAATTACAGATTCAGGGGGGATGCAGAGGCAAAGACCAAATTGTTGAAATTTGCCCTGACCACGTGTTAGTTCATGGCAACAATTGACATGCCATTTCTTGAAAATTATACACTGTATTTTAGTTCTGTCTCTTTTGTTCATTAGTTTACGTATAAAGGTATTATATACTGGAATTACAAAACAATACATCCATTGTCACTATTATTAACAAGCACAGTTTGAAAAAGTCTTTTGTTTCCCTTTTGTTACTAGGGGCCAAATTGAAGATTAACGGGCTATAACTGCTGAACCACTGCATCTTTTTGAACAATAAGATTCTAAATGTAAGAACACTTAATATAGATAATTTTTGATTAAAGGAGCCTTTGAACATTTTTCATTCATGATTCTGAACTTTTCTGAAGCATTACTCTTTGGAAGTGTAAGGCCTTGTGGCCTAAGTAAATTCAACATTTATTGATGCGAATAAAGTCAATAATACATACAAGGGGCGTTCAAGGTTGAGACTTATTTGTAGGGAAAAGATGGAAAGTCCTACAAGCACCAAACTATGAGAGTTTTTCAAATGAATCCCCCTGAGCATCCATGCACCGCTGTCATCATTGTGTCAGTTCCTCCGAGTCCTTTGGTGAAGTTGGCTCTTGAAAAAACTGCAGGACATCTTTTGTCAGTGCTTTATCTGTCTTCAATTTCTTCCCTCTCATATGCTCTTTTAGTGGCTCAAACAAATCTGATAATCAGTGAGGACTAATTCCAGATTGTAAGAATATGGAGCATAACCCTTTCAGAGAGTTGTTGCTGTCAAATTGACCATGTGGGCTCTTGCATTGTCATGGTGAAGAATGACATTCGCAGACAACAACCCCGGTTTTCTCTTGGGAATGGCATTGCGTACTTTATCTATGTGCCGGAATACTGGACATTATTCATGACCCTTCCACATAAAAAGTGCACATGAAGAACATCTTGCATGTCCCAGTTGGACAAATGTGTCAATGTGAGCGGTGTCCTAGCAACTTATCGCGAAGCCCTGGCCGAGATTAAAAAGCGAGCCCCCCATCCGTTCTTTAAATTTGAAATTTCAATGTGGTTCAATACAAAGTCTTCAGACATATATATGTCAGCTAAAGTATTTTACAAATTTAAACCAATAATAATATTAATTACTGATTAAAGTGATATTTAATAATTTCAATCACTCTAAAAATGTCTTTCTCTGCTTTTCCTTGAGCTGAATTCGCTCCCGACTTTTGAAAAAGTTGAGGCAATATCGTTCTCTATGGATAATATTGCCAGTCCTGACAATCGTCGTTGTAACATGATCGTTCGGACCTAGGTTTTTATTAACTTAACCTGGAAAACTTCTTTCAGCGGATGTAGGAGGTACAGAAACAGTCAGAATTATTCTCAGCAAAATACAAATATTCAGATACACCTTACAAAGTTTTCGTCGATTAGCCTTTCTGCACATTAAGTACACTTTTTTCAGAGTTTCCTTAAAACCTTAACATGAACAATAGTCACAGATTCAATATATTATTTTTTTCTAACTGATTTATACCGACTGTGGAGTCTAAAATACTAATTATGTAATATGGTCATTCAAATTGTAACATTCAACTAGAATTTAAAGCCATGAAAGAAAACAATGTTGCAGTTTTATTGCCAATAAACAATAGCCTTTTCCATATATTTTTCTCACTTCTATACTTATTACATTTTTTTTTTTTTTTTGCATCAGCCCCACGGGATGCGAGGCTCCGGTTGGTAGCCCACTTCACCCACCACTTGCTACTCCACTGTACTAGAGATTCATCGTTAGCAACGTTCCTCACCAAACTGTTGACATCATTCGTACACTCTTGTCCGTGACATCGTTTGTTCCCCATACTGTGCTTCCAATCTTCTCAAAATGTCCGCTGGAGTAACCTTTCTTCTTCACAAGGAATTTGATCAAATACCGTTGTTCCACAGCTCCGGGCACACTACGTGCCGTTATTTTTACTAATGCTACTGCACATGCGCCAACTACATCGGTGCGAACGTGCAATACTCGCGAAGGATGAAGGTACATCTAGATGATATGTATGTATATTGTTTGTGTGCATGCATCTCACAAATGCAAACATATACAAATATAGCAATGGCTTGTTCTAGATCAAAACCTGGGCTATCGCACCATACCAGACTGTTCGCATGAACACAATTTTTTTCTTTCTCCTTCACTCTTTTTGGATTTGATGGGACATTGTTATTAAAAATACACACATTACAATTATGACCCTCCCCAATGGAGTAGTGAGAATGTCGTCACCTTCGATACCTGGTGGAGGCATATAATGGGGTTCCACTGGTTCGTATCCCAATTTAAACTAGGTCTAGTCCCGAGTAGCCTATCTGTGCATCAAGTTGGAACCAAAACTCACACTCAAACAAATAATTATGAAAATGTATCATTAAAAGAGCATTGTTAAGGAAAGGATTTCAAGTATTTAGTGCTCATTTATAAAAAGTAGTGATATCTTGTGAAATGTACATGCGAGTATAAAGTATAAGTTATATTAAACTTCTTACCTTGAACAGGAATTACATTCTTCTTTCCATTTGCGTAAATTACAGGATCACATTTCATCTTACCCTCATTCTTTTTCAGAAGAATGCTTTTCACGAAGGAACAGCCAAGTTGCTCGATCTGGCTTACCCTTGTGTGGCTCTGAGATATGAAACATCTTTAGACCGTAGCCACAAAAAGATGATTCACTCACTTACTACTCTACCCAGAGGATGTGCCTTCAAAAAGTTCCACACCAAAAGGAAACAAATTCACACACCACTTCCAGATGCTATTTCGGCTACAATTATAGATCTTTTCTACTATTACAGCAGCCTGCCCTAATGCTGGCAAGGGGTTGAGGAGCGGGGTTTGTGCCACAGACCAACCAGACAACAGCGGTGGCGCCAAGACTTCCTATTGAACTTTACACTTACCAGTGTGTTCCGAAACCAGCCTCTGGTGGGCATTACGAATTTGACGCTACTAATCAATTCAGTAGTTTACAATATGATATGCCAGATTTTGTAATTGTACTGTTCCAGACTGGGAGAGAAAACACACAGGAAAAAGATTCCAGCAAATTTGACAATTGCAAAATTAAAAATATTTATCTTAAAAATGGACGTAATGAGATTTTCCCTCGCGAGAATTATAATGTTGATATAGCACAAGATGACTATCTCAAATTATATGAAGCATACACTGCTTACAAAAGGGTAACTGAGGGAAACAGGTGTATACTATACTCCCAGCGAATTCAAGGCACGCAGACCAATGTTTGTCATCAACACATCAAAAAGAAAACAAGTTGTGGTTAATGATAGAACAAATATCAAAATTGTGTGTGAGTTCCATGAGCCTCTACCCGACAACACTTTATGTAGTGTTATTCTTATTGCAGAGAAAACTTTTGTTTATGATGTAAAAAATGAGAGAGTCACAGAACAATTTTAGTTGCCCAAAAATCTCTTAATGTACTTGATCTACACTTTTTTCGCCCGGCCAGGTAGGTATTTCTGTGAGGCTCTACAGACACGCTCCGTATTGATGAGATGGTTCATACTATTGTTGCAGTGCGATCAAACATACGCTGCCGGTATTGACTGTTGCAGTGAAACAAGTCGAGGATACTGGTGACATGTGTATGTGGATATACATGTAGGCGAGGGTACAGCTTTGCCGTTCTCTCATTTTCCTGCTAGGAGTGCTACTTGAGAAATAGGTATGTTGTATCACCAATTTAACTATGTGTGTCTCAGGTTAGATAAGATGTGTTGTCACACAATTTTAAAACACTATAAAATTGAAAATATTCCACAGCAAATTGTAAACTTATACTTTAACCTTAAAGCTTTTATTTTTTATCGAAAATCAGTGTGTGATTTGAAGATGCTTGTACAAGGTAATCAAAAAAGTTCTTGCCATTCTAGAGCAGTGATAAACAAAGAGCAATACAGTGGATGGTACGTACCTTTAGGTTTCGAAGTAATCTCCATCATCATCCAACACCTTTTGTCAACGTTCCTGCAGCTGCACAATACCCTGGTGATAAAACTCGGTGGGCTTGGATGCAAAGAAGTCCGTGAGTGCATTCCGCAGGTCTCCCTCATTTGCGAAGGATCTCCCACGGAGGTGGTTATCGAGGGAATGAAACAGGTGGCAATCTGTTGGTGCAAGGTCCGGTGAATATGGTGGATGGCACAGTGTCTCCCAGCCAAGTTGCTGAAGTGTCTCCCGGGTCCTCTTTGCCACATGTGGCTTGGCATTGTCGTGCAGGAACAGCACACCCTTGCAATTCACCAATGCACGGTACACCCTTTGCAACTGCTGAGAGTAGAGGTCAGCAGTGATGGTCTGACCAGGTGGAAGGAGCTCGTAATGCACCACTTGCCGACAATTCCACCATACAGAGAGCATAAACTTTCATGGGTGCAGAGGTGATCTTGAGGTGTGAGGAAGGTGTCTTCAGGTGCCGAGTGAGCAAGGACAAACAGGCTGTCACTCGTTGTTCCTTGTTGGCTGCCGACAATGTGTTCGGTACACACTTGCTTAACTTGTATGACTTCCCTATCCCATGCAGGTGCAGTCTGACTGTTTCAAAGGAAACATGGAACCTTTCTGCAAGTTCATCACACGTTAGACCACTGTCCTCCATGGTTGGCTGCTTTCAGGGCCTCGTCATCCAACACATTTGGTCGTCCACTGCGAGGTTCATTCGAAAGGCTCACATCTCCCGAACGGAATTTCTGGATCCAATGCATGGCAGTGTGTTCGTTCATGGCATTCTCCCCAAATGCCTGGGGAGAATGCCCAGCTGATGCAGCAGCTGACAGGCCCACTTTAATGTCATACAACAAACACACGTGAACAAGCTGCTTCTATACCTCCATTTCTCTTCGACACTGGATGAGCTATGACTGCTGTATGTGCGCAACATGCCTGTATTACTGACAGTCGATGGTCAGACTAACTCCCGATCGCTTGGCAGGCACGTGCATCATTTCGTTTCCTCTCTGTGAGCGCATGATTAATGGGACGTCAAAAATGGCAAAAACTTTTTTGGTTACCTTGCATATGCACTGGCCTGGAGATATTTGTCTATATTTGCTATGGCACTCAGAAATATAGCAATAGTATAGACAGCTTATATAGTGTAAGCTGTCTATGTGTTAACGGTGTCGAATTGCCACCGAAATCACTGACAGGACATTCCCGAATTTCACTTATAAATAAATTTCACTCATGTTCAAAGACTTTCATGAATACTCTCTTTCCCTTCACTTTCAATGACAAGTGTATCAATTTTTAGATTTTTGCATGCATCTCAATTCTATGGTTTAAAATGATATATAACACATGGCCTTAACTATCGAGTGACCAGGTACAGCAATATATTTTTTGAAGTAATGTACATTATAAGACATGGTAAAACTGAACTTACAGATGTATTTTGTGAGAGTAATTCACCTGATAGTACCTGTAGAGATATAATATAGCCTTGTATTTATTATTTTCAATTGTGTACTTTGATTACTAAAAATATCAACACAGTGATAGTAAAACCTGTGCTAAAGTGATTGATAACAAACGTTCATTCGTTAATGTTAAAATTTCTTGTTCATATACCTAATACTTTCTGCGAAAAGGAACATGAAGTTATGACAATTAGGCTAGCCTTGTCTATAACACGTTTGTTACAACCTGTCCCCTTTCCCGTGCTAGCGATCGCTCGACAGTTTCGGTGCCAATGAGAAACGAGGAAAAAATCGTCTGCTGGGCAGCGAGGAGCGAATGGAAGCCAGAAGAGAAGCACTTACGTAGACGCTGTTGCGACGTTGCGTATTTTAATTGGCTGCCTGGCTTTTACTTTCCCCAGCACCGATAAAAGCCAGGGAGCAACTAGCGCGGGAACCGGGACAGGTCGTAACAAATGCGGTATAGATAGGTAACTGAAACTTCCCTTAAGGCACCCCAAAAGAAATTAGTCTGCGCACACCTATGCTTACAACATCGCAAGCATAATTATTCTTTTGTATTTTGCCAGATAAGACTCCCAAGTTGTTGTTTTCAATTCAAGTGGCAACCTTGCTAAGCGTCCCTGGACATATACAGTATGTAACATTCTTATTCGTACACACAGATTTTCAAAGAAAATGTTTTAATATCTGAAAGGAAATATACTCTTTTGAAATTGTTTCTTTACAATTCAATAACTAATATCATTAGGAAGATAAAATCTTACCCAAATTCTGTATAACCAATGACAATAATAAATTAAATGAAACTGAAAGAGAAACATGCCATTTTTTGTACAACTTTTCTATTCGTACACTTAATAAAAAGAAAAAAATATATTCAGAGCAAATTGACTGACAGTTCTAATACTTTGATGTATATCCTTTGGCTTTAATTACTGCTTGACACCTGTTCTTCATAGAATTAACCAGTTTCCGACATGTTTCAGAGCTTATTTTATTCCTCTCGGATTGCACAACAGTTTTCAACTCTTGTTTGGACTTGACGCCTGCTTTATGGACTCGCCTCTTCAAAATTGCCCATAAATGCTCAATGGGATTTAAGTCTGGACTTTGAGCTGGTGTTTATAGTAGTATGGGCATATTCCGTATTAGCCAATTCATGTCAACTCGCATCTTATGCTTACTGTCATTGTCTTGTTGGAATCTGTAGATAGGCGGCATGTCCATTTTTTGGGCACTCTGCTATACATTGTTCTTCAATATGTCCAAATAGACATATAAATCCATGATACCATCAATAAACTGGATGGTACCAACACCTTTGGACGACATACAGCCCCAAATCATTAATTACCCACCACCGTATTTAACTGTTGGAACTGGGTTAATGTGATCATTGTCTTTATTTGATTTTCTCCAGACCTATTTTTTTATCCCATCTGACCCGTATATATTAATCTTGGACTCGTCTGACCATATGACACTATCCCAAAATTCCTGGTCCTTGTGGATGTGCTCTTTCGCAAATGAAAGTCTATTCCTGCGATTAACCTTATTTACATACGGCCTCTTTCGTGGTATTCTGCCATGATATCCATGCTTCCACAAGGCACGTCAGACAGTTTGATTGGACATCATCTTGCCAGCAACATTTTCTACTAACGGTCGTAACTGAGGAACACTTAGTCGAGGGGTTTTCTCGCACTCTTTTCAAAATAAAACGTTCATCACCTTTATTCAACCGTCTCTCTTTTGATTTTCTCGGCACATTCTGTGTTGAACCTTCCTCTCTAAATTTGTTTACTATGTATCGAACTGTGGACTGTGATTTATTGACTGTTTGTCCAATTTTTCTTAACGAATAACCTCTCCTTCAGATCGGAACTAAGTTCCTTCACCTTGCCCATTTCGAACATGCTGATAGATAGACGATTGGCCTACAACAATACATACGCCAGCATTCCGCTTGACGGGGAGCGTGCTTGCAAGTTCAAACTTGTTACGAAGTTGCAAACTGCACGAAATCGCCCGAATAGCAGTGGCGCTGTATGCGAGGAAGATTGAAACTCTTGCCTGTATGACAGGGATGTAGCTAGGTTGATCAGTTGGGGGGGGGGGGGCAAACGTAAGATTTTTTTCTATCAAACTATTCTAAATTAACAAACTATTTATACACCATATTGGCCTATAGTGTATACATACATTTTATATGTATGTGCGTGTGTATACACACACACACACACACACACACACACACACATACATACATACATACATTCAGTGGCGTAGCAACAGATCGCGAGGCCCCCATCCGTTCTTTAGATTTGAAATCTCAATGTAAATCGATACTAAATGTTCATGAATACGTCAGCAATTTATCATATTTAAATAATAATAAATTGCTGACGAAAATTATATTGAATAATTTCTCACCCGGAAAGTGTATTTGAGGAAGATGAAATCTGAAGCTGTAGGGCATGCCCGTACTCAACGGAAGCGTCATGGGTGTCATGACTCCCCCCCCCCCCACGAACTATGAAATATTATAATGTGGAGATATAAAAACGTACGAAAATAACATTGACGATTTTTCAGATTGTGCAAGAATTTCGATTTCGTCCTTAGTTCAAGGTGACCTCGTTAAACAATATTCTAATGGGCGGGCCCGAGTCTTCTATGGCATCTGATTGTTCACTTGGGAAATGATGACGATAAGAAATTATATGCACACGTCTAATTTCTTAAAATTAATCTTATTTGTGTGTGGAAAACTGAATATGTGATGGCACTGGATAAAACAAAGTTCGCACACGCTCAAATGATTACGCTCTCGTTTTTGGTTCGGCAGGTTCAACAAGGGATCCATTCGATTCTCGATGGAGGCACATAGTGGTTCGGATCTCACTTTAAACTGTAGGTCCAGTCCCGATTAACCTTACTGTGCAGAAAGTGGACTTAAAACACCACTTCAATTAATCAATCAATCGAAAGGTTCAAGGTTCGATCCCTGGTGCTCAGGCCGGTAGCCAGAATTTGATTTCGGAAGGGGCTTATCCCTTATCGGCAGCCGCCATCTAAAGACGAAAAGGTTGGGGAGGAGTAAATGCGCTGAAGATGAACTTCTTGATATATTGCAACTTACCATATACAAGATGTTTAATCCTGTTAATGATGTAAATTTAATTACTACTACACATTATTAAAATCAAATACTTGTAGGATTTCGGGAAAGGACTGCAGCCCCCGAGTCCCTCCCCTGGGTATGAGCCTGCTTGTATTAGTTCCAAAATTTCTATGATGTTCCAACATCGTGAGGACAATTTGTGAAGTACTTGAAAGCGATACGGCAGCAAATTCTGCTCTCGAAATTATATGGGACTCAATGTGATGACCACGCGCAACCGAATGAAAGAACTCTTCGCAGGCCTTGTCTCTCAATATTAATTTTACTGACTAATTGTAAGTTTTTCTCAGCCTCCTCGATGACGCAGTGGTATCATCGCCGCCTTGTAATCAAGGGGTCCCGGGTTTGATACCCGGTGGAGGCACATAGTGGTTCGGATCCCTGATTAGCCTTACTGTGCATACAGTGGACTTAAAACACGAACTCGATAATTGGAAGGTTTTAGACGAACTAAACATAGCTTTTTATGCATTATACTTTGCTTCTTTGCACCTTACTTTTACAGTTTTTCTTCCTAAGAATTCCACTGAGTATAACATGCTACGAAACCAGAGGTCCAAGGTTCGGACATTGGACAGGTATGGTTGTATCATGTCTGTCACATTTGCCATTCCTTCGGCTCATCATTCATTCTCATTGTCCATTTAACTCAAAAGGTAGAAAAGCGGCGTAATATAGAAATATATAAATGATTAATAATTAGTTTATTTTACTTCGCTTTTCTGACCCTTTTTGGCTAATCGTGAAGATGAAGATGAAAATGAGAGATGCGAAATTGATGAGAGGACCATCATAAAGAACACAAACGCCCAGTCCGGGATTCGAACCCAGGACCCCTGGCATCGTAATGCACCTTGTTAACCACTGCACAACAAATAGAAACAGAAAATGCTTGATAAGTTATTTGCTTCTCCATAACTCATGATCATATTATAAATATTATTCGCTGTATGACTAGGGATTAATTCTAACCACCTAAGCAGCAGCAGCTTCCGCATTTGCAGGTGGAGGCTAAATAAAGAAAAATCAGAGAAAGTCAGAAAGATAAACGAATTTTGTAACATAATACTTATACAGCATGCAGACGGCTGTAAAAACAATTGCTACATACCTAGTTTCCTTCCTTAATTGAAACGTGGGTTATACTTCATTATACATGAGATCAACCAACCTGGGAATCGAACCCAGGATCTTGCGTGGTAGTCAGACTCTCTTTTAGAATGCCAATATGTTGGATATTTGGTCGATCAGTCCATCCTGATCCATTGTTTCCAGAGGAAGACCATCTGGCAGCTTCTCATTCGTCATTTTACTCGCAATGTAGGAAAACGAGATCACAAACACTTCGCGATTGTATCTTCTCGCGTTTACAGAAGTTTACCATCGCTCGGACCACAAATCCTACTTCAAACTATCTGACAGATATCAGTTGTCCACCAAATCAACAGATGAACCGACCGCTTCGATGTTTCTTCGAATTTTCAGAAAGTGGCCTTTCTCCTCCTTTGCAGGGCAGGTCATTAGCAGGAGGGTTGAGTGCATGTGAGTAGAACCGCTATGTCATTCGTTCCCGCGCCGAAAAAGGGACAAGCAATAGAATTCTGTTCTTGGAATTTGAAACGTATGGGGATATCTTTTCTGAACCATAAAATAATTAACCCAGAAAGTTCTAGCCACCCGTAGCTAAATCTTCCTGTTTGTGTGGTTCTTTCGGCGCCCATGGTGGCAGTGCAGGGCCAGATGAAGAGAAAGTGCGGATTTTGGGGGGGGGATCCTGGATCTGGTGTGCAGCAGGGAGGATAAGTGCATTTTCAATACGTCTCAGACTTCCCTGACTGGGGCAGACCACAAAACCATTAACTGCATCCTCTGCCAATACATCTGTTTGTGTTCAACAAGCAAGAAAGAGGGAAATAAGAAAGAAATGCCTTGCTTGGGTTCGTGCTACTGAAAATTGAAGAAGTGTTTCAAACTGCAAACAAAATTTACTGAAGAATTATTTTGCAATATTTGTCATCAAAGTAAATTTTCCAGCAAATGCAGAACAGTTTCCCGGGGCCACGTGGGCGTTTGCCGGGGGCAGTGCCCCCGCGTACCCCCCCTAACGACGTCCATGTGTACGAATAACAATGTTGCATGAAACAGCGTGTTTTTCTCTTTTCACACAAATTATATGCTCTGTTTATACACTTTGAACATACATTTTTATTGACATTTGTTGGTGAAACCTTCATTAACATTAATTTCCAGGTACATATGAAAAATGATTATATTTACTAGTAGATATGACATTTCTTCCTCGGAAATTCTATGTGTACGAATAACAATGTTACATATGGGCGCGTTCCGAAAGTCGCACGAGTTTAACGCCTTAAACGAGTTATGGTAACTGGCTGTCCCATAAGTGCTTCCGTGTGTTTCATTATCCTGTCGCAAAAGTCGCATTCCGTGCGTTTCGTGCAAGAACGAGATTCACCAAACGCACGGGCCAGGAGGCTGGTTTGTTCGGTGAGAATCGTCTGCTGCTTTCAGACATCATGCGTGCTGATGGATTCAAACTGCACTAGTTCGGAAAATGTATTATAATTTTAACATATAGCGATATGAAACAACATGCACAAGATGAGTATGCCTTAACTGTTCTTAGAATGTGATGAAAATGAGTAAGAGTGTCCACAGTAGAGTTTATTTTTGCCGTAGGGACATTCCTTCCACTGGACGCCATGTGGAAATTTTCTCTAAATAATATGCTGCGCCTGCGCTTTCGGCTAGTGTCCCATAAGTCTGTAAAATAACTGGTTTCACCAGATTCACGAGCTCAGTTATTTTCGTTAAATGCGTTCGTTTCGTTAAGACTTTCGGAACGCACAAATGTATACAGGTTAGATTTTCGGCGCTCATAGATCAGAAACTAAGCACTTTCGAGGTTATGTGTATGAGGAAAAGTTTCTTGTTTTTTTTATATATATATCTCTACCAGCATCCAACCGTCGTTGAAGTTGTTTTAGGACACCTTGTATATGTTGGAGGGGGGGGGGGGCATGAGTGCATGTAAAACTTATATAAGGTCTTATATTTATACTGCCCGCCCTAATTTATGAATATACAGCTTCTGCTCACCCGGTCGAAAATTTCTGGCACCGCCCCTGTTCGCTTTTCCGCCACTTTTGGCAAATCGCGAAGATGATACGATAAAATTGATGAAGGGACGCACACAAAAAAATACCCATGGCCAAACCGAGATTTGAACCCAGGATCTCTGGCTTAGTAGTCAAATCAAATCGTTTTTTATTTTCGAATGGGGGTAGGTGTTACGTGTACTTTTTTTAGTACTCATTCATCATTTTGCAATCTTTTCCTGTTATTGACATTATTTTTTTTAGGAATACTGGGCCCTAAAGAGGGAGCGGTATGGCCCACACCAACCCTCCCTTGAGCACACCACTGATTGCTATCCCAAGTGTCGACGTCACCGCACGTCACTGGCAAAGAGACAATCTTGCTTCTCCTTTGTGGCTTCTTCACATCAGGCAATACTGGAACAACCAAGGGAGTAACTTTCATTTCTTGGCCATTTAGATTTATTAAAAGTTTACTATTTGTTTTAAACGTCATGTGTCAGGGCTGATGGCTTAGTTTTAGACCTCAGAGAGAGGTAACGCGATTCATTCTTATGTTCACGTGTAATTTTGTTTTTAACCCGTGCATATAGCACCGTGCCATGTAGGCACATTTAGGGGATGTGGGGGTAGGAGCCACACATTCCCGATCTCGGACATTTTGGAAGTGATGTGATCAGCAGGCGCCGACTCCATGGGGCTTGGGGGGCTCGAGCCCCCCCCCCCCAATGTTAACGATGTGGAGGCAGAGCCCCCCCAATAATCTTACTTAAGAGGATCTAATATTTATTATTTTTGCTTCTCGTGTAAAGTTTACTCTGAATTGTGCCACATGAACTTATCTTTAAATACACATGTTCCAGACCATCAACTTTGGGGGGCTGAGACCGGTAAACCATCAACCTTGTGGGGGGGCTATGACCAGAGACAGCAAAACACATGACTTATTACTATATACTAAGTATGTAATTATGAGTATAGACCGTGTTAAAAATGTAAACATAAACATTGGTGAGGTCTAGCCCGGTCCCCCCGGAACTTCCGGTTTAGGCCAGTCCCCGTTGTTGCCAGTGCAGATTCACCGGCATACGAAGTAAGAAATGGGCGCTTGTTTTCAGCAGTTGTGCGACGATAGTCAAGAAAGGTATTTGTTAAAGTTCTACTATGAAGGAGTGGATGTCTAGAATCCGTCGGATGATTAACTGCAGAGCAGATTATTAAAATATGACGTGTCTTTGTGGCCGCCAGTTGCATACTACATACAAGTACACGCATGTACACGCACGACGAACTCAAAACGTACGAAAGTTTAGATATATTCAATTATTTTGTAAATGGAAAAGTGAGGGAAAGATAATTCTATAAAACTAGTGATATTATTATATTATAAAGTATGCTTAAGTGAGTCTTTGCCAACAAATCTGCAGAAGTAATGAAATAACACACATCAAATGCTAGTAAATATATGTGCTTTCAACGTCGCCTTTCCGCCTGAGGGATTTAGGGAAAACCTATGATATGGCATGCCACTTTCACTTGCACGAATTTACTTCAAACAAGAGACTTTTCAGACTGAAGCGACAAGCGATGTCGGGATTTCGACATAAGCATTTGATCTAAAGCAAACCATTCACCAGTCACGCTTGCGCAAATAACAGGCCTGGGCAACACAATGCACGGTATTGATAAAACGGCCCATTCCGAGCGACAAGCGACACCTGCAATTTGTCGCGTCGCTTTAATTTGGAAGGTGTTGTTTATTTTTGAATGTTGGTTTCCAAGGAAAAACATATTTTGCCTGGAGCGGTAAATGCTTATTTATATACTAAATGGGCCTATGTCGCTTGTCACTTCGGTACGAACCACTGCTGTCGCGTCGCTTCGGTTTGAAACCTCACTAAGAGCCGTGCTTTTCGCCACAACACAATACGCAGATAAACGATCAACATGTTTGTAACAAAATTCTTTCAGGGTACCAACCCTTTCTTCGTTCTGCTTGTATCAACAGGTTTCGTGTCCTTCGGAAACCTACGAAATGATACTTGACTCAATAAATTTGTTCCCGATCGAACTGTACAACCATATGCTACACAGCTGACAAGCTGACACCCTATTTCCTTGTAAAAGAATCTCCACTTTGCCCTTTCATATTAACGTCCATAGTACCGTAAGCGTAACCGGATGTTCGAGGGGTACCAGACGAGTGCGCATGCTCCGCAGTAGCTCCGCCTTTAACACCGTCTATTGTTAAAATTTTTACTATAGTGGAACCACAAGGAAAGAAACCTGCGCAGACCCCATCGCGCTGGCGGGTGGGGGAAAAAGACAGAAAGAAGGAGCCTTCAGAGCGGCCAACGTCAGTGTTGGCAGACCTATTGATTTCTCGGTAGGATTCCATAATAAACTATTGCTATGGCACCTCCGACGGCCTGCTCAAAAACAAGTTTCCTGGTCACCTTACTTGAACATGGAGGGGAGAGTGGAACTCCACTCAGCCATGAAAAGTGCTGTTTGAACTGTGAAATTATGTCAATCGATGTGCTAGGACATTATTATTATTTTATTACTATTACTACATTACCATGGGCGTCCGGAAGGGGGGGCGTGGCCCCCCTGGAAAATGAAAGTCAACCAAAAATTATATATTTTTCACATATAATTTCATTTCAGCTGCAATAATGTGTGTTAATTATTGCATGAATATGATACATTGAAATTTAAGCAATGTTTTTTGAGGGAACAACACTATTATTGGAGAAATGTGCCTTCCTTGCCCCTGCCTGAAAAAAATCCTGCGGACGTCCATGTACATTACTATTTTTAGATGGTTGTATTTTATCCCACCCGAAAATCTATTTCCATTTTAGTTATTTTACGTCGCTTTTGTGCCTCTACGGGTACGTACGACAACAAGGATGAATGAAAAACTGATGAAATGAATGAAGTGACACAAACACAGTGAAACAAACGTCCTTGCCTTACTAAGTAGAAATACTGACTTCGTAGCGTGGGCAAATTATTTTATATATGTGTGTGTCTATTATATATTAAATGCAGCAACATAGAGGCAGCATAACTGACGAATAAAGCATGTGTTAATAACAAGAAATTTGCTAGAGAACGAAGCGGCATAGTTCAATTACTAAGGAAATAATGCACCCGCTCCCCCGTAGTTGCTTGGAACTTTCATCGGCTTGAAAATACTTAATTTTCTATCCTTAATATACTATTCTATACTTAAATACTTAATTTTCTACAAAATTATAAAGCGGCATGGACGTCCAGAAGGAAGTGCAAGGATGGTCGCCACCCCCCTCCTCTTCTGGAAAATGAATGTTGACATAAAAGTACTTATTATTTCAGACGTATGAGTTGATTTCAGTTACAGTAATTTACATCCATTATTATAATAGGGATGTAGGAACGTGATAATTTCAAACTCAAGTGGTGTTTTCTGAGAGGGCAACATTAGGCTATACGGGGTAATATGCCTCGTTTAACCGCCTGCTAAAAATACATTGTTTCCCCCTCGCTGGAAAAAAATCTGCAGACATCCTCTTGCCCCCCAGTCCGCAAGCCTATGCCGCCCCGAGAAGGTCGTTCATCCGCTACTATTAGATCGCCGCCCCGAGAAGGTCGTTCATCCGCTACTATTAGATCATCGGATTTTGTAGCAGATCTTCTGGTTTCCCAAGGAACAATCTCCCGATTTTTTCAAGTCTGACCTGGCAACACTGCCCCGAGGACTGATAACGGCAGGGAAAATGCGCGAACGCTTTTGAGGGAAGGTTTTTTTCCTTGTGGTCGAGCTATAAAAAAAAAATCAAAAGACGATATGCATGAAGTAGGGTAGTGGACGGGACGTTCTGGCTACAAATGGCTCTCACATGGCATTCATAACGAGATCATTGATATATTAGGGAGATCTGTTTTGCTCTCCGTGGTAGCAGATATTAAAAGTCGGGAATATTTTGTTGACGAAACTTGAGACATATCCATCCATGGACAATTAATATTCTGCATTCGAACTGTGAATAAAAATTTTGATATTTTTGAGGAATTCATGGGCTTTTATGAGATTCCGAAGACTGAGGCCAAAACTTAAAAAAGGGAGGGAGTGAGTCATTCATTAATTTATTTCAGTGATCAGAGCCCCCCCAATAATTTTGACAAGTCGGCGCCCCTGATCAGCACCACGCTCCGACCGTATTTACCCCCCTCGGGGTTTCCCCCAGGTATCCATTCATGATCATTTAACCCTCCGTAAGAAAAATAAAACCACGGTACGTTGTTCAAAATGCAAATTATTTGAATGCAGAAACTATTGTAGTACCCATACAAATTGTCGGAGTTGTCAAAATAACGAAATTGAAAAGTGACAACATTCTGTTCCTTATATTTGAGTCAGAATGTCCTTTCTTGCGTATACCTCGTAAACATACAAGCAAAAAATTGAGATTTGAACATTTTAAAAATATTTTGTAAGTTTCTTCGAAGTGTGTTTTCTATATTTGATTGCTTCTTCTTCGAGTGAGTAAGATTTTGACAGAGTTTTGGAAGAAATAGTTCCTTTCTGCGCCCATATAAGTTGTACGATTGCCATTAGATTTGAAAAATACCTTGAAAATATTTGGAAAAAATACGTTGAAAGTTTTTGAAAAATACATTGATAATTTTGTGAATGGTGAGCTAATTTTTTAGTGCCTTCATTATATGGTAAAGCTTTATTTACTTATATAATAATATTTTGGTGCATTTGCTTCAAGAGTTTACCTAAGTAAGCATGTAATTCAATGAGACACTTTCATTTATTTTACTTTTCTTTTAATAGATGTTAGAGATGTCCGAAATGGACATGTACTGTACATGCGATCATGTAAGTGCTAGGGTAATTCAACCTCGATTTGCATTAATAATTCACGTAAATAGCGTTGGTTGCTTTATTGCCTGAATTCACCGATTTTTCCGTATCGGATCTGTCTGAAAAGTATGTATAGATACCCGAGAAAAAATATTTGTTCCCAACTTCGTGTTGTAACTAGGGATGGCCAAACGGATCCGGATCCGAAAATCCCGGATCTGGGTTCAAAAGTTTCGGGTCTGGATCCGGATCCGCAAGTTCCGGATCTGGATCCGGATCCGAGAGTTTCGTATCTCAATCCCATTATAATATTACCACACCTTAAAAGGTATTATGATCTTCGATTACAAAGAAATTTTTCATTAGTTAGTCCTTCAAGATTTTCTTTCAAGTGTTGTTCCTAAAATAATTTGCTACGCATCGGCTAACACACTCGTGCACAAAAATAATCTTACTTGTTTAACATAAAATGTCAGAGGTGATTTTGTAAATGCCATTGAAACGAATATGTATTCATTCGAATGTATTGGAAATGGAAACACACATAAATGTGAGACATCCAGGATGAAACCTTTAACACATTTAACAAGATAGAAATGTTATACAAAAATTATACAATTGTTCTACAGTTACAGTTTTAAAAATTAAAATAAAACATTATAATATATGCAGTGTTATATAATTACAAAGTGTAAAACTAACATGGGAGGTTATCTAAGTGTCCCCCTCCGATTTCCATGAAACTTCGCAGGTGTATAGAGGAGCTCAAAGGAAGAAATACGTGTTTCTTGTTTCGGCTAAAAAACTGTTCTTGGGGGCAAACCCCCTTCCAATGTCAAGATGAGGACAAATTTAAGTGGGCATTTGACCCCTGTGTCCCCCTCCGATTTCCATGAAACTTGGCAGGTGTATAGAGGGGCCCAAAGGAAGAAATACGTGTTTTTTGTATCGGCTAAAAAGCTGATTTAGGAGGCAAAACCCCCTCAAATGTCAAAATGTCTATGGCAAAACGGATCCGGATCTGGCCATCCCTAGCAATGTCCCTAGTTGTAACCAAATGCCACGGAATGTCACCTTTTCTTAAGACATTGCCTTTACACCTTTGAACTCCATGCTATTGTAGTGAAAACCGGAAGTAAAGTTCCTGCCAGCGCCAAGGAAGCACAGAAATGTAAACATCCGGTGAATAGCCCCCATAGAACTCGGAAGGGCCTGTAGGGCCCGGAAACCACACTCAAGTAAAATCGCCTTACGCAACTGCATGCAGCGTGTTAGGAATGATTCTGGAACAGAGCTTCATCTTCATTAGCATTTTTTTTAGTACCCAACGGCAAAAGAAAAAATAGGCGAATAGTCCATCACCATTTTCATTCGGTCTGCATTGCACAATATGATGATAAAATGAATTGAAATAAATACGTCAATAAGCAGAGGGCAATGCCTGTTTCGCACCAACATCATTTCATTCCTTAAAGCATCACAGGATGTAGAATAAAAAGTAATGAAAATAAGGATGGACAATTTGCCTACCATTATCTTTGCCGTTCATTGGCAGTAAACGGAACTTCCTATTTATTGTTTTACTTTTCTATTTCTAGATTTTTTATTTATCATGATTTGTGGTTTCCGACCTGCGACATGTTTCCCACCAGGTGTCAGCACTGTATGTCACTGTCTGCCAGGAGGCCAGCGCCAGACGAATAATGGCAGTGAATTAGTGAAGTAATGGATGCAAGTTAATTCTGGAAACGATGTTGCGTACGTCGTTGTCCTGCGTGAAATCAGTTTCAATAATTAGCTTGCCATTAAATACCTCGCAACTCGAACTTGTGGTGCTAGGATGGTAACTACTTGAGTTGTCGTTTCTGTAAGGTAATATAGCTCGCTAAAAAAGTAAATTATTTTTTTTTACCTTTATGAATGATCGTAATTACGTTTTATATGAACTTTATATTTTGAAATAGATATGAATTTTTATTGCGTGCCATAAACTAAATTTAGCCACATCGCAGTAATCTACAATGTTCACTTTTTCGTATTAACATAGAAGTTGAATCTCACTTTACAAGTTCAACTTATTTACTATACTCTTGTTTTGGAGGTCCTTTTAATTATCTACGACTTAATTGTATGTAGTATAGTGATAGGTGTATCTGCTATATATACACGCACCCAGAAGGTTGGGACAAAAAATACGAATCTTATCAGGGAAAAATTAAATGGATGAATAATTTCAGAATTAAACCCATCTGAGGGACTAGAATAGGCTCAAGTTCCCTTTGTTTTATTGCGATTTCATCATGCTACGAATACAATTTTTACATGGTTCGATTTCGATGTATGTCTGTTAACACATACTGTGGAGTTTTAGCGATTACTTAAGGTTTTGTTTAATATATGCTTTCGTGGTTAGGTTAGGTTACCTTAGCATTAAAATAAAGTCCCTAAATGCATTCTACTAAGGTTCAAATTTACTTCTACATTCATTCCCACGCTTCTACGATATTTACTGTCGATTGAGAATATTTTGTCCATGAGAAGTGCATAAGGTAATTTTCAAGTTTTTTTTTAAACATAAATAACTTTTTTCTAGTCTAAACAGTGCTCATTACCTTAAGGAAGGTTCAAATTTCGTGTGACAATCATATCCAAAATTCTACGATAATTAGTTTTGTGCTAGGAGAAATCATAAAACAATCGGAACCGTTACCGATCACTTATTGGGGGTAACGTCATCTAAAACACGGAAGATCGTCTTCACGTACAGAAAGTGGTAAAAATTTACTATCCTTCGGACACCTCTAATTTTTTCGTTTCGTCGATTTTTGACATTCATACTTACGTATCTGCTTCGCGGAACATTCCTGAAGGTGTATCAACGTTGTTTTCATGAAATTTGAACTATGTTTCCTAACCTAACAGAACTAACCAAACCATGTGCCAATGGTTCATGGGGCTAGCGCCAATGGTTTGCAATTATTTCCAATTTCTAGATCCTGATACTAACACGACACCAAATTTTAACTATGTTTCCTAACCTAACAGAACTAACCTATCCACACGCCAATGGTTCGTGGGGCTAGCTATTCGGAGAATTAATTTTCAACGAACAACATGAATTTCAGCTATGAAACATTCCCACGTCACACAAAACACCTTCCCGATGTTCGACAATGCTACAGGAATTTATTACGGTAAGTAGTTTCTTCTGTAAAAATAAATAAATGTGTCCGAAGGATAGTAAACAAGTACCGAAAAGGGAAAAAACTACATTCCCGAACCTCAACAACAATGCTACACAAAATAATTTTCGTAAGTACTTTCTTCTGTAAAAAGTAAGAAATCCATCTCCACTATACGGAACTGTTACCGATAGTTATTTTCAGCTATTTTAGTGTACATAACAAACAGCGGAACGATTTAAGATGACCAGACCCCTCTCAGATTTTCTTCATATTTGGCATACTCACTAATTGAGGCATCCTAATCACGAATCTGAAGTTAAAAGTTGTCGGAAATGTTTAGAAATTACAAAATAAGCTAAAATAAGGTGTTAGTTTCCGGAATGGAAACAGTAGATCTTCGCGATTTTTTTTGTTTCAGAAGGAAATATGTATATTCCTGATACACCATGACACCAAATTTTAACTATGTTTGCCTAACCGAAACTAACCTAACCACACGTCAATGGTTCGTGGGGCTAGCGTCAATGGTTCGCAATTATTTTGCAATTTCTAGTTTCAGATACTACCACGACACCAAATTTTAACTATGTTTGCCTAACCTAACCGAAACTAACCTATCCACACGCCAATGGTTCGTGGGGTTAGCTTGAATAGTTCGCAATTATTTTGCAATTTCTAGATGTTTCCGACAAATTGTAACTTCAGATTCGTCATTAGCAGGCCTCAATTAGCAAGTATATCAAATATGAAGAAAAAATAAAATCAGAGAGGGGTCCGGTCATCTTAAGCCATACCCAAACAGCTTATACTAACAAAAAGTGGCGAAAGTACTCCGAAATTACAGGTTTTAACTTTCGAGAGCCATTCTTTGGGATCAAATATCTCTTTTATTTGTTCTTTCCTAATACTGAACTAAAACATTGAAACCTGTGTATTAAAAAAAATCGATGTAATTCTCGAGGGAGTACAGTGGGTAAACGGCCCCTAGGTCTCTCATTCAAATAACAACTCTACTTTCACAATCATTTTCACTATTCTGAGAACCTTTCTCTTTCATTTATGAATGAAAATTACTTGTCAATGGGAAGCGCAAATGCTTGGGTAATGTACTGTTTCTTCTTTTTTTAATTGATAAGTGACAATTTTTCAAACTCCAAACATTGGTAATTACTTTCACCAGGTTTTAAATTTACTGAATTAATAATTTCTGCAATACTTCGTCTTTATTGTAGAAAACTTTTAAAAAAATCATTAAAAATTTGGAACCATTACCTTTATATCTGTGTAATGCAGTGGATGATATTCAGCAAAGAACCTCTCCCACAGTGTTGGCCTCGTAACTGTTCCTTCAAAAAACCGAACATATGATAATCTGAGGGTGCAATGTTAGGACTGTAGGAGGTGATGCAGAAGTTCCCCACCCTATTTTCCCAATTTTCTCTCAGATGAACTGAGCCGAGTGCTGGCATGCATTATCGTGTTGAAAGATGATTTTTCTTTCCAGGATGTTTATTCTGCAATGCACGACTGAACTTGTGAAGTATTTGGATATAACAGCGAGCAATTCTGGTTATCCCAGGTTCAAGAAATGCATCCCACAAGACTGTACACATAACTTTGCTAGCAGACGCTTCTGTCTTTGCTTTCTTTTTACGGGTGACTTGGAATGGTGCCAATCCATGCTCTGTTGCTTTGTTTCCGGTTCATAATGATGGAACCAGATTTATCACCAGTCACAATACTCAATAAAAAATCATCATCTTCATTGTGATATCTCTGAAGAAGTTCTTGAGCAGTGTTTTTTTTCACAGCACTTTATGGTCTGTCATCAATAAATATGGGACCCAGTGACAACAAATTTTTCGTTAGGCTAACCTTGCCATCATTTCCTGGACTGCACTGTGTCCTATCTCAAGTATTGCTGCAATTGTATCCACAGTGACCTGTCTGTCTTCTTTAATGATGATGTCAACTCTTTCCATTTTGCATTCCGTGGAGGCAGTTCATGGATGACTGCTCCAAGGGTGATCTTTTTGATGCTAGTGTTTCTATCTTCTAACACTGCGAGCACCCATGCATACATCTCCGTACACACGCTGAAGTCTGTTCTGAATTTCAGCAGCAGGAATTTCCTCTTTAACAATGAATTCAATTATAGCACATTGTTAGGCCTCCCCGATGGCACAATGGTAGCGTCGTTGCCTTGTAATCAAGGGGTCCCGGTTTCGATACCTGGTGGAAGCACATAGTGGTTCGGATCCACTGAACTATCACTGGGGATAAACGTATTTTACACTATCTAGAAGTTTTTGGAACCTGTTTTTCTTTAACACGCATTCACAACGCGGACACAAACACGAGCATGCAGTGTTGTTAACTCCCATCGGTTAACACTGAAAGGCAAGAAGGACGTAAACTAGACTCTAGCCAACAACCATCTTCTTGTCTGTGTCTTGGTGTTCAAGTCTCAGGTATGGTCTTGAATGTAGTATAAGTAGCATGTACAGTGTGTCAGCTCATAAACTTTCATAGCATATAGAGGTCGTTAAGGGAAAACAAGTTTCCTTAACCATTAACTACTATGGACTGTCTCTCAGACCTCACTGAATTTATCTTTTACTTTATTTCTCGCACCCCTCCAACCAGAGGTGGAGCCTTCTCTATACGTTTCAGACTGGCTACACACTATCAAGGTCACGAGATCTTGCTTTTGCTTTCTTCAAATCTTATTGAATTTGATTTTCGGCTCTCCGATCGCATAACGCTCTCGCCTTATAATTAAGTAATCCTGGGTTCAATTCCTAGTGGAAGGCCAATGCGTACTTGTTAGGACTATAGTTTAAAATGGAGATCTAGTGACAATTAGCCTATTTGAGCAGGAGGATTTAAGAAAAAAGTCACTATTTGATTATTTGCAATTTTTTTCTTTAATTTGGCTGCCTCATTGTAGGTCTCGGTAACACTTTACTATACCTGAGACAGATTTCTTCAAATTTACAGGAGAAAGTACTTACGCAAATCATTTTCTGTAGCGTTGTTGATGTTCGGGAATGTAATTTTGATTCATTTTAATGCGAATGCATGTGGTTTTGTACGAAAGTCTATTTCCGACACGCTATTGCTGCTGCCGCCATTTGCTTCCTGCATGAGAGCACAATACGCTCTCGTATTGTCCATATATGTTAAATTGAACGAAAGGAGTGCTAATTGAACCAAACCTAACAGGCCTAACCTAACCTAGTAGGCATACCTCATCCCCGTGATGGTTTGTGGGGGCTATCGTGAATTTTTGGGCTAACGTCAATGTTTTTTCTGGCTCAAGGAACGATGAACGGTAAGCTATCTCCATGTTGTGTGTGGAAATAAACAAGAACAGTAAGTACTCGTAAATGTAAGAAATATACATTACTTTCCTAACAAATTCAATTATTTCACCTAAATAAGTGTTCCGGAATGCAGAATAGTACGTTAGCAATGTAAAAAAGTGCGAAAGAAATGATTCCCAGGTGTCTCAGGTATAGTAAAGTAGTACCTAGGTCTCTGACACCCTCGAGTCGAGGTTTCTTTCCACCCCTTTCTTCCTCTCCTTTGAAATTCATGCAAGTTAATCATAAGAACTGCATAACTGATAGTAAAAATGTATATGTTGGAAGGGAACTTGTAAATTGTGCTAGCCACTAGGAATATCGATTCAGTAATTCGATAGATTTTTTCCAAACCGACAAAACTGTTACATTAAAATTTGGTCACCTCGGTATGGTAGTGATATGTGAATACTTGTTATTAATTAGAACAAATTAAAAATTGTTATTTTAGATACATTGCATTATTTGAAGATGACAGCTATGTAAAAAATGTGATAGAATAAACAAAGTGGCACATCAAATTACCCACACAGTGCGTTATGATGCAGGGGTCGCGGGTTCGAATCCCGGTCTGAGCATGTGTGTTTTTGTGAGTGTCCATTCATCACTTTCATCATGTCATCATTGTGATTAGCCAAAAGTGAAGAAAAGCGAAATATTTTTTAAAATTTGTCAATCAAACATAAAATTCTGCATGTCTTCTTTCCTGGCATTGCAGTGTGGACCCACTTAAAAGGTTGATATAATTTTGTGTGTATCTGGAGGAAGCAAGGCGAAGATGATGTTTTATTTTTTTTTATTCTTTATTACTTTGATCATACCCAGGCTGAGATTTATGTGGAGGGCCAGGGCCATCATTTATGCACAGTTTCAGTTAGTCTATAACCTTTAGCCCAAGTCATGTCAGATGGTTAGTTATAAATAGAGCCCGGAAGTTCAGGCATTTATTTTCGTTAAAATAGGCAGGCAATAAGGCATTTATATTGTGGAAAATAGGCACTAAAAATGAAAAAAGGCAAAATAAAGCAAAGAAAGGCACATTTGGAAGTCGCTTACTTTATATCTATAATCTCTGGCAAAATGTTAAAATCTACATTGGGAAGAGCATTTCAATTTTCTCCGTCTTGATTACACATAACTACAAGCTGTTTTTTTAAGTTCTCAACATTCATTGATAGTCGTCTGTCAGAGAGAATGTTTTTCATAATAGAAAATGATCTTTCTACTTCGACAGAAGTTATTGGAGCATACATAAAACAAGTTAATGTAGCTTGACTCATTTTAGTAACAGCATTTTCACCTTTTAGAATGTCACAAATTGTTTTCAATTGTTTCAAGTCCTTATTTGCACTCACTACACGTTTGCACTTTTCCACAACAGCTGACCCCTTTTCTCCTGGCACTTCCATCATCTGCTGCATAGATTCCTCGAAGATTTTCATGGACGCTATAAGAGTCTCACCTCTTTTCTCTAGCTTTAAAATTGTCGCTGGAAATGCACCATAATGTGCAAAAATAAACAACAGTTTATTCTTCAGTTCTGAATAGCACAGGAGTTTTTTCACTTCACGAATCGAAGCCGCTTCATTTTCTGGAAGAGCATCGATCACCTCACTGATTTTTTCAAGGTTGTTAGCATAATATTTAGCTGCTGATATCCAGGTTCCGCATCTCGTCAAGACTGGTTGCGGAGGTAAACTAAGCTCAGGCGCAACTTCCTGAAATTTTCGGGTTCGAGAGGGAGATTTCAGAAATATCTTCTTTGTGTTCGAAATCAACCTCTCCACTTCAGAAGTCAATCAAGCACAAGGAAATGTTAACCGAAAGGCAATATCCTAACTGAGCATGGAATACTTTTTCCTCACACTTTTCTCCTTCAGCAATGTTGAAACATGCGTGAGTTCAATATTACTTAAATAAAGCGAAAATTATTCACATAATAAACTGAAGAAAAATAAATGCCAACATATTTTTTTAAAAAAACGGTCAAATTTCATTGAAAAAGGCAAAAAAAAGGCATTATAATTAAAAATAGGCAGTGGGGTCCCAAATAGGCAAAATAGGCAAAATGAAAAGGCTTCTAAAACATTCGAAACAACATAAGAAACGTATATCCGGAAAATTTTTATCAATATATGCAGTAGATAAAAAGCGGCATTTTGCCAAACTTCCGGGCTCTAGTTATAAATATGTTTCCACATTTCATTTTCTTCAGTATATGGCTGCTTTCGAATCAATTTTTCCCCATTGAAGGCTGGGAGCTGCAACCCTCCAAATCATCCTAAATTCTGAATAACTCTTGATCATAACCTTATAATTGTGAGTATCCCATAAAACTTACTAAGCCTGTTGATTACTTCTATTCATAGCAGTGTTCACTAGATCACATTTTAAAAAAGAGTTCTGATAGTACCTTTAGCTTTACAATGACAAAATTAAGAAAGGAGAAAGAAAAGCTTAAATTGAATTCCTTCATCAGGATATTTGCTCAAATTTTCATAAACTTACTTACTAGACAAAAGTTTCGCCAAATGACATCAAAGCTTGTTATGGGATGAAGCTTGTGAACTTTCTAGTATTGACAATATTCACAAGTAAAATATGTATAGAGTTAGAACCAGCCTATACTTACAGAACCATTTACATTTCCTAATTGTACATACCTATTTATTGAATTTGATTGGGTGGCCCACCCATACCCACCCCTGTTGCCGTCCCTGAAGCATCCACCAAGCATACACAAAGACCGAGGCTACATGATGCGCACCAATGAAGGAGCTTTCAGACTGAAGTCACAGATGACAAGCGATGCAGTCTCCTTCAGTATAAAGCAAAATGTTCACCGTGCATGCAAGAACAACAGACCGAAGCAGCATGATGCACGCCATTGAGAAAACAGTGTAGTCTGAGCAACATGCAAGTGATATGTTTAGCTCGTTGGTGCACTTCGGTTCAAAAGGTTGAATGAATTACTGAGGGTCTGCTTCCAAGTGACACATGTCCAGGGCTCGAAAAGTCCTGGTCACCATAGTGACTAAAAATTTCATCTTGGCGACTGTGATCTCTTGCTGTAATATTTTTAAGTTTCAATGTACGAAACTTTGAAGATTCTAAGTTCAAATTGCAGTACAGCGTAAGCTAGCAAGTGATTTTTTTTTATCAACGTTGTGAACATTCCTTAGAATCAGTAACAATTTCTTACTCTTCGTCCCCAACCCCCCACTTCCCGCTTTCTCACATGATTTAGCGATGTTGTGAATAGGATGATGCTCAGCTTCTTATAGATTGATTGATTTGCTTTATTTTACTTCGTTTTTTGTGCCACTTTTGGCTAATTTTCGAAGATGGTAATGAATAATGATATGATGAAATTGATGAACAAACACTCAGAAACATCCAAGCCCAGTCCAGGATTCGAAACCAGGACCCCTACCGTCGTAGCATGATGTGCTAACCACTCTGCCACAGGGGCTGGCTCAGCTTCTTGTAGTATCCACAATTGCTAGTAGGTGGTTTCCTGGCGCCTGATTTTCAGAGCTGGCACCTAGCTCTGAAGAAGATTTTTCGAGCACTGCACATGTCACTTGTTGCTTCGGTCTGAAAGTTCCGTGAGAAAATGTTACAGGCCAAGTGATAAGTGACACTTGCAGCTTATGTTGCTTCGGTTCAAAAGGTTGCATTTACTTCTAATGGTTCGTTTCCAAGAGCCATGTGTTGCTTTCATCTCAAAGTTCTGTTAAACAGGATATCTACACAAATTCACATAATACATATACTTCTGCATATGTGTTATGAACAATAAGATTTTTAATTGTCCCGAAACATCGAATAGTTTTATATTAACATTTGTTTCATATTTTATGACATCAACATTTAAATTGAGAGACAAACATTTCATGGTCAGATGTGCTCATCAGGACTACATGTTTAGCTTTAACCCTAGCTTACCCTTGCCATATGGGAAACTTACATACCGGGGGGAGGCTCACAAGCCCATACTTTTTTTATCACTAAAATTCGAGAAAACATTTTATTATTGAATCACTGCTTTCTTTGCTGATTGTGTGAAATTATTTATTAATTATAATAATTACAAAAATTGCTATCATTAATAAAAAATAATAACCAGTTATTGCATGAGTGTGTCACATATATTTTATCATTCAAAAAGAATTAACAAAATTTATAATAATTTCTATTAATGCTTTTCAGTTTGTAGAAGTGTGGTTGTTTATTAAATATAATAATTACAATAATTACCGTCATTACAAACCAAGTGTACACTTCACTGGCGTGAGTGTGTCGAACGAGACACATTCCAAGATGGCGCCTGATATGCACACTAAGTGCAGTTTGCCTCCTAATTACATTACATTTGTTTTTATGAACAAAAGTAATAAATAAATATTGGGAACATCGTAGGAAAGAATGTAATTTATTTTCAAACAGTTGAAAAATCTAAAAAATAAAGATGGTAGGCTTCTTGGTAAGCTAGAGTTAAAATTGTATCTGATCCGTTATGCAATATGTGTCCACTGGGATTGGCCAATATCTGTCTCTTGGCTGCTACATTATGTAAACTTGTAAAATATGTCACTACAAAGCTGTAAACTCAGAACAGTAACTTCAAGGGAAATAGATTAGCTCTAATTGGTAAAAAGCCAAAATTTCCGTTTCTTTCCAAGAAAGCCTTGTTTTATCGGAAACTCTACTTACCTTCTTATCACACACACTTGCAGCAGCACTCATCAGAGTTCATCGGACCTTGTTATGTATTTGTATTTCCTCTCCGTCTGTATTGATGACGATCTTTCTGTCCTCAGTCCAAACATTTCAATTCCTATACTTGTCCAAACATTTCAATTCCTATACTTGTCCTTAGTGTTCCGTAGCAGGTGGAGTCGTTCCTTGCAGAGATCCTCAGCAATGGCAATGGGTGTTCCTGCTGGCTTCCTTCAGTTCTTCAGTACCAGTGTTTTGAATCTGTAACTCATGAACTTTACTATAGTGGGTCTTGGATTCTTGGATGGATATCCTACCCTGTGGGACCTGCAAATATGCTCTTCTGTGATGTTCAGTTTTAAAGTTTCTTTGAAGAGATCAACCACTATTGAATCGATATTCTCCCCTTCATTTTCGTTGATGCCAAGGATTCTGAGAGATTGTCTTCTCTGATATTGTTCCAACTCGATTGTCTTCAGCGGCAGGTCGTTGGCAAGGCTTTGAAGCTTTTTTCATACTTTGATAATTTACTTTCCATGGCACATACTAGTATTAAACTGGCACTCAACGAACGACAAAATACTTATATAACTGTAACTTTTTAATTTTATCACTATCTTCAAATTATTATTATTACTATTGTTATTTACTTAAAGGCTAACATTCACATTTGTATTTATTTCTCTACTCATTTATTTTTTTATTTGTATATTTTAATATTTTTTGTTCTTTCACATTTATATTATTTTATGACTAATATCCAGGGCTCGCCAAGGTGGGCCCACTTGAAAAAAACATTTTAAAATCCAGTGGGTTTTTCATTAACTTTGGTATTTCAATGATTTCTGAAATGAAGGAACGTCATAGAAGTGTATGCTAATGAAGATTGCATTTTAGATTCTTAGAATGCTATCACGACTGTCATTATAATTAAAGATTAATTTTGCTATCTGAAATGCACAACACTTGTAATATTGAAATGAAGTAGAACGAAATTTCAGAACTCAGTACACCAATACAAACGTTTAATCTTTATTATGAATTACATAGGCCTATATTATGCTTCTTCAGGTACTTTAGACAAAATTTTCCAATATGTATGTTGAACAGCAAAGTACGTATGTATGTTTGCTCAATATTGAATACATTCGTTACTGCAGTTTGGGTACCAAATAGCACAGAATTACATGATTACTACATTATTACAATAACACAACTATTACGTTCTACGTAACAGTGTATTTCTTGAAATAAAAAACACAACAGATCGATTTATCGATTACAAAATTTAGTATTAAAAAAAAATCAGTTCCAATCTGTTGGGATTCTCTATCATTTGAACATATAAACCTCTATACCTTCACCAGCTTTACGGCTTTATCTATCCCGAGTCTATTGCATACTTTATTCCAAATTATTCCAAAAGTTGAAAAGATTATTTCTATTGAAGCTGACGATGCTGGAACTGAATGAAGGCAAGCAAAAAATTCACAGAACCCACTGGGCAATTTTGATGATTTCTCGGCTTTTACTTCCATGATTTCCCACCACTTTGTGGAAGAAAATTACTGTATGATGCTATCCTGCATCATTGACGATGCGAAGTATTCCGTATCCTTAATCCTGAAAGCTATAACACCGGAAAGGTATTCGGAATGTCTTTCAGATGTCCATTCTTCTGCTGTTCTTTCTTGTTCAGGGCTTAGGCGACGTCCCATGTATTTCGGATCCATCATATTGGCCAGTAAATGAAATGGTTGAACAGCCTGATCAAACCTCTTTTTGAAATGAGTGTGGTAGGGTTGTAGCACTTCTTCATTTAACAAATCCAACCAGACTTCAACAGCAAGTGATAATGAAGTACACTCAAGTTGGAAAGTATCTAATGCAGAAGCATCAACAGATAGCTGTTTTCTCCAAGTGCAAAACCTCAGTGTAAATACCAACATTATTTAAAATTTTTGATAGATTTGTCAATTTCATCTGTGTGTTCCAGAGCTATTTCCCTATATTTATGGTAATTAGCTAAAAACGTCTTCACACAATCAGGATGTGAATTCCATTGAGTGTCCATTTGGAATTTATGGCATCAGTCCATTTTTTCTTTTAACCACCCGTGTGCTTGATTTGTATTTCGAAAATATGTTTACCTCAACAATGTAACTTAGAACCGATTGAGGTGAAACATCTTTTTCAACCAAATTTAAGAGATGATGTGAGCATCCATACTTTAGTATCTGATGGTATTTTTGTTTTAAAAGTTGCCACATTTTTGTCATTTTGTTTTCATTGTCTGTTAACACTGCGCAAACCTTATTTCCAAATTGCACTTCACACTCTGTAATTGCAGACTCTACTATAGCCGCACATTTTATTGTGGTCTTTTTTTCAGACTATTCACACGCTCTTAATGAAAAACCTTTTAGATCCTGTATGTATACTAACTGCCTGTATTGGATCATTTCGAACACTGACCAACTATCTAGTGTTAGGGTAATACTGCTGGACTTGAGTGATTCCTTCAATTGCTCTTCCGTTCTTTCTGCAGTATGGTCTAACAGTTTCCCGCTAATAGATTTCGCGGTAGGAGGTTTGTAACCGGGTCTCAATAGTTCTATCATTGTCTGATTTAATTCCGCAACATTGAAGGGAATGTTTGCAGCGTAGAAAAAAATTGCTATTGTTTGATCTAATGTGTGCTTTTGATTTTCGGTGGTCTTTACCACAAAATCAGCCATTGATTTTTGCACTTTGCTTGAAGAAGGAACTGATACACTAGAGATTGGGAGTCATTCCGAAATTTCTAAAATAGAGATTTACTCCATTGAGTAATAGGGGGTATGATCAGTGATCAGAAAAAGAAGTGTCAAATGAGGATGACCAATAGTTGTATAAGAGAAGTGTACGGTTTGGTGCATAAACTAAATAGTGAATGTTTAGAATTACATTTAGAGCTAAGCTCGACAATGGACAGGATAACCTGGAATCGAGTAGAAGAAAGGCACCACAAATATGTGGAAGCGGCTAAGAATGAGAATAGGATAAGAATTCAAAACAAGTTAACTAGGAAGAATTTGAGGAAGGCGCATAAGAGGGAGGAAAGCGGAGAAGTGAAAAGCAATTTGCTTAATCTAACTAATAAGGAATTACACCCGGAAAAGGCCAAAAGTTCGTGATAGGAAACGTGGAAATATATAAAGAGGAGTTTATCATCACTACAGAAAGGATAGGGTCTATCCTAGATGATAGGGATGATAAGAGGGAGGTAAGGAGTAAGATACACGATATTATGGAACAACAAATCCGGAAAGAGAATGAAAAAGGGTTTGATAAAAGTGGGGGAAAGAACAGTAAAGGATATAGAAAGAAATTAGACAATGTCAAAAAATCGGCCAAAAAGAACTACATATTTATAATAAGATCGGATAAAGATAATAGGATGGTCGTCATAAGTAAAGAAGACTATAGGAGTAAACTAGAAGAGTGTTTTATAGACACTGACTACATAGAGCTAGGCAAAGACCCCACTAATAAAATTCGGAGAGATACAAAAAGAGAGATTGAAATTAGCATAACATTAAGTAGGAGCGAGAAGAAAAGGCTAACTGAAAATTGTAAGAAAGGAACTATCCCTGTGGCATTCAGCATTCCTAAAAGGCATAAAGAAGACATCCCTCTTAGGCCAATTATACCCACGTATTCCCACCCAGGTTACGGGATAGCAAAGGTATTGGTAGGAAGAATTAATGAAGTAAGGAAAGGCATGGCTTTCAGCGTGATGAACACTTAGGAAGTTAAGGGGGAAATTGAAAACATTTGAAATTGAAGATTATGACAGAATAGCTAGTTTTGATATAGTCAACCTTCACCCCAGCGTACCGCGAGAAAAAGCTGCTGATTGCAGATCAGATGTAATAACCGTGTGGGAGTACATTAGGTGGTTTAACATAAGTACAGGTTACAATTATTTTTACTGCAATGATAAAATCTTTATGCAAAAGGAAGGTCTAGCAATGGGGAATCCCTTTTCTGGGATAGTTTCAAGTATCTTCATACACTATATTGAGAATGCAGCTTTAAGCACATTAAGTAATGGAGTCAAGTACTATGGGAGATATGTAGACGACATTTAAGTGATTGGGAAAGAAAAGGTACTGGATAGCCTGTATGTGAACCTAGAAGAACAAGAGGTAAGGATTAAGTTCACGAGGGAGGATATGAAAGATAATAGGATTAGCTTCTTAGATATGGAGATCAATAAGACAAGTAGGAAAATTAAAACTGGTGTCTTCCATAAGCCCTTAGCAGGAGATAAGTACATAAATAAGGAATCAGCACATGCTATGAGGACAAAATATAATGTCTTCTTAAATTTCTTCATTCAAGCCTTAAGATTATGTAATTGTAAGACGATGCTGGAAAAGAAATAACATGGATTTTTGGAATTGGTGGAAAGAATGGGTATAAAAATGAAGAAATGCGGAAGAATTTGAGTAGGGCGAGAATGATATGCTCCAAGGACGATAATAAAGATAGTAAAAACAAGGGAGAGAAGAAAGTGGAGGAAAATATAAATGAGAAATTAGGGGAATGTAAGTATGTGGCTAAACCCTTATTTTAGGGGAGTATCGGAAAGAGTGGAAAGAGTAACAAAAGCGTATAGAATTAAGTGTGGGATGAAAGCCCCTAAATGTTTAGAGAAACATTTTATGAGTTACAAAAGAGAAGGAATGAGAAAGGGTGATAATGTAGAGGAAAAAAGGGCATACACAGAATCAAATGTCAATGTAAGAAAGAATAGGTAGGGCAAACTGGTAGGAGTATGAGGATCCGATGGAAAGAACACAATAAGGATATTAAAGATGGAAACCCCCGTATGGGATTATCCGAGCTTGTATTGGAAGAGGAACATGAGATAGTCACACGGGAAGTTATACGCGAGGAAGACAATTTATTAAGTAGGAATGTTTATGAGGCCTCATTTATATGTAAAAATTGAGAGAACAAGCTGAATAGAGAAGATGGTAATATTGATGAAATATGGCTAGGAATGTTGAAAAAATGGGGAAAACGTGAATATAAAGAAATCGTATTCAAGGTTAACCCAGACATTGAACGGGAGGCAAGCGTCATATGCGACTTGTCGTTTGATAGGAGGTAATGGAAGGGGAAGGAAGAAATTAACTCACTCGCAACCTCGTGCATTTTAGTACATACCAGTTCCAGTCACCATGTGAATTGTGATCGGATAGTAACATGGGTTTTAACAGCTTTTATATGAGTTTTAAGGGATTTTAAAATGTGGGAATAGTCCTGTTTTAGTCATTTGTTATCCTAGCATTCAACCTGTCCACGTAAAAACCAATATCCTTTCTAAATGACTAAGCTTTGTGGATTTCCGTAAAGCCGACTTCTTGACCTGAAGAAGGAGGCAGTTGCCACCAAAACGTCTTTGACAAGTATATATTAAGTCCATTCACTGCAGGTTTTTCTACCACTTCCCACTACTTTCGGCATGCTGGATTATTTATTTACAGTGCCTGAAATAACAAACACGAAATTATTACTATACTATAATTATTAAAATATAAAACAAAATCCCATTCAAAATTAACTTCTAGATCCTAATAAATAAAAGTCACTGGACTCAGATCTGAAGTCTGTTTCTCTGCAACTACTATCATTGAGGCGCTAGCGTGAATTGTTAAATGAAGAAAGCTACGCAAATGAAAATATGTTGCTTTCAGTTGCTAGATGAAATAAAAGGTAAAGTCTCCCCTGTGCATAGCACTACGCCATGAAGGCGTATAGGGGGTGTGGGGGTAACGCCCCACACTTTCTTGATCTGGTCGTGAGTGGGGGTGATGTGATCAAGTACCCATGCTATTCGACGCTGGGTGGGCACCGGGGCCGCTTCCATCATTAGAAAAGTTCCCGGATTTGAACCGGCCGGGGATCGAACCCGGGACCTTTAGCATGGTAGTCAGACGCGTTACCGACTGAGCCACCGCGGCCACTAGATGAAATACATTCTAATAAATAAAAGTCGCTAAACTCAGATCTGAAGTCAGTTTCTTTCAATCTACTATCGGGGAATACTATGTATGCTATCTATACTATCGTTATTTTATTATGCTTATGACTGAAGTTAGTACACACCTGCAATTGATCTCTTGATGCTTCTGACAAAAGTCGTAATGTATCATATACCATTATTGATACAACATGTGCTAATATCAATTGAAACATACAAACATGCTATCCACAGAGACACAAAGATAACCAGGAAATCGTAAGAGAATAAATTATAAAAAATAAACATTACTATAGTTTAGCAGTTTGTTGTGGTCTGCTAGTTGGTGCGCCAGGCAGCAAAGTGTAGTGACTAGGTTGAGCAGCAATTTCAAATGTGAATTATTACATGTATTCACATTTTATTTATAAAGCTCTACAAAACCAAATTAAACCCGAAAAAAACATTTTTTTTAAAAAAAAAAATAAAGGTTTTTTCAAACCCTGCTAATATCACTGTAATGAGTATATTCGTAATTGTAGGTATATGTGAAATTTTTAATTTTTCTTTAGTTTAATCATTCTTTCAATCTGTATTCATGTATTATTATATTATACAGGGTGTCATTTTAATGGCACCCACGGACCACGGAAACGTATAGAGGACATCAAAACAAACAACTTTTCTTGGTAACATTTTTCTCGTTGGTGCATTATTTCGGCGCTACAGTCATTCAAAAAAGCTCGTTTTGCCACCTGAATGCTGGCAACCACACACAATATTTGATTGCATTTGTGACGTCATATCCCATAGTGAGGTGATGAGTTCCAGGTTTGCCAGGAACACATATTCTGTGAAAAATGACATAGCTACAATCAGCCACATTATGTACCGTAAAACAAAACTAGAAAACACGTCCTTTAACCTAACAGGAAGTAAGCAAACAATACGAAAATTGGTAGAAAGAAAATAGAATTCAAGTGTAAGTGGATATATCAAATTTTATCTCAGCTTGCATGTCAAATATTTGCAAATCCAGTTACCAAGTTCGCATATACAATTTAGTCTATCCACTTCGTCTTTCTGATACTAGTTGTCTGTGACACACTGAACAGATGACAAAATAGAAATGAAAGAACTCAAAATTCCAAAGGTAAGCAACATATAATATAACGTATATTCAGGGCATTATGAGGCAAGTGACACAAACGGTTGGAAATACAGGGATATAAGTAGTACAGGGTGGCGACAGACCTGGAAAACCTGGAAAACCGGGAAAAGTCAGGGAATTTGAGGTGTCAAAAAAAGTCAGGGAAATGTCAGGGAATTTCGTCTTCATTGACTTCTTTTTTATTTATTTATTTAAAGATATCCTTATGGAACTCTGCACGGGAGCAGGAAGTCTCGTTCGTAAGTTTCGGCATCAACTTTTAGGCCCCTTTTATGCGCAACACAACCATGGCGCCAGAAACCAGTGATGGCAGGAGGAGAGAGAGAGAAATTTCTCTCGCCGGGCTTCTCGGCGGGAATTTTAAATTCGAACACTCTTTGGAGGAAAATTGTTATAACTCTGGCACTATGGGAGCAATCTACTTCGGATAAGTTTTGTTTTGCAGCTAAAACATCAGCGCATGCAACCGTGTACAATTCAGAATGCCGAACCGAGGAAGGGGAGTTTGGGGGGCACGACCTCCGAATTTCAATGGAAAAAAGCAAAAATCTGGAGTTTGCCCCCTCTTCTCCCACTATTTTGGAGAGAAGGCTCGAACTTTAGTATTCTCTTCAAAGAATAGACATTTCTCAAGAGAATGAAATATGTTTCATGTTCTTGGGTGCCATATAAGTTGAATAATGAGCAAAAATGTGATTATTTTTTATGAAAAATAGGTAATTTGCAATTTTGGAGGAAAATTGTTATAACTCGGGCACTATGGGAGCAATCTACTTCGGATAAGTTTTGTTTTTCAGCTTAAACATCAGAGCATGCAACCGTGTACAATCCAAAACGCCGGACCGAGGAAGGGGGTTTGGGGGGGGGCGCGACCCCGAATTTCAATAGAAAAAACAAAAATTTGGAGATTGCCCCCTCTTCTCCCACTATTTTGGGGAGAAGGCGCGAACTTTAGTATTCTCTTCAAAGAATGGACATTTCTCAAGAGAATGAAATATGTTTCATGTTCTTGGGTGCCATACAAGTTTAATAATGAGCCAAAATGTGATTATTTTTTATGAAAAATAGGTAATTTGCAATTTTGGAGGAAAATTGTTATAACTCGGGCACTATGGGAGCAATCTACTTCGGATAAATTTTGTTTTGCAGCTAAAACATCAGAGAATGCAACCGTGTACAATTCAGAACGCCGAACCGAGGAAGGGGGGTTTGGGGGGCGCGACCTCCGAATTTCAATGGAAAGAAACAGAAATCTGGAGTTTGCCCCCTTCTCCCACTCTTTTGGGGAGAAGGCGCGAACTTTAGTATTCTTTTTATAGATTGGACATTTCTCAAGAGAGTGAAACATGTTTCATATTCTTGGGTGCCATACAAGTTTAATAATGATCCAAAATGTGATTATTTTTTTTTACGAAAAATAGGTAATTTGCATTTTTGTAGGAGAATTGTTATAACTCGGGCACTATGGGAGGAATCTACTTCGGATAAGTTTTGTTTTGCAGCTAAAACATCAGAGCATACAAACGTGTACAATTCAGAATGCCGTACCGAGGAAAGGGGGTTTGGAGGGCGCGACCTCCAATTTCAATGAAAAAAAAAACAACAAAAATCTGGATTTGTGTCCCCCTTCTCACACTATTTTGGGGAGAAGGCGCAAACCTTAGTATTCTCTTCAAAGAGTGGACGTTTCCAAAGAGAATGAAACATGTTTCATGTTCTTGGGTGCCATACAAGTTGAATAATAAGCCAAAATGTGAAACTCTTTTTTTTTTTTTTTTTTTTTTACGAAAAATAGATAACCGTGTACAATTCAGAACGCCGAACCGAGGAAGGGGGGTTTGGGGGCGCGACCACCGAATTTCAATGAAAAAACCCCACAAAAACCGGGGGAGTAAAGGTTAAGCCTCTAAATATTACGTGAAAATTTCATGGAATTATCATTTTTTCTTGTCCATATGGGAGTAGTAAGGGGACTTGTCAACAGATGGAGGGGATAAGAGCAGGTGGCGCCGGCCGATAGTTGTCAGACGTCGTAGTAAGGCATTTTGTTGGAGAAACTGAAGGAACATGGAAACAAATAGGTTCCATTGATACATACGATTTTTGTCGAATATCGCCACCCGACAAAGTATCTCACAGAAATTGCATGGACTGCAACATCCAACAAAAATCGTATGCATAAACAAGAAGAGCTTTAGACTGCAAATATGCTGCTGGAATTTTATTACTCTTCTGGCTCACTTCACCTTATTTAATGTACCAGTGCTTACGAAGATCTTCATCATCCTGACGTATTACTGGTTTCGCACAAGTTAACATACGTTTACAATGACATTGCACTATTCTTAGATATCAAGAAGAATCCAACCAAACGGGGTATATATTGAATACTATCACGAAAAAGTAAATCATAAATCTGCATTGGTGAACGTTATAAAAATTGGCAAGTGCATGCTCCCAACCTCAAATTTACCACAACACTATTATTGCAATGAAATTAATTCCACTCTCTGTCCTGTCTGTTTATACTCGTGAGAGATGGTCATTAATCTCTCACTGAGTAAGGTTAATGTCCAATATTATGAAATAAAATACTAATAATAAATATGTAAATATTTTAATATATTTACTCGAGTCATTCAATCATAAAAGCAAATCACTTTCTTCAAGAATTGACTTTTCTCTGCCAGGCCTGCTACATTTTCACTTTCCATTTACTGATTTATACGAGGGGTGGCCAGAAAGTAATTTCCGAATAGTAGGGACATTGATTTTTCGCAAACGCCAAAACCGTGCAAAATGGTAATTGCTGCGAAGTTATGTTTAAGAATGGGCAGTGATGTCTGGACACATTTTTTGCCCGTTTGAAATATCGAAATAATGCGAATTTGGCATAAAATGCGAATTGTTGGCGTTTTTAGCGATTTTTTGAAGAAATGTCCTAAAACAACGAAAAATTTCATGAAATCCAACATTTTTGTCTTTTCTAGGACATGTTTGTGTACATAGAACATGCAAGTTTTCCAACATTTTATTCAAGAGTAAACTGTAGGGTTATACGTACATTGAATAATTCCGACAGCCACATTAAATAATGTATTTCCCACGATTTTTGCAACTTCTATCAAAACCATTTGCATCACAGAGCAAAGTGGCAGGGTTCTAACAGGAGATTGAGTGCATATCTACCGTCACACGGGAGCTACATCTTCGTATTTGTCGTACGAGATATGTTTTGATTACCAAGCTAAGTGCGCGCCATCGGCATTTGTCGAGCGAGTAATAATGGAGCTCAGTCGTTAGGGCATCTTGACTACTATGCGAGAGACCCGGGGTCGATCCCTGCGGGGGAGAACCGGGATGTTTTCCACCTATTCAAACTGCTCCGGCACCCACCCAGCATCATATGAAGCGGGTACCTTGAGGAAACTTTGAGGGATAAAGGTAGTCAGGAGCGTGGTGCTGATCACATTACCCCTACCTTCAGCCGTGATCAAGAAAGTGTGGTGCCCTAACTCCACACCCCTATACACCTTCATGGAAAAGTGCAAGGGAGCACTTTACTTTTACTTCCTCAAAAATCTGTTCCAACATATCAAACTGTCACGAAAATACGTAGACCATATGACCTACAATATAAAATAATAGTTTAAAAGCACAATGGAGTATTAAGTTTTGCTATATTTGGCAGATAAATGTTCTAAAACAAATACGCGAATTTTGGAAATGTAACACTAACAAGTCAAAATAGAAAATGCCAATTTTTGGTGCCATAATATATCTGTATCTGTCACGTGAGATTGATTTATTTTAATTTTTTGGGTGCGTCGCCACTTATGGTCATTATGCACCCTTCAGTATATACGAGGAAAATTCCATTATCTAAAATCCTTACCTTAAAATTAAGAAAGGGGTATGGAAAATAACTTTCCCAAAATAACTTTCAAGATATCAAACTCTCACTAAGAGACATAAGCCATGTGACTTACAATTTGAAACAGTATAGTTTAAAAACACTATGAAGGTATAATTTCAGATATTGGGCAGAAAATGCGCTAAAATGAAAATGTGAATTTTGAGAAAAATAACACCCAGTAGTAAAAAATAAAAAAATAAGAAAATACACCAATTTAAAAAAAAAATAATAAAATATCAAGGTCCCTACCGATTAGGCATAAATAAAACAAGAATATCATTTGTAATTTATAGCATTAGTAACAGTGAGTCCTAACCTAATTTTCAGCATAATCACCACCGTTGTTCTGGCATTTGTCGTAGCAAGGCACTAAATTTTGTATGCCCATGTTATATGTGTCTGACAGCAGAGACTGGATCTATCTGTACAGCAGTGTAGCTGTCAAATCCTTGCCCTGCCAGAAACCTCTTCAGTTAAACAAAGAGATGAAAGTCGGTACATTCAAGGACAGGGCTGTACATGGAGTGGTCCAAGATCTCTCACCTGAAGTGATGCAAAGGGCCCGTGGGTACTCGGCTGGATGGGGTTGTGCACATTCGATTGGCCTTCCGTGAATTGTCTGCACCATCGTCTGACCATACTATCACTCACGACGTCCGGTCTGCACACCTCACATGATTGCTGGTGCAATCTTTAACCTAGAACTGTCCTAAAACGGTTGCATTGCAACTGTACCAGATTACAACTGCATGCCACTTCTTCCTGCCTGCATGTGTATGTGTGTCGCTCTCCGACCACTAGTGCTGCGTATAGGCACCATTGGAGCTTTTTTCAGGATGCCCCTCGTATATGAACTTTCAGAAGCTTTTATTATTAGAGTGTTCCTGTTTTAATGTGTGGTTTAACTAAATCAGGTACCTATACAATGCAATTCTATAAATGCCTTGCGTTAAATTTCTAATACCTACATACCCTTTTCGTCAGCAATAATGGTATAACTGCATGTTGTCAGTTTCACAGTACTTTACTTGGATATACTGTACTGAAGCAGAAATCCTATTGATAATGTAAGGAAATATGACACTTTATTTTGCTCGATTCAATTGTTTCACTTATATGCAAGAGTTAAGTTGTTTGCTTTACAGAGAAGAGAGAAGTAGCTTTATGCATTGAAAAATGAGTCCGCACTCATGGTTCTTGCAAGCAGAGGGTTCCAAACCTCAGTGGAAATATCAACATATAATACCGAGAATGTATAAGGAGACTGATAAATTACAAATTGTACAGGGTGTCTATAAAGTCATTTAACATTTCTGCATGAACAGGATTTATGGTGCAAAATACAATATGTACTGAAACATAGGCTATATCACAGTAGGACACAAAATGAGTATAACTCAATGTGACCACCCCTCAAGTCTAGGCACATATGCCAACAATCCACCATAGCCCGAAACACCTTCTCCAACATAGCTGGTGTAATCTCAGCAACTGCGGCCGTAATGCATTGTGTCAACTGGGCTATGCTTTGAATCCTCGCCCCGTACACCTTACACTTGATAAACTCTCAAATGTAAAAGTCTAATGGGGACAGATCAAGAGGGAGGGGGGGCAACTCCCCATTGCGAGACACGACCAATCCATCTACCGGTAAAAACTTCATTTAGGTGATCACAAACGATGATGGCAAGATGGGGTGGTGCCCCATCCTGTTGGTGCATAGTAAGAAGCTTGGTGTGCCCCAATCCACCATGCTATGAGCCACAGTTGGTAGATGCTGGGATTATGGATGTGGTGGGGATACGTGTGATCGCGTCCTGTACATTTTCCACAATTTGTGGTGTTATGGCTGGCCTACCAGGACGTTCTTCATCCTCAACAATACCTATTCACTTGAATTTGTTGACCAGGTTCTTAATAGCCAGCCTGGTGGGGCCTGGTTTTCTGAATTTCAGATCCGCACCTGTTCATATGTCATTCCACGCAGACGAGCACAAACAACGGCTATTCTCTCTTCTATAGAGTATATTTTAACAGATCACTTGGAAAAAAGAAAAGGTTTGTCATTAGTTCATTGAAATGTATTTCTTAGTCAATCACTCTTCACTCTTATCTCATTCAGTCGTAACTTTAAAAATAATCAAGTATTTTATTTTAAACTTACTGTGTGTGACAGAATTCCGTAATCCTTCCCTAGCTTGTGTATTGTAATAATTTTCCAAATTCACTATTTTGCAGTTTGAATTAATATCATAGAGAATAGAGAAATTAAGTCAATTTCATAGAAGAGAGAATAGAGAAATTAAGTCAATTTCATAGAAGATAATATTGGTACTTAACACAACCATACGTGGATCTGTATGAGTTTATTATTTCCATTTGCAAAAACATCAATTTAGTTTAGTTTGTAATTGTCAGGGGAAAATGTAAATTTTGTCCTGGAAAACCTGGAAAAGTCAGGGAATTTTATTTCTGCTTGTTTGTAGCCACCCTGTAGTAGTAAGACAAGCTCTCCGACGTCCGTATTTACCTATGCACCAGATACACATGTAATAGTTTGCATCTGTTAACAGGGCAGTATATTCACTAGTGATTCATCATTAAATTGTTACTGTGGTTATACGTGTTTTAGCCATAATGTAACAACGTGAACCTCGGATACGTCTGTTATCAGCACAAAAGTACCACAAGGCATCTGGACACTAACCTGTGGATATCAACCTTACAACGAAATTTGCAAATATTTGACATGTAGCTGGGCGTAAACAGCCACATGTAAGCTGCAAGTCCAATAAAATTTATTGTTGTTGATATTTGACATGTAGGCTGAGACAAAATCCGATATTGACTCTTCATTTTGAATACGTTTTTTACCATTTCTCATATTGTTGGTTCACTTCCCCCTTCCCCTGAGATGACTGCTGATCTTCTGGCTGGTAGGCTATGATGTTCGGTCTACTGGATGCGTTTCTCGCTTCGTTTTACAGCTAATAATGTGGTTGGTAGTTTATTTTTCACAAAATTTGCATGTTACTTGCAACCCTGCCGTGTGCTGTTTGCAGGAAATGATGTCACAGATACGATCAAATGTTGTGTTGAGTTGCCAGCATCCAGGCAGCAAAACAGTCTTTTTTGAACAGCTGTAGCGTCGAATCGACGCACCAACGAGAAAAGTTGTTTGTTTTGATGTCCTCTATACGAATCTGTGGTCCGTGGGCACCATTAAAATGACACCCTGTATATACGAGGTACCCAAAAAAACCGGAATCATAATGTTGCGTGGATTACCGATGTAGTTACGGCTTGTGCCACTAGGTGTCATTAGTATGGTATATCTTGCATCAATCTGCAAGTTGGCATTATTCTGTGCTGAGCGGTTCGTTCGTAGTGTTGCATTGTTTGTGGTGTTGCAGCATGAGTCTGGCGATTTTTTAGTGATTGTTGAGATGGCGGAGCACAAGGAGCAAAGGACCTGTGTTAAATTTTGTTTCTTTTGGGAAAAACGGCTGCTGAGACCATTGGTATGCTTCGCCAAGCTTTTAATGAAGCTGCTTTGGGAAAGACACAAGTCTACGAGTGGTTTTCCCGGTTCAAAGATGGCGACATGTCAACTGAAGACTTGCCAAGGCCTGGCCGTCCTTCGACAGGCAGAAATGAAGAAAACATTGGAAAAGTTGAGATGCCATTAATGAAGATCGTCGAAAGACCATCGAGCAAATTTCTGAAGAAGTGGAGTTGTCCTGGAGTACCTGCCAGCGCATTTTAACTGACGATTTGAAGATGAGACGGGTGTCTGCTAAATTTGTGCCTCACTTGCTGTCAGAGGAGCAGAGAAAGAATCGAGTGAATGTTTGTCGCGACTTGAAGGCTGAACTGCACAAGGACCCAAATTTTCTCAAACGTATTGTGACTGGGGATGAGTCCTGGTGCTATGGGTACGATCCTGAATCAAAACAAGCATCCAGCCAGTGGAAGACTCCAAATTCACCACGTCCCAAGAAAGCACGTCAAGTTTGATCCAATATGAAAACAATGTTGATTTGTGTGTCTGATGTGAATGGGATTGTCGGCAGGGAGTTTGTTCCCCAAGGACAAACAGTGAAGCAGCAATTTTACCTGAATGTCTTGAGAAGATTGGGTGAAAGTGTGCGACGGAAGCATCCAGAACTGTGGAGAACTGGAATGTGGTTACAGCACCATGACAATGCCCCAGCCCACACGGCCATGTCAGTGTGACAGTTCTTGGCAAAGAACAACGTGGTGCTTGTGCCCCATCCCCCGTACTCACCTGATTTAGCACCCTGTAACTTGTTTTTGTTCCTGCGGATGAAGAGGAATGTGAAAGTGAAGCGATTCCATGACGTCAATGAGGTCAAAGACATTACGGACAAAACCTTGAAGAGTATTGTGCCAGAGGAGTTTCGAAACTGTATTCAACAGTGAGAAAAACATTGTGACAATTGCATTAAAGCACATGGACAATACTTTGAAGGTGACTAGAGTAGACATGCTTACCTGCATGTACATACAACATGTACATGCACGGTCAAAATAAAACAAGGTGACAAAATTTCGGGTTTTTAGGGTACCTCCTCGTACTTATATATATGTCTGACTACCATCCGAGAGACCCGGGTTCGATCCTGGCTGGAGAAAACCGGGAATTTTTCCACCTTTTCAAGCAGCTTCGGTGCCCACCCAGCGTCGTATTAAGTGGCTACCTGGAGGAAACTCTGGGGGTTAAAGGCAGCCAGGGGCATGGTGCTATTCACATCACCCCCACCTTCGGCCGTGATCAAGAAAGTGTGGGGCCCTAACTCCACACTCCCTATACGCCTTCATGGTGTGGTGCAAAGCACAGGGAAGCACTTTTTTATACTTATATTTTCTTGTGTAGCTCATTACAAAGGTTAGGTGGTAGAGCAGCCTTCAGCTGAACCTCACCCGCTAAATAAAGGAATTATTATTATTATTTTTAAATGGCTTGATGAAATAGTTTTCAATATTTTAAAATTTCTCGTGATTTTCAATTATTTTATATGTTAGATGGGATCAGAACAAGTTTTCTCAATTTACATATTCTGGAGTTAAATTAATTTCCTGAAACTTCTGCAATTATTAATATTTACTGTATAATATGAATAAAATGTAAATATTGCTTCATAGTGTAAGAATTTTTTCTAAAATAACTATTAAAAATTTTGAAAATGTGGATCAGTGGTATACTCTCATCTGAAGATAACCTTAACTTTAAGTGAATTACTTCTTTACAAATGTGTATCCCTCCCTTTTACAATATTACCTTGTTCAAAACTTTCTTATTGCATTGTTTTGTGGTATTTTTAAACATTTTTCTGAGAGCACACATCAAGAGCCCTAGTACAAATAGGTTTATGGTGGTGTAGTACAGGAAGATAATGTAGACAAGAGACAATGTGTTTGTTATTTAAAATGAGATTCTTTGAACCAGGCATCTTTCTTTAGTCATATTTTAGGGTGTTGCAAGTGGTACAAGATCCATCAAAAAATTTAGGTGACACCATACCTTCTTTCAAAAATTTGTGTGGCACCCCTATTCTTGCACCAATCAGTCTGACTCAGAAATGAGAGATATTATACTGAGTGATTACAGGATTGAATAAAAAAATATTTAAGGATTGTTTGTTTGTTAAGAGGAGCAGTACATTCTCTGACCCACAGGTGGCAACAGACATGGCAATAAGTACGTATAGATATAGGGTTTTCCAATAAGAACGATATGATTTTACAATGAAATAAAATAAAAACTATTTCAGACACAACCAAACTTTTTATATTATTTTGAGGCATAGTTTATTACATTATGTTTTGTAAGACATCATTTAAGTGTCCACCTCGACTTCGTGCACACGAGTGAATTCGATGAACCCAATTTTCGATGCCTTTTTGCAATAACTCTGGCTTAATGCCACGAATGCAGCGTTTGATGTTCCATCTCAATGCATCAAGGGTTTGTGATCTGTTTGCATAGACTATAGATTTCAAATAACCCCCACAAAAAGCAATCTAAAGGAGTTAAATCACAACTTCTTAGAGGCCAACTAACAGTTGCATTTCTTGAAATTATCCTTTCACCAAAGTGTTCTTGCAATACGTCGATAGTGGCATTAGCAGTGTGACATGTTGCACCGTCTTATTGGAACATATCCTCCAAATCAATTTCATCTAAATTTGGCCACAAAAATTGTTAACATCAATCGGTACCGCTCACCAGTCGCTGTAACTGCATCTCCTACCTCGTTTTTGGAATAAAAAAAAAATGGACCGATGATGCCACCATGCCATAAACCACACCATACAATGACATTTTGCGGATGCAAGGGCTTCTCGTGAATCTCTTGTGGATTGTTTTCACACCAAAAATGACAATTTTGTTTGTTAATATATACACTTAACCGGAAATGAGCTTCATCTGAGAAGATAATTTTTTGCCCAAAATTATGATCCATTTCAAGTTCAATAGAATGTCTATTTTCATAATTTTTTTCGATAATAACCAAATATTCTTGAAGCATGTATTTAGTCATGATGAATTGTCACAATATACTAAACACAAATGACAACTAGTGACAGTTATAACATTTGAAGCATAGTTGCCAGTTCATTTAAAAATCATATCATTCTTATTGGAAAACCCTTTATTTGTTATTTTGGAAATAAGGAAAAAAGGCAGACTTTGTTGTGTGATAGTAGTTTGTCCCTCTCCTGTACATGTATAAAACATTTTGTAATCCAAGGAAATATTATTAAGTTTCAAAATTGCCTACCAAGTAAGTTTTACAGGGTAGGCTAGATGCGTTTTGCATTTGTGCTGTATTATTTACATGTGTAGCACTTTTTGAAAAGCTAACAACACAAGGATTAGTTGTAAAAGCTGCCCTTGAGGCTGAAACACACCCACTCAATAAAAGCGATTCTACTTATAACAGCTAAAATTTACGAGCATGACAACTTTCGTAACTTACTTAACAGTATAGTATCTGTGCACATTTACTGTATCTTGTACTTATAAACAGCATATTACTGTTCTACAAACTCATTTTGAATTGATCAAACTATTTCTTTTCCTCTTATACATCTTGTGAAAATCATCCAAGATATAGAAGTCAAATTGGACAGTGTTGGGACATTCGAAGGATGGGATAGGTGACTGTCTCGTGGTCTTCTATCTCTTAAAAAGACTTCCTTTAGTCAACAACATACTTTATTATCACAAGCTCTCTACAAGCAATCTGGCTGCTCTCTCCGATCCACACCTTCACCCTCAGCCATCTTCCTCTGACAGTGCTGCCAGTTCCCCCCGACTCAAGGCACTGTAGATTACACATATGTTACATCTTCCCCTTTACAATAATTCTTTATACACAAATTACTAAACATAATCATGAAGTCTGACTGGCTGTTTTACAGTTCGACCAGACCTGGTTACATACATATTTTTACTGCTGTTTGTTTCAGTCTCAGTTCCACTTTTTACAGAGTTTGGAGATTCTACTGACGTTCTGACATTACAAGGTTCATATGTTGGACACACTACAGATGTCTTGACATGACAAGGTTCATCATCTAAGACATTTTTAAAAATTGGAGCATTGTTAGATTTTCTTAAATGTACCTTATTTCTTCTAAGCAATTGATTGTTTTCATCTCTAACCATGTATGACCTTGGAGAATCATGACTTGCAACTACCTGACCTGGTACCCACACCTTATCCCTCTGAATTAAACAGTTTTCACCAGGCTTAAACTTAGGTCTTTCATGAGCTGACTTATTATAGTAACTCCTAGATTTATCCTGTTTTTCCTTTAGTACTTTTTTTACATTCAACTGTACTTCCGGATTTAATAATTCTTTATGAATAGGCAACCTAGTTCTTACTCTTCGACTCATCAACATCTGAGCTGGTGTTATATCTAAACCAGCTACAGGAGAATTCCTGTACTCTGGAAGAGCTAACAACACATCACTGTTTTGTTCATTACATTTTTTTAACAATGACTTAGCAATTCCTACAGCTTTCTCAGCAAGTCCATTTGATTGCGGATACCTGGGACTGCTGGTTATAAAATTAAAATCCCATTGTTTTGCAAATTTTTTACACTCTAATGATCCAAAAGGCATATTATCACCAACTACAACTTGTGGAATCCCATGAGTTACAAATATAGACTTCAGTTTATCTATTATTTCTGTCGATGTTTTAGACTTTAGTGGCCTAATTTCCAACCACTTAGAGTAATAATCCATAACTACTAGATAAGATCTACCTCCATACTCACAAATATCTACCCCTAACCTTTCAAATGGCAATTCTGGAATCGTATGCGAGATTAATGGTTCTTTACAATTTGACCTCTGATGTTTTTCACATACTCTACAATTTTGGACTAAATTTTGAATATCTGTTGCTAGCCCTGGCCAATATACCACTTTTCTTGCTTTCAGTTTAGTTTTAGCAATGCCAAAATGACCTTCATGCAGTAACATTAGAACCTTTTCTCTTAAGTTTACTGGTACAACTACTTTATGTCCCAAAAACACTAATCCACCTTCTACATGAATATCACTACGTAACTTGTAGTACACTTTTACTTCATCTGGCACATATTTCTTTTCCACTGGCCAACCATGTGTATGGTACTCCATTATTTTACAAAGAACTGGATCTTTTTTGGTGTGTTCACAAAATTCTTGTTTTCGTGATTCACTGATTTGCAAATGGTTGGTTACACTATGGACAACTTCTGCTAAGAATGGATCACTCTGTACTTTGTCCTTTATGAACGACCTAGACAACAAGTCTGTAATGTGCATATTTACACCTGGAATATACACCACATTCAGATTATACTTCAACAATCTCACCTTCATCCTTTGTAACCTATTTGACATAACATTTGCTACATATTTCTGCATTATAGAGACTAATGGCTTATGATCTGTATGAATTTCAGTTTGCCTACCATAAATGTAATAATGAAACTTTTCTACTGCAAACACAATTGCTAACATTTCTTTTTCTATTTGAGCATATGACTTTTCAGTCTCTGTTAGACTACGAGAAGCATACGCTACTGGTCTACCTTCTTGCAATAAGCAACACCCTAGCCCTTCGCTAGAGGCATCGCACTGAATGACAACTTTCCTTTTGTCATTAAACACGGCTAGCACTGGAGTTGTAGACACCTTGTCTTTTAACTTCCGTAATGCTTGACTATGATGAGGTAACCATTGCCAATGAACTTTATCTTTAAGAAGTTCTCGTAGTGGAGCTGTTACAGTAGACATACCTGATATAAACTTACTTAAGTAATTCACCATACCTAGAATTCTTTGTAATTCTTTCCTACCTCGGGGTTCCTCAATGCTGATAATGGCTTTGACTTGTTCTTGATCTGCCTTTATACCTTCTTTGCAAAACACATGACCCACATACTTCACTTCACTGACCTTGTATTGTACTTTTGCTGGATTGAATTTTATATTCAACTTTCTAGCTCTATCTAACACTTGTTGCAATATTATATCATGCTCAGTCTCACTTTTTGCAGCGATTAACAAATCATCAATGTATATACTTACACCTGAAATATCACCAAAATTCTTTTCATTGATTTTCTGAAAAACCTCCGGTGCTATTGACAAACCAAATGCCAATCTAGTAAACCTGTAGCACCCAAAAGGAGTATTGAAGGTACACAATTTACTTGAATCTTCATCTAACTCTACATGGTAAAATCCATCTTTCAAGTCAAGTACTGAATAAAGTGACTTGTTACTTAGCCTTGCACTTAACTCTTCCACTGTTGGTATTAACACAAAGTTTCTTTTAATGGCCTTATTCAAATCCTGAGGATCTAAACACAACCTTAGTGAGCCATTTGGTTTTTCAATAATTACTAAATTACTGACCCATGCTTGAGGATTCTCCTCTTTAACTATTATACCTTGTTTTTCCAACACTTCTAAGCTTTGTTTTAATTTAGGCCTCAATGAATGAGGCACTCTTCGTGGAGGCTTAGCAACTGGTTTTACATTTTCATCTATTTCTATTCTTAATTTACCTGAGCATTTACCTACTCCTTCAAAAACATCTTTATTACTTTCAATGAACTCAACCTTGTCACTTGCGAATACTGGATTAACCTGCACCCTTTTCACTAGATTTAGGCTGACACATGCATTTACACCTAATATTGGCTTACATTGCCTGAACTCATCTTTAATTATTACAAACTCTAACTCCATTTCAGACAATTGTGACGCACAGCTTAACTTTGCCACACCTAATGGACGAATTTTTGCACCTCCAAAGCTTTCTATGACCACCCTTGTTGGCCTTAGCTTGTCCTTACTTTTAACTTCACTCAATACCCTTAGTGGCATCACATTAACTTCAGCACCAGTATCTAGTTTGAACTGAATCTCCTCATTCTCTACCATTATTTTTTCTAACCACTCCTTCCGACCATCTTCTTTATTGTGGGTACTTGCACTTCCACTTGCTGCAAATACAGCAGTAACACTTAACACCTCACCACCACTGTCTGACGTGTCATCTTGCAATTCCACATTTTTTACTTGTTTCACTTTACACCCAACTGCAAAATGATTATACCTATTACACTTTTTACAACGCTTACCAAATGCTGGGCATGCTGCTTTTTTATGCTTATAACCACACCTCTTGCACTGATATACTTCCTCTTCATTTTTCTTATTCCTGTTCGTCTTATTCTGGTACGACTTATGAGGGTTTACCATACCTCCTACTGGACGAGTTTCTTCTTCCTTATGGGCTTTCACGACCATCACAGCATTCATACCTGGATTCCTATTCTGAATCGTGGTTGCTTGTTGCTTGCTTCTTTCTGCTGAACGTCCCATTTCCACAGCTTTTTCGAGTGACAAGTCTCCCTCTCGTAACATTCTTTCTTGTAGGCTTCTGTCATGAACACCCAAAACTATACGATCTCGGACCACGCTATCTGCTTGGTCACCAAAATTACACGACTTTACCAGTTTTTTGAGATCAGTTACAAAATTATCGAAGAACTCTCCTTCACTTTGTACACGAGAGTTGAAAACATACCTCTCCACCACAGTATTTTTTCTCGGATTTGCGTAATTTTCATATGCTAGCAAAACGTGTTCATAATTACTCTTGGACTCTTCCGACAAACTAAAAGTACTCAACAAGTCAACAGCCTCCTCACCTATTACATTAAGTAATATGGCAACTTTTACGTCACTAGACTTCGTGTTATGCCCTGCTGCTTTCATATATATTTCGAAGTTCTGTCGAAAGCGACGCCAGTTTTCACTTAGATTACCCGAAAGCTGCAATTCCTTGGGAATCTTGGCCGACTCCATGACGGCGAACAAAATTCACACGTAGGCACTCAACTCACCCGTTCTTCCGCCTGTCTGAAGCCCGAGTTTTATTTTCGGTTCGCAACATTTCCACACGACTGCGCCATGTCTCGTGGTCTTCTATCTCTTAAAAAGACTTCCTTTAGTCAACAACATACTTTATTATCACAAGCTCTCTACAAGCAATCTGGCTGCTCTCTCCGATCCACACCTTCACCCTCAGCCATCTTCCTCTGACAGTGCTGCCAGTTCCCCCCGACTCAAGGCACTGTAGATTACACATATGTTACAGTGACTACATAAGTACATATATTGACAATAGATATAGATTATACATAGATAATTATTACCATTAAAATACTTTTGTTCGTTTTCAGACTTCTTTAATGGATGAAGGTTATATTTACCAAATCCATTCAATATTTCCAGTAGACATTGGGTGAAAATGTCTGAATTAGATAGAAGCCTTACTGCAATCGACTGGCTGCCTTGTCTCAATGCTCATAAAAATCTGGTCCCTGAGGGTGTAGATGATGTTAGTGAAGGATTAACCAAAGATGAATCAATTGTTACACCTGTACGCCCTAAAGATGGAAAACCACCATACAGGTGAGATATTATATTGCTAGTAAATGTGAGATAGACTAGACATCATCATGTTGGGTTTGTAAAGTAAGTTTTTGTTATTTTCTTTTTTTTAAGGGTAACATTGCTGTTATAACTAGAGAAAGGATTTCTAGTTCCATACCTATTTTTTTTCTACATCATAGGTGTATGCTACTTAGAAATCTTTGTATTTCATGTATACAGCACCCCTCGACTGAAATTCTGAGTGATTTCTTAATTTTCTCGGTCTTTTGGGATAATTTCATGGGGGGTTGTAATCAGGCATATCTATAAGACCTAAAATGCCTAAGTGAACCATAAATTTCTATGACTGCTTAAAAGCCTTGTTTGTACCTGAAAAATACGAGGTCTGACAATTAAGTTCGCGAACTTATCCTAGAAAATATGCTACATACCTTATGGCAGAATAGTGCTGTAGCCACCTTCAAAGTACTCCCCTTGAGAAGCTATACACTGATGCCAGCGCCTACTCCACCCTTCAAAGAAATTTTGGAAGTCTTGTTTGTGGAATGGCCTTCAGAGCTGCCATCATATTAGCCTTAATGTTGTTCAATGTCATCAAAATGTCTTCCTTTCAAAACTTGTTTGATCTTCGGGTAAAGAACCAAGTCATTGGGGGCAAGGTCAGGTGAGTATGGCAGGTGATCTACCAATGTTATTTGTTTCCTGGTCAAAAACTGCCGTACAGACAGTGCCGTGTGCGCAGGTGCATTGTCGTGATGCACAAGCCATGAGTTGTTGGAGAAAAGTTCCAGTCGTTTGTGTCTCACTTTTTCACGTCTTCAGTTAAAATCTTTCACACAGTTTCCCAACAATGTTCACCTGGTCTGTTATGGATCTCTCGGTCAGTCGCCGATATGCACACACAATTTGACGAATTTTGGCAATGTTTTCGTCAGTTTGGTTCGATACTGGCCACCCTACCCTTCCTTCATCGGTCACTTGTTCCCTCCCCTCAGAAAACCATTTAATCCATTTGTACACTGCTGTTTTCTTCATAGCATTCTCGCAGTACACCTGCACTAAGATTTCTAATTCCCGCTCGTTTGTTTGTTGCTCTAATTCCAGCTCAGCCATTTTCACGACAGCGAGCATACACAAGCACAAACAACAATGCACGCCACTCAGCACAAATCCGCCACCCTTCAATGCAAACACTGCTGTGAGAGACTGAAATATCAATGTTACAAAATCTTACAGAGCTGCTTGTATAGTGCTGCCCCAGCACTAAATGGTGGCGAGTTCGCAAACTTAATTGTCATACCTCGTAATCAAATTTTTGAAGATTGACCCTTAATTTCCACCACAAGGGTTTGAGAACCTTGAACGCATCCGAGCAGCAAAAGAAGTAATGCAATAGAAAGGGATGTCAGCATATGCTCTGTGCAAATTTCTGCAATCTTCCAACTTGCATCACGAAATTGGAAAAATGTAGATTGACATTGACTAGATGAGTCTTTCTTTATTGTTGAACGCTGTACTTCCCAGTTGATTAAAGGGACTGTGGGTGTAGCATACCAAACAAGAAAGAAAGTTGTTATGGGATTGAATCCTATCTACAAAATCATTCAGTTAAAAGCATTGCCGGTACTATTCCTGACCTCCAACAATGTAAGAATGCTGGAAGTTTTCAACAATGGTCTTGTCTGATTAGCTGTTTCATGAGCCTGCTGTGAAGAATAGGAAAGTCTACCTCAAGTGACCAATCACGTTGCTTATTTTTGCCATTGATACATCAGTCTAGGCAAAAGGATAGCGGTTTTCATTGAAAACTACAAATGCCCTAGTACAGTGGCTGTTCCTCAAAGAGAGAGAACATGCCTTTGGTTTGAGTTTGTATTTTGAGTCCACTCTATTCAGAGATACGGTAACTTGGACTGGACTTTCAGTTTAAAATTGAATCTGAACCACCATATGCCTCCACTGGGTATTGAACCCAGGACCACTTGATTACAAGGGGATGATGCTACCACTACACCATCAGGAAGGCCGGAACCTGCCTTTGGAATCAGTAGTAGGTGCATTTATCAGGTTTGCACCATTAACTTTCTGCAGCGTGGAGACATTTCTGCTGTACTAGTGTCTACTCAGGAGTAACTGGAAGAAATTCACCACAGAAAACATTGAAAAACATATCTTGGTTCAGTGCTTCAAAATATGATGCAGTTTTGTATTGAACAAATTGTATCTTTTTATAATCAAAGATCAGAATTATTTGCACAGAAAATAATGCCTTTTTGTATACAAATTGCATCTAAAACTAGGTATTTCATGAAATTATTATTAATTAATAATTATACCTATTAATTATTATATGCACCTAAAAGTCATAAAATGGAGTTTATAAAGTTCTAAATTGCCCTTTTTGATTTCCCGATTGCGCAGTGGTAGCATTGTTGCCTTGTAATCAAAGGGTCCCAGGTTCGATACCTGGTGGAGTCACATAGTGGTTCAGATCCCACTTTAAACTGTAGGTCCAGTCCCGGTTAGCCTTACCGTGCATAAAGTGGACTTAAAACACCAAATCAACCAACCAAGTTGCCCTTTTTAGCACCTAAGAGTCTGTTCCCTAGTTGTTATATTTTCATGTCAAGGATTCATGAAATTCCTCCTTCATATTTGCAGCCTCTTATCATGAATAGACCCTAATTTTCCCAAAACCATGTGCAAGATGACACACAGTATTTCTGTGTGGAGCAGGAACACCAGGGAATTCCCTTTGAAATTGCCTCTCCACTCTTCTGCACAAATTTATTTTCACTTAGATTCATATATAAAATTGTTTCTAAAGTGTTATGCCATTATAACAATACTTAACACTTTTATTAGTTTACCACTTTTCATTTTAGCAAACTACACATAAAAAAATATAAATCCTTCTTCCACAACACATCTGCTCATATGAAAGGAAATACTGATATTCACGACAGACAGAGAGGTACCAGGTTCCGACGACATGGATCTCTTCTAGATACCATGTTGTTGATCAGAGTTAGTTCTTTTGCAGTGTTCCGCAGTATGCTTATGGGGAGAAACGTGATGAAACCACAGCTTTGTGGGATATGTATGTCTGATTCTGCAAGCAAGCAGAGTGGTTTTAGCTACTACTTGAGCTGGAGTCTAGCAGCACAATGATATTTTCAAAGCACTTACATCAACATACATCATGTAAGGAGGTGAAGGAAGCATAAAAGTGACCTCCATGTTTGAGTATTCAATATAACACACTGTAGTGTCTTGTTTCTTATGTTTGAATGCTGGTCAAGGCATGGATTCTTTCATGGTTTGTCCCATATAATCCAAGAACTAAATAAAACTACATAAAATAAATAATCTATAAACATTAGTAGAGAATTATAGGCTATTGGTTCCCAAGTATGCACCGTAGCACCCTTGGCTGGCTTACAGGGGCCCCTCGAAATGTTCCAATATTATCACTGAAATGATGTGATTGTTCCAAATATATGCTTATTTAATACTTTTTACATGTAAAATGTTTCCAAATTTGAATGTGTGTTTATTTTTTAACCTAAGGCCAGCAACCTAACCACATAACTGAAATTTGCAAGTGTTCGATAGGCGTACATTCTGACTTGGGTGCCGTGGAAAAATCTTGAAACACTAAGGGCACCATGAAACTAAAATGTTTTCGAACCCCTGCCATAGGCAATTAATTTACTTACATTGATTTAGTTTTATGAAAGTTAAAATTTAATAACATAGGAAAGATTAAATTAATTGAAGATTGTTTTGTGAATACTTATACAGTGCCTTTCAAGGCCAAGGTGGCCGTGGAGCAGCAGCTAGTGTGCCAGGAAGTAAGATCACATCTGCCGGCATTTAGACCCACAGCTGTACGCTGACCTTGGCACTGGATGCATCAATGCTTCAGTATCCAGATAGTTGGTGTCCAGTTTGCATGTGTTTGTGAAGTGTTAAGATGTTTACAATTGTTTTAGATTGTTTTGTTTTAGTTTACGTATTACTAGTGGTGCTTTTCTGCAGTCTAATAATGTCATGCTGTCCATAGAATTTAAAACAAGGAATTTTTATGTACGACTCTTACGTCATTACAAATTCTTGTAGGGAAGTCAGAAGGAATTTTAAACAGAATTCCCAGATGTTCCTCTTTCACACAGAGACAGTGTTAGGATACTTGTGAACAAATTTGGGAAATGGTCTGTTGTTAATAAGAAGCAAAGGGTAAAACTGCGTGTGCTTACTGAGGAGAAAGTAAACAATGTTGGGGCACGATTGGAACAAACTCCTCAAAAATCCCTCCTGCGCCTTGCACAAGAAACAGACTTTTCATGACGTCTGTGTGCCGAGCTATCAAGCTTTTAAACCTGAAGCTACACATCAGAAGAATTGAAAGAAAATATCATGAGAGAAGTTAGAGCAATTTCAGAAAAGGAACTGACATGTGTTAGTAAAAATTTCCCTTTAAGAAAATGCCTTATATGTGTGGAAGCTGGACATCATTTCCAACACCTCTTGTAACAAGGCACATGCTCATTTTAATTGCAACTGTCACTGTAATTCTATGAGCTTATTTCATTACATATCTAGCAGTTCCAGTTAAGTTGATGTTGCATCCAGTTTGCGGCAGATGTGCTCTCACTGACCGTTCTAGCCGCCGTTCCACGGCCACCTCATCCGCGAAAGACACTGTAGAATGCTCAGTTATAAGCAAATGTGAAGATGATCATGTTATATTTTGGCTGTTATTTATTTCTAAATTATCACGTCACCATAGAATGAGAATGTTTATCTATATTGTATCTGCACACAAACATTTTTACTACCTTAGTACAAGAGTCTTTTTTATTATTTTAATTCCATCTATTAATTGAAAATTAGTGTAAAATATTGTATTTTATATAAAATTTGTAAGTTATTAATAGTGAATTATTTGTCTTGTAGTCTACAGTTATTATAAGCATAAAAACACAGTTTTTCATTTTGACGTTTCAGGAGAACACATGCTCCCTTCATCAGACATTTATTTTTAGTTTGATTAAAGATACAGTTATAACTAGACCTCAGATTTGTAGGTTCTAAAAAGTGTGCTTTCAGGTTCCTAAAATAGGCTCTAAAAATCCTAAAATAGGTTCCAAAAACCTTAAATTAGGCTAAAAAATTCCTGAAATAGGTTGCAAAAAGACTTCATGTGGTACAAAATTCCTGAAAAATACTGATTAGATACAATCGGTAAAAACAAAATTTCACAAGAACCGAAATAACCAAATATTAATTTTCTAAATAAATTTTCATTTCTTTATATCATTTTCAAAATTATCTACAAATTATTATAATACTGCACTTGTGCTGTTAGAAATAGTTACTTGTTGATATGAAAAATTAATTATGTATGTATAATTTGCTGCATAATATCAGGGTGGCTATTCACTTGGAATTCCTTAAATTCCGGGAATTACATGTGAATTATTGTCTCTGGAAATTATCCATGAATTTTGGCAAAACATGAAAAAAGGTACAAGCAGATGTTCTCTCTTCCAATTTTTTCTCCGTAGACGTGAAAAATTGCAACTTTTATAAATCCAAATCCCATTAAATTTATACATGTTTATAAATGCCTGAAGCAAGTTTCTCTTAGATTAGCTTTTATTTTTTTAGGAAAAAAGAAATCTACATGGAAAATAAAACAACATTTTCTCAATCTGTTTCCTTTGTTAGTGTCTTTGCAGAACAATCTATCTTGACAGACAGAATATTATTGCAAAATAATATATCTCGAAGTTGATTTTTTTGGTATATATATATATATATATATATATATATATATAAATCAAAGAAGGTAAAAGGAGACACTCACTGGACAGTAGAAAGATTCAAAATTTTCGCTAATTTATAGCATCATCGGTGTGAGAAGAAATAGACGGAACCGGAAGTTGGCATATATATATATATTGTTAACCTTTTGTTTACCAAGCCCATTTTGCCAGGTAAGCTCCTTGCTACTGGGCCAATTTTAAGCTAAATGCAGAGTTTCATTTAGATGACTGTAGATCGAAGGCTAATTGCCCTAGACAGAAAAATTATATATCGTTATACGCGGAATAAACCATACATTCGGACTACATACAATTTATGTACATTGAGTGTATATATAGATGCAGGGGGAGGGGAGGAACCGGAAAAATTCCAAAATTTCTGAAGAAAAATGCCCCTTCCCCCAGCTGCTCCTAGACAACAAAGTACAGGACATTGTCAAAATACACATAGAAATGATGTTTTTTGATATGGTTTATTGTTACTGTGAAAGCCATGTTCTTTGCTATATTAATATATTGTTATATTTGCTGATGAAGGGAGTGTGTGTTTTCCTGAAACGTCACAACGAAAAACTGTTTTTATGCTTGTAATAACTGTAGACTACAAGAGAAATAATCTACAATGCAAGCAGTGCATTAATTATTAATAGTTGAATACTGGTTTTTTTTTCTAATTACAGTTATGCAAGCCTGATCCGTTTAGCAATTAGTCATGCACCAAAGCAGAAAATGACTCTTGCTGAAATTTATCAATTCATCATTGATAACTTTCCATATTATAGAGAAGCAGGTACAGGCTGGAAAGTAAGTATAATTGGAGAGAGACACCCATGTGGTGCATGTTTACCTACATGTATAATGCTTTTACATTTTTTGATGTATGTATAAAATTAGTAATATTAATTATTCACAGTCCATAAATTTGCACTTTAACGAAATATGTTAAAATGTTGTTAATAGAAACGCTTTATATTCATATTCAGACTCGTTCCAGTTTTATTTATTTGAATATAAAATTTTCTGATAACTCTGTATTAATCTACTTCATCTACAGCATACTTTGTGCAGCTTCTTTTACTTTTTGTTTATAAACAAGTTTTACCTCAAGAATTAGGAAGGTAAAATCCCATGAAAGAAGGTTAAAATCTAGTTAACTTGTTAGCTCCTTTTTTTTACTCTATTTTACCTACCTCTTTTGTATGTTGCAAATCTGGAATCAAAAAACATGAATTAAAATTCAATAAGAATACGGAACACTTAAAGTAACATGTAAACTATGCACAACCTTCGGATCATTAAAGTTGAGGGTGAGTGTGGAAACACAAATAATAGGAAATCGTTACATTATTATTAAATACTGTTTGGCTGCCTTAGCTGAGACCATGGACGGAAGTGCGCATGCATCAACTGGACGTGTTAAAATAGGGGTGATGGTACTTTGGTCAGGAAGTGGGTTCCGTGAAAATGGTCTGCTGTGGAAACAACAATGAAGTTTTAAAAGTAGTAACATCGCCGCCAAAATATGCAGAGGTCTTTACGAATTATGTAAGGGTACAGAATGAAAAAAAAATAGCCATCCATATACCATAAGCAAACAGAATATATCAGGAAAGTATTCATCACGTCACAGTAGTAGATAAACTTGTTTGTAACATTCAATTAAATTTATTTCCTTAGTAAATATTATAATTAGCACAAATGTGCTAATTAATAGTAATCAATGATAGTATTCACATAGTATTATAAATATAATAAAGAAAATATAGTAACTGAATGGTTTGTGATATTGTGTATTATATCGAGGGCATTTTGTAGAACAGGTACTAAAACGACACAGTTTTCTTTGTTCCACTTCGAAACGGTTTGTTACAAATTGTAAGTGTCATCACAAACACAACAAAACAAGGAAAATGCCACAGGGTGGTTCGGTGAGTGTTCTACCTGCTTCCCCTCTCGCATTTGGAATCGTACTTTCCGGCTAATTTTGTTTCCTTTGGCCAGGCTGTAGATGACTATGAAGTTCTTTCTTTGCATGTATTGAATTATTTCTGATAGTTTGCAGGTTACAAAACTTTTTTCCTTTCATATTTCACCAGAATTCCATTCGACATAACCTCTCTTTAAACAAATGCTTCATGAAGGTCCCTCGATCCAAAGATGACCCTGGCAAAGGAAGTTACTGGGCTATAGATTATAATTACAATAATGATGATAATTTCACCAAAAAGAAGAAAAATGTGAATTTTTTTAGGGTGAGTGAAATGATATTTGATCTATTTTTTCTTTTAATTTAATAGTTTTAAACAGGTCATTTTTACTAGTGGAGGATATTTGGTTTGATCATGGGTAATTTCTGATCTTCTGTTTATATTTTTATGAGTAATACAGGATGTCCGAAAAAGATTGTACCCTTTACAAAGAAATATTCTCGGCTCCCCTGATGTGATATTATAATCTTTTATATACCAAAAGTAAGGTAATATATGAAAAGTTTTTTTCCTACATTACAAAGATTCAATATGGGCACCCTTCGTGACACGGTAGATATCGAGTTATATACCCATTCACAAGCTGCCTCAGTGGCTGAGTTTGTTGGGTGATGGGCTCATAATCTCAACAGTGAAGGTTTTGGGTTCAATTCCTGACCTGAGCATGGGTATTTCTCTGTGATTATCCATTCATAAATTTTGTCTACTTAAAATAACAGTATTATATTATAATGCATCTACAAAGTGGTTATGCGAATCTGCAAGATCATTATCATTATCTTGATAAGTCAGAAAAACAAAAAAATGAGGAAAATACGTTACAAAGTGATTCAGAGTTTGCATCATACAAATTTTAATGTTGAATATATAAGGTATGCCCAAATGAAAAGGAGACCATTGCTGTAGCGGCATTGTATCTAATTGAAAAAGGTAAATGTGTTTGCCGATAGATGGTGCAGTTTTTGTCTCAGTTTACAGGTGTAGCGAACGACTTCGCCTGCTGTTTCCTCAGTTGGCAAGAGTTGTTTTACTCGGACGGGTGCATTATGGATTCCTCCAGATCAGTGCAGAGAGCTGTAATCCAATTTCTTCACGCAGAAGGCAAGCATGCTTCACAAATTTATCGCAGGATGAAGGACGTTTACGGAGAGTAGTGTCTCGCACGTTGCACCATATTCCGTTGGTGTCAACGTTGTGCGAAAGCACCAAGGCAAAGTGCACGTTGTCATCAACCCTGCCACGATTGCTGCTGTGAATAATCTCATTCATCAAAATCATCGGATCACACGTGTAATTGCTGCTGAACTGTTGATAAGCAAGGGAAGTGTGCAACACAATCCACAAGAAGCTGAGTTACAAAGTTTGTGCACAATGGGTGCCCAAGCATCTGTCGGAGACGCAGAAGGTGGAGAGCTCCAGAACAACGCTATGCCACATGTGGCCAAGAAGACCCTCGACCTACTGGGAACATTTCAATGGGAAGTCCTCACACATCCTCCGTACAGCCCCGATATTTCCCCTTGTGACTCCCATGTCTTCGGCCCCTTAAAACAATCACTGAAAGGTCAACGGTTCACCTGTGACAAGGAAGTGCAGAACACCGTGAGAAACTGTATCCGTAAGCAACCCAGGAGTTTCTACACTGAAGCCATCCACTCCTTTTCTACGCGCTGGGATCAGTGCATCAATATCAATGACAGTTATGTGTAGGTATCATATTACACATTAACTGTAATTCACATATTATGTAATTTAAATATTATGTAATATAATATTCTTTAGATATAACCTTAGTGTCCTTTTTATTTGGGCATACCTTATAAAAGAAGACTGTTAGACATACTTGTACTAGAATACGTTGCAAATTTCTAATGTTTTATTTGAGTAGTGTGCCCTGTGCTAAGGCTTGGAGAAATTATATTACCATAATTTCATGAATGGAATAATCAATCCAATTACAAATTGCTAGTAAAGACTAGACAAGTCAAAGTAATTTTTGAACAGCTATAGCACAATCTTGAAATCCAGTTTTCCCTTATGTATTTTAGTACTCTTATTTCACCAACTTTCAGTATCTTAGATCTGAACTGTAAAGCTGAAAATTTATTGTTCTCCATTAGATGGGAAGGGAGGGTAGTATTTGTTATTTCTCAGTGAATTTGTGTGGCAACTGCATAAGAAAACTCATCTTATTTAACATTTAGCTTTTATTCAAAATAAATTATGGCTGGCATTTAGCTGTTATATAGATCATGTTTTGGATTTTAAAGCTGAACACCACTGAAACATAAATAAACCTAACCTTAGACTTGTTTAATGCTGGGACCAGAAGTGCCCATCACCTTTGTCTTTCTCATAATGTCAGTGGAAGAATGAAGAAATCTACGTGGACACTGATTCTATGACAAAAGTACACTGCATTGTGCGAGAGAGTATTGTCTGCATATTGACTCCTATAGTGGTGAAGCTGGTAATATTTCTAACAGATGCAAGATGTACTGTACAGGCAAGTAATAAGAACAGAATCTATAAATAAGGTTATTTGCCTGTGAAAAGTTTTTTATGGATACATCTCCATTTTATCTCAACTGTAAGGTTACCACTGCTTGACAAATACCTTATCAAGGGAGGGGGTGTCTCCCTGATGCTGTAGTGGTAATGTCATCGCCTTGTAATCAAGGGATTCCAAGTTCATTCCCGGTGGTTTGATAGTGATTCGGATCCCACTTTAAACTGTATGTCCAGTCTGGATTAGCATATCTTGTATAAAGTGGACTTACAACAAAAACTGAAGCAAACTCAGTACCATATCAAAATGTCAATAATTACATGCTTCCTTTGCTTGCTTTTGAAAGTTTTGATGAACACAGAAGGTTATGACATGTTTGTAGTGGCTAGAAATTTTCTCTACCCCCACATGTATTTTATGGAAATAATTGACTATTCACAGATGTCACCGTACAGTCCTGAGTGTAGCAGTAATAGTAGTGATTATGGCACATTTCCCCATCAGAACCATAAGAATTTAATGCCTCCCATGGATCAGACAAGAACTGCCATAAAGCCTGAATGGACTGCAACAAATAATTGGGGTGTCAGTGAAGCTTCAAAGGCATCTATGCAGGCAAATTTTGATGGTAGGTATCTCATTTATAAAACAATCTATTCATTTTCAGAACTGTGGCTGAAGTTGCAACTGTGGTCTGCCCGCAAGGCCCATCACCCAATGATGTAAATTCACAGCACTTGCAGGCTATTGTGCAAATTAGTAAGAAAAGTTGTTTGCCTTGATGGACTTCACACACTGAATTTTTTTTAGTGTTGAAATCTCCCCCTCCCCCTCTCTCTCTGTATGTGTGTGCATGGATGGGTGTTAAGAGAGAGTGCAATTGTTCCTCCAAGAGGTGGAACTTCCTTTATTAATGTATGTAACCAGGTGACTGCGATGAATTTTGCCATAGGGGAAAAACTATGTGTATATATACTCTCGGATTAAAAATTATAGATTCTCGAGTTTGGACTCCAATTAAAAATTAAGCAGTAACCTACATAAATACAAGTTAGTGAAAATTTAGCTTATTCATTTGTGCGCTAATCTATGCTAACAATTTTTTTTGTATGCCTTCTATTTTTTTTTTTAGAAAGTGCCATTTTTTTTTTAGTTTTGAAAACGATTACTCTCTCTGAATAAAAAATAAAAAGCTTGTGTTCCGATCTTGATGAAATTGTAGTACAATGCAGGCAGAAAGGTTTTAAACGAAATTCTTAATTTTTAGAGTTTTAAAATTTGCAAGTAATGATTTTATTAATTTTGGGAAACAAGTTTTCCTTAGTATTGGGTAATTCTACAAATACAATATTGGTCTTGTTTTGAAGTGCTTTGCACCTGTTTTAAAAATCCATTATCATTGTGAATTCACATTGCGAAACCGATTTATACAGATCTTTATTCAATGGAGTAAACATGGAACATGACAACATGGCACACGGTGATGTCCATTGAGCAGTGGAAACTGCGGGCTGTCACTGTGAGTCTGGGCATGCGATGTTGCCATGTTCCATGTACATCTTTACTCTGTTGAAAAGAGATTCAAAACAAGACCAATATTGTATTTGTAGGACTACCCAATACTAAGAAAAAGTTGTTTTGTAAAATTGATAACTGTTTTTTGACAAATTTTAAATATGTTAAAATTAAGAATTGTGTCTAAACCTTTCTGCCTGCACCGTATTAAAATTTCATCACGATCGGACAACCTGTTGTTTATTTATAAAATTTCAAAGAGAGCGATCGTTTGCAAAAATTAAAAAAAAAATCTCAGCTATAAAAAATAGAAGGCAACCACGGAAAAAAAAGTGGTTAGTATAGATTAACGCAGAATTAAATAAGCTAAATTTTGATCTAACTCATTTTTATGTAGGTCTACTGGTTAGTTTTTTTAATTGGAGTCCAAACTGTAGTATCTAAATTTTTCATCTAACAGTAGGTATTTATTTAGAGGGAAAACTTTGTGTCCACAGCCATTTATTTTTAAAGATGCACATGCACACATATATAAATTTTACACTTATGCTCATAAAAATATTAAGAAAATTGTGAAATTAGACTACAATACAAGCTAAAAATATTTGATGGGTAAAATATTTGTAATAATACTATAATCTGATATGCCGATAGACCTGTTTTGGCTGATACCAATAGTGTACCGATAAATCTCTCCCATCCCATATATTTACTTTTGGTAACACTGATTTTAATTTTTTTTCATGCTTCGGAAATGAAAAGTACATTTCCTTATTGAATTGAGGGTGCTGAATACGAAAACAATAATAAAAATGCTGAATTGGTTCGAGTTTAAGTGGAATCGAAAGAAATGTGTGTTATGTGGTGTTAATAGGAAATTAACACATGTACGAAATTGAAGTTATAAAACATTACTTACATGGATAATACAAACAGCGCCTCTTTGCCTGTCGCTTGTATTGTGGTTCTGGAAGATCTCTGGCGATTGTCCAACAATAATCAGCAAGCATAGACTTGCTCCAGTGGCCCTGATATCGTTTCTCCATTGTAGATATAACTTCGTGTGTATGTTCCCCATGTTCATCGCTGACTGCTCTGCAATTTCCTGGGAAGATGTTTATGTGGGAGTGTAACATATGTATTTTTAGTGACATATGACACCCCATTGCTTGGTAGGAAGATATTAGGTGCTCCACTAGTTCCTTATAATTCTGAGCCTGCACGTTTTCCAAAAAAATTGTCACCACGTTTCGGGAGAAGTCCGATGCAATATTATCCTTATCTTCTAACAGTGCGTAAAATTCAGAATCATTGAGGAGTGCTAGAGTCTGAGGGACAATAAATATTCCCTCCCTGATTTTAGTTTCACTAATTCGTGGAAATTTACGCAGAATATAGTTGAATGTATCACTGGCTTGGTTTACATACATTTAACGAAGTTCTTGATTAAACAAAGTTTAATATGTAAAGGAGGAAGTAAAAGCCTGCTGGGACCTATCAAAGGAACATGAACGTTCTTTGTTCCTGGCTCCAAAGATTTACGGAGTGGCCAGTCTTTCCTTAAGTAGTGGGAAGCCTTATCACGGCTATCCCACTCGCATAAGAAACAGCAGTATTTTGTGTAGCCGAGCTGCAGGCCAAGAAGTATGGCTGGAACTTTGAAGTCGCCACAAATATTCCAATTGAATTTGTTATAATTTATGGCTTTCAGCAATTTTTCCATGTTGGCATATGTCTCCTTCAAGTACACTGCATAACTGATTGGGATTGATGGCAACACATTTCCATTGTTAACTAAAACAGCTTTTAGACTTAGTTTTGATGCATCTATGAACAGCCACCATTCATCGGGATTATGTTCTATGTTAAGTTTACTCATAAGACCAGTCACATTTTTACAACACACTATGTCACCTTCCACTGAGAAATACTCTTCCAGGAGTTTCTGACGTGTCCGAAACACGGATACTTTAACATCTTCAGCAAGAGCTCCCCACTGGTTGAGTCTGGATGCCAGCAGTTCTGCGCCACTTTTTGACAACCCCAGGTCCCTCACAAGGTCATTTAATTCATGTTGAGTGATCAGATTGCGATTAGATGATAATATGTTGGCTGTGAAGGTAGGATCAGTGGATGACGAGGAATCTGCAACAGGATTTGGCATTCCTGTGTCGAGTTTGGCTGCCTCTTGCTCTTCGTCGGATGAATCACTGGAGTATGATGCGGGAGTTTGTGGAACAGGTAGTTCTTCAGAATGTGGCACAGGACGAATAGTTGAAGAAATATTGGGATAAGTGATGGTCCACTTTTTCTTTTTGTATAGGCCTTTAATTAGAGGAACCATGCAAAAATAGCAGTTTGAAGTATGATTTGTCGGTTCTCCATATCATTGGAACTGCAAACGGCATGCATGGTCTTTTTCCATGTAGCCAGTCCCGCAAGTTTGTTGAACATGTATTACAACAAATGTGTGGTGACCACTTCTTTTCAGTATCTCCCACTTTACAACCAAAGTACAAGTGGTGGGCTTCCTTTATGATTGGCATGAAATTTCTTTTTTGATCGACAAATGTTATTTTGCCGCAAACATAACAAAAATTGTCTGCACTGTTAACACATTTACGCGACATGTTTCTGGTCAGTACAGTCATATAACGATAAAAAGAAATAACACTACACACTCATCCAATATCTCACCACAACAACACACTTACGCGACAAGTTTCTGGACAGTACAGTCATAAAACGATAAAAAAAAAAATACACCACAAACATACACAAAATTTTGCCACGACCTTGTCCGGGAGTTCAAATTCGAACTACGCAAGAACACGTAACAACACATTTCCCCTGGCAAAATCTTCAATACAAACTGAAGCGTGATGTGGTTGATGATTCTCGGTCAGCGATCACGTGCTATCGATAAGGATAGTGATAAAGCTAACCGTCAAACAATGGATGTTTATTGAAATACGCAGACAGCCGCTGTTGTCACGAACCCTTATTTTGTGTGCTGGAGCACATCCAGCGATAATGTATTTCTTCGAAACTCGAACCAATCTTCAAAAACTAATATCATATTCGTTATCAGCTCCCTCAAATTAGTAAGAATTGGTTACTTTTATCTCCGAAGCATTTTCATTGTTGACCAGTGTAATTTGAAGTTTTTGTTCTCATTTTGTATAACTCAGGATTCAGAGGTGTAGTTAATTTATTCTTGCATAACATCTTGTTTGCTCAGCCTTCTATGTTTCTCCCGTAGTTATGTAAGATTTGTCTTCCATCTTCACTTTTTCTTTTATTTCTGTATTGATAATGTTTATTAATATATTCCCTGATGTGTGCCTTTTACATAATTGGGCTACTTCTCTCACAAGTGTTTTTTTTTTTTCCTCTTCTCACTTGAAGATATGTTATGATTAAATGTTTCCCCATGTAGTTTCAAGGTGTAAGGAGTTATTGTTTCTCATCACACCCAGATGTCAGCCTCCCTTCCACGTAGTACACATTGAACTGCATTTTGCAGGCTAGCGAGGCTCTGGCATCTGGACTCGCAGCCAGTATAATCGTCTGTGGGACTTGTTTTGAGTGCTGTCCATCTGTGTTTGTCCCTTCATCTATTTCATCTTATCAACATTCATCTGCATCTTTGCAATTAGCCAAAAGTGGCAGAAACACGAAGTAAAATAAACCCATTCATTCATTCCAACTACATTTTCTTGTAATAAATTCAAATACGTACCAACTATTCTTTTTCTATCACCTCTATTGTAATGGAAAATTGAAATATAAATAATTTAATATGAATTATGTTGCCATACTGCATAAACCATGCTTTAATTAAAATATTTAATAAATGCAAAGGAATGGGAAAACTGTTGCTCATTTACGAATCAAACTTAACTCTGCCATTCCATGCCGATGCTCACTGGGCTACCAAACCAACCTCTGCCCTCTCTAGAATTTCAGTAACTTAACTCTCCATTAAATTAGCTAATTTTGTCTGGATAATCTTATCATTTAGTGTTATTATTTAGAGAAATCTTTGTTAAAAAGTTTGGTTGAGTTGTTTTTATGGCTGGAGTTGTATGCTTAAATTTTAAATTGATTATGAATCTCTTTATTGCAGGTAACAGATATACTGAATATGATTCTGTCAGCAGCAAGCAGGCAAATCAAGTGCTAGACATGCTGAAAGCAGGGTCAGAAGGGTATCAAATGTTGGATCCAAATGTAGTTTGTGGGAATAGTGACTCTGCCTTTATTGGAAGTCTCAGGGACATGGGTTTGAACTTTTCAGACCCATCCGAGTTTTCTGCAGCTTTGACAAACCTTCTGTCCCAGTACGGAATGAGCTTGAACAGTAGTGTTTTTACAAGTGAGTCCGAGGCTGGTCCTCAGTCCTTTGGTCATGAAGTGGTAGGAGGAGGAGACCTGAGCTCAAAATGTCCAGTTCCTGTGGAAGGCTACGGAAACGAGGTAGCACCCGGTCCGAGTCTTCCGGAAGGTGCATGCGGAAACTTGGAACGAAGTACGTCGTATGAACCAGTTCACTCGTATGTTGCTAGTGAGTACGCACAGAAGGTAAAGTTGGAGGACAGAACAGCCCTTGCAATGCCTAGTCTCGTCCCTTTGTCTCCTGATCTGAACAATAGTGGTAGCATGATGGATATGAGTGCACAGAATGTTGGTACTCATCCCTTGGCATCTGATGAGCGTAAAAGCCCAGGATCGAAAGGAGAAGTGCTCTGCAATGCCATGGGGATGAATGCAAGTCAAGGTTCCAGCAATGAGCAGGAGAGGGTCATTACTACGTTCAAATCTGAGAGTGAAAAGCCATCGGACGATGAGATTGAGGATGATTTCAATTGGGATAAATTATTGTAAAGTATTTGAAGAGTTAATTGTATGGGAGATTTTAAAATTATTTGCAAAATTTATGGTTTAATCGCACTTGTGTGAATACAGTGTGTTTTCTGTGCACTTGCCGAATTCTCACAATAAACCCTGGGAGGAAATGAAGTGTGAATACACTGAACATGGCCAGTATATGTATAGTTGTGTGTGCAGATTTTTTGATTTTATTACTTTTATTTTCAACTCTAATACGAGTTTGTTTCTTCCCCTTGTACAAGGAATTTGACAAGCAGATAATTTCATAACTACCGAGACACCAACTCTTAATAATTGCCATTAATTGAATTGGATTTGAAATATGTTTTTTTTTTCATAAATTGCTATACCTTGTCACTGCGGGGGTCTTTTATAGGTTATTTAAGTTTCATAATATACAACAATGAATGCTGACAGGAAGATATTATTGTCCCTGTTTTACACGTGTACATATACAGTGTGTTTTTCTGTCATATACAGTGTGTTTTTCTGTCCCTTGTGTGCCTGTCAGCAGCTTGCTTGGCACCTGGCCAAACTGCAACTCCCGTCTAATTGCATATATCTCCAGTATGGAAACTGTCGGCTTCAAAATGACTTCAAGTTCTCAGGATTACAGTTACAATTACATTCCAAATAAGCACGTTAATTGTAACAGGGGATGTTGGAAATGTTGTCCTCGTGCATCCACACATTTCTGGCATATTTTTAGGAAATTTCCATTTACATGCAACAGTTCAGCTTCTGAAATTGCTTCAGTTTCTCTCCTGATTTCTCCTTCAGTTCTTCTAATGTGTGTAGGTTTGTTGCATAGACTTTATTTTGTTGTATTGTGTATGTATATGCCATTATTAAAACTAGAGCAAATCCCAAATAACACTTGGAAGATTAAATACTTAATAAACACTTTATAAACAATAGAAAATTACAAGACCACTTGTAACACGTAAACCCTTTAAAAATACAACTGGAATGAAATCACAAAGTTACTGAAATGGAATGAGGTTAAGAAATTCACAAGTTATGCACAAAGCCATGTATTTCAGTTGCAGCTCTAGTGGTGGGAGCTGTTAGAAAACTAAAGTTGCCTTTTAGCATGTCTTGTTACCAAAGCTCCGAAAAAAATGCTAGAAATGTGTGGATGCATGAGGACAACATTTCCAACATCCCCTGTAACAAGGTAATTGCTTATTATGATTGTAATTGTAACTGTAATTCTGAGAACTTTGTCATTTCGAAGCTAGCAGTTTCCATGACTGAGATACCACATGCACAAGCGATGGAAAAACGTGTACAAACACACACACACACACACACACACACACACACAATGTATACATACATTCATACACAGGGTTTCCAAATATCATATACATAATAGAAAATATCTGAAATTATTTAATAGTATATTCATTTCGTGTGCTACTATGTCAAGGCAAACTCTCAAAGTGGTGTGTGTGTTTTCATGAACATGATTGTGTCTACACATTAATTAAAAAGAAGAGCGCTTTTTTTTTTTTAAAGTTCATTTACATATTTTAATAGAACTGTTTATAATGTTTCACAAACTACATTGTACAGTTTGTATCTTACTGAAACTATTGGTTAATAATGTACAATTAAGGGAAATGATAACTGGGGAAAATGATACAATTAACTATGTTTCAACTTTTTAAAAAGATTTTTTCTTAATTATGTTAAATTTAAATGCATTTATGTTATAAGTCTGAGCAATAGGCTGTTCTACTTAATCTGTAATAGATTATTAACAACAGATTAGAAGAAACAGAGATTTTATTATCTGATTAGTTCCCAGTTGCTCCATCTGCTTTAATTGTAAATTTGGTATTAGAGAATAACATTCAACTGTGCTCAGTTGTGGTTAAGTTTTAAACCTTGAGAACTTGCCAGTTGGTTTGTATATTATATATTTTGTACTCATATCTCCTTTGTAAAAACCTCGCACAGATAGGGATACAGGTTGCGTACCTTGTAACTGCCATTATTTGTTTTCAGTAAATGACTCATATACTGCTGTGAAACAGTTATCATAACTTTAGTTTTTCATTTTCTTTTTTTAATATTGCAACTGGTTAATATTTACATTTGGGAACTGTGTGCAATAATATAAGTAAGTTCTTGACAGAGCATACTATGCATCTACATCCCCACTGATGTGGTGTTTTTATCAAATAGAAATTATATTGAGATTAATCACAAAACATGTTTATATTAGGGGATCAGCCAATTAATCATAGATACATAATAATTATAGGTCAACAACTGCATATCATTTTATTGGTAAAATTGCAGTTTACTTTTTTTACCTGTATGGTATATGTGTAAATAGAATCTAATTTACTTCTTTAAATCTTTAAATTTGTTATTTTTGTTACTAATAATAGTAAAATTCATGTACCTGTTTCTTATTTTTCCTTTTGTGAGATAATACCCATCAGTTATTTGGTCACTTACATGAGAAAGGGACGGGATTGTTTTATCATTAAAGTTCACAAAATGTTTGATATTAGGGCTGAGGTGATACCGATGTTGATGTATTGGTACCAACTGATATCAGCAAGTATTGTTTGGAATTTATTTACTGATGCCTGCCGATACTTTTCCTGCATCTTTCATGGGGTTTGCAAAAATGCTACGCAACACTTTCGTATAATCTAATTACCATGTTGGAATTAGCCAAAAGTGGCAGAAATGCAAAGTAAAATAAATCAATTAGTCAATTTAATTATCCTGGAAATTATGGAAAATTGTTTTTGTTTATTTTGCACCAGCATTCATTGTGGGAAAATGAATTTGTGCTTACAAATCAGTTATTTTTTAACTCTGCAGTACATGCACTCCATTCCTAAACGTAGTTACATGTGCAGGCGGCTTTGTGCTCACTGATATTTAATCCCAAATTATGTATTTATTTTTCAGCAACAATATTTTATTTTCTCATTTTACACACCACTAAACATTTGGCTAAACATCTGTAATGATTCCTTTGTTTTTATATTGTTCACGAAATGAATGATGTGTGGTTTTGTACCACCTTGCTTGCTATTTTTCCAGAATGCCGAAATATTTTACTTAAAAATTTTAATTTTCAGCAATACATGTCCGTAGTCCATGACTGTAGTTTCTCTTACGGTAACTGACAAATTCATCGAAAGTGTCTCTGATGTAATATAGCTTGTCTGTACTCTTTCTTTACGTTCTGTTGACATCAGAAATGTCATTGAAACGTAACATACGCAAGAGAAATCTAAACCGATTCACTCCACACATGAGTCGAAACAAATCAATTCCAGCACCATCTGCCCTCCACAAATCAAGTAAGTTTCTTTTGAGGAGTGACATGTCCCTGCTAGGTAAAGCCTAGTTAGGTGGGGGGAAAAAAACGTTCCAACAATCATTTTCTGTACTAGCATTCCTGGCTTCACGATGTGGACCTGGGAGCTTCGTAATGGTATTTTCCTTGTGTTTTGGATTTTTTCTCCTCACAAGAGCAAAGTACTACACTGTGGCTCCATTTTGACCAACATATGTAGGTCCTGTAGTTCACTTTCCTCGTTCCCTTCATCTTCACTTTCTTCTCTATCACTTGCTGGTTCAGGGTTATTTTCCACCACACCATCGGCATCTCTGTCAACTGACGCATCAACTCCATCAGTGTCGTCAGTACCACCACCAGTATCTTCTCTATCCTCTTGGTCACTCAGCTTGCTCATCAGGTCCAAAATCCATCTATGCTCCACCTTGCAATCCATTTTCACAGCAACAACTCTGACGGGAGACCTTGGCACTGTATGTCCCAAAACACAAACAATGCATGTGCAGGTGGCATGGAGCCACATGCACAAAAACTCTGATCTTTTGACAGTGGCACAGTTTGAGGCAACTGGGCATTGTAACGAGTTGGAGATGGCACTTTGAAAGAGAATTCCTGAAAGGACAGCTTCATCCAACAAAAACATGCAATCGCATTACAATTAGTTCTGTCTGAACGGCATTGCGCCACCTGTGCATGCACTCTGGTGTCAATATTTTGAATATTCTCAAATATTCTAAAGCAAGTTGATGCATATAATTGGAGTGGAATTCTTACACTACACAACAATATTAATCAACATTTTGAACAACTGTTAATTGTTACTATTTTCATGCATCACTATCGGTATCTCTAAGAGTATCAGCTTTAGTATGAGTGTCAGTTTAAATTGGTATTGGCTCATATCCTCACCAAATTTCATATTTCTGTTCATAGAACTGAACTATCCAGAAGTCCCTAAAATGTTAGCACACAACTTTCATTTGTTATACGTAAGATTTCAGTTTTTTGTTGTATTGTTGAGAATGTTGTATGTTGTGATTTTAGTTGTTTATTTTTTGTGAAGTGTTATTTTTTTACATGTCTTTCTACCTCCAGATTGTTTTTTCTTTCCCTGGAAAAATATAAGTGGCTGTCTGATTGATGTACTTATTACAAAGAATTCTGTAGTTGTTGTATTGGTTATTACAATGTTAATTCAACACTATACTTCTTTACAAAAAGACATTTAGTGCATTTTGTATGCTACTCATATTTTTTTGTTTTGTATGCTGCTATACAATATGTAAGTATAATACTCATTGAATTAATATATAAATATGGTACTTTGTATGTTAACAACATTGTCAAAAGTGAAAGGCAACTCAAATTAGTAGTATAGATTTTATAAATATTCTGAGTGTATTTCTTAGACTTTTGGGTTGTGGTGTTATAACTTATTATATTTTGTATGTATCTTATGGTACTGGGTTTTGTTTCACATATAGTGAATCAGTAATTCACATTTCACAATGAGGCAATACAAATTCATTACATCAAAATGTGTAGTTACGAATTGGCCTAATACTAAAATGAGAATGTTACAGAAGTTGTAAAGAGAGAGACTTTGATATTTTGCTATTGAGATATGTTAGTGAGTGTCAGTGCATCGTACTCTGGTTTTTCATTCACACACAATCAACATGAAAATTTGACTCAATACACAATTTCCGTACTTTGTTGAGAATTTTATCACACTTTTCTGTTTCAAGAGCGGAAATCTCTGAAAATTGATTTTAAGTTGCCATGATATTTATTTTGTGCTTAGAAGCATATCTTGAGTAGATATTATATTTTACTTTACATGTTAGTAGTAACAACATGCTGGTATTTTGAACAAGTGAAGTGTTGCTGGTGCCTATTTGAGAGACGTTTATACTTTGCTTTCTTCAGAAGGTGTATTATATTTGTAACTATAGTATGTATCTTGTTCCTAATAAATACATAGCATGTATTTGACGAGAGTTTTAAAGATGAAATGTGCCATCTTGTATTCATGGTGAAATTAATGCACGTGTAAAAGAAAAAAAATACTGTTGAAAATCTCCAATTTTGGAGAAAATTACATCAAGATATTGAGGTCTCTCTCCCTAATTATAGATTGATAAATAATACACTTAAGTGAAATGATTAAGAGGTTTCACAAAGTTCAATGTTAAACTAAACAGAAGTGAATAATAGTTTCATTTTTCTAGTTTTCATAATGCTGTGCCCATTTTGTTCCATGTAATCTGTTTCATTCTGATAGAGACTGGTCTTCTGTTTTCACTCCCAAGTCTGCATAGCATGCTGAATATCACTCAATGAAAGTACAAACAACTGTAGTAGCATCTAAGAGCTACTAGAAACACTCAATTATTATATGTATAATTTCACACTATTACCTATGGGAAGGTATATCTCTACATTTTTCAATTTTAGAACAAATTTTAACCATAATTTTTATTTTTATTTTTTAAGCATTGAATTTTATTTTGTTTTCATAATACATATTTTTATAGAAATATTTTTATTGCTCATTCTTTTAATGTAAAAATATTTTAAATAAATTTGTTTGCATGTGTAGAAAAAATCAATTCAAAGAATTATGGAAGATTTATTAATTACAGAAATTGCATAAATTTTCTTCACCAACTTGCAGGTTGTGTTATAGAAACAACATGAGAACAAGTTAAATTAAATGTTCAGTTAATTTTATGAGAAGGTATTGCAAGATATGCTTGTGTTGTAGGTAATTAGTACATATGTTTTCCGTAGCAAGCAAATGTGAAAACTTAAAAATTGTACTTTGAGACTTATCAACAGATTAATATATCGGAAATGTTTTTTTTTTTTTTTAGCACGTAGCAGTGTAATATTTTAATCAGAGTATTGCTGAGAATTACAAACACAAACTGAAAGTAATATTATTGGAACCAACATGGGAAGAAATGAATCATTAATTAAATGATAATTGCCCAGAAATAACTATTAATCACATTTGATGCTACAGCACAAATTAATCATTGTAGTCCACACATTATTCCCAGTAGACCTTATAAAATGGTTTCTTAACTAAATGGTAACTGTTATTACTTCAAATTTTCATATTAGATTTGTGAAATTGACCAGGAATTATGTTGTTTCAGCCAATAAATGAGAGGATTAATTTTGACCAAATTTAATTTTGTGAATGTATTTGTCAGTGTGGTATTTTAAAAATTTCTAGTGCAGGAAATTCCAGTAACTACTCTTGAAGATCAGTGTATTGTATAAACTTGGCCAAAAATTAACAACCTAATACCAATTTCGTGATTGTTCTAAATTACACTTTTCCCTGGGGATTCTGTTTGGTTTGTGTTTTCAATGAAAGTATAGCTTACACCTTGTGCTAACCTGATTAAGAATAAATAAAATAAGAGATAGTTATCATTAATGTTTGTTATTTGTTCTGATGCATATTTTTTTTTAAACATAATATTTCCACTGTTCCAGTCTTCCTCAGGTGGTATAACAAGAATGATGGATCTGATGTTGGAATGGTGACAGATTGGTTTTGATGTTTTTTTCCCCTTTCTTTGTGTGTTATCTGTTGGAATAATAATAATAAAAGTGGAAATTAATCACTTGTATTAATGTTGTTTTTTTTAAAAAAGAAAAACACACTGAATTATGTATATCATCTTGTTCTTTTCAACAATAATATTTTCAACTTGCTCCACAATTCATATTACAGGATTTAGGTGCAGTAAGATATTTATGTAGGCATGAAATGTACTTGCGTATCTACATATGTACTAGTTTATTTTATTTTATTAATTTCTGTAACTATTGTCAATTAATCGAATAAAATAAACCGGTACACACATACGTAAGTACATTTCATGCATATATAAATAACCATAAAATTCTATGCTATTTTTAATTTCAATTTTTTTTCACAATAGACTTGCATTCAGTGTAACTTTCTTATCAATAATGACAAGTTCTTTCTGTGAAGTTGTGTGGAATGTTTTACTTGCTAATTGACAAACTATTTTCTGGAAGTTGTGACATTATCTGTGATAATGGAATCATGTGACTGTTTGAACAATATTTTTTATGTAAACTTAGTTAGTACTGTTTTTGTTTAGGAATTTTTAGTTCCCCTCTATTGTTACATTTTTTCACAAGCTAACATAATAAAGAACACAACATTGTTTGACATGTGCAATCAAATTGTGAAATTTTAAGTGCAATGAAACTTTGCCTTGTAGTCAGTGTGTAAAAGCAATTTAAAACAGGCCAGTATTACTGTAGTGCGACGTTTCTGTTAACAAAATAAGAATATCTCTAGTCGAGAATTATTTTATTCTATAAATAAGGAAATAGTACAACATTCACGAGTGGTTTTCTTGAAGATTTCCATTGTGTGGGCACTTTTAAATTCCTAACATTTATTTACATGATAAGGACAGCGACATAATTATGTATGAAGTGCTCCAAATGAAGGTTGTTTTTCACTGGATTTTTCATCACCGTTTGTTATTGTGATAAAAATCATTCACTGTGTTCACTGCTTTGAAAGACTGTATGCTGATACAAACACAATGTTATTCCAACTACAGTGTATAAAGTTCTTTTTTTTGCTTAATATTTTGTATTAATTTTTTATTTGTATAAAATGCAAACTATCATCCATGTATATATTTTGAAAAGTTTTTATTTTTACATGGTTTATTACATATGCATAAAGTAAAAATATTCATGATATGAAATAAGTTTCTTGTCATGAAGCATTTTCGAAGATTTAAATTACTTACTTTCTATTAAAAGTAGTACTTTTCCCATGTTCCTTTAATTTTGTTGTAAATGTGCTGTTACATCATGTAAGCAATATAGTAACGAAAATAGTCTCAAGATGTTTTTATAAGAAATGCCAATACAGTTATTTTTTTTTACATGTCTTACATGGATGATAGTGATAATATCACTCCTTTTATAAATGGAATTTGAATCTCATTTGTTCTTGTCATCTATGAATGATATATTGCTGCATGTAGTTAGGTTGTTCATATTTTCCCAGTGTTTAATCTCATTGATACTGTTAAAAGATAACAAGTTTATGGAGACCTGTTTTTTGCACAGAATTGTTTGCTATTGTGTGTTTTAATATGAAATAAATGACTTTTGTATTTCATATTTGAGTTCTATTGATTGATAATAATTTAATTTCTCAATTTTTGTGTTGAGCTGTAGTGCCTTAAGAATGTATGCAGCTTGTTATCCAGTATCTATAATGTAACGAAATGTTTATAAGTCTCTTGGATTCCAAAACAGGTCTTTGCACCTTTCAAAACAGCCTCTCTTGTCTCCAAACATAGTTTCCTGGTTCAATTTGATAAAGAAGGGGTGTGTCCAATTCTCCTTCTTTCTACACCAATCTCACCCAGGCTGTAAAGTTGAAAATTGCAGACCATCTTCTCTAGTGTTACAACATAAAGCAATTTGCCATCTTGAAATAATTCCAGCCAGCCTCTGTGCCAGAATGGTCAGCTTAACATGCTATGAAGCCAGAGGTCAAAGGTTCATTCATCCTCATTGTTGTAATTGTACAGGAGGCAGTTACTTATGTTAATTCTTTTAATAGGAAACATTACAGGCATGATATACATTGTTGTGGATCATCACTGTTAAGAATCTTCACACATGCCTAATATAAAATTATACTGATAATATTTTCTTTAATTGATTAAGTGAGACTTAAATGAAACCAAAACAAAATTGCAGTTGGTGCCATTTCCTGAGCACCCTAGAATTAAGCCAATAGATAGAAAAGTAATATATTGGTGCATTCAAATGAAAAGGTCCATTTCCTTGCAGAAACTTATTACAGTAGTTGGCTACACATATTCACCGTATGAAGTAAGACACTGGTCCCACTTTGAAACAAGGTTATGAATTCCTTGTGCTGGGAATGAAACCATTCCCTGACAACTTCCTGCAGCTCAGGACTCGAAGCAAAACGTCGTCCTCTGAGGTGCTTGTTCATAGGTCCAAAAATGTGAAAATCACATGGACTCTTTCACATTGGACTCAAGTCAGAACTGTATGCAGGGTAATCTAGCACTTCCCAATGGAATGATTGCAACAGATCCTGTCTCTGTCTGGCTGTATGGGGACAAGCATTGTCCTGAAGTAAAATGATGATGCCTTTGCAGAGTTTTCCTCTATGCTTATTCTTGATTGATGTCCGTAGACGATGCAGTGTTTCACAGTACGTGTTTGTGTTAATTGTGTGTCCCTCCGGAAGGAACTCCACTAGCAGTGGCCCTTGGTCATTGAAAAATACGGTCATCATAAGTTTGCCAACTTTAGGTTGTAACTTGCTTTTCTTTGGTTTTGGTGATCCTGTATGCTTCCATTCCATCCTGTCTCCATCCTTGATTCTGGCTGGTAATATGGGCAGATGAATTCATCTCCAGCAATGATTTTGCTGATAAAGTACTCACGTTCATTCCTGTATCGCATCAAATGAGCCAATGACATTCCCATTCTGCACATTTTTGTTCTCTGGCAAACACTTTAGCACCCATTGTGCGCACACTTTCCTGTAACCCAGTCTGTGCCTCACAATGTCATGCACACTACCCAATGACATGTTCACTTGTTCGCTAATGGCTGCCAGGCTGTCTTCTTGAATAAGGTTGTCAATAGCAGCCACTGTCCAATCAGGAATGCGATTTTTCAACTGTCCCGGCCGAGCATCGTCCTTCAGTGTGTTTCGTCCACCACGAAAATGCCTACACCATTTTCTCACTGTTTTGTCCGATACACATTTTTCATACACAACTTTCATTCTTCTATGAATGTCCGCTGGATGTACTCCTTCGGCATGAAGAAACCGAATGACACCCCGCTGTTCTTCCTTGGACACGTCCATTGTTCAGCACAGTGTTACACCTGGGGGGAAGAAATTGAAGGTGATTATTAACGGACACGTGCTACCTGGACACACTTGCGCATGCGCAGATGCCTCATTACTAAAACATCACATATACCTGTGGGTATACAAAACACATGAAATTACTGTCTCTCATAAAATGCCTTTTCAGAAAAAAAATAAAATGGACCGTAAAATAATGGAAATTGAAACTGAAAATTCCATGGACCGTTACGATTTCTGGTGATGTAAGAAAATAATTACCTATGCTAGAGAAGATATGGTGGGTAATGAATAGTTTCACCAACATTCATATTGAAAACACTTAAGAGGAAACTGTAAATGGTATAATGTCCTTATGTATTACAAAATACATTAGTTTAATTTACTTCAAAACGTATAGAAATAATGTGCAATGCTCAAGTGCAATTTACCATTTGCAGCCTAACTATGTCCTTGCAGATGACCTGACAATGTTGCCATCTACATTATCCAGAGCATAATAAAACAACACACTCCTTAGTCAGGGCTGCCATTAAGGGGGTGGCTGTGCCTCAGCCTCTGCACCAGGCCTCATTTTTCCAAAACATTTATATAATATTATTGAATCTTTTACATTCTTTCTTGTGTAAACATGATCACATTACAATAGAAGAAAGATAGAAATGAAACATACATTAGCAATACAGCTCCTCATTGCAATAATCTGAAGTAGTATAGAAGGAAGGAAACCAAGTTTGCAAGTCTTACCTGGAAGGATGTGAAAAGAAATTTTCTTCAGGAACATAGTTGAATTTCTTGTTTGTGACCACAGCCTTCTACCAATATCATGTCATAAACTATTGTTCAAGATGGTATAGGCACTGTGATTCTTGGTGTTGAAGCCGAGATAGATAGATAGATATTGTCTTTTTTTAGCAGGTGTTTCAGCAGGGCTGTATTTACATCCGAAAACAAGAGAGAATCATAATAAAATGAAAATATGATTGCGGAAGGAGTAGACAGAGGAAGGGAAGTCTATTGTTCCAATGTGTCGGTATCTTGACGCAAGCAGGACGGGTACCTCTCTACAAGCATGACTTTCCTGTCATCGGCAAGTGGGGACTCATCTATAGGAACGCCACCTTATAGTTTACAAGGATTCAGGATGCTCCTATACAACGGCCTCCTTCCCTTCTGGACATTTTATGGACTTCATTAGAAATGCATATAAATTATATTTTGTTAAATAATTAACACTGCTAATATTAAAGGAAATTATGATCTCAGAAGAATGCTAAAAATTAAAGAATAATAGTGATGTATTACTTACAAATAATGAAAAGGCAGAAATCTAAATTATCGCCTGACAACCTCAGACAGTCGAAAGCTACTTAGTAACCAAATCAACAAGCTGCTGCTATAAAAGCGAGAAATTTCAATAGCTACTCTGAGGGTGTGGCTCAGTCGGTAACGTGTGTGACTACCATGCTAAAGGTCCCGGGTTCGATCCCCGGCCGGTTCAAATCCAGGAACTTTTGTAACGGAAGCAGCCCTGGCGCCCACCCAGCATCGAATGCCATCGGTACCTGGGGGGTAAAGGTGGTCAGGGGCGTGATGCTGATCACATCACCTCCACTCACGACCGGATCAAGAGAGTGTGGGGCATTACCCCCCACACCCCCTATACGCCTTCATGGCATGGTGCTAAGCACAGGGGAGCACTTTACCTTTTTTTTTACTCTGAGGGTTTATTTACTCGTACAAATCGTAATTTCTCAATGTGGAGTATGTTGGGGTGGAATCGAGTGGTGTTTGAATTTAATTGAAGGACTTGTGTAGTAAGACTAAGTAGTGTTTAGATTATTATCTATTGTGAAAGAAAAGGACAAAAGTTGATTGATAATAATCAAATAAATTACAATTTAAAATGTTCAATATCCCTTTGGATTGTATAGAGGTGTGCTTTAACTGTCTCGTTTATTTATCATAATGGATCAAAAGGGAATTGTTGAGGACAGACATAGTGCGATATGCAATAATACTATAACCAGTGATAATATTGATATAATATCTGATTCAAAACATGATGGAAATGATGTTATGGACACTTCACACAAAGTAAATGGGCCAAATAAAAGAAAGAACAATACAACACAAAATGAAATGGGTAACAAAAGTTCTAGGATGGAACACACTTCCAATCATGAAGACAAAATATACCAACAAACCCTATTTAGTGATAATAGAAAGTAGAAACCAACAGTTAGGAAATTTGCATCTAGTTAAAGTTGGATATATGTTGATGGATAATAATGTGAAAATAAAGTAAGTAGATTAAAGTGGAGGAAATAGAGTTCGAGCATTATTCAACACGTCACAAGAAGCTAATAGCTTTGTGAAAAATAAAGTGTTATTAGACAAGTTAGGAGTAAACGCCAGATTCCTAAACCTTTAGTGGAGAAGGAAGGCCTTGTGTTTGGAATACCCACAGAGTTTGAAATTCAGTATAGAAAGCCCAGTGCTAGTGACTAAGATGGAAAGAATGAAGAAAATATGGTGGAATGATGGGTCATTTAAGCTTGAACCTACTCAAGTCTAATGTGTGACTTTTAAGGGGACAGTTTTACCACAATACATAGCAGTTGGAAAACATACAGTTGAGGTAGTGCCACGTGTGAAACCAGTGTTGCAATGTAATAGACGTTTCAGATTTGCCCACACAGGTCAACAGTGCAAGGGTAAAAAATTGTGTTATAAATGTGGTCAAGATTATCACGAAGGAAACTGCAAAATGAGTGAAAAATGTATAAATTGCAAAGAAGATCATAACGTTTGCAGCAAAATGTGCTCAAAATATCAGGATGAAAAGCAAATCCAAATTATTATGGCCGAGAAAAACATCTCATATTATGAAGCAAAAGGTATGGTGACGGGAAATAATTCAAGAAATATATCATGTGAACAAAAAATTCAATTATTTAGGGATCAATTTCAACATGAAACTGTTCGAAGAAATGGATTGGAATTTCCTCCCATCAAAAAGAGTTATATGAATGAGAAGATTTGGGAAGTAGATTTTGTGAATAGGGGTAGTGATCATTTGCCAATTTTCATTACACTGTTAAATGATGCACACTCAGTACCTAAAATATATTCATTACCAATTAGAAGGTGGCATGTTAAAAGCATCGATTGGGAATTATATTCTGTAATTTTGGACTCTTATATCTCAATGGAAGATATTAAACAGGAACAAAATATAACGTGTCAATGTTATTTACAATTAATAACGTATGCAATGGATATTGTAGCTAAACGGAAGAAAATTAATAATATAAACAACTTTCCTACTATAAGTTGGTGGAATGATGAGTGTCAAGATGCAAAAGAAGAAAGAATACGATTGTCTGAAATATTTGCTGAACAATCTTTGCCAAATAATTGGATAAATTTAAAACAAGTAATAGCTAAAGCAAAACATATATTTATTTACTTACTTACTTACTTACTTACTTAGTCGCGTCCTCTTCTACCTGCCAGTGTCGAGGGGTTACAGAGAGTTCTCCAGACGTTTCTGTCCAACGCCTTTTCCTGTGCCTCTTTCCATCTTATGCTTCGTTTCTCCAAAATCTCTTTGACACTCATATTCCATGTCTTTCTTGGTCTTCCTTTTGGTCTTGTTCCTTGTGGACGTGCTTCCCATATCTGCTTTGGCAGTCTCGTCTCACTCATTCTGCTCAAATGGCCAAACCATCTGAGTTGATTACGTTCAACTGTTTCTTGTAGTGGCTAAGCAATTAAAGATTGCCGAATGGTTTGATTCCTTATCCGATCTTTCCTGGTTTCCCCACTTATTCTTCGAAGGTACCTCATTTCCATTGTTTGTACACTTTGCAGGTGTTTTCCAGTCATTGTCCAATTTTCACTACTATATGTAAGTTGGTATATAAATTGTTTTATATACAGTGAAATTTGTTTGGGTAGATATTTCTTTTTTGCCTATAAATCCTCGGTTTATCATTTGATATAGCTTTCCTGTCTTCATGATTCTATCTCTTATTTCTTCCCCTTCTTTTCCTTGACTGTTTATAATTACTCCAAGATACTTGAAATTTGTCACTTGTTCTAAAGGTTTGTTATTCAGTTTTATCTTATGGTTTGTCTTTTCTCTGCTAATTATCATTGTTTTAGTTTTCTCTGTATTTATTTCCATGTTCTTTTTCTTTAATTCTTCATTAAGAATATTTAGGTTATATTGTAAACTAGCCTGTGTATTAGCTATTAGTATAATATCATCAGCGTATATGAGCTCCGTTAGTTTAATTGATTTCATATTCCAGTATCCTACATGAAATTGTTTCATTTTTATATGGCATTCCTTTATTACTTCATCTAATAAGATTATAAATAGATATGGTGATAGTATATCTCCCTGTTTAACTCCTGTTGTTATTTCAAATTCCTCTGACTGGTGCTTTCTCGTCCTCACGTAGCATCTGCATCCTTTGTACCAACTTTGGATTGCTTTTATTAGGTTTTTATCCACTCCTTTCTTCTCTAAAGATTTCCATATCTCATTCCAAGGAACTCTCTCAAAAGCCTTTTGTAGATCTACAAAACATACATGTGCCTTTTTATTGTATTCTATTGTCTTGTCTGTTATTTGTTTGAGGGTGAAAATATGGTCTTGTACACTTCTTGCTGGTCTAAAGCCTGCTTGACTTTCTTCTAATTGCTCTTCGACATATTTTCTGAGTCTATTCTCCAGGATTCTTGAATATATCTTCCCTGGCACACTGAGCAATGAGATTCCCTGATGGTTTCTGCATTCTCTATTATCCCCTTTCTTGAAGATTGGGATTATTACTGATATCTCCCATTCCTTCGGTACATTTTTCTTTTCCCATATAACATTCAGTAGGTTCAAAAACAGTTGCTCTCCAGCTTTTCCCATGTATTTAAGCATTTCTGGTGTTAAACCATCATGTCCACTAGCCTTACCTAACTTCATTTTCTTTAATGCTGCTTTTAATTCTTCTACTTTGATATCGTTTATTTCCTCTTCTTCATCCTCCATTTCTGTATCTTCTGTTCTTTCGTTTCCTGTTTCAACCTCCGTCTTGTTAGTTTGTGTTTCATCCTTCAGCAATTCTTCCAAGTATTCCTTCCATCTTTGCATGATTTCTTCTGGTTTTGTTCTTAGTTTACCATCTTTTCCTTTTATGTATTTTAATGGGCTTTCCTTATCTTTTCTCATGGTCTTTAAAACTTTGCACAATAGTTTTTGATTTTCTCGGCTGTTCTCTTCCATACTTTCCCCAAATTTTCTCCACAAGTTCTTTTTAGCCTCTAACACTTTCTTTTTAACTATATCCCTTTGCCTCCTATACTCTTCGAATCTTTCTAAATCATTAACTGATAGGTACTTTTTCAACAGTATTTTCTTGTGCGTGACTTCTTCTTTCAGCTCATCTGTCCACCATGCCGTTCTTTTCATTTTGTTTCCAATGTATGTTGTCCCGCAGCTTTCCTCTGCAGACTGTAGCAAAATCTTCTTAAATTCATCCCACAACTTATCTACATCTCTTTCTTCCTTTTCATGTTTCTCTTGTATCTTTGCTTCTATTAGTTGCTGATATTTTTCTTTAACTTTTCTTTTTTAATTTGTATGCCTTTATTCTTATTTTGTTTTGTCCTGTCTTCTTTTCCCTTTAGTTTTTAGCACTCTACTTCTTTGTACTACTCTTTCCATTATTAATAGTTTATGGTCGCTCCCAATTTCCACCCCTCTTTTGACTCTGGCATCTCTTATCTTTCTCATCATATTTCTCTCTACTATGAAATAGTCAATTATAGATTTTTCCCTTCTTGTTGGTTCTTTCCTAGTGTATTTATGGATTTCTTTATGTGGGAATTTAGTATTTACCACTACCATGTCATTTGTTACACATAATTCTAAGATTCGTGTACCATTATCATTTAATGTCTCTTCTCCATGTTGTCCTATTACCTGTCTCCATTTTTCCATATTGTTTCCTACTCTTCCATTTAGATCTCCTACTATCAGTACTTCTTCCTTTCTTTCATCTATAATTTTCTGTAGTGAATCATAGAACATATTTTTATTCTCTACTTCATTTGCACCATAAACTATTATCATTGCTATATTTTCTTCTTCTTCTTTAATGTTAACAATCATTATTCTCTCACTTATGAATTCCCAATCTATTATATTGTTTTTCTTTTCTTCGTGGATCAGAAGTGCCACCCCTCCTCTAGCTCTTTCCATTCTCGGTACTCCACTATATATCAGTACATCCGTCATCTAACTCAATTTCTCCATTTCCTTTTTTCTTGGTTTCAGTTAGGGCTAAATATTTTACTTTGGTGTTCTTCATTTCTTTTACTATTTCAACTTCTTTTCCATTAAGGCCTCTGATGTTCCAAGTTCCAAAAGTCGTATACCTTAGTCCTCGCCAATTGTCTTTCCTGTAGATCCGTCCGGCCAACTCTCTGTCTTTTCTTTTAATCGTCTTTATTTAAGAAGTGTAGGTGATTGGCCTGCAGCTTCCTAGCATAGTGAAGGGGCTGCCTTCTTATTGCTGCTATGCCAGCAATGGGGTTTGGATGTTTCTCCCCTTTTCTTTTGTGGGCTCTATGCTCCAACCTCCACTTCCTTGGAGGACCTGGGATTTTCTGATAGGGGTTTACTCCCCTTAGAAGGATCGGCTTCTCTGTGCCTAAGAGTTCCTTCCACCCTTTGGTTTTCTGTTGGGGTGACCTTCCCCTAGCCTTTGGAGATCCCTCTCCTCCCTGCAAGGCAGCAGGGGCAGTGTTTATTTAATGGCGGCACTTTCTCGCCAAGTTGTAGTGCTGTTATAGGGCTTTTCTGGGATTTTATGAGGATGATCTTGCAATAATCCTTCCTCACCAGACCTCAACAGCACTACCGCCTCGGTCCGGGACTGCTTATTTGTTATTTCCTTATTCGCAGCTAACCACCATATCTGATGGCCGTTCGCTATCCGCCACCTGCGACCCGCCCAGTAGCTGAGGCTCTACCTGGGAAAACGTATATTTAATAAAGCAAAAAGGCAAGCATGGGAAGAATTATGTGAATCATTATCACCATCTGTTAAAACAAACACAATTTGGAAAAAAATAAATTATCGTAGGAAAGGACATAAAACTAGAGTTTCATCTATAACAACAATTTGGCAAGAAAATTTTGAAAGCAAGTTTACACCTTGTTATGTAAGAAATAAAAAACCCGAGATTATAAATAATATAAATTCCAGTGATGAATTTTATTTGGAAATAACATTGCAAGAATTAAGAGAAACCCTAAATAATATAAAATCAATTGCCCCAGGATACGATGGAATAACATATGAAATGATAGGACATCAATCAGATAATGCATTAAATGTACTTGCAAATATTTATAATAATATTCTGAGAAGTGGAAATGTACCACAAAACTGGAAAACACATGTGATACTACCTATACTTAAACCAAATAAAGATCCAAAAGAAGCTGAATCATATCGACCTATTACGTTGGCTCCTACAATTGAAAAGATATTTGAAAGATTATTACTAAACAGATTAGAGTGGTATTTGGAGAAAACACAATATTTTCATCCATATCAGTTTGGTTTTAGGATAAACAAGTGTTGTATTGAAGCATTAGCAACATTAACTTTGCATGTTCAAAATGCAATGTATAAGAAACAATATACTTTTGTTCACTTTATAGATATACAAGGTGCATATGATAGCGTTGATCCTCATATATTAATTGATATGTTAAATCAGACAAATACTCCGAAAATACCTAATTATGAAGATAATATGGAATTTGATGATAAATAGGAAGATATTGTTTTGGTTTCAGGATACACTTAGTGGGCCCCATACCACTTTACAAGGATTACCTCAGGGAAGCCCACTCAGTCCATTATTATTTCATATATATATATGAGAGGAACGAATATTTCAATTTCATAATTACCCCCACACCCCTATACGCCTTCATGGCATGGTGCTATGCACAGGGGAGCACTTTACCTTTTTAATTCTACAATAAAAATAATTCAGTATGCAGACGATTTGTGTAATTAGGATCATTTTGTAATCCATATGAAGGTATTCAGAAAATAGAAAATAATTTTTATGAAGTGAAATTTTGGCTGGAGAGAATGAACTTTATCATATCACAGAACAAGTCAGCAGCTGTGTGTTTTAATAACAAAAGTGAACATAAATTTCCAAATACGCTTACACAAATTGCTGGTATTCCATTTCAAAATAAAATAAAATATTTAGGAATTAATATGATAGAAAATTGACGTGGATGGATCATATAAGGTATTTACAAGCTAAAGGTGAAAACATTTTCAGCATGCTAAAGATTTTAGCAAATACTAATTGGGGTGCTCACCCAAGAACAATGCTGTTATTTTACAAAAATTTTTTAGGCCTAAGTTAGAATATGGATGCAGCATATATGGAAATGCTACAGAAAGAATTCTATGCAAGATAGATAGTTTAGAAAGGAAAGTCTTGAGGAGATCATTGGCACTCATGAATTCAGCTCCCAATGTAGGAGTTTATTTAGAATCCATAGAGAAACCTTTTAAGTATAGATGCAGATGGATTACAAATAAATTTGTTTTCAAGTGCTGGGAAACACAAGAACACCCAGTAAATAAACTTACGCAAGACCAATAGATTTTATATCAAGAGAACAAAATAAAGGGACAATATTCAACTTTCCTACAATGTAAAATAGAATTTCAAGATTTATTTTCAACAATACTAACGCATAGCAAACATCCAATTTATGAAATTTCATATGACCAAATACCAGTAAGAAACGTTTCATTAATAAGTTATACAAATATTCAATCATATTTACAAAATTGGGAGAATTATAGATTCATATACACAGATGCATCAAAAAATAAAGAAGAAGTAGGAAGTGCTTTTATTGACTCTTCTAATGCAAATATTAAAAAGTTTAGACTACCTGGAGAGTGTTCTATTTTCTCGGCAGAAGCATATGGAATATATCGTGCATTGAAGTACATTAATAACATTCCAGAAAAAAGGATACTATTAGGTATGCCCAAATGAAAAGGAGACCTTTGCTGTAGCGGCATTGTATCTAATCGAAGAAGGTAAATATGTTTGCCGAGAGATGGTGCGGTGTCTGTCCCAGTTTGCAGGTGTAGCGAAAGGCTTAACCTGCCATTTCCTCAGTTGGCGAGAGTTGTTTTGCATGGACGGGTGCATTATGAATTCCTCCAGATCAGCGCAGAGAGCTGTAATCCAATTTGGAATGAAGGTCCTCTACTCATCAACTGGCTGGGCTGGAACGGGGTGAAACAGTGAACATACCATGAGAAACAAGCGCAGAGGTAAGCTCTCGAAGGGGATAATGCTGCTCCAGGACAACGCTAGGCCACATACGGCCAAGAGGACCCTCGATCTGCTGAGAACATTTCAATGGGAAGTCCTCACACATCCTCCGTACAGCCCCGATATCACATATTATGTAATGCAAATATTCTGTATTATGATATTCTTTAGATATAACCGTAGTCTCCTTTTCAATTGGGCATACCATATAATATTAACAGATGCTAAAAGTGTTTTATACAGTGTACAATCGTCATATAAAAAGTTATATAAGATATCAGCATTGGTGCTTTACATAATAAGATTATATGATAAGTTAACTACAGAGGGGAGAACAATTCATTTTGCATATATACCAGCACAATCAATATTCCATTGTAATGAAGTGGCAGATAAAAATGCTAAAGAAGCAAGAATAATGGATCACAGAACAAATATATTATTATCATATACAGATATGTTTCCAAGAGTTAAAAACAAAATTCAACAAGATTGGGAGATATGGGTCAAACAAAAATTTACATATATGGGTCATTCATATAAAAATGTACTAAATTTAAACAATAAGACTCTGTGGTTTTATACAATTAATATACCCAGAAAGTTTTTAGTTTTAATAGTAAGATTGAGATCAGGTCACATACGTCTGAATCACCATTTATATAAAATTAATTTAGTTAATTCACCTATGTGCAAGTGCAATCTAGACCAGGAAGATGTCCACTTTATACCACTCAAAGCTAGATCTTATTCAAGAATGTAATAAAAAAAGGAATACCTCTCCCAACTTCTTTAGCCTCTTTAATATCATCACCAGATGTAACAATTGTATTTATCATTTTTATAACTTGATATAGTCACCAATTATAACAATTGTATTTATAATCAATTTTAGATTTTGCATAATATGATGTATATGAAAACTGTATATATATCCAAAATTTGTAATTTGATGTAACAGTATCATGTATGACATATTTTTTAGGACACTTGGTGTAGAACTGGTATAACAGCTAAAACGAAAAAAGTATGAATGAATGAATGAAGCTACTCTGAGACATATAGGGTCTTTACCCAATGTGCACTCTGCCCAACAGTCCCGTCAACTGGGTCTTTACCCATTACACAAAGACTTAGCTGTCTGAAGATCACTTTGGAAATCTGGAAGGGGGAGACCCGACCAGGACCTTTCATTTGATAATCATCAGCAATAAGGCGACCCAGGGTCTTAACCCAGGGGTACCTAATTCTCACTGCTAACAAGATTTTTATTCTTTCCACAGGATTAAGCAGCACCAAGGAGATTTACGTAAGCCACGTTCTTGGAATAGCAGTATTACATAAGCTGATGATATCTAGAATTGATTAGAAGAGACAGCAATGCAATACAAAATTATTGTAATAAATAATCTGATAATAAAACACAATCTGTTCGAGGATAGAACAGATAAATTCCGACCTGTATCTCTGGCAACGGACTAGGTGTTACCTCAGCCTTAAGAAAGAGTCCGATATAAAAGGTAACGATACCTGTGGTGTCCAAGGAGCCGGACGCGGGTACGTGACAAGCATACCATGCTCAAGGCCTATGTCGGGATCTATATTATATTAATAAAACTGAAATAACAGACAACATCCATTTCCAGTAAAATTCTACTCTCAAATCTAACATGGTTATTAGCAGGGCTCGAAAAATCCCGGTCGCCATAGCGACTAAAATTTTCAGCCTGGCAACTGTGATCTTTTGCTGTAATATTGTCATTTTTTTGTAAGTTTGCATCTACGAAATTTTGAAGATTCTAAGTTTAAATTGCAGTACAGCGTACAGCAATTTTTTTTTTATCAACGTATTTAGCAAATGATTTTTTTTATCAACGTTGTGAACATTCCATAGAATCAGTAACCATTTCTTACTTTTTGTCCCCCAACCTCCCATTTCCCACTTTCTCACATGATTTAGCAATGTTTTGAATATGGTGATGCTCAGCTTCTTATAGATTGATCGATGTTTGATTGACTTCCTTTATTTTACTTCACCTTTTGTGCCACTTTTGGCTAATTTGCGAAGATAGGGATAAGTGATATGATGAAATTGATGAATGAACACTCACAAACATCATGCCCAGGCCAAGATTCGAACCTGTAACCCCTGGCTTCGTAGCGTGATGAGCTAACCACTCTGCCACGGGGGCCAGCTCAGCTTCTTATATTATGCACAATTGCTAGTAGTTGGTTTCCTGGCGCCTGATTTTCAAAGCTGGCGCCTAGCTCTGAACAGAGGGCTGCACAACGGCCAGAATCGCTTACTAGGCCCGCCTGGCTGGTCGGGCAGGCGAGTAAAACTATATACCTGGGTTTTTACCCGTCAAGCATCGAAAGCCCACAGGTAACTGGAAGGCCTTGCAAGACGAAGCTTGCTTATCTTCAGCGAACGCTCATTCCGGTTTTGCACAGTCTCCAGATACATGAGTAACGCAGTCACCGTTGCCAACTTTTAGATTCTAAACTGTTCTAGGAGCACTTAAAATGTTCATCACTTTTATCAATTTGAAATTGCAGACATTTATTCCCTGCTAGAAAACATTTGTATCGCTCACACCCAGTGATGGCGATTGGGTTCCAAAACTAGAGGGCCAAAGTGCAAATGTACGGGGGGGGGGGGGGGCAAGGATAATTTAATTTCCCATGGTACATGAGGTTAGCGTGGTGCAAAAGTAGCAAAAAGTGGGGGGGAACTTCATTCTCTCGGCCCCGCCCCTAATTGCTGCCACTGCTGACACCTGTACAGGAGTACGAACCAAGTTTCGCAAAAAGTGCCATCGTAAATACTTTGGAACTTTGGGTGACTGGTGGTTGTTCTACATTATACTTTTTTGGGGGTGCTCCCCTATGGCGCAGTGGTAGTGTCGTCGCCTTGTAATCAAAGGGTACCAGGCTCGATACCCGGTGGAAGCACATGATGGTTCGGATCCCACTTTAAACTATAGGTCCAGTCCCGATTAGCCTTATTGTACATAAATTGACCAAATAAATGAATCAATCAATCAAACAGATTTTCTCTCTGGTGTAATTTTGCCAATTCAATATCCGAATTAGTTGCTCAAGATCCCCCTCCCCCCCTGAACACTAAGGCACGATGGTCCATAAAATGGAACATGAAATCAGAATTTGCATTATAAAAGGTTTTTGAATATTGTCATCTCTTTCAACAAATCATCGTTCGCTCATGTTGTTGCTAGTTATCTTGTTCTCAGACCGCATTGATAGTAATACGATACAAAATATAATTGTTAGCTTGTATTTTTACACGGGTGCAAATAACAGGCAATGCTATTTACACATTTCAACAAACAAACAACGTAAAAATGAAACCGAGAGAAGATTTACGATTTCAAGACCAGAAAGGTGACATAAAATGAACAAGACACACAAACCTATTTCAAGACCATCGAAACAAATTTAGAAAATATGTGGTAGTTGGTTTGACATAATAATGACACTAATTTGAGAAGTTTCAAAATCTTAGGTGCAGTGGCTTAGCAACATATCGCGAGGTCCTGGGCGAGATTTGGATGCAAGGCCCCATCGTTCTTTAAGTTTGAAACATCAATGTAAATCGATACACAGTCATCAAGGAAACGTCAGCAAATTATCATATTTATATAATAGCCTACAATAATAATTAATTTCTGACGAAAATTATATTTAATAGTACGCGACAGAGAAATTTGCATTTGGCAGAGCTACAGTAACACGCTCCTGGAATTTTCATTAACCAAAGTAGTAGTAATAGTATGTTTTTAAGATGTTCTTTAGGCAGTAAGATAACTGAAATATCCTTAAATGTGCTAAACTTTTTTTTAAAAAAATTAGAAATACAAAGTAAGAATCTTGAAATATAACCTATATATTATTTAATGAGTCGTTCTTTGTTTCCTCATTTCGAAGTTTGTAGGATGTAAATGTCACAAACCATGGCTTAAGTAGAAAATATGGAAGGAGACACATAAAATGTCAGTGCTTGATAGAGCGGGGGGAAGGGAGTGCGCTAAACCACAAGCCTGTCTAGGGGCCCAATGTATCTACCTACAAGCTCTTCTACACAATCGGTTTCAACATCAGCAAATCTTAAAACGATAGTCATTTGCACAATAAATGTGAAATGTTTGGTGTAATCAACTGATAAAGCTAATTTGACTTTTTTTTAAATTAGCAATTTTGACCTTTTTTTTAATTAGCAACTTTGACTTTGTTGCACATAAATTGTACCAGATAACTTTGAATTTTATGATTTTGATGATAATAATAACTGTGAATCTCATTTTGTTGTTACGTCTTAATGTTCTTGTAATATTAAATATTTGACGCAGTGGCGTAACAAAATCGTAAAGTACGCGTCCACAAGAAATAAACTTGGGTCCCTCAAGTACAGTCAGCTTCTTCCAGGAAATTTACGTAATTGCTTAGAATGGCTGGTTGTGGCTGCACTTACATTAATAACTATACAAATCGATGCTCTAACTCTGAATTTTCACATATTACAACATAGCTTTCTTTGACATTTATGTATTCAAAAGAAGAAAATACAAATACTTACTTATCCCTTCCCCCAAACAGAAGGCGGTACAGGATACATAGAACACTGGAAGCTAGTGTAGAGCTATCAAGGAAAAGAAACTTTCCTAAACCACTTGATTTCAGATTTAAGCACATTCCTGAAACATAGAACTTGATCAGGAAATTCGGAAGATAAATCATCTTCGTGCCCGTTACAGAGGGCAATAGCTGCGTCTGAAGTTGTAGGAACGAAGGAAGAACTGCTAATATTATCCATACCCTTCTTCAGTTTAAAACACCAGAAGCATTTAAATGCCCCATACTTTGCTCCGTGGCAGTTTGAGGTGTTTTACCATTAACATATTAAAATCGGGTAGGCTATGTAAGGTCACGACACACAAGAAAAATGGATAAAAATGTCCAAAGCAATTTTTGCGTTGATGTTTCACATGAGAAATGAGAATTATTTTGACTTTTTCGGGGCCCCTTAGGCTTAGAGCTCCCGCCCGCCTCCGATTTGACGTATTCATTCAAATTATAACGTTAAACTAGAATATTGCCCACAAAAATTAGCCTTTTCTATCTTTCTCACTTCCATTTATTACGTTTTTCGTATCAACCTCATAGGACGCGAGGCCCCTATATGCGCAAGGCCCAGGGTGGTCGCCCACTTCGCTCACCCCTTGCTACGCCAATGATTCTACAACCTTAAAGCACCTGCGCCTAGCAGAAATTCAAATATTTCCATGCGTAGTGAAATATAATGGCCGTTGGCAACACTGACAGTAGTGCTCGTCGTCTACTTGCAAGAACTACATTGAGTCTCACGGGTCTTCTTAAGACCCGGGTAATAGAAAAACCTGGCAGGCATCGATGCCTTTGCAAAACTGTGACGTGAAACTCGCTTGCGCGATGTCAAACACCTGGGCTTGATGTTTATTACGTTTAAAATCGGGTAGGCTATGTAAGGTCACGACACACAAGAAAAATGGATAAAAATGTCCAAAGCAATTTTTGCGTTGATGTTTCACATGAGAAATGAGAATTATTTTGACTTTTTCGGGGCCCCTTAGGCTTAGAGCTCCCGCCCGCCTCCGATTTGACGTATTCATTCAAATTATAACGTTAAACTAGAATATTGCCCACAAAAATTAGCCTTTTCTATCTTTCTCACTTCCATTTATTACGTTTTTCGTATCAACCTCATAGGACGCGAGGCCCCTATATGCGCAAGGCCCAGGGTGGTCGCCCACTTCGCTCACCCCTTGCTACGCCAATGATTCTACAACCTTAAGGCACCTGCGCCTAGCAGAAATTCAAATATTTCCATGCGTAGTGAAATATAATGGCCGTTGGCAACACTGACAGTAGTGCTCGTCGTCTACTTGCAAGAACTACATTGAGTCTCACGGGTCTTCTTAAGACCCGGGTAATAGAAAAACCTGGCAGGCATCGATGCCTTTGCAAAACTGTGACGTGAAACTCGCTTGCGCGATGTCAAACACCTGGGCTTGATGTGCGTGTTGCATATCATTGTAGGCGCGCCTCCTCGCAGACGGGTTTTCTCCGGGTCTTGTGCAGGTCTCTAGCTCTGAAGAAGATTTTTTGAGCACTGGTTATTAGTATTGGGTAATGATTACTTATTGTTACACACATACACGTGCGCTTGTGGTATCGCAGTAAGGGCTGGTTGCACCATCTCCACTTAACTTCACAAATCCCCACTTAACACCATTTTGTGGTTGGTCAATGTCCGCCTAACGTTACCTGCCACTTTGAAACACCAATATTATTTAAAATTTGGAGTTTGAGACTGGGAGAGGTGTTTACGAAGGGTGCTCAAGTATCAACCTTTCTTCCACGTAGTACACCATATGGACTGCATTGTTGAAGATCAATGAGGTTCCGGAAAGTGGACCCACAGCCAGTATAATCCTCTGACAGTCCTGTTTTGTCTTGTCCATGATCCTTCCTGATTGTCTTTCATCTTGTCACCCTCCCACCATTCGTCTTCATCGTTGAGATTAAAACCAGATTCCCTTAGAACTAGACATTATTGTAGGAATAAAAGGGGAGCATTACAATGAAGCAAAAGCAGAAAATGTATCCACAATTTCCAAGTTCTTCCCTGCAATATGCATAAATTAACATTTGTTGTTTTTAACCCTTAAACGCATGAATTATTTTTTGTCAATTTTTTTCTTGTTTTTATTCTAATACCTGTTGTTATGTACTAATAAGTGATTTTGAATTATTTTTTGAAAATTATCATTCTCCTGTTTCGAATTATGCCCTGTTACCATATGGTAACACCCCTACAAATTGATTTATTATTGAAAACTTGGAAATTTTTTAATTAACCTTAAAATTACTTTCAAAATTTGATTATATTTTAAATAATACAATAGATCGATTGTACATTAAACTCACATTTTCTGAGCTAAAGGTGCTCAGGTATCTATTTAGTACATAATGATTACTCAGTGGCGAAGTGTGGTGTCGCTGGAAGGGTAGGCACAGGCGTGTGAGTTTGTGTTGTTATAGGTGCAACTCTTTTAAAATATAAAAAATATAACCTTTAAAGTTATTTTTGAAAATATAACAACATATTCTTGTATCTATCAACGTACCTGAATAGTAACTCTTGATGTGTGTGAACTCGTAAATCATATTTCTTGATTCTATTGTAAATTGATGCTTTAGATGTCATTCGAGTGGCAGTCCTCAATGCTCCGATGCCCCTTCTTTCTTCCTATGCCCGGTAATATACTTTTATGCTTGTTTTTGAAGCATTACAGAGTAATACAAGTCATTATTCCCCTTGCTCACTTCACGCTCACAACAATGAAGCCGGGTCCCGTGGCGGAGTGGTTAGCACATCGTGCTACGATGCCAGGGGTTCTGGGTTGGATGTTTCTGAGTGTCCTTTCATCAATTTAATCATATCATCACTCATCCCCATCTTCGCAAATTAACCAAAAGTAGCTCAAAAAGGGGAGTAAAATAAACCAAATGAATCAAGCAGCAATAAAAAAAATACAAGGAATGAAAAGAAAACGATAAAATAAAACAACCACCACAATGCAGCAGGAGTAAATCGAGAAACTAACGAAAATGCAGAACACTCCCATACAAACATTTTTTCGCCCTCGGAACAAGTTGTCTTTGCCTTTCTACCCTCACCTTCCCCCCCCCCCCCCCCCCGTGCTGGACAAGAAACAGATGTGAAGCCCAGTTTGTACCCGCACAATCAGGATAAGTGTGCTGATTAAACTCTTAAATTTTGCTAAATGTAACTACATTGTGCTCGGATGAATTAGGTCTTAAGTTCATTGTATGCATCTATTTTGGGGGGAGTTGTGATGTGAACATGCGTTGTTGATTAGTTAAACAATATTTGTAATTTCCCCCATTAAATTAATTACAATGGTTTAACCAATATAATTGGTTCAATATAACGCTTGAAAAAGTTTGAGAAAATTCGACGACTACACAAGGCAGCGGCTTGTTTTATCTGTGACCCCAACTTTCTACCAATTTCCTTCAATAAAATGGTCCTCGCGAACTAAGTAAGGAAAAATAAAGAAAAGATGAAGACGGTGGACCAGATGTTGCTATAAGATCTGCAATTTTTTATTTATTTTTTTCAAAATATATTCCTCTGAATTCAATTTATTTGTCTCCCAGGAACGCATATTTTACACTTATGCCAAACCCAGGGTGCTAGGTACCAACAAAGTTCAAATTGTACTACGTTTAGCACAATTATGCTAGGGTTGGCATCACTGCGTGAGGCCGGATTCACTGTGTCCATTTTGGATGAACGTGCCCCTAAAATTATGCTTTCCCACATAAATCACATAGAATGTTATGGGACCAGCAGAGGCCCTCGGAGAAGTGGCTCGATATGCGACGGTAGTAGTGGTAACATTCTCGCCTTGTAATCAAGGGGTCCCGTGTTCAATAAACGGTGGAGGTACATGGTACATTGGTTCCAATCTCACTTTAAATTGTAGGTACAGTCTCAATTAGCTATTCTGTGCATAAAATGGACTTAAAACTTCAGTTCAACTCAATACAAAGTTTCTATGACAAGTGAATATTCAAGAATGTGAATATAGAGTAATCACAGTGGCGAAGCGTAGAGCCCCTGGCAGGGATGGAAATTTTTTGAAATTATCGTAAGGCCTAGAATTTTAGTTTTCTTGTATTAAGGTGTCGTTTAATGACATTATAAGTAATAAAATAATCCGTAATAGCCAAATATATTAGGGTAGGCCCAGCCTCCGGGCCTCTTATGACGCTTCGCCACTGTGATTACTCTATATTCACACGGGACCCCTTGATTACAAGGCGAGAATGTTACCACTATGCCACCGGGGAGGCCCTTGTCATAGAAACGTATGAAACATGCAGAGGCGTGGCGTGCATGTAACCGCTGTTACTAAAAATATAAAGAATTAAAGAACCTGTCTTAAAATATTATTACACACATAAACTGGTAATATTGTCGTAAAGTAAATATTGCAGACTGACTTTTTTCTGACACCGACAAAAGCGAAGAGCAGGACTGTTGCGGTACCCTCCTGAGGCAACATGAGGAAAGGGCCCTGAGCCCACCCAAGGAAGACTTCGTGTCATGGCAAAGACTGTTACGGCGGGAGGAAGAGGCAGGTTATTGCCATGCCTGTTTAGCCGCCACAGTTACCGGTGATCCTTACCGGATACATATCATTGTCGCCATATTCAATTGACAGAAAAGAGCTAAGTTGCCTAATCGGGTCTATCTTACTCTAAAGGTGTCTACTCACACTGGGGAACGATGGCGTAGTGGTAGCGTCACCGCCTTGTAATCAAGGGGTCCCGGGTTCGATACCCAGTGAAGGCACAAGTGGTTCGGATCCCACTTTAAACTGTAGATCCATACCCGATTAGCCTTACTGTGCATAAAGTGGACTTAAAATGCCTAATCAAAATTTTAAAAAATGTCAAATTGCACTGGGGAAAAGCAAACTACCAAGTGATATTTTGTATTTACACTAAATATCAGCGATTACAAAAGTCCACTTTGTCCTTTTTCAACATCATGGGCGAGAAGGAGAGGAGAGGATGGGGATGGTCAAGGGGTCTGCTGTCCTATTAAAAATGTCAACCTAAAATTCTATATTTTACACATATATTATTATTTCGGTTACACGAATTTGTGATAATTGTTGAAAGGGCCGATTGAGATTGACAGGAATGCGATAATTTCAGATTGAAGCAATGTTTTTGAGGTAGCAGAACTGTTTTTGAGTGAAAACATTACTTACAAGCATAATTTAGCGATTGTTATCTTAGCATGCTCTGAAGTGTCAGGTGTCGCAGGTTCGAATCCTCAGCAAGAAATGGTTATTTCAATGTTCGTTGTTATTATTTTACTTACATAATTATAAAAATTAATAATTACATACACAAAAAAATAATAACTTTATTCCAATAATTCACCATGCATCCTCATCGTCACGATTATCCTATAAAGCGAAGGCCTTAAAGGTAGCAAGGGACGTAAAATATGCATAATAGTAGTGGGGTCAGAAATGAGATTTCTGTGGATTTAGTGAAACATGGGAGTGGGAGTAATTAGAAAACAGATGAAGACTACATCTACTCTACATACGTCTTATTTGAAACGAAAAGTTTCCCGATTTGGGTAAATCTGGTTTCAAAAGAACTAAGATGTAGTAGTACAACTTTACTTCTTGCAGTGTAGGGTTCCGAAGGAAATATTAGCTATTGTGGAAGTGCCGATGCTGAGAGGGGAGGGGGCAAGGAAGATGGGGTGCTTCATGTGTTAGAAAAGTAAACAACTGTTGGCGGGGGGAACTGTGCAGTGCGAGTTTTGTGAGTGATGTCTTTCGTCTTTTTGTTGTTTTCGGGCATTGTCAATTAATTAACAAGCGGAATGGAGCTTGTTCCGAGGTGGCAGGTTCGTCCTACCTGAACAGTGTGTGTAATTGTGCGATAGAAGATATTTCTGTAAGTATCAAATGCTTACAGGTCGAAACCAAGTGTTAGGTAATAATCAAAATCTAATTATTGATAACAACTCGTTTGAACCAGTTTACAAATTCAAATACTTAGGAGTAATATTAACAAATGAAAATTATATTAAAGAGGAAATAAAAAGTAGGCTTAATTCAGGAAATGCATGTTACTTCTCTCTTCATAAACTTTTGTCTTTTCGTTTAATATCTAAGAAACTGAAAGTTAAAATATACAAAACAGTAATTTTGCCTGTAGTATTATATGGGTGTGAAACATTGGTCCCTTACATTGAAAGAGGAACATAAATTGAGAGTATTTGAAAATAAGATCCTTAGGAAAATATTTGGATCTAAAAGGGATGAGGAGACAGGTGAGTGGAGAAGGCTACATAATTTAGAACTACATAATTTGTATTCATGTCCAGATATTAGAATAATTAAATCAAGAAGACTTAGGTGGGCAGGCCATGTGGCACGAATGGGAGAGGAAAGAGGAGTTCACAGGATTCTTGTTGGGAAACCTGATGGTAAGAGACCTGTAGGAAGGCCAAGACGAAGATGGAGGTACAACGTTGAGATGGACCTAAAGGAAATCGGTAAGGATGGAAAAGAATATATAGATCTTGCTCAAGTTATGGACAGATGGAAGGCCTGTGTTGCTGCAGCCATGAACCTTCGGGTTTAAGAAGGCTAGAGAGTTAGTTAGTTAGTTAGTTTCCCTTATATGTATTTAATACTAATGTATTTTTACATAATTATTAATTTACTTTTATATTTAATAACATTATAAATATTAATCATATAGGCTCTTTCTTCTCAGTTGCTTGGTAGAAAATTTGAAAAAATATAACCTGTTTAACGCACGTGTCAGCAGTAAGAATAAGCTTCAAATTTGCTCCTGCCACGTAATTCGTCTGCTAAGAGGATGTTACAAATCTTAAGAACAGACCTATGCCCGGTTCGCTCAACGCACGTTAAATTTTAAAGAAGCATTAAATCAAGGTAACGCTACATTAGCACATTAAGGCATTTCTCCAACCTTCGTTAAGGCTAACAGACCTCTAATGTCGTCGTTAAATCTAAAGGCACTCTTTTGCTTCATTAAAGTGCTTAACAGCGCGTTGTGTTGTGTCGGAAATAAGATGGTGAAATTGCGTATGCCAGCTGTTGTGTTGAAAGGTTATCCCAAACCGATTTGAACACATTATTTGCATACCATCACAAAACATACACTAGTTTGATTTATTTCTACAGCAAAAATAATTTTCCCATTTCGTATTTCATATTATAAATTCGTACTGCAAATCAGAAATCACATGTAACTTAAATGAGAAATATTGTATCAATGTACTTTTTAAAGTTTTGTCAATAATGGCATCGTGATCATCACAGATTATTCAAATTTTATTAATTTTGCCTGTCGAGCCAAAAATATATGCTTATAGTTAATTATACGAACTTGAGGTTTTTAAAATGCATATTGAGCTTCCACCTTCAATGCACTGTAACCATAAACACAAAATATCACATGACTTTTTAAAATAATGTAACCTCCTTTTACATATTTCAATTTGTATAAGGTGAAGTTATTCACCAAAATATTCGGTGTCGTCGTCCACGCAGTTTTCCAGTGGATCACATAGAAACTGGAGAAAGTCATGGTTTCTTGTGTTTATGCTTATGTCTGCTTATAACTACCATTCCAATTTTATGTTGTTTTTTAAACTGAAAACTGTCAGAAAACGTAAGAGATAAAATTAAAATTAAACAACTGTCCTAGAAATAGGCAATACACGTCCTGTACTTTCATTTAATGTAAAATAAATTTGTGACATTACACAATGTAGCCTGCAATCTTTCAAAGTAGTAGAGAATTGTTCTTTAGAACTTTTCAAATTATTATTCACCTACTCCAATTAACATAATGGGAAAAAATGATTTTGCAGTGACGAGAATGCTAGACACAAATGTTCATCATTCTATATCTGAATTACAAGCGGCTAGGGACAGCTGTAGCAAACTGGAGATGCTAAAAGCACCAAACCTGACCTGCCTAACCTAACCAAGTACAGAAATAAAGAAAACCTGCCTAACCTATTTACTTATTTAGCTTGTAGCTGTATGTAAGTACTGTAGAATAAAACATGTTATTTAATATAACGTGAGTCTTAATATAATAACAAAATCAAAACAATTATTATGCAGTATATTGAAAATGGGCTGACATATAACGGTGCAAATAGAAATTAAATCTTATTCATAACAAACTGAAAGAGCACTTAAAAATTGAAAAAAATAATGAACCACTACATGTACAAGGTACATTTACGAACGACTACCATCTCTATGATCTCATCACGTAATATAGCTTACATATGTTGTTTCATTAAGAAAAAATGCTTGAGGTCCTAAGCAGTTTCAGGTATATAGTTTCGTGCATGGACAATGTAACATTTTCACATTGTGCAGTGACATAAAACACACTACCATCCATTCGGAAATTATTCCTTGTACATACGTACAAGTGGTAATGATATTGTCCGAGTGCACTTGTTATATTTTTTACCAGTTATGGTAAATTAAATGTAAAATAGCATATTAATCAACTGTTTCATTTACAAGGTACATTTTCTGAATGACTACAATTTCATCACATAATGAATAACCAAACATATTGTAAAGAACCATACTACACATGTATGTTTCATTAAGGAAAAAGCTTCAGGTCCTAAGCAGTTTAAAGGTGTTGTCGTTTCGTGCATGGAAATTGTAAGAGTATACATATTTGTTTGAAAAACACTCTACCATCCATTCGGAAATTTTTCCTTGTACATACGTACAAGTGGTAATGGTAATGCCTAACAGTGCACTTTTTTTTTTTTGTTTTTTTACCAGTTATGATAAATCAAATGTAAAATATCATATTAATCAACCGTTCCATGTACAAGGTACATTTTCTGAATGACTACAATTTCATTACATAATGAATAACCAAACATAATGTAAAGTACCGTACTACACATGTATGCTTTATTAAGAAAAAAGCTTAATCCTAAGCTTTCTGGTAATGTAGTTTCGTGCATGGACATTGTAAAAGTATGCATATTTGTTTGTAAAACACACTACCACGCATTCGGAAATTATTCTTTGCACCGTACGTTCGTACAAGTGGTGAGGATACTGTCTAACAGTGTACTTGTCCTCTTTACCATTTATGATGAATCAAATATAAAATATCGTATTGTATTATATATATTTTTTCTTTGAAAAATATTTGTACGAAACAAAAATGCAACCATTCAGAAACGTCCCTTGTACATATGCATGAACGGTAATCATACTGGTAAACATTTTACGTGCCTTCTTTTTTTGTCAGTGATTATTTGGAAACAGTAGATTTCTTGTTTGCAATGCCACATTCACATCAATGCCAATAGAAGTGACTTGCAATATTTACATACAGTATGTAACATTGTTATTCGTACACATAGAATTTCCGAGGAAAAAATGTCATAGCTAATAGTAAATATAATCATTTTCATATGTACCTGGAAATTAATGTTAATGAAGGTTTCAGCAACAAATGTCAATAAAATTGTATGTTCAAGATGTATAAAAAGAGCATATAATTTGTGTGAAAAGAGAAAAACACGCTGTTTCATGCAACATTGTTATTTGTACAGGCAAGAGCATCAATCTTCCTCGCATACAGCGCCACCGCTATTCGGGCGATTTCGTGCAGTTTGCAACTTCGTAACAAGTTTGAACATGCAGGCACGCTCCCAGTCAAGCGGAATGCTGGCGTAGGTATTGTTGTAGGCCTAACGTCTATCTATCAGCGTGTTCGAAATGGGCAAGGTGAAGGAACTTAGTTTCGATCTGAAGGATGTTATTATAATTTGGCCCTTAGAGGTTATTCGTTAAGAAAAATTGAACAAACAGTCAATAAATCACACTCGACAGTTCAATACATAGTAAACAAATTTAGAGAGGATGGTTCAGCACAGATTGTGCCGAGAAAACCAAAAGAGAGAATGTTGAATAAATGTAATGAACGCTAAGTGTTCCTCAGTTACGACCGTTAGTAGAAAATGTTGCTGGCAAGATGATGTCCGATCAAACTGTCCGACGTGCCTTGTGGAAGCATGGATATCATGGCAGAATACCACGAAAAAGGCCATAAGTAAGTAAGGTGAATCGCAGGAATAGACTTTCATTCGCAAAAGAGCACATCCACAAGGACCAGGAACTTTGGGATAGTGTCATATGGTCAGAGGAGTCCCAAGATTAATTTATACGGGTCAGATGGGATAAATAGGGTCCGGAGAAAATCAAATAAAGACAATGATCTCATTAATACAGTTCCAAAAGTTAAACACGGTGGTGGGTCATTAATGAATTGGGGCTGTATGTCGTCCAAAGGTGTTGGTACCATCCAGTTTATTGATGGTATCATGGATGCATATGTCAGGCACAAATAATTAGTGAATCATGTGTTCCAGGGTGCATTATATCACATTTTTGAACATATTGAAGAACAATGTAAAGCAGAGTGTCCAAAAAATGGACATGCCGCCTATCTACAGATTCCAACAAGACAATGACAGTAAGCATAAGGCGCGAGTTAACATGAATTGGCTAATATGAAATGTGCCCAAACTACTACAAACACCACCTCAAAGTCCAGACTTAAATCCCATCGAGCATTTATGGGCAATTTTGAAGAGGCGAGTCCAAAAAGCAGGCATCAAGTCCAAACAAGGGTTGAAAACTGTTGTGCAAGCCGAGTGGAATAAAATAAGCTCTGAAACATGTCAGAAACTGGTTAATTCTATGAAGTACAGGTGTCAAGCAGTAATTAAAGCCAAAGGATACACATCAAAGTATTACAACTGTCAGTCAATTTGCTCTGAATATACTTTTTTCTTTTACATTATTAAGTGTACGAATAGAAAAGTTGTACAAAAAATGGCATGTTTCTCTTTCAGTTTCATTTAATTTATTATTGTCATTGGTTATACAGAATTTGGGTAAGACTTTATGTTCCTAATGATATTAGTTATTGAATTGTAAGGAAACAATTTCAAAAGAGTGTATTTCCTTCCAGATATTAAAGCATTTTCTTTGAAAATCCGTGTGTACGAATAAGAATGTTACATACTGTATTATTTAATTGCCATGGCACAGTAAGTTAAGTTATGCATGGTGTACATTTCGTGAAATGTTCTCTTTTGTTGAGGAAAATTATTATAGCAAACACACGTTCATTTCCACCTTTAGGCCTCTTTTGCAATGCCATTTTAATATAATTAAATTTATCAAACTTCAAACAGATTACCCTAACCTAGAACAGTAGTTTTTATTTTATATATTCATGATCTTGTATTGACAGTCGGTAGGCACTCATTAGTTTAGTTTATTTGCGTCCAAGGACTACCGGTGTGTACAAATTACAGTACATGGTAATATAGGACATGTCAATACTTACATTACAATACAATATTACATTAATAGATTTTACAAATACAAAATATATAGCCAAAAATTGTAAAAAAAATTGGGCCTTACTCTGGTATTATATCAAAATCACAAAAAAATATAACATGAGAAGATATAGAACATTGAAGCCTACTTCTAGGTGATACTAATTATCCACTTTCATTTGACATTTAATTTTACAAGAATAATATGTGATTATACTACATTATGTACATTTGTCTTATGTAAAAGTTGCTTCCATGTATTCAGCTATAGAATAAAAAAACATGCTTCAGAAGCATTGATTTTATCTTCTGCTTGAATATCATCAATTTTGGTTCTTTCCTCACATCTTGTGGTAGTTTATTGTAGAGATCTATGGAAGAGTTTAAGGGACCTTTCTTACATAAGTTAAGGCGGCAGTGTTTTATGTGAAGTTTGTCTTTATTTCTTGTGTTTAGGCCATGTATTTCCTCATTTGTGGCAAAGTTGGAAATATTTTGCTTAACATAAATTAAGCATTCATAAATGTATATGCAGGGGAGAGTTAACACATTAAGTTTAAGGAAAAGAGTTCTACATGAATAAGTTTTCTTTACTCCAGCTATGATTCTTATAGCTTTTTTGAAGCATAAACAGAACATTGGAGTGGCCCTTGTTACCCCAAACCATAATACTGTATCTTAGTAAAGCATCAAAATTTGCCATATAAAGGCACTTTACAGTTTGGGTGCTTGAGATGTCTACCATTTCTCGAAGGGCATAGCATACACTACTTAATTTTGATTGTAGCGTGTTTGTGTGTTCTGTATAGCTAAGGTGTTCATCCAGAATGATACCCAGAAATTTTGATTTTTTTTTTTAAGGCTCTAGTTGTGTATTCCCAGATATTAGATTGAGGTTTATTTGGTTTCTGGTTTGGATTGTAGAAAATGTAATGTAATTTGTTTTTTTGCTGTTGAGGAGTAGATTATCATTTAAAAACCAGTCATCTAATTTGTTTAATACGTTATTAGCCTTAGATTGTAGAGCATCTTTGGAAGTGTCTTACAATAATATTTGTATCATCGGCATATAATATTGCATTTGCCTCAGGTATAACATTTGGTAAATCATTTATGTACATAAGAAACAAAAGAGGGCCAAGAATACTTCCCTGAGGCACCCCACATGTTACACTTTTCATGGTGGAGTGTTGATGTGTTACATATCCTTTTGCTGTGGTGTGAGCGATTTCTACAATTTGCTTTCTATTGGTAAGGTAAGATTGAAACCACTTTTGTGGTAGTCCACGAATACCAAGTTTTGAAGTTTCCACAGCAATATCTCGTGATTTACAGAATCGAAAGCTTTTGATAGGTCACAAAAGACTCCTATCGTGTGATTACAATTATTCAGCGATTGTGTGACACATTCTACTAAGTCTGCTAATGCTGTTTTCGTGCTTCGTTCAGACCTAAAACCATGCTGCGACAAGCTTAAGATTGAGTGTTTACTACAGAAATTTTCTACTCTCATCATTATTGCATGTTCAATAATTTTTGAGAAGACTGAGAGTTGCGAAATGGGCCAGTAATTTGATAAATCCTTTGGGTAATTTTTCTTCAGTAATGGTTTAACAACAGCTATCTTTAGCATGTCTGGGAAAATACCCTGTTCAATGGAATTGTTTATTATATGTAGTAATGGTTGACATAGGGAACTATAACATTTCTTAATTAGGAAGTCTGGTATTTCATCAATGCCGGAAGATCATTTGTTTTTTATACGCCTGAAGATTATCTTTAATTCCTGTTCAGTAATGGGGGAAATGAACAAGGATTTGTCATTTACTGTTGTGTGTGTAGAACATTCTTCTGGAGCAGCCATAAGCCCATTCCTTCTATTTGGAACTGCATTACAAAATACTCATTGAAAGCATTCACAACATTAGGGGGATGTTGGACTTCTTTTCCATTAATGCATATCACCATATTATTACGTAAAGATTGGTGTTTTGTTGATGCATTTCTTATAATTTCCCACATTGTTTTACATTTATTGTTTGAATTATTGATTTTACGATCATTATGATTAATTTTTGATTGGTGGAGTACATTTTTATATATTTGCTTATACCTCTTGTAATATTTCAGAAAAGATGGATTGGGATTCACCTTACTTTCAGAATGGAGCATTTTTAGTTTTCTACTTGAGATTCTGATTCCGTTTGTGACCCATGATTTACACTCCGTGGATATGTTTACTTGTTTAGGTGGAAAACATTCATTGTGTAACAAGATAATTTTGTTCAGAAAGAGATTAAATTTTTCATTTGTGGAAGGTAAATTATAAATATCTTCCCAATTTTCGCTGTTTAGTTTTCCAATAAACATGAGTATAGAACCTTCATCATATTTACGTTTCTGCATTTTTAGTGGCTTTCTATGATATTCAGTAGCTTCTCTTTTACATGTGAGACATAAAAATTGTGCTTCATGGTCGGAGAAGTGGACTGATATGTTTTCACATTGAAACTCTTTTGTGTGTACACTTATTAACATGTGGTCTGAGGGAGAGTGTCTCTTTCGTTATACGCGTGGGTGTAGTTACAATTTGCTTTAGGCCAAAAGTGTTTATTGTGGCTTCAAAGTGCAGTTCCCATCCTGCATTTTTTAGAAAATCAATGTTTAGGTCCCCACATACCACAATTTCACATGTATAACTTTTTGATTCATCTAACAATACTGACAGATTTTTTATGAATATTGTATAGTCTGCATCAGGTGTTCTGTAGCAACATGCTATTATTAAATTATATTGTGCAAGACGTACAACACTAACTTCAAAATGTTTTTCTATTGGTCTCACAGTTTTGGGGACAATTTGTTTGGCAATTATATCATTTTTTGTAAATATGCTTGTTCCCCCTCGTTTTATTAGAGACCTTGATGAGAAACTAGCTAGGTGGAAATTTGGAATTTGAAGGTAAGTAATTTCATCTTTGGACAGCCAGTGCTCAGTAACACACAGTACATGTGCATCTAAACATTCATCGGTTAGGAGCATTTCTAAATCTAACACTTTGCCTGTAATACCTTGAATGTTTAGATGCACAATATTGCATTGTATAACTCTCTTCTTCATTTGAGAGAAACTATTGGGTGTAAGACCCTGTTCCTTAGGTTTAACATTCACAATATTTGTTGCATTTTTACATTTTACAATAAAAAAATCATCTTTAAATTTGCCCGGAACACTCCTTATTCTATCAGATGTTCGTGCAGGTGGTTCTTTTTGTTTTACATTAACTCTTTTGTCATTTTCCACTTCCTTGTCTTTTTCATCTTTTCTCACTTCACTGTAATGTTCATTTTCTTCACTACCTTTTTCATCAACATTTTACTGCATTTTTCACCATTCATCACAAGATGGACTTTTCCGCTATTTACCACATCACTATATTTCTTTACATTTACCACTTCACTTTCCTGATTATTTATGGGGTGCCATTTCAGTTCAATAGGATTGCACTTTCTTCTTTGGTTTATAATGTATTCAGTTATCACCGTACCTATTGTTTTTGACACCTTTCTTTTCCAGATCGGTTCAGATGCATGCCTTGATTTGTGAAATTGTTTCTCTCTAGCCTGCTTACATCAACAATATCGACATTACTAAAGTTTTTACACAGGTGTCTGATATTCTTGTTTGTCTCTTTTATGGCCACATTAACACACAATTCTGGTATGAGATCGTATCTCGTTGGTATATTAACTACGATCACTTTAGAGTTTCTTACTTCAGGTAGTTTCTTTTCCAATGTATACCGCGTGAGGCACCTAAAAGTAGCACCTGAAATAGCGAAGAAACCAGAAACAGTAGCGATGTGAGGTTTGCGGGAAACAATAATATCAAATGGGGCTCGTAAATCGGAGGTATGGGGTGGGTCGAAAAATATCGACAAATGGGACATCTGGAGCAAAGTCATATTTTTTTTTAAATGGAACGATATACAATAACATGCATAATATAAAATAGTACACGCAGAGAAACAAAATGCTGTTGGTCTCATGCATCTACTGCACATAGGAACGAAGATATGGCCATGTGAAAATATGTAAACAAACTAACAAGTGGCCCACTTGACCGTCAGTACCACGGCATGTACAAGTATGAGATGTCAGAAGCCATTGGACCAGATGAAGACAGAACGTGTTAAAGGAACAAAAAATACAGTAGACATCGTCAGCACCATGTATTTGACAGTGTTACAGCATTATGAAAATGACCATGACAGTATGTCGAAGAACCACTGTGTAAGAAGCGAAAACCTGTCAAAGTGTGTGTTTAAAGTGGTGGCCGTCAGCTGCGATACAGGCAACGAGGCACTCACGCAAAGATCGTTGCACAGAATGTAGCATCTCGTAGGGAACGTCCCTACAGGCCACAGTAATGCGGTGTTGCGTATCCTCTGGAGTTGTTGGCACATCCCGGTAGACAATGTCCTTCAGCTTTCCCCACAGGAAAAAGTCTAACGGTGTAGAATCTGGGGAACGAGCCGGCCATTTGACAGGCCCTCCACGTCCAATCTAACGATTTGGAAATGTATTTTCCACACATGCTGTAGCGCGTCTTGCACTGTGAGCTGGGCACCCATCATGTTGGTACCACATTTCCCTCCTTGTCTGAAGTGGTATGTCCTCCAATAGTACAGGCAGTTCATGTTGTAAAAACTGTATGTATTGGTCAGCATTCAGTGTCCCTTGTATAAAAAAAGGGCCAATGAGATGTTCACCCACTATACCACACCACACGTTCACACTCCATGGAAGCTGGCGTTCCACTTGGCGAAGCCAATGTTGATTAGTCACCGACCAATAGTGCATGTTCCTTAGGTTGACATTTCCATGATTGGTAAAAGTTTCCTCGTCAGTGAAGAGGATACGTGACAAATCGAGTGTGTCGTGTCATAACATCCATGTGAAAAACCGGAACACGGTCCACAAAATCATTCCCGTGAAGTTCCTGATGGAGGGAGATATGATATGGGTGAAACTTGTGTGTGTGCAGAATGCATAATACACTTCGCTGACTCATCCCAGCATCCCTGGCAATTTCACGGGAGCTAACGTGCGGATTCACAGCAACAGCGGTAAGAACATTTGTTGCACGTGCCTCACCTGTAGTTGGCTTGTTCCGCACACGTGCTCGTGGTGTTACACTTATGGTGTCTCTTAATTTAATAAATAACTTACCAAACAGACATCGAGATGGCTGTCGTCTGTCCGGATATCTCTCTGCGTACACACAGTAGGCTTCTGAGGCATTCTTTCGGCATTCCCCATAAATCAGGATCATGTCCGCTTTTTCTATGTTTGTGAACACCATAATCTTCGCTCTTACCACTACGACTGCTTGCTATGAACTAACACGATCTCGTGGACCTGCTATCAAAACTTGCTCTGCATAAAGGCAGTTCTGTCAGGCACCTGAGAAGTCTTACATGCCGTGGTACTGACGGTCAAGTGGGCCACTTGTTAGTTTCTTTACATATTTTCACATGGTCATATCTTCGTTCCTATGTGCAGTAGATGCACGAGACCAACGGCGTTGTGTTTCTCTGCGTGTGCTCTTTTATATTATGCATGTTATTGTATATCGTTCCATTTAAAAAAATATGACTTTGCTCCAGATGCCCCATTTGTCGATATTTTTCGACCCACCCCATACCTCCGATTTACGAGCCCCATTTGATATTATTGTTTCCCGCAAACCTCACATCGATACTGTTTCTGGTTTCTTCGCTATTTCAAGTGGTACTTTTAGGTGCCTCACGCGGTATATCACATTGTGAGCTTCATTGCATGCTACATTGTTTGCACCTGCCATTAGTACTACACAGCTGCTTATTTCTTTGTTTTGAGGTTTTAGGCTACTTACAACCTGCCCAATTTTTGCACCTGGCTTGACAATACCTAACACTGAAACAACGCCTAGCCGACTCTTCACTTTTTCTGCCATTCCTCTGCCATGACTGTCAGCATAGATGAGCACTTCTGGTTGACTAACACTCGATTTTTCTATTTTCGAGATGTTTGCGGTTGTGTTTTTTGACTTCACATTTCTTCTGTACGTTCTTGAATTAGTTTCTGGGTGTATTTCTTCAGTCTGGAAATCTTGTAGTGTAAAAAATCTGTTTTTACTTTCGAAATGTATGCTATCGATGTGATGTTTTTTTCTTTGTTGATTTCCTAACCACTTGAGTCCATGAGGATGTAGTATTTGTTATTTCCTTTGCCTTTTCAATAGTTTTTAGTCTGTTTTTCAGGGCTTCATTTTCATTTTCAACATTTTTTTCTCCGTTTTCACATTGCGGACAGAACTATTCACTGTTTTGGTCGATTTCTTCATCGGCATTCAAGTTGCCGCACTTAAAGTGTAACCATTCGTCACACATGTCGCACAGAATTCCATTTTTTACAGATCTTTTACACTTTGCACATTTATCATCATATTTTGTCTTCAATTTGAGAGGAGCTGATAAAAGTACGTCTTCACTTGTTGGCGCCATCTTGCTTGCTTAGATAACTTACGAAACTACAATGTACAGTAACTGTTAATCCTAATACATAACATTTTCGGTGTGCGGACGTAAATGCCTAACTGACATTCATTTCTTAAACATATATTTATGTGTTACACATTACTTTATTTATTTTTGTTCCTGGGATTTCATACAAAAAGCCCAAATCCGCTTACGCACAGTCTACTACGTCTCTAAAATGTCGTTAGTTAACGGGCCTATAAAATCGCTTGAGCGAATATTAAAAGTTTAACAAACAGGCTGCTAAGATTTTAGTGATGCGTTAACTATCAACTCGTTAAGAACGTTTTAAAGATGGTTCAGCGAACCGGGCACTAACCTAACAACGTATGTATTTCAAGTCTGACGTCAGAACATGATGTTGGTAGCGCGCTGTGCGATAGAGAAGACTCAATTTCAGGTAATCCACTGTGTGTTAATTCAGGTTATAATTCGGTAAGTTGTCGTCTGTGCCTCCAGAAACAAGAAGAAGTGAAGTGCTATGAGACGCTGAAAGAAGCGAGAGTATGTAAATATTACGTGATATAGATGGCTGAAACAGGAATTAGCATGGGGCACAGTGAAGGACCTATTCTTCATGTTGTAGTTGTGGGTTTTCATCACAAGAAAGGTTGTCAGGTAACTACTTATAGATTAATTTCACTTAAAAACAGTGCATACTTTAGTTGGCATCTGTCACAAGCTGACAGAGGAGTTTCTTAAAACTTTAAAAAGCATTACTGGCAATTAGTGACCCAAAGGTAACAATAATTTTGTGTTTGACTAATTATTATAGATGCCTAATTTGCATCATTGCATTTTTCGTTGTGGACACCTGTTCTTTAGAATAAGTAAGATTCAGAATATAGGTTCTCTCATTCATACTCCTGAAATTCAAAGGCGACTATTAAAAATACTATTTTGACGCAAGCATTCGTTAAACTTACGGACTGCTTTTGTAGGAAACAGTTTGAAATGAACATGTAAATACAGATCTTAAACAGAAGGTCATTCAACTATGTTAATTTTACCCTAATTCACCAAGAGCTGAAGGATTTAACCTGTCATTTTCTTCGATTTTGACCACATGTTCTGTAATCAATAGGTGTAATTTATGTGGATCTTTCCTTAATGAAGGATATTTGATCCTGAGTAATCTATATGGCTATTTCTCACAAACCACAAATTCAAACCTTACACTGAAAGCAGATCCAAACAAAACCAGAAGTCCCAGATTTGAACTCTTGTTGAGGCATGGGTATATTATTCTGTTTGTCTCAATATCATCATGCTTGTGATTGGCTCAATGGATAGATACGTGACATAATATGTTAACCAAAATAGAGATAAAATTAAAAGTTATGACTATTTAAATATAAATTCATACTAATTGTTCCTGTTCTTTCTAATTATATCTCATGTCATGTACTGGTGAAGCACTATTGCCTTGAGAAGTCGGAATAGAATAGAATACTTTATTAGTCATTAGACAGCATGATTGCAATAGACTTCGTCATAATAAGTATATAAATGTTAATATAAAAAATTACAAAAGAAAAGAGAATTAAAAATACATGTTAAAATATTACACATTCAACCATACAGTTTGCAAATTAAACTACATGTTTTATTACAGTGAATGCAATTGAAAAATAGTACTCTATTTTTTTTACAATACAAGTCATGTACAAAAACCCATTTTACAGCTCTGTGGTGCATTATAAGTACATTTTACAGGTCCTGCCGGAAGTGTTCTTCAAATTCCGTGACACTATATATACAATATCGTACTAATATATTATTAATGTGTTTCGCGAACTGCTTGTTTTCCAAATTACGTAAAGAAGCTGGTAGCGAATTGAATAATCTCATTCCATTGTGTTTAAAATTTTGGTGAGTCTTGCATAGTCTAGCGTACAGCATTTCAATATTCAGATTGTGCCTTGTATTATAGTCATGTATGTTAGATCGCAACCTAAAACTGGGGAGGTTTTCCTTTATGTACATTAAACTATGATAAATGTTGGTATAATTTAACAATACAGGGAATTTCTCCAATTTGTTTGAAATTTCGGATACTTACTAATTTGGGTCTCCTAATCACGAATCTGCACTTAAAATTTGGCGCTCACATATAGAAATTCCTGAATTATGGCTAGCCCCATGGACCATTGGCGCTAGCCCCACGAACCATTGGCGCGTGGTTAGGTTAGGAAACATAGTTAAATTTTAGGGTCGTAGTAATATCAGGAATATATATATTTCGTTCTTTAAGTATTCGAAACGGAAAATCTTGCAATAAATAATGAGCAATTGTGCATTGTCGGTTGCGATGACTGACCCTCTTATTTTGCAAGTTTGACACGTGAGCGCCAAATTTTAACTTAAGATTTGTGATTAGGAGCCCTAATTTAGTGAGTATGCCAAATTTCAAACAAAGTGGAGAAATTCCCGGTATTGTAAAATCGCTACTAAATGTCTATAGACAGCACAGTTATAATACGGTATTCCTTAAAGAATTCCCTACATGACTCCATATCCTGTACTCCTTTAATACTACGTATTGCCTTCTTTTGCCATTTAAAGACATCCTTTGCACCTGTAGAGTTTCCCCATAGTAAATTACCATACAGTAAGTGTGAATGAAAAGAGCGTACTACACAGAGATCATCAATTCCTCACTTACAGACTTTTTTAATTTCCGCAATACATACTTATAAGACACGGGCAAGTTTCTTACATAGTTCCTGGGTATGAACTGACCAGTTTAATTTTGTATCTAAATATATGCCAAGCAATTTTGCATAATCCTGATTATTAAGGTGCATGGGTTATTTAAGTAGAAAAAGTGAGTTTCTGTTTTTGTCATATTTAACACCAAGCTATTTGTTTTAAACCATAAAGAGGAAGCATTTAACATTTCTTTATTTTTGATACTAAGATTAAGAATACTAACAGTTGGGCTGAAAAGTTCGTAGGCTAACATAGTAAAAAATATTTTTTTGACAAAATTCGATTTTATTATTCAATATAGTTGCCTTTGAGGGCGATACAACGATTATAGCAGTCATACAATTTTTCGATGCCATTTTTATAGTACGATTTGTCTTTAGCCTCAAAATAGGCCTCAGTTTCGGCGATTACCTCTTCATCAGTGCTAAATTTCTTTCCAGCGAGCATTCTTTTAAGGTCTGCAAACAGGAAAAAGTCACTGGGGGCCAGATCTGGAGAATATGGTGGATGGGGAAGCAATTCGTAGTCTAATTCATATAATTTTGCCATCGTTTTCATTGATTTGTGAAACAGCAGTGATGAAACAGCACTTTTTTCTTCTTCAAATGGGGCCGTTTTTTCGTGATTTCATCCTTTAAATGCTCCAACAACGCTATGTAATAATCGCTGTTGATGGTCTGGCCCTTTTTGAGGTAATCGATAAATATAATACCATGCGCATCCCAGAATACTGATGCCATAACCTTGCCAGCCGACTGTTGCATCTTTCCACGCTTTGGATTCGGTTCATCACGTGCAGTCCACTCGGCTGACTGTCGATTGGACTCTGGAGTGTAGTTATGGAGCCATGTTTCATCCTTTGTAATATATCGACGGAGAAATTCGTGTTTATTACGGTTGAATATCGCTAAACATTGCTCCGAATCATCAAAACGTTGTTGCTTTTGATCGATTGTGAGCACGCGCAGCACCCATTTTGCACACAGCTTTCGCATGTTCAAATATTCATGCACAATATGTCCAACACGTTCCTTTGATATTTTTAAAGTCTCAGCTATCTCGATCAACTTCACTTTACGATCATTTAAAATTATTTTGTGGACTTTTTTGATGTTTTCGTCGGTAACAGCCTCTTTGGGGCATCCACTGCGTGCATCGTCTTCGATGCTCATTTCGCCTCGTTTAAATTTAGCAAACCACTTCTCAACGGTTGATTTTCCTGGTGCAGAGTCCGAATAATGTTTATCAAGCCAAGCCTTGGCTTCAACAGTATTTTTTTTCGCCAAAAAGCAATGCTTATTAACACACAAAATTCTTTTTTATCCATTTTTTCACAATAACAAAAGCTGCTTCACTCACAATGCTATATCTCACGAACTAATTATCCGTCAGCTGTGAAATTTATACACGTATCTTTTGAAGGTTAGTACTAAGTAAAAATCACATGGATTTAATTCTAGTAACGCCATCTATGAGTCAGCCTATGAACTTTTTCAGCCCAACTGTTATGATCATTTGTAATAAATAGAATATACGGTAGGCAATTAGGTAGGTCATTCATATAAACTAAAAACAAAAATGGACCTAATATTGATCCTTGGGGGACACAGACAAAATGTCTAGCTCATCAGATTTCTTATTATTAAATTTTACTATCTGTCTCCGATTAGTGAGATAAGACTTAAGAAGAGATAGTTCGATACCCTTTATACCATAATACTGTAGTTTTTTAAACAAGATTTCATGCGCAACTGTATCAAAGGCCTTACTTAAATCTATCAAAGTACTACATGTATATGAGCAGACTCAAAACCATTAATTATCTCATTTACGACCGTCTCTACCGCATTAATAGTAGATAGCCCCAATCTGAATCCAAAGTGGGCTACATTAATAAGTGAATTCTGTTCAAAATAAGGGGTCAATTGCTTTTTTACACAGTACTCTATAATTTTAGAAAACACTGGAACAAGTGAAATAAGCCGGTAGTTACCAGGGTTATCTCTATCACCCTTTTTGTGGATAGGGACTGTTATAGATATTTTTTAGGTTATCAGGAAAAATACCATCATTTAATGTCCCATGAATAAGATATGTAATTGGAAGAGCTATTATGTCAATTATGTACTTTATAATAAAGATTGATTGACCGAAAAAATCTTCACTATAGGAGTTTTTCATTTTTGACAATTTCATCCGTACTAATCAGTATCCACTTAAAGTTTATATGATTAAATTGTGGGAAACTTTGCCTACCAAGATAGCCATTAAGGTCGTTGTTGACATTGTCTTCATAGTTCACAGGAATTTTGTTTAAATGTTCTTGATTGTTTATAAAGAAACTATTAGACTCATTGGGTGTGATACTTGGCAACTTTGTTTCGTCCGTTATCTTAGTTTCCTTTTTGATTATTGACCAGGCAGCTTTGCATTTATTACTTGCCTTAGCTATGTACTCTTCATTAGCTTTTAGCTTAGCTAATTTTATTTCCTTTCTAATTTTTTTTTTTAATCTCATTAGTTCAATTTAGCAGTTTGATCGCCATTTTTGGCATTACCATGTAGTCTGAGCATAATAGCTCTAAGGTTCGCTAATTTAGGAGTGAACCATGTTAGATGTGTTCTCATTTTCTTCTTACCAGTGCTGATAGTTCTATATTTTATTGGGCAGCACTCATTATAAATATCGACAATTGTATGTGTAAATTTGTTCCATGCAATCAAATTATTACAAGTACTTAACAATTCATAGAAATTTATTTCATTAAGCTTATCTCTAAGGTTTCTTATATTAGTTTGACCAAGCAATCTAAAACTTGTAGTTTTTGTGGTGGGGGTGTGGTATAAATTAAAATGGGTAAAATGAGCCACAGACCGCAGTTGTCTGATAAGCAGGGTTCAATAGTTCCACAGGATATCAGACTTCTGTTAACATTAGTGATCACATTATCAATGCAAGATTTCATTCTAGTTACTTGATCATTAGCATAATAATCATAAGACCTGAGAGTATCACAGAATGATTTCTTTACAGCATTATCAATTAGAACATATATGTTTATATCTCCCATGTAAACAACATCAAATTGGTACTTATCAATGGACCTTGTAAGTTTTTCCCATTGTAACAAAGACATATTTAAATCTGAATTAGGAATGCGGTATATGGATATGACCACCAGTTTCAAAGTGTTAAATACAATGCCTGTAACTTTGAATACTCCTTCAATACATAAGTGATGTATATTTAACGGTTGATACTCCTTATTAAAATCGAGGGGTACATAAATACCAACACCTCCATGGATCATAGACTTTCTAGAAAAAAATACTAGCTAACTTGTAATTTGAGGGGATGTACATATATATTTCATCGTTAACCAACCAATGTTCATTAACAGAAAAAATATGACAAGGAAAATCATTCAAAAAAAGTTCCAATTCCGGTAATTTCTTTCTAATACATTGTAGATTAATATGAAAAAGTGCTAAATTAGTTGCACTTTCAGGCTGTACAGTTTGTTTTTTACCACTATTACTATTCAAACGTACTACTTTATAAAGGCTATCTTGTAATAGGTTTATTATTTCCCTAGTCGTCTTTCCTTTCTTATAATTGGTAAATAAAGTATTTTACAAATTATAAGAAAGGAAAGACAACTAGGGAAATACCAGAATAACAGAAGGGAGTATGTCGAATAGAATCTCAATGTGGGAAGGAGTACATAGGACAGACTGGTCAAAATATGGGTAAAAGATGGAGCGAACATGAAAAAGATATAAAAGAAAAAGTTCCCAAAACAGCCCTCTCGGAACACATTTTGGAAAGCGGACATAGAATTCCAAAAAAGGAAATCATTAGGAAAGAAAAGAGGAAGTTAGGAAGAAATGTGTACGAAACAGCGAATTTTTGTAGAGGGGGGAAGATTAATCTTAATAGGGTTGAAGGAAATTTGGAAGAAGGGTGGATCAATTTCCTTAAAAAAAATGTGACAAAACCTGGAAGGTTGCACCCAATATCGGTTTCCACGTCACTCCAGAAGTTATCCAAGCTGCTCGAGAAGAATGAGAATTTACGTTGGATTTGTGACGTGATAAGGGCGTTCGTGGAGGAGTGACCTTCATGTAGATTAGGAAGCATAGTTGGGCAGGAATGGCCGAACCTGCAAGTTGTATATAGTGATACACACAGGTTTTGTAGTGTTTAAACGTTTTTAACATGATAATAGGTTTATTGTGCAAGTTTTTAGTGAACAACGAGCTTTTTATACAAGTTTCGGGTGAGAATATAATATCTTAAATGTATCCACAACAACCCTTGTCCACAATCCTTTTATTACATTTCAACGTGGTACTATGCTAAGTTCATACGAACCTGAAGAAAGAAAAATAGGAACAACATACTCATATACGTAAGTACAGTTTTTAACGTCTTTTTATATTCTGGAATTGTGAGTAATACGCACCAAACCTACAAAATGCTATCCTGCCTGCACACATTCAACTTTTCTTTAAGTTTCCAACAACTAACTTGACAATCCACTTGTCCAATCCAAGTTTGACTGCATGTGGGCCCCTTCCAACATGCTTTAAGTCATTCTTGATGGTTGATTGAAGAAACATACTTGATTAATATTTTCACACACACACACATTTTGACTTTCACTCAGGTGAAATATCCATGTTCTGTATTTCCTCAATGTACACTATTTTCATAAATGAGTTGGGTTGTGGACTCATGAGTTAGGATAAGTACTGTACTGACTCAAGAGCACTCTGGCAATGGATTCGGTTGAGGCAAATTGAAGCTCATCTTGCAATTATATGTATGCTAAGAACCACAAAGTTCCTTAAGAGCTCATGTTAATTGTGATGGGAGTGTTTGACAGAAGATGTAAAGCATGCCATTTACCAACATTTTAATATATTATAAGGTGTAAACTCACCTTGATGCATTGAAGGATTACAATTAATATTTTTGCAAAGTTCACTTAGCTTCCTCAGTGATTTGAGAAGAAATAAATGGTTTTGCATACATGAACAATATGTTATTTGATATAGTGTTGTTGAAGTAATTGTGGGGAACTTCAGAAACTGCAATGAATGTAGACACCACAGGTATGGAAATGCATACACTCTATGAAAACAGACTTTCTAGACAGACACAAAACTGAAATTACACTATCAAACATCAGTTGGAGACACTACAGACTGGAAACACAAAATAGCACTGAAATTATATCCATAACCATTTATGGTGGCAGTCAACATGTTAACAAAGGTGCTTCATTTATTTGAACAAGTAAGTTAAGTGTTTATGACATGAAGAAAAGTAAGTTTCTTTTCTTACGTAATTGTAATTTACTTTGTTGTTTTTTCTTGTAAGAACCAGGTTGGATAAAAATCATCATTTTTACTTCAAAAAATCATTCTTGTTGATTCTTTTTATTTAAATCGATTTTTCATTTTTTTTAAAACATGCTTAAAATTCCTTGTTTATCTTTCAGTGCCGTACAGTAGATATATCTTCTTTTATAGAAAGGCTTTTTCTGGTGAACAGCCCTGTAAAATGTTTGAACAGTTTGATTAATGCATGTAAATATACATTTTTCTGTTTCTGATGAGTGTGTTAATGTAACTATAATAATTTCAGTAACTTTTCTTCCAGTGAAAGTAAATCATTCAGGATGTACTATTTAATTGTTAACTTAAAATATTTTTTACAGTCTTTGCAGCTGAATTTTGGCGATTTTTTTAATGATTATTTGCAAAATATTAGCTGCCATGTTTATTTACATGATAACATGATTAGTATTTTGTATATTATTCTTCACAAATTTTTGCTATTTTTACCAATAAAAATTATTGGATTTGAAATTAAGATAAATTTATGTGTGTTTACAGTTTACATATTACATTTTCCTTTTGTATAAGCTTCAGCCCCTCAGTACATATATTCTTCCCCTTGCTTTTCCTATCTTAGAGCCTAATAAACATCATTGAATAATTATGAGATTAATGTATTTTCACCAAAAGTGCTTCTGATATCTACAAATTACTTAGGCCAATGTACATTGTTCTATAAATTATTTCTTTAAAGTTATTTAAATCAGTGATTTGTATTTGTTTTAAATCTCAGAAGTTAAGTTTTCTTGACATGTGTTTTAAATGTTTTACAATGTAAATGCTAACCTCAAGAAACACCTTGGTAGATTTTACAAAGTCTGTAATGATAAGGCAAAGTCTGAGTCTGAAAAAAAGATGGTATGAGAATTTGGTTATATTTTACAAAAAATATTTTTTGGTTTGAGATTTTGTGTGTTTATTCTTAATTTTAGGTTGAGTATTCTTTCCCTCCGCTGATAGAAGGTGCTCCATATGAATCTAATGAATGTCCAACGGCATGGAAGTACTTACCAACCCTGGCACTCCCAGATGGTTCTCACAACTTTGAAGAAGATACAGTGTATTTCCATCTGCCAAGCCTCAAGGACCCTAAACAAACTGTTTATGGAATATCTTGTTTTAGACAGATACCAGTTGAGGTGAGTGAGTTATTGAAGTATAAACCAGTTAATTTTATTTAAGCAAAGCTTATACTTTGAAAATGAGTTTGGAACTGCAGTTAAACTTGGGATATCTTTCCCGCATAGCCAAATGGTTAGCACTTTCACCTTTGGTGGAAACCCGGTGGAAACCCCCAAAATTGTGGCATCATGAGAATAATTGGGGAGCTACTTGAAAAATGAAGTAGCGGGCTCTGGTCTCAAAAGCAAGAAAACAGTGGTGATGGGACTTGATACGCTGACCATATTTCAGCTAATGCAAATACTGCTCTGACAGGCCCTGATCCTTGGAGGACTCTTGTGCCATGGAGTTTAGTTTTTTTCTTCTCAGCGTGTCCCAGAAAAAAGACAACAGTATATGTTAATGCAACTGATTGTTGTTAGGAATAATCTTTATATATATATATATAAAAATGGATGTATGTGTGTGTTTGTTTGTTCAGCAATAACTCTCGAACGCCTGGACCAATTTCAACGAAACTTGGTACACGTATCACTTGCAATCTCGAAAGAAATACTGTGGGGGTAAGACACCCCCGGCACCCTTAGGGGTGGGAAGGGGACATAAAAGAGCATTCTGTTGCGTGGCATTTTCATATCATATCGTGCAAGTTATGCTTCCTGCAACACAGCATGGTGAAGTTGGTTGCCTACACAGAAGGTGTGATATTGCTATCCTCGAGCAATTTTAACACATATCACTTACAATCTGGAAAGAAATGCTGTGGGGGCAAGACACCCCTACGGGTGGGGGGAAGAGGGTGACATGTAAAAATAATCTAAAACGACCGATGTTAGTGTGGAATCCATAGTTTTTGGGGTCACTAAAATGAATAGTGACACTCCCAATGCCGTTCAACTCAGAGTTCATTTTACACTATAGTTACAATTCATTATTTTCCTGTCTAATAGAAGATTGGGATAAATAAATACCCGGGCAATGCCGGGCAATCAGCTAGTTTTATATAAAAAAGGTAGGAGACAGAAAACACTTACCACAAACAGAAATATCAAGTAGTACTATTTCTGTTTGTGTTGTTTACTGTCTGCTACCTTACATATTTTTTGTTTATATGCTCTTCTGGCTCTTTTCCTCAATCTATTCGTGCGTTTATTTATATGTATATACAAAAATATGTAAGGTAAACACTTACCACAAACAGAAATGGTACTTGATATTTTGTGGCTTCACCGCATGTTCAGAGTGGAAGCACAGAATACTGAAGATCATGTCAGTACAGCAGTATAGCCAGAAAGAAGTGATAAATCACTGGTGTTGATGAGAAAGTAGTTTTATCAGTGTTTACTGCCTAGTTGGTGCTGGGTGGAGTTGAGGCAGAAAAAAGGGGGCTGATTATTGGGTGTGGCTAGGTTGAGTCTGGGAGGCTATAGTGGCATGCATGCACAATATGAAGACCCTTTCCCATTGCCTGCTGGAGGAGGTGTCAGTCTATAGGGGTAATAAGTGGATAATCACCTGAAGGAAACAGTTGTTAAAGGTGGTGATGTGGCTGTTGGTTGTGGGTGGTAACAGTGACGTCGGGAGTTTTGGGTTGAGGATTGGTGGTTATTGATTCTGAGGTTCAAGGGGGTAGAGATTTCTCCAAGGTAGAAGTTACCACAGATTTGGAAAATGAAGATAAAGGGTGAATGCACCAGCAGCAGTAGTAAACTGTAAAGTGAGGGAGGTGATGAATATGGGACAGGTCTTGCACCTGTGGGCTGGTGTGTGGGGTAAGGGCAATGGGTGTTTTTCCGACCAAGATGTTCTTGAGGTTGGGGGTATGATGGAAGAGGACCCTGAGTGTGTTTTGAAAAATGTCTCTATAAGATGGGGTGGAGGGTGTGTTTAATTTTCATGAGGTGAGGGTAATAATGGGTGATCAGTGCAGGGGGCATGTTTTTTTATTGTTTTGTGCGGGAGGTGGCTCTGGTGATTTGTCTGAGGAGGTTGGATTGGTAGCCGCGATTGATTAGGGCTTGGTGCAGACTTAGGTTGTAGTTTAGGCAAGATGAGTTGAGGCATTGCTCTGAGGGCTTGAGAGAATGGAATTGCTTTTTGATGTGGTAGGGGTGAGAGCTGGAGTAATGAAGATACTGGAGGTGGTTGGTTGGTTTGATATGTATGGATGTTTCCAAGTGGTCTCCCACGATGTGGACATCCACATCTAGGAAGGTCAGTTGGTCTTTGGAGTGGAACCAGGTGAATTTGAGTGTGGTGAAGTCATTCAGTTGGTTTAGGAAGGTTGTGAGGGAGGGTTTGCATTGTTCCCAGAGGAGGAAGATGTCATCTATGAATCTCAGCCAGAGAAGTGGTTTGGTGTCTAAGAAGTGGTTTGGTGTCTAGGAACTCTTGTTACAGCCTGCCCATGAATAGGTGCCACTTGTCACTTTGGTGCGCAAGCTCCCTAAAGCAAGACACAATGCATAGCGCATGCAACAAACCACGACAAAGCTATTGAGGAAATATCCCAGTTTGAGCGACATGCAAGCAGGGTTGTTTTAGACAACTTGTTTTAAACGTTTAAAACACACGACTTTGATTTTTCACAAATTATTTAAACAAAGTGTTTTAAACATGTTTTTTTTCAGTCTTGTTTAAAACACATTTTAATACTTGATGTTAGTTTGTGGTTATTTGCGTGTTTTGTAACTTTGCCTTTTCATTCAATCTGTGTCATTTTCTTTATTGTGCATAAAAATCTGTCCAGTGGCTGAAAATGTACATTAAATTAACAAAGAAACCTTTGGGCCACGTTTAAAACACCTGGCTGTTGTTTTTTACAAGTGTTTAAAATATTTTTAAAGTTGAAAACTATGTGTTTTGTTTTTCACTTAACATACTGCTCATAGTTGTTAATGTTAATATTTTCTTGCATTCATGATAAAATGTATTTTTAAAAAAAACAGAGTAGCTACCATATGGAATGAGTGCGGCCTGGCAAGTATGGATTAGTTGAAGCTTCTCGAACAGCCTACATGTGAGATTTAAGACCAACATAAATATGCATTTTAAGAAGTTAGTCAAGCATTCACTTTACAATAGGAACACAGTCCATTCTTGGATGATTAACAGATTCCTAATTAAGATTCATTATGTTTTAAACATTTTATTTGCTTAAAACATGTTTTTTTTTCGGTTCTTGTTTAAAACATAAAACACTGTTTGTTTTGTTTCTTTTAAAAAGAACACACAAATTTTGCCAACCCTGCACGCAAGCGGCAAAGCGACAAGTGCAGCTTATTGTGTCGCCTAGATCTGTTGTCCGCACAATTAGCAGCAAACGCTTTCTAATAGACTGAAGGCATCATGTCGCTTGTCACTTCGTAGGAAACTCCCCCTGTGGCATGTCGCTTCGGTCATCTGAGTACCCTTCCTTTAAGGAGCTTTCTGACCGAAGTAATAAGCAGCATGCGAATACGACACATGAACGTGTGCTGAACAGTTTGCTGTTTGGACCCTCATGCGCAATGAATGCTATTTTACAGTCTGGAAGTGTCTGTGTCACTAGTCACATCAGTGTGAACATCCTGCGTCGCTTGTCCCATTGGTCTGAAAGTTTCCTTAAGCTGACAGGTTCCAGACTCATGAGACGCAACATGCACCGGCGCATGTTGCACATCATTTAGTGCACTGTTTCCAATTCAAAACTACTTCTGCAAAATACGCCCGCAACAACACTGGAGTGAAAGACCGCAGTGCTTTAGAGTAGATCAGTGTTTCTTCTCTTGTATTGTAATAATTTGGTGGGGATTTAACTCTTGTAAAGATGGACAATACAGCTGTGGCAGGTTTTGTGGTTATGGCAGGTACGTACCATGAACTTCTAAAAAAGATGCAAAAACGACCTAGATGGTGGATTAGAAGTTTTCTAGCGAAGAGAAATTCGGAAGGAGCATATAACTCGTTGATGAGAGACTTTCGTCTTCAAAGTGGATACGACAACTTTGTAAGAGTAACTGCAACTGATTTTGAATTGTTATTAAATCTTGTTGGACCAGAGATTACAAAAAAACCAGTACATGTTGAGGACCAGTTGCACCTGGTGAAATGTTGGCAGCGGCATCGCCCCTACAGTTTGAGTTTCTTTGGTTCGAACTGGTGATATTCCACAACACTGACTCCTGTTCATATTGCTCTATAAGTTTTCGACCACTCCATATTGTCCACAAAGCAAACACTCGCGTACAACTTGAAAACCAATACAACAACTACGCTCAAATAACTGGATGTTGTGTCTTGACACCATAGTCGCGTCGTCGGTTTCTGCTCTAGTGCGCATGCCCATGCCTCAGGAACTTGCTGCAGGCTGTTTCCATTGTCCGCGGTGCATGTTGTGCGTCAAAATCGTTTGGGGCAATTTTGTCCCTGGCACTTGCGCCGTGACATGTTGCAGACAGTTTCCATTTCATCAAATGCTTGGCACATCCCGTTTCGCATGCTGCGTGGCAAATTTGTGGTAATGGAAAAGGGGCTTTACACTCATGTTGATGGCACTAAGGGAGTTTTGAAGGTTTTCCTTTGTCGTTTCATGCAATCATCAGTTATCATCCCCGCGATTAGTTTGAGCAGAAGAGAAGAGACAGTAAATTTCAAAAATACAAAGTGTATATTTCTTAAAATAAATGATGATGATGATAATATTAATGATAACAATGAACCTAAATCATACATAAAAATTTTAGTTACCAAGAGCATTCCACGCATATATTTTCTCTCGTATTATGAATGAAAGTCACGATAACAGGACGTGGTCTGTCTAGAATGTCCGTTAATATCTCCAAATCCACTGTTCCAAATATCATAACAATTATGACATTCATAGGAATGCTTCATGTAAAAGAATCAGACGTTGCAGCGAAAACTCTATTTCCTTCCATTATAAGCAGAGGAATATCACATAGTGGGAGCGACAGCAGCGCCTCTAGCGGATCATAATTCAGAGGAAACCCCTGAGAGTGCAGAACTGTCCCGTTTTCCACACTACATATTCAAGTGGCTGTATCTTGAGTGTACAAGTATATGTATGTATATTTAAAATATGAAGAAAAAGGTAAAGCTCTGTTCTCGATATTGGTCATGTTGGGGTGATGTGATCAGCATGATGTTCCAGCCACCCTTACCTCCCAGGGTGTTGGAAAAATCTCATCTACAATCACCTGTTCTGGAAATCAAACCCAGGTCTCTTGCATGGCAGTTGGATGTTCTGTGTATCTGAATCAGTCCCACAAGTACATCAGAATCTGTCAGTTTCCTGGCTTGTTACATCTGTAATACATATCTTTCCTTCTCCAGAAACTGACAAATAGGACTGCTGACATAACTCGTGGAACAGTTCAGAAGTCTGTGTGTGTGCTCAGCACGCTTCCGCTGTATGGGCACATACAAGTGAAGATGGCTTTGATCACCCATGCATACTTTCAGGAAGGCGACTTCAGTAAAGTGTCACTTTTACAAGATACTTACCATAATCTTAGGAGCTGTGTCACACAAGAGATGTTAGATTCATCTCAGCTGTTTGTAGGTACGTATGATACATATTGGAGCATATGTTTATTTTTGTTTTGATTCACAATTAATGAAATATGTGTTTTATTTTTCTTTGCAGTATGTTTAGATTCTCTGAAAGTATCATTCAGTGTTTTTCATTGTGACGAAATTTGAACCTGTAGTTTTCAATATTATTTCACTTATATTCACAATTGTCAATACGTTAGTAACTGCTCGGCCTACACTGATTGTTTAAAATTGTGTGTACTTTTTTGTAGTTCCATTCCGGCCTGGGCGTGGATGTTTATGAGGGTCCATTCATCATATCATCACTCATCCTCATCTTCGCAAATCAGCCAAAAGTGGCACAAAAACGAAGTAAAATAAAGCAAATTAATAAATTAATTTTTGTAGTTCCATTGTCTCTTGCTTGGCTATTATCCAGGGTTAGCCCAGGTTGGACAAACTTTTTTCAGTGCCATGAGCAGAACAAAATGTGGAGTGATTTATCCACACACTTCAACCCCCCATAAGTCTAAATTTATTTATTTAACACTAATTCCAAATACAGCGTTAGCCATTTTACATTGAAATGTATAACAGTAGAAAAAGAACAACAAAAATAATAACATAAACAAAAATTACATCATATAAAGATATTTCCCCCCCCCCCCTACTTCATACGTGCATACAAACGTACACCCACCAAATGGGAAAGTCTGGATAAGCCCCTGAAAGCATGGTTGACTTACTTGTCAGAGAGCAGGAACAGGAACTCTTTTTATCCTTAACAATGTTGGTGTAATGTTTACCTAGTTTTTTTAAGTGTGCTGCATTTTCTTTTGTGCTCCTGCTCTCATAACAGGTAAACGGATATCCATAAATAGTTGTACACAATGTTAGAACATGAAACTCACTATACAGTCATTCCATGTCAAATCATCCAATGAAGAACCAAATGTCACTTACCGACACAGATTTGAACGAAGTTTTTGACACTTCTAGCTTGTACATTTACAGTTACAGGAGGTCAAAGTTTTCAGGATTTGCTAATATTAGGTGCATTCAAATGAAAAGGTCCATTTCCTTGCAGAAACTTTATTACAGTAGTTGGCTACACATATTCACCGTATGAGGTAAGACACTGGTTCCACTTTGAAACAAGGTTATGAATTCCTTGTGCTGGGAATGAAATAAAATCCCTGACAGCTTCCTGCAGCTCAGGACTCGAGGCAAAACGTCGTCCTCTGAGGTGCTTGTTCATAGGTCCAAAAATGTGAAAATCACATGGACTCTTTCACATTGGACTCAAGTCAGAACTGTATGCAGGGTAATCTAGCACTTCCCAATGGAATGATTGCAACAGATCCTGTCTCTGTCTGGCTGTATGGGGACAATGATGCCTTTGCAGAGTTTTCCTCTATGCTTATTCTTGATTGATGTCCGTAGACGATGCAGTGTTTCACAGTACGTGTTTGTGTTAATTGTGTGTCCCTCCGGAAGGAACTCCACTAGCAGTGGCCCTTGGTCATTGAAAAATACGGTCATCATAAGTTTGCCAACTTATAGGTTGTAACTTGCTTTTCTTTGGTTTTGGTGAACCTGTATGCTTCCATTCCATCCTGTCTCCATCCTTGATTCTGGCTGGTAATACGGGCAGATGAATTCATCTCCAGCAATTATTTTGCTGATAAAGTACTCACGTTCAATCCTGTATCGCATCAAATGAGCCAATGACATTCCCATTCTGCACATTTTTGTTCTCTGGCAAACACTTTAGCACCCATTGTGCGCACACTTTCCTGTAACCCAGTCTGTGCCTCACAATGTCATGCACACTACCCAATGACACGTTCACATGTTCGCTAATGGCTGCCAGGGATATTCGTATTGTCTTCTTGAATAAGGTTGTCAATAGCAGCCACTGTCCAATCAGGAATGCGATTTTTCAACTGTCCCGGCCGAGCATCGTCCTTCAGTGTGTTTCGTCCACCACGAAAATGCCTACACCATTTTCTCACTGTTTTGTCCGATACACATTTTTCATACACAACTTTCATTCTCCTATGAATGTCCGCTGGATGTACTCCTTCGGCATGAAGAAACCGAATGACACCCTGCTGTTCTTCCTTGGACACATCCATTGTTCAGCACAGTGTTACACCTGGGGGAAGAAATTGAAGGTGATTAGATAACGGACACGTGCTACCTGGACACACTTGCGCATGCGCAGATGCCTCATTACTAAAACGTCACGTATACCTGTGGGTATACAAAACACATGAAATTACTGTCTCGTATAAAACGCTTTTTCAGAAAAAATAAAATGGACCTTTTCTCATTTGAATGAACTAAGTATATGTCGCTCCTGGCTTTTTGTTTCAGGAGTGTAGTACATTAATAAAATAATTATATTTCAGCATGCAACCATTATAGCTCCATGAATTTTTTTCTAAGCCAATCAAAGGGTACAGATTCAAATAAAAAATGCCTGAAGAGTTACATGTTTTTTCCATTGTTACAAAAAATGATTTTGCATATACAAAACATGTTTCTTACTGTAAAGAAAATCAAATTGTATTAATTAATATTTTGGTCAAAGGTGACAGATCTTTGGTGACATGGCCTTGAAACATTAGCTGAAACAAAAAAACACGTATTTCTTCCTTTGGGCCCCTCTATACACCTGCCAAGCTTCATGGAAATCGGAGGGGGACACAGGGGTCAGATCCCCACTTCAGTTTGTCCTCTTCTTAAAATTTGAGGGGGGGGGGGGGGTTGCTCCCTAGAACAGTTTTTTAGTCGAAACAAAAAACACTTATTTCTTCCTTTGGCCCTCTCTATACACCTGCCAAGTTTCATGGAAATCGGAGGGGGACACAGGGGTCAGATCCCCACTTCAATTTCTCCTCATTTTAACATTTGGGAGGGGGGGGTTGCCCTCCTAGAACAGTTTTTTAGCCGAAACAAAAAAACACCTATTTCTTCCTTTGGGCCCCTCTATACAGCTGCCAAGTTTCATGAAGTCGGAGGGGGACACTTAGATAATCTCCCTTGTTAGTCTTACACTTTGTAATTATATAACACTACATATATTATAATGTTTTATTTTAATTTTTAAAACTGTAACTGTAGAACAATTGTATAATTTTTGTATAACATTTATATCTTGTGAAATGGGTTAAAGGTTTCATCCTGGAATGGAATGTCTCACATTTATGTGTGTTTCCATTTCCAATACATTCGAATGAATACATATTCGTTTCAATGGAATTTACAAAAGCACCTCTGAAATTTTATGTTAAACAAGTAAGATTATTTTTGTGCACGAGTGTGTTAGCCGATGAGTAGCAAATTATTTTAGGAACAACACTTGGAAAAAAATCTTGTAGGACTAACAAATGAAAAATTTCTTTGTAATCGAAGATCATAATACCTTTTAAGGTGTGGTAATATTATAATGGGATTGGGATATGAAACTACCGGATCCAGATCCGGTATTTCGGACCTGGAATTTTCAGATCCGGATCCGTTTGGCCATCCCTACTCTACACCTAAACATCCGGCAAAAGGATGATCTTCCTGCTTTCTTGGTTTCTTGCCTGAGGAAAAGGCAATAATTCAAGTAGTGACAGCTAAGAGATCTTTGCCGACAAGGGGACGGAACCCAGCTGTGCAGAGGATTCAAACACCCGCGCGAACTAGCCCTCTCCCTCAGCCTGGGGCAATTTTGCAACAGAGGCATGTAGTGGTCAAGTGGCAAACTGCTTGCAATTTCAGAGCATGCTGGCGGCCGTATCTTTCACCGTTGATAATACATGAGATTTTTAAACAATCATTTTTGGCTGTGCAAGTGTCTTTTGAAAGAAAAGCCCATTCTAGATTGGTCATAAAAGAATTGAGCATTACGTTAGTATGCATCATAATGGCCATTTTCGTTTGTGCTACCCGCAAATCGCAAAACCATTCTGTGCTTATTTACGTATTTTCTTATGGGTAATTGAAAAAAAATAATGCAATTTGTGCACATTTATCAAATTGAAATTGCATAAATGTGTCATGTACTCAAAGTTTCATAAAGTAAGTTCACATCTACTTCGTGTTTTCCGGAAATTTTTTGTCCTAAAACGTTATATTCAACAAAATGCAAAAAAGCCCATGTTAAATTTAAGCACTTTCCACAACGACCTTCGCCAAACTCCCCCGCCCTCTTAAGCAGTATTCCTTTATTTTGCTGCATAAGTTACGGGCTAATTTCCACATGTGGAAACCCCCACGACTTCTGCATACTCCAAGCTTGGCCTGGCTCATTTAAGGTAGATGCCCCTAAAAATCTTACATTTGAAAGTAAAAGTGAAATTTGGTGTAAATTGCTTAAGTTACATTGAATATGTTCAAATAATGCAACTTCACTTAATTGCATGTAGATTATAGTCACATTGGAGTTTTATCAGTTACATTATTAGATACTTGCCACTACATTTGTAGCAGTATATGAACTGTGATGGTCATAGCTGAACCAGTATATTCAAGATGAAAATACGTTGTTTGGAGCCATGGTGTGCCATAAAAATCAATAGCTGATCATCCCTGTGTATGTGCGTGTGCATAAGTTTGCTATATGAATATAAATATATAACCATATTTTGTTTACTTTAATGTGAATCTTATATGTTCTCAGGTCTCTCTCTGCGAGACTTCATTCTCCACTTCAAGCACAAAGCAGTTTTGATGTTTAAGTTATTACTTCTGGAGAGGAAAGTCCTGTTTTTCAAGTCTCCTGTGCAACAGTTGTGCACAACTATTCTCTCTCTGCTCTCATTACATCCTGGAATGCTGGAAAAAGGGCTCAAGGAATCAGCATGTGTGAAGTAAGTTGGGTGCATGTCATGTGGAATTTATGATGTACTCTAAGGGTGTTTAGTGAATAATTTTAAGAAATCAGGATCAAATAATACATTGCATTTAATAACTTTCGAAAAATGTCTCCCAAAGAAACCTAAGCATTCACTCTCGCCAGCCTCTGTGCTAGAGAGGTGAGCTACATTTTCTCAAATCCAGGGTCCTGGGTAAGACATGGAGACTCATTATATGTGTTCCTTGGTCTTTAACAATTCACCATTCATCCTCATTGCTGTAATTAATTTGAGAAGTGGAAAAGCAAGATAAAATTACCGATGTACAAGCATCATTCAGTCTCATTTTGGCAAGTAGCACAGTCGACTCTCTTAAGTACATTACTGAAAGCAGTTATGGTTGATAATTTTACCAGACCAGTCTGATATTTATATAAATTGTTTGTATGCATTATCATATTACTTTGTTCAAAATAAATAGCAATATTTATGTCCCAGTTTTTTACGTAATTGTTTATTGTATCTGTAATTTCTATACCTGATCTACTACCAAGTCATTGTAAACCCTGCATTTGGTGCATAATTTTCTGTAACATACATTGGCACATGTATGCACATATCCCCCAACCATTTAACTATCTTTAAGGTGTGAAATACGTGAATTATACTGTGCATGCATGCTGAACGTTCTTTTTGCGTCTTTTTTTTAAGATCAGCTGAAATTTTCTGCTGCACTTTCTAAGTGATGTAACATCATAAAGTTAACATCAGTTGCATGCTTAGGCTGGGGAGACAGTGCCTAAATATGTAAGAACCGAGCAGTGTCATGTTCACTTTCAGTCATGTGGTCACTTTCATGTTCATTTTCGTCATTAACACATACTTACGTGTCCTCCTCTTTCTCACTTGCCCACTTCTGTATTACATATAAATCTACTGTGTACTGTCTTTCTATGATTTGATATTTATCTTGTTACATAATTAGTTCCCCAAGCATGCAACTGACATTAACTTTATAATATTACATATCTTAGAAGTGCAAGAGAACAACATAGCTCTGTTTAGAACAAAGATAATGAAAGGACGTTGATCTACAAAAAAGCACTCATTTGCCATATAGTTCATAGTGCTGCAATCTAGCAATGAATATCGATGGATGGAGACACTGGTACCCAATGTGCCTAATGGAGGGTTAAACATATCTACGTGTGGTATTTCTCAATCTTTACTTGAAAAATATTTTTGAAAAGTGATAAATTAGTGTGTACAGATATGAGTGAAAAAGAAAAGAAAAAACCTGCCTGAACTTGAAAATGTTGAAGTCAAAACCTGCACGATGTGACAATATTGCACATCAGTCTGGCAAACCTCAAGTATGAAAATGTCACGTTGAGCTTCAGAGCAGCATGATCTAACAAACTTCTCAAGGTTTCCCATCCTGAGTAGAATGTTCCGGGTTCGGTACATATAGTGGCAAGTCTCATCTGGCTGCTTGCATGAAACTTTTTGTTTCAAAAGATCTCTTACTATAATCTTTTCTCATAAATTACAGTGTCACCATGAGTTGTTTGGCCATCATTATTGTGGAAATAGAACCAGCTGCTTTGCAAGGTCCCATGGGCGAAAAGCAAAGTCAAGAAGACTGCCACGATTTTGGTGATAGGCAGTGTTACTAACTGTGAATAACTCACACTTATTGCCGCTTGTCATGTAATTAAAAACAATACACGTGCTGTTTACATGTCAGAAATCCGAGTGGTTGTTGTGTTCAATTATGGTGATATGAACATTTTGTGTAAAGGATTTTTTTTTTTTTTTTGAATTTATATGATGCAAAAATTCAGCACGTAAGCTATACCACATTGAAAATTAATATTTCTTTGTCGTTTTGTAAAGCCCATTTACTATTCCTGTTTAATATTTTCATCATATTTTGCAAGGCCTATATTTTATTTTATCTTCAGCAGTGATAATTTTGAGGAATGAAGGAAGAACAAAGAATGTGCCGTAGAATGTAACTACTGACAAGTATATACATGAATTGTATATTGTATTTGTCATGAAGACTTTGTCGTACTTGTGCTGTTACTTTCCCACATGTCAGGTTTACTACATTGCATGCCATATTGTCACATCATCAGGGTGGCGATAGACCCGGAAAGCCGGGAAGAGTCAGTGAATTTGAGAGGTCAAAAAAAGTCAGGGAATTTAGTCTTGATTGAAGTTTTTAATTGTTTTATATGCAATGGAACGAATGTACCAGGTGTTTGCTTTGAAAGATGTTGTTATGAAGCCTTGCATGGGAACAGGACATCTTGTTGCTAAATCTCGGCCTAAACTTTTAGGCCCCTTTTATGCACAACACAACCATGGTGCCAAAATCCAGTGATGGCAGGAGGAAGGGTGGGAGAGATATTTCCGGAGGGGCAGAAAAAATTGATAAGCCTCTAAATATTACGTGAAAAATTCATTGATTTATCATTTGTTCTTGTCTGCATGCTAGTAGTAAAGGGACAGAACCGTCAACAGATGGAGTGGTTTGGGGTGGGGAGGGGCACCGTCTGATAGTTGTCGTAGTACGGCATTTTGTCGGACATTCTGAAGGAACATGGAAACAAATAAGGGTGCTATGCAACCCTGTAATGTGTAGAATGTCATGGTTCAAAATTGCAAAATAACGCAAATTTGGCATAAAATGTGAATTGTTGGCATTTCTCATGAATTTTAGCAGATAAAGTGTGCTCACCTACTGCGACGGGTTAGTCATAACACCAGCATTTATCAAGCTAGAAATAATGGAAAATAACTTCCTCAAAAATCTGTTCCAACATATTAAACTATCACGAAAATACATAGACGATGTGACCTACAATTTAAAACAATAGTTTAAAAAACACAATGAAAGTATAAGTTTTGGCATATTTGGCAGAAAAATGTTCTAAAATAAAATCGCGAATTTTGAGAAACTTATCAATCAAAAAGAAAAAAAATAATGACAATTTTTGGTGCCATAATTTATCGGTATTTGTCACGTGAGATTGATTTAAAATTTTTGGGTGCGTCGCCATTTGCACCCTTCAGTATATACAGGGGGAAATCCCCTTACCTTAAAATGAAAAAGGGGGTATGGAAAATAACTCCTAAGGTATCATACTCTCACGAACATTAGTAGGACATGTGACCTACAATTGAAAACAGTAGTTTAAAAATACCATGAAGGTATAATTTTAGGTATATTTTTCAGAAAATGTGCTAAAATGAAAATTTGAATTTTGGTAAAAATAACATCAAATAGTAAAAAAAAAATAAAAAGGAATAACACCAAAGATGACGAAAAATCAAAGTCCCTATCGATTAGGCATAAATAAAGAAGAATATCAGTAGTAATTTATTGCATTAGTTAGTTACTCCTAACCTCATTTTCGGCATAATCACTACGGCGTTGTTCTGGCAGTTGTTGTAGCATGTCACTAAATTTTGTATACCATGGCATATGTGTTTCACAGCAAAGACTGGAACTATTTGTACTACAGTGTAACTGTCAAACTCTTGTCCTGCCAGAAACATCTTCAGCTGAACAAAAAGATGAAAGTCAGTACATGCAAATCCAGGACTGTGGTCCAAGATCTCATGATGTGATGCAAAATAGCCCACATGTTCTCATCTGTATGGGGTTGTACACATTGGATTGGCCTTCCATGAATTGTCTGCACCATCGTCTGACCATACTATTGCTCACGACGTCCGGCCTGTACATCTCACACAATTGCTATATGACGGATTCTGAGCGTGCAACAATCTGATTATCACACGTACCTCACAGTCGGTGGGAGACTCATGGTTCTTGCAAGTAGAGGGTTCCAAACCTCAGTGGAAATATCAACATATAGTAAAGAGAAAGACTAAGGAGATTGATAAATTGCAAAATTTATTTTTCATCAATCACACTTCACTCTTATCTCATTTAGTCGTAATTTTAAAAATAATCAAATATTTTATTGAAAATTGGCTGCATATCAAAATATCCCGTAATCCTTCCTAGCTTGTAAATTGTAATAATTTTCAAAATTCACAATTTGCAGTTTGAATGCAAATGATAGGGAAATGAAGTAAATTTCTTGGAAGCTAATATGGGTACTTAATACAATACATTCCTGGATCTGTATGACTGTCTTATTTTCATTTGCAAGAACATGGATTTGATTTATAATTGTCAGGGACATATTTAAATTTTGTCCTGGAAAAGTCAGGGACTTTTATTTCTGCTTGTTTGTAGCCACCCTGATCATGCAAGTTTGGACTGAAAATTTGTAGGGTGGGTGTTTTTTTCGCCTCATTACATGTTTCTATATCACCACATCCACATCTACAACTCCACCATGTTTGGAAATGAATTGAATGCATTTTCTGTTATTGTTTTAGATCTGTGAATATGGAAATAAATGTTGATTTAAATTTAATCAATAATGTGCATATAATTCAGTGAAAGCATGCAAAAATGAAACAGAAAATAGGTGATGCACCATTGAACAGTTGGATATAGGGAACCTAGGGTTGGAGAAGCCAGTGTAAAGAATTATGGGCTGAAACATGTTGAGCACTAACACATATCTCCGTCCATAGGAATGACAAAAAAATCACATGCCTCCCTGCCCAATCCAGTGAGCAGAATAGGTAACCTCTAGATTGTTTTGGACATCCACGTTCCCTCTATCCAGCTGTTCAGTGCTGCATCATCTACTTCCTGTTTCCTTTTTTTTTTTTTTTTGCTTTTACTGAATCACCCTGTATGTGTATATATATAAGTAAAAATAAACATGACATGGTAAATCTAATGTGTTCATTACAATAAAGTTAAGTATACATTTACATGTTATATGACTTTTCCTCCCTTATTCAGGCCATCTCGACCAATGTCACCTGTCCCTGAATTTAATATGAATGGGGGAGATTCAAGTTCTCCATCAAACTCTCCTGTGAAAGAAATTCCTGCATTGAACAGGTAGAGAAAAATGCACGTTACTGTTGCAATAATTTTCTTTCATTTTCTTTCAATGTTCTCATTTTACAAAACACATAAATCTTAATAACAAGTGTTGAATAACTATTGTGCATTTTTAATTTTGAATTTTTGCATGAACATTAACAAATACAGAAGTTCATTGGGGTTGAGCATCACCATAGTAACTTTTTTCAGTGATCTTGTGTGAAATAAAAACTAATGCTGCATTATATTTGCACATATAATTGTGTAGAACGTGTAGTTTCAAGAAATTATTTTATAACTAGGTAGAAATCCATAACCCATTAATTCCTCATATTTCTATGTTGCATGGCTACTAGCTTGTAGAGTTTTGTGGTAGTGACACTCACAATAGTCTTTAAACTGCTGGAATTGTGTCCTTCACTTTCGAATTCCATATTGAGGAACAGAAAATTTCTCGACAGTCTGAAAAGCAAGTGGGCAACAAGCATTCACATTCTCAGTAGAATCTCCTTATTGTTCCTCTTTTCGCTAAGATTTTCATCACAATTGCTTACATCTTCTGTCTGTCCTTCATTGTCCAGAAAAACAGAATTTCTAAATGTTTAATCTATTTTATTTCTGTGTATGCTTTGAACTTGATGTTGAGTGCCTGTCTCACTAAAATAATTTTGACTGAATTAGAATAGATCATTGTTATCTTTTTTTCTCTATTTTTAGGACTGTTATTGAAGTGAAATCTAAAGATAATTCACAGGAAGAAAATGAAGAAACGATTGATAACAAGCAGCTTGAAATAGGAGAGAGGAAACTTATTGAAGAGGTGGAGAGTAAGCAAAGCTCGATCGATAAGGAAGTTCATCTGGATTTGGAGGCCAGACATGAGGAAAATAATGGCAACCAAGAAGACACTCGCGGGAGTAGGAGTAGCCTGTCTTCAAGCAATTCTACCAAAGATGTTTTGCCTTCGTCTGAAAGCCTATCCAATATTTCTTCCAAAGTGTCCTCTTTCAAAGGAAGATTGTCTGGTGCCCTTAACTACTGGTCAGGGAAAGAGAAGTCACCTAGTCAAGACCAGTTAGATATTTTTGAATCGGCACAAGCTGAAGAGAAGCAGTTGTCCCTCCCAGATGATGAGAGGGAAAACAAAATGATAGATATTCCCAGGCAACCAGATTTAGCTGCTGTTGCCCAGTTGAGCACAGAGAAATGTGGCCTGCCTTTAGCTATTTTCACTAAGGTAATATTTTTTCTTTGACCTTGTAAGCTTAAGAATGTACATATTTACTGGAATACTTGTAGTTTCAAAATTTAGAAAAAAATAATGTGGGAGTGGCAGTTTGTTAGTTTTCCACTTGCACCAAAACTCTTTTAATTTGCATGTATAAAGTGAATAAGCAGTTTGAAATAGCTTCTAGCCATACAGAGAATATATTATTATAACTTATTGCAAGTCATGAGAAAATTGTTGCTCCTGGGACTCCCCGATGGCATAGCTGTAACGTCGTCACCTTGTAATCACCTGGGTGGAGCCTCATTGCACAGTGGTTCGGATCTCACTTTAAACTGTTCCAATTAGCTTATCTGTGCATAAAGTGGAGTTAAAACAACAATTCAAAATTGTGGCTCCACCAGGAATTGAACCTGGGCCTGTAGCATTCAGAACTAGGATAACTGGTTGCAGAGCATTGTACGTAAAGTATGAAGTATGTACCTACACCATTTAACACATTGTGATGTAGGATAATATAAGTCCGAAGTTTCCTATAACATGTAAATGATTTCAGTCTGTGATGAATACTATAAAATGGACGTGAGTACACCACAAACTGCTCTTTGAGGTTTGCGGAGGGGGTGTAAAAAATAAGGATATGTTTATGTTCAATTAGGTACATAATGTGAAAATATCACCCTTACTTAGATATGGAATACTTGCAATGAACACACAACAGTTGCAAATTAATTATCTATGGTAGCATATGAATTATCTATGACAGCATACATAGCAGTTCTGAGCAAAACTCCCAAGAAATCATCCAACAGTCTCCTATGTGGATGGTTGTGTTAGCACTGTAATTTGTAGAAAAAGTAATAACTGGGTCATTCCATGTCAAATTGATAATTTCAGGAAAGTTTCCAGGCCATAGTTTTTGATTTGGATGAAATTTGACATGATGGTTCGATCATGTCTGGAAGGCTTGTATTCCAAATACTAGCTTCCTCAGAGTTCTAGAGTTATAGCCTATGGAAAAAACAGAAAATGTGACCCAAATCTGAGAAATGAGCATCAGAGCTAACTTCAGGACTTAATAACTTTGGAACTATTAATCACCACCTAGTGATGTTTACACATCAAACAAACCTCCAACCAAGGAACACGGGTATTGTATCAAAATAACCTCAGCTTGTTTACGTTAGCAAATAAAATACCCCAAATTATGCTATGACAAGCATTGTCATATAGCATAATATCATATCATTTTGGATGCGGGCGCAGGGAAAGATAATTAAATGTTCACGTATAAGGTTATACCTACTTGTAGTGGAGAGAATTCACGATGGATGGCGTGCCAATGCTGAAGGTAGATATTACTGCTTACCAGTAGTATCGGATTACACCGCTAGATGGCAATGGTCATTTTTCATTATTATAATGTACTTCCTCCAGTTAAGACTAATCTGTCTGTCAATTAATTGCATGATCAATTGTATTATTATTCAAGCTTCTTTGTCTCTTGTTATGGCCGGATGCTATCGAAGTATACATTTCCTAAAGTTTGAGCCCCAAAAGGTTTGTTGTCGCCTTATGCACAACGGTGTTTTGGTCTAAGGGTGATTTTACGGGATGCCGTAACTTGCCCACGGAAAATTATAACATATACAGCACGTTACGCTCCATGCAGTTATGAAAGTGTATATTCAGCTTTATGCATTAAATAAGCATCAAGGGGTCCTTGATACACACACTTAGGTATACAGTGCTCAATTAACGAGGAAAATAACAGTCTAGTTTCTTGGGTCGAACGTGGTGTACAAGGAAGAAGAGTGGAGATGCGTTGTGGTTCCTGCAAAAAGATGGAATTCATGGTACTTGGATGAAAATATCGAGTGGTATACATGTCAGCGATATTTGCTTTTGCACGTTATGCACGTGGTTGTGATGTCGTGATCTTCAATTTTGGACGCTTGAATCACGACTTGCCATAATTGCAAGCCACGAAGGATCAGCTGATTGTGATATTGAATGATAAAAGGAGGTAGGCTTAACGTTTGCATGATGTCTCCCACCCTTGCCATGGAGGTAAGCAATTGTGAATTAATACATGTTGCATGAGCTCATGTCCCAGTACTCAAAAGGGTAGATCTACCAAATTTAAAGTCGACCACCTAAGCATGCTTGTGTGTGTATTGTGAGAAGAAAAATAATCTCTGTCGCTACTTTTTAAACATTATGGTATGAAAACAATGGCTAGCGACGCCATTACATCGAAAGTTGTGTTCTACTAAAATTACAAATAGATAACACGTTACATTTGTTGAGAAAGTAAAGCTTGGTGCATATGTGATCGTATGTAAAATGTTTCTCAAATTTAGGCTTTGAGAAAGCATATTTTCAATTACTATTTTTGTTTGAAGGTCACATGACCATATATGGGCATGCATATGGTTAACACAGTAATTGTATGCTAATCGTTTCCCAAAGGTCGCAAATAGATAGGTGACCATCATTGAACTGGTTGTTCAAATAAAAAGTAAAATCATTATTATTCTTGAGTTAATGTCATGAGTATTAAGGGCAAATGTTGCCAAATTATTAGTATAATGTAAACAGATGAACGAAATTCTCACTAGATGTAGGAAACTGCTGTTCTGTTCGTTCTATAATATCCTATGTATTCTTTAACATAAATGAGATTCTTAAAGTAGGTCATTGCTTGCAAGCAACAGTTGTGAATAATGACATTGTAATAAATAAGTACAACTATCTTTGAAGTCCATTTCATCCCGAATATGTGTCCAAACATCATTAGGTGTAATTTGCTTGCTTGTGTGAGTGTATATTAATGTTTTTCCTTACAGGAGGGGAAACTTTGGAAATACTGGTCATAAAACAGTTCTCTTAACTTAAGGGAGTACACACACCCAACTGACAGGGGTAATGAAAAGTAAAGCTACCCGTGCTTATGTTCAAAGCTGAATCATGTGTACATTTAGATGCACCACTGCATTAACTTTTGTTGAGCCACACACTAATAAAGGGGCATATCCAAAGTAAAGTTTTAGGTGCAGATCTGGTATCAAGTGATACTATTATTGATATTGACTCGATGAGAAGTGTGTTACAGTGTTGCAATTAAATGACATGTTAAGTCCTGTTGGGGTACCTCTGCATGTAGTATTTGGTTAAATAGGAACAGGATTGAAGTTAAATACATATTCAGTTTGAACACTTTCTTTATTTGCACATATATATTTGAATAGTGAACACCAAACAGTATTTGTTAAGATCAGTCAATTTCACAGTGGTAATTCTCCAACCTGCATTTTAGCGCTACGAGGGAGACACACGAAAGCCAGTCTGAAAGCAAAAGTTGAAAGTTGTTGTAGAAGGGAATATATGGAACTGGAGCTGGGGTTTTCATGACGTTATTGTGTAAGGTTCATCCTCACCTCTGACGTACCGTCTCAATGCCTTAAAAAGCTTTACATGTCAAAAAATGCATATTTTGTGTGCCTGCTGTTACAACTTTAATTCAGCTAGGAAGGTGGCATTAATTTTTTAAGTGACCCTGATGTGGGCTTAGTATGCACACATTGTGTTGTCGCCATATATATCACCCAATCCATATTATATGTGGCTGAATATGCAAGAAATTGAAAAAAAATCACTGTAAAATGGCAGATTTTAGAAATGCTGTAGGACAAAAGGGACAAGTGATATCCAAGCCAATTTACATACACTACATAATCAGACCTTTCTGTAATGTGTGTCAAAATTTCAACTTGTTAGTGCACAGTGAAGGTATACCCATAAACGCTGAGCGCATTTTCAACGGGAAGTTTAAAATTCCGCAAGTTCGAAATAATGATTTATATCACCTTAACTATGAATGCTAGAGTTTCAAATTATACCCAATTTCTTTAGTACATACTTAAGCTGCATGCCTATTGTGGAAAAACCAAATTTTCACTCACAAATAGAAGAAGAAGACAACTTAAAAATCCTATTTTTTTACAAAATTTTAATTCCGTCGACCCCTCAAGTAGGCAACCCGAGGACATGAGAGTTCAAAACAATACCTACATACATATTACCCAATATGTATTTCATTCTCATAGCAAAAATTGAGCACGTACTAGTGATACTTTCTTAGAAAAATATTTTCTAATGTAAAAGCCTTGCTTTTTAACGGGAAATTCCAAATCCCAAAATTGTTATCTTGGAGACTATGAATCCTAGAATTAAAAATTATGTCTAGTTTTCTTCAGTACACACTAGACTATCTCGTATGGTTGAATAAACTTAATTTTCATATATGCTGTAGAAGAAGAAGATGAAAGTTAAATAAAACTTCATTTTCACAAGTTTAATTTCATCAGAACACGACTTAGGCAATGCCAGAACGTGATGGTTTTAAACGAAACCTACATGTTGCCGGATGTTTGTTTCATTCTTGTGGCAAGAATTGGGCACTTTCGAGGGAAAAAGAAATTGTAAAAGCAGTATTTTTTTTTTTCGGGGGAAATTGCACCCCTCCCCCCCAAATATCTAGAATCAAACTGAACTTTACTAATTACTAATAGGATGCTTCAAGGATCTTTGTGTAGGACTCAAAATATGTATATCCGAACATTGCCTGAGTCGCAGTATTCTCCAAAAATCGAAAAAACCAAATGTGACCTTTGTCACGTCCCAGCATTTAATGTTTAAAAACATGTATTGGAACAGATGACTACTTTTTTGTAACAACCACAAAATTGGTCTTTAACCTTGCAAGATATCACTAAAAAGGAAGTTGACGATTATTTACAGTTGTTTAGACACACACACACACACACACTTTCATTTCAGAAAAGGAATGGAAAGTTAAATAATTCCAAAGTTATTGAGTTCTGAAGTTAGCTCTGATGCTCATTTCTCAGATTTGGGTCACATTTTCTGTTGCACACCACCTTCTTCCATAGGCTATAACTCTAGAACAGTTCCTTGGAGGAAATTAATATTTGGAATACAAGTCTTCCAGACATGGTTGAACCATCCTGCCAAATTTCATCCAAATAAAAAGCTCTGACCTGGAGGCCCTGGTCGATATGTCGTGGACAAGACCCAACTAGTCTTCTGGATAAGTCAATACATGTTTTGAGTGTATTTATGTGTATACATGTATATAAATATATTTATCTCTCTAAAATATTTTTAAGAGTTGTTCTTGAAATTAATGTGTGATTTCTCTTTCACTTATAGGGATACTTGTGCCATCCCTATCTCTCATTGCCATATCTGGATTTGCTTGTGGATATCAAAGTTAGAGGTTATATAATAGGGGCTACAAATGTATTATTCAAACAGAAAAGACGTCTCACAGATGTTCTGATTGAGGTAAATCTGTATAATGTAGTGAAATTTAATATTACTTTTTCAGAATATTAGAGGAGAGGTTTGCTAAAAAATTGCAAACTGTGCAATAAATAACAGTAGTTTCAAAGTCGGACAAAGATTTGTTATGCGGAAAGTGACACGTACTACCAGGTGTGCCAGTTAATAATTCTTAATTGATCCGAAAGAAAACAAGTGTATCTGGGGAGAAAGGTAACAAAAAAGCTTTATTCAAAATATGCGCCATCGCTAGCTATACATTGTGCCCATCTGTCGGTCAAATTGTGGATGCCCTTCCAGAAAAATTGTTCACATTTTGAGGTGATCTAGTCAGTAAGCCATTGTTCGACATCTTCGTAATTGTTGAAGTGTTGCTGGGAAAGTGAGTGAGATATCGATGAAAACAAGTGGTAGTCCGAAGGGGCTAAGTCTGGTGAGTATGGTGGGTGGGGCAAGAATTTCCCAGCCAAGTGCAGAAATGGTGTGTCTGATGCCTTTCGCTGTGTGTGATGAGGCGTTGTCGTGCTGCAAAATCACTTTTCTGTGTCTCGTCGCCCAATCTGGGCACTTTTCGATCAATGCATGGTTCAAATTGATGAGTTGTTGATGGTAGCGAACGGCATTCACTGTTTCACCTGGTTTCAGAAGCTCATGGTACACCACACCCTTCTGATCCCACCAAATGCACAGCATTGTCTTCCTTCCGAAGCGATTCAGTTTTGCGGATCCATTTTTCATCCCCAGTCACTATCCGATGCAAAGAAGACGTTCTTTCATTCGGAGAAAACAACACTTAACACACCGTTTTTCCCTTTTCCATTTGTCTGTCGTTCAGATGATGTGGGACCCATTTTCCTGCCTTCTGGACCTTTCCCATGGCATGAAGACGATCAGATATGGTTTAGTGAACAACATTTAACTTCTCTGCAAGTTGTTGTTGCGTTTGCATATCGTCTTCGTCCAACAGTGCTTGCAATTCGGCGTCTTGGAATTTTTTCGTCTGGCCCAGGCGATCTTTGTCTTTCAAGTCGAAATCACCACTTTTGAATCATCGAAACCAAAGCACACACACGTCTTACGTTAGGACATTGTCACCGTACTTTTCCACAAGGATACGATGGCTTTCACTCGCATTTTTCTTTTGATTGAACAAGAATATCAGGATGTGCCGCTTATGCTCCTTATTTGGTTTGAAGGTCAACATGTTTCCCACACAAACCCAATATCATGATCACTCGCACTCGGTTGCACATCCAGGGCATTTTGACAGGTACTGTCCTGGCAACATACTGACGTAACAGTTGAGACTGTGCACCAACCCTTGCTTCCAGCGCCATCCAGCGACGAAATTAACAATTATTAACCAGCACACCTGGTAGAAGAAAACTTACATCTCATCAAGCAAAGTAGCACTAGATTTTATTAATGTAATTGTTATTGTTAAAAAAATGAAAGAAGATAAGTTGAGTCCTGTGTTCGATACCCAGTGGATGCACATTGCACAGTGGTTTGGATCCCACTTTAAACTGTAGATTCAGTCCCGACTAGCCTTTCTGTAGGCATAAAATTAAAAAATTAATATTTTAAGCTATGTTGCCAACAAAATGTAGTCAGATGTACTCTGACATTATTCAGAACACCATTTTCTTTATGTTAGCCAAATATTTGGATGGATCTGTATCATTTCTCATAGCTACAAAGTTAGGAAGAAATGATCAAAAGATCAAGACACAAATAATATTGTTAAAAGAGAAGGAAACTATATCCAAAGTCACCAGAGTGGCCACTATTTCCTGATCTTCCACAAGATATGGCAGGTGTACTGTTTACAACTTCCTTGAATTTTAACCTTTAGCTACTGTAAGCCTCTGCTTTTGGGAGGTTTTCAAGATTGCAGTGAAAGAAAAGAAAGGAAGGAAAAAGAGCTATTTAATGTAGACAATGGGAGTAGTTGTTTTTTTGTTGGGTTTTTTTTGTTTTTTTTTTGGAAATGAGTGAGGTTCTTCTGTAAAGTGATTTTTTTTAATCCCTTTCCCCATCAGCACAGTTAGAAGAAGAAAATAGGGAAAAAGTAAGTGTTATTAAAAATCATGGTCTTTAAGAAAGAAAACAAAACAGATTTCATCTCTGACAACTAACTAGCACCGATTTTTTTAAACTTTGCATCAAGTTTGAAAATGCACGTGCTTTAAAAGTTCCCATCTGGAACGTGTTTACATGCTCACAAGACTCTGTCTGCTAAAGGTTAATACAGGTCTTGCATTTGTCACATAGTGTATATATACATAGATTACTGAGCTAGCACTTCCATAGATTACTGAGCTAGCACTTTCATATTTTCACACTAAAAACAAGGAGACAGCTAGTCAAAACATTCTAGTGTGTCTGGAAATTTATTTAAAAATGCATGGGAAACCTGATTCAAGTACTTTTATATTTCAACTCGAAAAACATAGCATAAAACTATAACAAGTAATTTACATGTTTAACAATTTTACTAAAACTTCTGAAGCACTATATTTTGTTAACCAAGAAGTTAAATTTTATATGCTGGTTAAAATAAAATAACAGAAAAAATAATTGATAATTTTTGCCTTTTCAGATAGATGATGCAAAGATTGATACTCAGGACAATGATTTAAAACGGCAGTTGCATTTGACCACGGAAGACCTTCGATTTGCAGATTATGTTGTGAAGCATGTGTTAGAAGAAAGACATGATGTTTTTCTTGATGGTGTGGGGTGGGAAGGAGGAGATGAGTGGATAAGAGCACAGTTCAGAATATATCTCCTCTGCTTAATGAGGACATCATTGTTAGAAGGTAATCTTTAATTTTTGAAATCCTCAAAATATCTTATGTAAATGTTGAAATTATGAATGGACCAATATGACATTCTTAACTATACTAATAATTTAACTTGCTACTTTCTCTTGAACAGTTTGTAAACCCTTTGCTCCTTCTGTGAGAAGAAAATTACTCTTTCAGGCCTACACTGAAGCCATCTCAGGATCATGGAAACATGAACACTGAATTATAGTTTCAACTGTTTATTTGTCACTTAGGGTGTGACATAGGGAGTAAACCTTAAGTTCAATGATAAAGTTTCAGCAAATACTGAATGGTATATTACTGAATTTAGGAAAGTCTATTTAAAATGTGTTCCACACAGGCAATCTCCTTCGTAGTCCACCCAGGAAGTGCTAAAACTCACTATCCTGCTAAAGAAATTTCTGGGCTATTTATACCTGAGGTTTTACTCTCCACCCCCTTTTGGTTACATAATTATCGTATCATAATAAAGTTACATTTATTGAAATTATTTATACATATATTCATTAAACATTACAGATTACATTCAGTTTAGTCGCTTCCATACTTTTAAGTACTGATTCGTGGAACAACAATTACCAGGTGTGCCGGTTAATAATTCTTAATTGATCCGAAAAAAAAAAACAAGTGTATCTGGGGAGAAAGGTAACAAATGCTTTATTCAAAGTATGCACCATCGCTAGCTATACATTGTGCCCATCTGTCCATCAAATTGTGGATGCCCTTCCAGAAAAATTGTTCACATTTTGAGGTGATCCAGTCAGCAAGCCATTGTTCGACATCTTCGTAATTGTTGAAGTGTTGCTGGGAAGTGAGTGAGACATCAATGAAAACAAGTGGTAGTCCGAAGGGGCTAATTCTGGTGAATATGGTGGGTGGAGCAAGAATTCCCAGCCAACTGCAGAAATGGTGTCTCTGACACCTTTCGCTGTTTGTGATGAGGCATTTTCGTGCTCAAAATCACTTTTCCGTGTCTTGTCGCCCAATCTGGGCACTTTTCGATCAATGCATGGTTCAAATTGATGAGTTGTTGACGGTAGCGAACGGCATTCACTGTTTCACTTGGTTTCAGAAGCTCATGGTACACTACACCTTCTGATCCCAACAAATGCACAGCATTGTCTTCCTTCCGAAGCGATTCGGTTTTGCAGTCGATGTTGAAGGTTGTCCTGGGTCAACCTATGACTTTTTGCATTTTGGTTTCTCAAAGTACAACCTTGGTGACAATGAAGTTCGACGAGAAAGGAATACGTGATTAAATGCACAGTGGCATAGGCGGTGGAATGGGTGACCTGCAGAAGTGACGCATGTGTGTAAGAGGAGGCGTGTGAGCAGGCAAGAATCATGATCCCAGCATGTTGCACCCAAGGTCACATAAAGAACGAAAACGGGGAACTATATGAATGACATTGAACTTCGACCAGGCACCAGACCCATACGGAAAATTCCGGATAGTGGCGCATTCGACGAAAGCATGACGTCACGGACACGATAAGGTAGTCCGCCGTATATAAGCACGTGCTGTGCACGGAGGAACCGCAGTACATCATCACCATGGCCAGGGGCAAACCTATTGACAACACCGTGAGGAGAAGAGTGGTGGAGTTGCAACGGGATGGATTCAGTGAACGGGAAATAGGGCGCCAACTGAATTTACCCAAGTCAACTGTCCACTGCATCATCAAACACCACCAAAATACGGGTACTACAGAGCCAGGTAAGGCCCCCGGTCGAAAACGCTTGCTGAGCATGCGTCACCTACGGATATTTAGGCGCTATATCCAGACCAACAATCATGTTTCTGTGGCCGAATTACGACTATGGACTCAAGAACGCTTTCACATTAAAGTGTCAACCAGAACCAATCTCTGTTACCTACAGCGATGCGGTTACCGAGTGTACAAGGCGAAACGTAAACCCTTCCTTTCCATGTTGAACAAAGGCAATCAACTACGGTGGGCACGAATGTACCGGGGATGGACATTTCGGCAGTGGAACAGGGTTTTGGGAATGGACGAATCCATTTTCAATGTTGTGTACGGGAAAATACGGAAAACAGTCGCTTGTCGGAAGGAGGAACAGAATGAAGCAAAATGTTATGCACGTCGGGTACAGAAACCTGTGTCAGTGATGGTATGGGGATGCATGACGGCATCTGGGGTTGGCCCACTACACGTCTGTGAGGGCATTGTGAATGCACACGCCTATACACGCATACTGGAGCGGCATCTTCCCACAGTGCGAAGGCACCTGTTTCACAGGTGGTGTCTCATCTTTCAACACGACAATGCCAGGCCTCATACAGTGTGGCTGACAAGAGAATGGTTGACTCGCCATCACGTGCGAACTCTGCCATGGCCACCATCGAGTCCCGACCTCTCGCCCATTGAGAATGTGTGGAGTGTTCTTAAGCGACGTGTGCAACAGAGGGGACCCACAACAGTGGCTGCTCTTATCGCCTGCCTGCAGGAGGAATGGCACCGCATCGATGTGGAATACCTTGAACGACTCGTCCGCAGCATGCCCCGACGGATTGCCACAGTTATTCACCGACGGGACGGCGTCACACCATGGTAAACAGGATCCCCTCTAACAGTGGTTGAACTTCAATGTCACGTGTAGATGGACGAAAATGTTTTATTTTGTGTGGACACCATACATTGCTGCGTTGCAGCGGAAATTTATGTTTTCCTTTGTTCCATGTAGCCTGCTGAATAAAATATGTTCAGCATATGCATGTGTTCTCCTTCTTTCACAACACACTCCTATATTTGTAACTGGTCGAACTTCATTGTCACTAAGGTTGTAGATCCATTTTTCATCTTCAGTCAATATCCGATGCAAGAAAGACTTTCTTTCATGCAGAGAAAGCAACACTTCATGCACTGTTTTTCACTTTTCCATTTGTCTGTCGTTCAGATGATGTGGGACTCATTTTCCTGCTTTTTGGATCTTTCCCATGGCATGAAGACAATCAGACCAACATTTAACTTCTCTGCCAGTTGTTGTTGCGTTTGCGTATCGTCTTTGTCCAACAGTGCTTGCAATTCGGCATCTTGGAATTTTTTCGGCTGGCCCAGGCAATCTTTGTCTTTCAAGTCGAAATCACCACTTTTGAATTGTCGAAACCAAGCACACACGCGTCTTGCGTTAGGACATTGTCACCGTACGTTTCCACAAGGATACGATTGCTTTCACTCACGTTTTTCTTTTGATTGAACAAGAAAAGCATAGAGGCTACAGGAAGGACACCACAGAAAAGCATGTTCCTTATTTGGTTTGAAGGTCAACATGTTTCCCACACAAACCCAATATCACAATCACTCGCACTCGGTTGCACATCCACGGCGTACTGTCCTGGCAACACACTGACGTAACAGTTGAGACTGTGCACCAACCCTTGCTTCCAGCGCCATCCAGCGACAAAATTTAGAATTATTTGTCGGCACACCTGGTATGTAATATGCAAAGGTCGGTCAAAAAGTAACGCACAAACCACTGTAGCTCGGGAATGGTAAGGACTAGAGAAATGAAATTTTGTAGGTAGACGCATTGGTCCTTTGGAAATGTCACTCAATGTATGATCCATGTGCTTCACTGCACTGCAGCCATCTTTGTTTCCATGACACAAATGCACGTTCATAAGACTCTTGAGGTTGGTCTTTACACCACTTTTTCACACACGCAATGAGCTCGTTGTCATCTCTAAACTGTTTGCCACGCAGATGAGCCTTTAGTCATCCATCCAAACACATAAAAATCCGATGGTGCTAGGACAGGACTGTATGGGGGTTGTGGCACCACATCCCAGATGGCCAATCTTCTGAACTGTCATGATTGCAGCATGCAGTCGTGCGTTATCGTGATGTAACTTGTATGTCCCGATTTGTTGGATTCTTCTCGACATGGAATTAGGTGTTGGTTAGGTGGTAAAGGACCAATGCCTCAACCTACAAAATTTCATTTCCCTAGTCCTTACCATTCCCGAGCTACAATGGATTGTGAGTTACTTTTTGACCAACCTTTGTACTACCACTACATTCAGGCCTGTACCCAAGGGAGGGGCCAAGGAGCCAGTCCCCCCCCCTCGAACTCTGAAATATTTTAATGTAAACCTATAAAGAGCTACGAAAATAACATCGATGATTTTTCAAATTGCATAAATACGTGAATGGGTTGTTTCTGGAGAGAAGCAGGCACCAGAAGTCTGCTGTCTGCAATATTGGGAGTTTTATTTCATAACCATTGATGCGAAGCTACCAGACTTACCGATTTAATCAACACAGTCCATTCTTTTTAATGCCTGTCTCGACTTTTTTTTAACTGCGTTTGTGTTGCAAAAATGTCTGTTTTTTCTGTTAACTCTCATTTAAACATGTTTTTTATTTTAATAATCATTGCAAATACGCATCATTTAATTCACAAATATATATATTATTGTCAGTGTCTGAATTGAAGAAAATGCAGAGGGGGAGAAACTTCAGAACTACTGATTAGTGGGGTCATCTAGCAGTTGCTCCCCCCTCCCTACACACACACTTTTTGACCCTGCATTAATGCCTCTTAATGCTAAGCCTAGTTTACATAGAAAAATGAAACTGTCCATGCACCCCCCCCCCCCACTTAATCGCCGCTACTGATGTAAATGTATAAATGATGTGTTGTAGCATGGTGTCCTTCCTGTAGCCTCATTTCAGAAATCAGGAAAATCGTCCCTGTAGGTAGAGTGGAAAATTATCTGAAATAAGACTCTTTTAGAGGTGGGAAGGAAACAGTTTTTGTCACGGCTTTTTTGTTGGACTTTTTTCTCGAACAGATCCTTTTGATTTTTGCTGTTTTGACTGAACATAAAATAAATTGCATCCATTAAAAATTTAAAGTGCAATGACTGTCATGTGTTATCACAACAATAATAGAATATACGTTCAGAGGGGGGGGATTTTGTTTCCCTGGTTGGGAATCACATTATAAATCTAGAGCCTGGCATGAAAAAAGTAGAAAGGGGGAAAATTCCTGGCTTCCCCACCTTCAATTCAAACACTGATTATTGTCTAAACATAGAATTATCATTGCTGTTCAGTGGTGCTCGAAATTTGAAAACACTGTTAATTTGTGGAACCAGTACCATTCAAATTCTTATTAGCCGGTCCCCGTGGCAGAGTGGTTAGCACATTGTGCCACGACTCCAAGGCTCCAGGATTCGAATCCCAGCCTGGGCATGGATATTTGTGAGTGTCCATTCATCATATCATCCCTCATCCCCATCTTCGCAAATTAGCCAGAACTGGCACAAAAAGCGAAGTAAACTAAAGCAAATCAATCAGCCAATCAAATTCTTTTGAAAACTGAATGTAAACAAAATACATCAACAGAGTGGTGACAGACCTGGAAAACCAGGAAAAGTCAGAGAATTTGAAGTGTCAAAAAAAGTCAAGGAATTTCATCTTCGTTGAATTTTTTTATTTTTTTATTTATTTATTTAAAGATATTGTTATGGAATTCTGCATGGGAACAGGAAATCTCATTCGTAAATTTCGACCTGAACTACTTTTAGGCCTCTTTTATGTTCAACACAACCACGGCGCCAGAAACCAGTGAAAGCAGCAGCAGGAGGAGGAGGAGGAGGGAGAGAGAGAGAGAGAGAAGGAAGTGGGGTTTGGGGGGCGCGATCCCCGAATTTCAATGGAAAAAGCATAAAAATCTGGAGTTTGCCCTCCCTCTTCTGTCACTATTTTGGGAAGAAGCCGCGAACTTTAGTATTATTTTCAAAGAATGGACACTTCTCAAGAGAATGAAACATGTTTCATGTTCTTGGGTGCCATACAAGTTTAATAATAAGCCTAAATGTGATTTTTTTTAACGAAAAATAGGTAATTTGCATTTTTGGAGGAAAATTGTTATAACTCGGCCACTATGGGAGCAATCTACTTCGGATAAGTTTTGTTTTTCAGCTAAAACATCAGAGCATGCAACCGTGGGTTAGACTCTACTTTACGTCCTTATTGCCTCTTGGTGGTAACCGATGGGAGTTAACAACACTGCATGCTCGTCTTTGTGTCCGCGTTGTAAATGCGTGTTCGTGCGTTCTGCATGGTGATTGCTTCTTTGGCAAAGAAGAACAGGTTCCAAAAACTTCTAGATAGTGTAAAATACGTCTATCCCCAGTAATAATTCAGTGCATCGTTCAAAACCATGCTTGCAGACAGCCGGCATCTCTTCGGGTAAGTACCTTTTTCTTTTTACACTTTCTGTTCACAATAGCCCCACTAACCATTCACGGGGACGAGGTATGCCTACGAGGTTAGGTCAGGCCTGTTAGGTTAGGTTCCATTAGCACTCATTTCACCCCTAAATATGTGCTTCATCATCGAAAAATTTCTTCAGTATGTTCAATTACGCATATCCGGACAACATCGGTTTTTATCGATTTCCTCCTCCAGGAAATTTTTCCTCGCTTTGGGATTTACGTTGTTGAAAACCAGGCACTTCCTTATAAAATAAGTTTTCAAAGTTATATGACACGTATTCCTTAGGAAAAGGACGTAAACTAGTGTCTTACCCAACCTTGTACAATTCAGAATGCCAGACCGACGAAGGGGTGGGTGGCTTGGGAGCACGACCCTCGAATTTCAATGGAAAAAAGATAAAAATGTGGAGTTGGCCCCTTCTTCGCTAGCATTCTTTTCAAAGAATGAACACTTTTCAAGAGAACGTAACATGTTTCATGTTCTTGGGTGCCATACAAGTTGAATAATAAGCCAAAATGTGTTTTTTTTTATGAAAAGAAGGTAATTTGCATTTTTTGGAGGTGAATTGTTATAACTTGGCCACTATAAGAGCAATCTACTTCGGATAAGTTTTGTTTTGCTACTAAAACAACAGAGCATGCAACCATGTACAATTCAGAATGCCGAAACAAGGAAGGGGGCTTGGGGGCACGACTTCCGAATTTCAATAAAAATAAAAAACCATGAAAATCTGGAGTTTTCCCCCTCTTCTCCTGGTATTTTGGGGAGAAGACGCAAACCTTAGTTTTCTCTTCAAAGAATGGACGTTTCCAAAGAGATTGAAACATGTTTCATGTCCCTGGGTGCCATACAAGTTGAATAATGAGCCAAAATGTGAAACTCGGTTCGGAAATGTGGCATGGATATGTTGCAGAGAGGGGGGGAGGTTGGTCATCAATGTGAATTTTCCAGGCTTGCTCCAGACCTGTATCAGAGTTTCCACCCAAACATAAGAGTATGAAGGGAGTAAAGGTTAAGCCTCTAAATATTACATGGAAAATGCATTGAATTATCATTTTTTCTTGTCCGTAAGGGAGTAGTAAGGGGACTTGTCAACAGATGGAGGGGATAAGAGCGGTTAGCACCGTCCGATACTTGTCGGACGTCATAGTAAGGCATTTTGTTGGGCAAACTGAAGGAACATGGAAACAAATAGGTTCCATTGATACATACGATTTTTGTCGAATATCGCCACCTGACAAAGTATCTCACTACAACATGCGACAGAAATTGCATGGACTGCAACATCCAACAAAAATCGCATGCATAAATAAGAAGCACTTTAGACTGCAAATATGCTGCTGGAATTTTATTACTCTTCTGACTCGCTTCACCTTATTTAATGTAGCAGTGCATACGAAGGTTTCCTTTCTTCATTCTGACGTATTACTGGTTTCGCACAAGTTAACGTATGTTTACAATGACATTGCACTATTCTTAGATATCAAGAAGAATCCAACAAAATGGGATATATATTGAATACTATCACGAAAAAGTGAAACATATATCTGCATTGGTGAACGTTGTAAAAATTGGCAACTCCCAACCTCAAATTTACTGCAACACTAGTATTGCAATGAAATTAACACAACTCTCTGTCCTGTCTGTTTAAACTCATGAGAGATGGTCATTAATCTCTCACTGAGTGAAGTTAATGTCCAATATTATGAAATAAAATACTAATAATAAATACGTAAATATTTTAATATCATATTTACTCGAATCATTCAATCATAAAAGCAAATAAATTTCTTCAAGAATTGACTTTTCTCGGCCAGCCCTGCTAAATTTTCACTTTCCATCTACTGATTTATAGGAGGGGTGGCCAGAAAGTAATTGCCAATCAGTAGGGACATTGATTTTTCGAAAATTTGAAATATCGAAATAATGCGAATTTGGCATAAAATGCGAATTGTTGGTGTTTTTAGTATTTTTTGTAAAAGAAATGTCCTGAAACAACGAAAAATTCCATGAAATCCAACATTCTTGTCTTTTCTAGCCCATGTTTGTGTATATAGAACATGCAAGTTTTCCAACATTTTACTCAAGAGTCAACTATAGAGTTATACGTACATGGAATAATTCCGACAACCACATTAAATCATGTATTTCCCACAATTTTTTCAACTTCTATCAAAATCATTTGCATCACAGAGCAAAGTGGCAGGGTTCTAACAGGAGATCGAGTGCGTATCTACTGTCACACGGGAGCCACATCTTCGTATTTGTTGTACGAGATATGTTTTGAATTACCAAGCTAAGTGCGCACCATCGGCATTTGTCGAGCGAGTAATAATGGAGCTCAGTCATTATGGCGTCTGACTACTATGCGAGAGACACGGGCTCGATCTCCTGCGAGGGAGAACCGGGATGTTTTCCACCTATTGAAACAGCTCCGGCATCCACCCAGCATCATATGAAGCTGGTACCTTGAGGAAACTTTGAGGGATAAAGTTAGCCAGGAGCATGGTACTGATCACATTACCCACTTTCAGCCGTGATCAAGAAAGTGTGGGGCCCTAACTCCCCACCCCTAATATACACCTTCATGGAAAACTGCAGGGGAGTACTTTACTTTTACTTCCTCAAAAATCTGTTCCAACATATCAAACTGTCACGATAATACGTAGACCATGTGACCTACAATTTAAAATAGTTTAAGAACACAATGGAGTATTACGTTTCGGCAGTGATCGGAATGCTACATTTTAAAAGTAGCTTCGCTACAGCTACAGCTACTCTTCCAAAATGTAGCTTCGCTACAGATACAGCTACATTTACCAAAAAGTAGCTCACTACGCTACTCTTGTTCGCTACTCGCTACTTCGCTACTTTTTGCGCTACTTAGAACTGCATAAAAAAATTAAAACAACGATATGGGTATTAAAAAAAATCCCTACTACTGGTAAATAGATTCTGTTATTTATTATCATGATTCCAGTCATTCGATAATTTCGATAGCAATGTTACTTCAGTTACTTATTTTTACAATTGTTTTTGAGAATACCATACCTATGCAAGTGGCATATCAATTCAAATTTGATATATGAATATTGCAATTAGGGTGTTACCCAAATTAATTATTACAACTATACACAAATAAAAATTGGTAGGATTACGTATTTATGTTCACATCAACATATTTTTCTTGAGAATAAATATTTCATTTTTTATAGACTGATATGAAGTCAGCATTTTGAATGAAAAGTACCTGGAGCCCTTTGACTACAAAAGGGCCCCAGGTTCGATACCCAGCAGAGGCACATAGTGGTTAGGATCCAGTCTCGATCAGATTATCTATGCTTAAAATGGACTCAAAACAAAAACTAGGAAAGATGCCAAGTTGGGAGGATGAGATCCTCCTGCTCCTCCATTCCCCACACTGCTGTGGAAGAATAGATGAGGTGGTAAACAGAAGAGGACAAATGAATGGTGGTGGACTATATCAAAGCGTTTGAAGAATAATATGGAATAGGGATGTACCTATGAAATGCAAGAAGATAATATGTAACATACTATGTGCCAATAATTACGTATGGAGCAGAGAATTGGGCAATGACATAGGGAGACAATGAAAAGATGCAGGCAGTGGAGATTAAATTTCTAAGGAGTCTTGTGGGGAAGACTAGAAGGGATAGAATAAGAAATGAGGAGATCCGACAGACAGTGGCTGTAGTGAAGCTTCAGGACAGAATAGATCAGGCACAGATGAGATGGTTCGGACACATGAAGAGGATGGATGCAGAAAGACTACCAGTAAGTGCTTACAATGCACAAGGAGTGGGAATAAGGCCAAGGGGGAGACCAAGATGTCTGTGGAAAGAGCAGATGGTGGAGAGTGTTAGGAGAAGAGGACAAGATTGGAACACCTTGAAAAGAAAGGAGTGGTGAAAGACCAGGAAAAAATGGAGAGGCTTCACTTCTATGCCGACCCAGCCAGAGACAGGAAACAGTGAAGGATGATGATGATGATGTCATGATTAGCAAGAGTTACAGAAAAGTGACGCAAAAGTAGGAGAAATACATAAATTTGAAAACTATGTATATTAACTAAAAAAAATGTCGTTTCTGCAGGAAAGTCAATAACTCGAACATACTTTTTTGCAATATGATAAAATTATTGAGGAAACTGTTGTATAAACCTGAGTGTTCTAAATGTATTGTAATTTTAAAATTTGTGAACGAATACTATCGCGAAAATAATTGTAATTCCAAAAACTCTATCATTCTTGTAACAATAATTTCTTGCTGGTGAGATCCTATATACTGCCGATGATCAATGCTGTTAACGTACTGAGCCATTTATTGCTGGCACTATTCCCTTGTCAGTGCAGTGGATATTCCATTGCTCGTTTTTGCACTGCAAGTTGTGTCTTTCACAGCATTTAATGACATTTTGGTGTCTCTTACACCATGAATATCCACAGGATTTGTTCCGGGGGTGACGCAAACGAGGCACTTTTTTCCAGTGGTGCAGCAAACGAGGCAAAATAGTGATGCAGCTAAAAAAACGTAGCTGTTAGCAGGAATATATTCATATATGTAAGTTAGTTATCTGGATATCTGAATTCTTCAGATACTAATTAAATAAATTACGCAGATATCTATAATCTACAATCTAGATAATCTGTATCTCCATGTAATAGACTGTCTTTATGACCCTCCTGCAAAATTAAGGGTTATTGTCGATTTTTTCTGACGCTGTTGCCACATTCAAAATTCCTCAAAGTGCCGAGAAAAATGTAGCTGTAGCGAAATTTTCGCTACAACTACAGGAATTTTGTAGCTTCGCTACCGCTACAACTACAATTTTCAAAGTGTAGCGTCGCTACAGCTACAGCTACAAATTTTGTAGCTAGCTACAGTAGCGACGCTACAAGTAGCTCGCTGCTTCTGACCACTGCGTTTCGGTATATTTGGCACATAAATGTTCTAAAACAAAAATGCAAATTTTGGGAAACTTAGCATTAACAGGTCAAAAAAAGATAATGCCAATTTTTGGTGTCATAATATATCGGTATCTGTCACGTGAGATTGGTTGATATTAATTTTTTGGGTGCGTTGCCACTTATGGTCATTATGCACCCTTCAGTATATGCGGGGAAAATTCAATTATCTTAAATCCTTACCTTAAAATTAAAAAAGGGGTATGGAAAATAACTTTCCCAAAATAACTTTCAAGATATCAAACCCTCAGGAAGAGGCGTAAGCCTTGTGACTTATAATTTGATACAGTAGTTTAAAAACACCATGAAGGTATAATTTCAGATATTTGCCAGAAAATGCGCTAAAATGAAAACATGAATTTTGGGAAAAATAACACCGTATAGTAAAAAATAAAAAATAAGAAAATACACCAATTTGAAAGAAAATAACAAAATATCAAGGTCCATACCGATTAGGCATAAATGAAACAAGAATATCAGTTGTAATTTATTGCATTAGTAACAGTGAGTCCTAACCTAATTTTCGGCATAATCACCACTGTTGTTCTGGCATTTGTCGTAGCATGGCACTAAATTTTGTATGACCATGGCATATGTGTCCAACAGCAAAGACTGGAACTATCTCTACTGCAGTGTAGCTGTCAAATCCTTGTCCTGCCAGAAACCTCTTCAGTTAAACAAAGAGATGAAAGTCTGTACATTGAAGGCCAGGGCTGTACAGGGAGTGGTCCAAGATATATCACCTGAAGTGATGCAAAGGGCCCGTGTGTACTTAGCTGTATGGGGTTGTGCACATTCGATTGGCCTTCCGTGAATTGTGTGCACCATCGTCTAACCATACTATCACTCAACGACGTCCGATCTGCACACCTCACACGATTTCTGGTGGTTCTGTGCCAAATTCTGAGCGTGCAATGTAGGCTACATCGCAGTCGGTGGGAGACTGTTTGAGAGCTGCAATCTTTAGCCTAGAACTGTCCTAAAATGGCTGCATTGCAACTGTACCAGATTACAGTTACATGCCACTTCTTCCTGCCTGCATGTGTGTGTGTCGCTCTCCGAACCACTAGTGCTGCGAATAGACACCATTGGAGCTTTTTTCAGGATGCCCCTCGTATATGAACCTTCAGAAGCTGTTATTAACGGAGTGTTCCTGTTTTAGTCTGTGGTTAGGTAAATCAGGTACCTGTACAATACAATTCTATAAATTTCTAATACCTACATACCATTTTTGTCAGCATTAATGATATAACTGCATGTTGTCAGTTTCACAGTACTTCACTTGGATACACTGTACTGAAGCAGAAATCCCATTGATAATGTAAGGAAATATGACACTTTATTTTGTTCGATTCAATTGTTTCACTTATATGCAAAAGTTAAGTTGTTTGCTTTACAGAGAAGAGAGAAGTAGCTTTATGCATTGAAAAATGAGTCTGCACAAATGGTTCTTGCAAGCAGAGGGTTCCAAACCTCAGTGGAAATATCAACATATAATACCGAGAATGTATAAGGAGACTGATAAATTACAAATTGTATTTCTTAATCATTCGCTCTTCACTAATATCTCATTTAGTCGTAACTTTAAAAATAATCAAGTATTTTATTTTAAACTTACTGCGTATGACAAAATTCTGTATTCCTTCCCTAACTTGTGAATTGTAATAATTTCCAAATTCACTATTTTGCAGTTTGAATTCAAATCATAGAGAAATTAAGTCAATTTCATAGAAGATAATATTGGTACTTAACAAAGCCATACATGGATCTGTATGAGTTTATTATTTCTATTTACAAAAACATCGATTTAGTTTAGTTTGTAATTGTCAGGGAAAAATGTAAATTTTGTCCTGGAAAACCTGGAAAAGTCAGGGAATTTTATTTCTGCTTGTTTGTAGCCACCCTGATCAATCTACAGGGAGGTTATTGCAGCATGCCACCGCTTCAGCATCGGCCGCTTGCCGGCCCAGTCATGCAACAGGTGCCGGCAAATTGCGTAACAGATAGCCCGTAACAGAAACCGCTTGTTTTGTAATGTTTCCACTTTTCACAATTACAGTTACAATTACAATTGAAATAAGCACGTACCTTGTCGCACGGATGCAGGAAAAGGTGTCCTCCCAAATACAAATATTTCCGGCACCTTATTTCTGACATCTAATCTTAGATTAGACATCGCTACTTTATCCTCAGTTGACAGAAAGGGAAGACAGCATCCCGGCGCATAAAGCAAACCGAAAGCGTAAAATGATATTTAAAAGTAATAATAATGATGATCACTAACCTCCTGTGTTATAAGAGATGTTGAAAATGACTTCCTTCAACAGCAATACAACACGTTTCTTAGGTTCAAGAGATCCTGTCTATCGTAATCCCTGACCACTTTTCTGCAAGAATTCGTTTTCACGTAATTATCGTACATAAAAACTCTATGTTCAAGACTATATTTGTTTAACGACATAAGTAATGAATGAATAACAATTAACACACAATAAAGCACTAGCACACCAACTCAATAACACAGTATAAACAAAACGCGTACTGATAAACGCGAACAGAAGTGAACATGAATGAGCGTAGACTCACTGTCTGGTAGCCGACAGTGTTGCTAACCATTTTTCGGCAATGTCCCTACAGACGTAGTCAAAATGTCCCTACAACTGACCAAATGTCCCTACGCCAAGTAAAGTGACTAAAAAAAAAACACCTCATGAGCATGCAAACAGAAGATAAAATATACACATTTACTTACCAAATCTTTCTGCTCGGTGCTTCCACAATTAATGAAGGAGCGAATTTACAATACAGGACCTCTCCCCGATTTTTTGTAATATTTCGCATACTCACTAATTGAGGCCTCCTAATCACGAATTTGAAGTTAAAATTTGGGGGGTCACGTGTAGAAATTGCAAAATAAGTGACATTGAGTGGTCCGCGATCGGCACGATTGCTTATTATTTACCGGAAGATTTTGTGTTTCCAATACTTAAAAAACGAAATATACATTCCTGATATTACTACGACCCCAAATTTTAACTATGTTTGCCTATCCTAACCTAACCTAACCGTACCTGAATGGTTCGTGGGGCTATCCGTCAATGGTTTGTTGGGCTACCCGTGCATGTTTTTTTCGAGCCCAAATTTTAACTATGTTTGCCTAACCTAACTTAACCTAAACTTACCGAGAATGGTCAGTGGGGCTATTCCTGAATGGTTTTGCGGTAATTGTGATTACGAACCGATAAAAAATATTATTTTCGTAGCACTTTAACGGCAAACGTTCATCATCGAAGGCCATTTTCGTATCCTGCAATTTTATGATTGATGTACTGTTGCCAAATTTACCTGTAATCAAATCAGTTCTTCTACATCGTGATTGTCGCTGTCACATGTAAGCACGTTCTTTGGGCAATATACTGAAATCCATAAGTTTATTAATTAGCCCACAGCCATCCTCCTGCACACTCCACCTAACAATCTGTACAACATTAACAACTTTTTTACTGTTCTCTTCCGCCATTCTTACACGATCCATGCTCTCCAAGTATGAAATCAACAGTGTGGCAACGCTGTAGACAGCGTAACTAATTTTAATTTGTTCATATCAACAAATATGGCTACCATACTTGTATACGGAGAATCATTGCGAGAATTGAAAAGCTTATTTTACAACTTCTACACGTTAATGAACATTTTTTCCCCCTCACCCCAACATGTTAACTTGAGATAAATAATCACGAATAATTATTTCGTGAGTATAAGACGTAGCATAGAAATTACAGAAGGGTCCGGTATTGTAAATTCTTGCCTTAATGAATAATAGGGGTGTGCTGGACAGAATTTTTTGGGTCGGGACGGGATCGGGAAGGTAATTTTTTTAAATCCCGACATTCGGGACTGAAAAATTTGCAATTTCCCGACCAAGTCGGAAAATTTTCTGGACGGGAAATGTTCGAAATTTCCCGAAGCACTGGAAATCTCGAATTTTACAAGTCATTTTCACTTTAAGTGATTGTTTTTGCATTTCTAGAATAAAAACTTACAACTTTCGATAAGTTCCAGAAACTTACAAGGCAGAAAACGTCGAGAATTAACGACTTTTTAAAGTAAAGAATCCAGCACACCCCTAATGAATAACGTTGAGTCGTTTACTGTTGATTATGTTATTTGAAGTCATACATGCTGCTGCTGTGCAGAGATAGATGTTGGTTGGTGATGCTGTATTTCCTGCATTCTTTAACAATTTTGGTCCCATTTTATTTCCCTTTTTTGTTTTTGTATCACTTAACATTGAAAATATTCTTTCCGTTTCCGCGTTAGAATGCGGCAATGTTAGCACTATTTTCGCGAGAGTGGAAATGTTTTCAAAAAGGAACTTGCCTTGAAAGTTTTTGGTAACCGATAACATGTTCCAAAATTCTGATGGAGATCTGTTAGTTAGTTCTTTTTTCTCCTCCTCGCTAAAGTATCCAGATAAACTAATTCATAAAATGTAATTTACCAAGATTGAAAAAAGTACCTACGTTTTCCCTCATTTGGCAAAATCTGTCCCTACGTTCCTACGCGGGCGAAATTTAGTGAAAAGTCCCTATGCGTAGGGACATGTCCCTACGGTTGGCATCACTGCCGACACGTGCAGTATGAAGCGCCATCTCGCGGCTGACAACTCACCCAACCCCCGATAAGCTGCAGGTGCTGTCGCGACAACTGAGAATAAAGTAGCGATGACTAATCTAAGATTAGACGTCAGAAATAAGGTGCCAGAAATATTTGTATTTGGGAGGACACCTTTTCCTGCATCCGTGCGACAAGGTACGTGCTTATTTCAATTGTAATTGTAACTGTAATTGTGAAAAGTGGAAACATTACAAAACAAGCGGTTTCTGTTACGGGCTATCTGTTACGCAATTTGCCGGCACCTGTTGCATGACTGGACCGGCAAGCGGCCGATGCTGAAGCGGTGGCATGCTGCAATAACCTCCCTGTATATGCCATGTGACAGTCTTTGTGTCTAAAAGTGACCCAAAGATTTAAATAAAATATAAACACATTTTCGGGTCTCGCCCCTCCCTCAAAAAAAATCCTGGGTACGGGCTTGGCTACTTTTCTCAACTTCATATTTATAATAAAGCCATAAGGTATCCTCCTGGGAAACAAAAAAAAATATATAAAATGAGGAATGGAGGAAATTTTCTTTTTAACACTTAAATCTTCCATTTAATATCTTGGCATTACCACTTGACAAATTATGTAGTTTCTTTTACTTAGCCAATCAACTTCAAACTTTTCTTTTTGATCTTCTTCTTTATACATTAGCCTTGTTTCTGTAAATTTTCACATTAATTTGAATAGTATTTGAATCGACTTTCGAAATAGCAAAAATCGCAAAATTTGACAACATTTTGAAATCTTTAAACAGCTGTAGATCAAAAACTATTCGACCTAGAGAGCTTAAATTGGTCCCAGTCTATTTTTCTTGTAATGGGCTTTAATTTGAAATGTAGCATGGCTCTGCTTTTTCAAATTTGTGATTTTTAGAAAACTGAAAAAATAAGATTTTGAAGACATCAATTTACTATTTGTGTGCAAAATTTCATAATGGGTGGGTTTCTTTGGAAATTAATTAATTTGTATTGTAATGTGTGTGAAATTTGCTAAACTTTTTCTTGACTTCTATGTTAAAACCATAACTATAAGCTGAGTGGTTGATGTTGAAGTCTTCATATTAGTGTATTTTATAATTTTTGGACTACAAATAATATGGAAATTTGTAACATTTATCACTTTTAATAATAATGTATTGGTATTGTTTTATAAACAAATCTCATGGTGTAACAAATATATAAATGTATGATATTCGAATTTGAGGAGCTTTCAGACCAAAGTGAAATACAACAAGCGGCACATGTTACACGTGCCTTGCGTGTTGCTCGGACTGGGTCGCTTTTTTAATAAAGTGCATCATGTCGCCTCGGTCTGTTGTTCACCCCGTGCCCTGAGAATGTTTGCTTATAGACTGAAGGGGCCCATGTTGCTTGTTGTTTGCCACTTCAGTGTGAACCCTTGCTGTCGCTTGTCACCTGCTTCGGTCTGAGATTGTCATACAGGTATTTGAAGAATAAAAAGAATTTAAATTATGCCTCTTAATACAACATAATGATTGATGAGAGAGAAGATATGTGAAGTATTCCAGTACAGTGTCATATCAGAAAAGGAACAAGTCTCAAGAGGAATAACTAGCTGTATTTGTTGATAGTTTATTGTGATATGTGTTGACCTTGGAACTTGGGCAGTAACTGATATTGGGTAATCTTTAATGCATCATCCATTATCCCCCCCCCCCCAGCCTTTTCCACGTGCGTACACAAATCATGGAAAACAATGCATTGATTGTATTGTTGTTTCAATAAAATTTGTGGCATGAATATTGCAATTTGTTGCAACCTTTCAACGTTTGCAGCGACTGGTGGGTTGAAGATGTGGGAGTAGGGAGGTATAAATAGAAATTTCAGTTTTCCTTTGTTGGCAGTCTCTACTTGAAACCCTTCAGGTTGTCGAGAAGGCTGCTGAGTAGCTCCTTCCAATCTGCTAGCTTATCATAGTGGAGGGTGTGAAGCACATAAAGAAACAGTGTCGCTTGTGAACTGTGCCTTTGGCAACACAATAAATACACCGATTACAGATCTGAGAGCAATTTTATCTATGACTTCTAGACTCGGTTTTACCTCAGCAAACATCACGAATTGTTTACTGCAGTTTTCAGTCAGTTGTCTTTTGTGAAATGTTCAGTGAAGTAGCTGTGTTTTATACGCTCAAAGTGATGCTTTAAAAGTGAATTAATTGTTATTAAACTAATGTGTTGTCTGTGGTTGATAAAAATGGTTGTTTAGTTTATTATGAATATTTTATGCATATATATTTTTGTTATTAAGACCTTGTACTTGTATCCTATTCTAAAATGTAAATCCTAATATACATTTTTTTAATTTGCTTACCTGATATTAACAATGATAAATTTTAGGTATTTTTATATTATTTATGTGTTTTATTATTATATTTTGTGTTTAGTTTAACTAAAACTGCTGATCATCTTTGGATGATGCAGCCAAATCATGAAATATGAACTTGTTTAATTTTGTCTGATGAGTGTTTCATGTTGCTTGAATTTTGATTTAATCCACCATTCTGAATCTTGCCTTTTCACACTCACATATATACATATAATGTTGAAATGCAAGTAGTATCCTTGTTTCCATATATTCTGACAGAGGGAAGCAAGGAGTTGGAGTACTTCAATTCAAGTTTTATCTCAGCCTGGAAATCCACACATAACTACAAGATGTGGCAGAGCGAAGATTATGACAGTATCTTGGAGATAGTTCCAGGACATCCATTTGCTGGTCAACTTTCAGTAGCAGACATGAAACTACGTTTATCGCAGTATGTATTTTTCTTCTTGTTTTTATACATGCAGTTTTGCAAATATGCTTGTATGATATGTTAAAATACATTTATAAGAGACAGGCATTAGTCTTTTAACCTACTTATAATGCTGACAACACATGGTGTGAAGTTTAAACTGTAATGGATGACTGGGACACCTATACTCCCAGGGGCTTGAGTATGGCTGGGAATACACTTGTATCACTTGGCAGCATTTAACATGTTACTTCAAAATAGAAACAGGTGATATTTCAGGGTGGTTGTGTTTTTGTTTGAAGTTTGGCAAATCCTGGTTTTGTTTTCTCTTCAAGAATTTTAAAGCATGCCCTTTTGAGATATGTAGAGATTTTTTTATTTGTCGTAGAGAATTGAAGGTTGTTTATTTTGGATGGAATTGCTAAGGCTTTCACATTAAGTACAATGTTTACATTCCATCTCAACACAGGTGTAATTAGAAGAAGAAGAAATTCCTTTTGTGGGAGCCACTGCAGCCCCCACATAATCCAAAGTGAACAGAAAAAAAATTGAAATGTAGCATTGCAAAGTACCCATTAATCATTCTTAGTTGAAAGTTGTTCCACAGTTTATCATAAGAAATGAAATGTACAGCAAAACATGACTCTTTAAGAACTATTACTTTGGACTTTTTTTAAAAAAGCTTGCAAAAGAAATTATAAAAATCTGAAATTTCTCCAAAAAACATACTTTTAAATCTTTCTTCCACCACCGTTTGATCCCTATTTAGTTTATGATGAGAAAAATAGTTTGCTACACTAGGATATATATATGTGGGTGGATGTATTGGGTTATATTTATGTATGTGTGTGGCGACAACCCTGTGTAGAGGTAGAGCGGGAGGTAAGGAAGGAAACCCCTATTGCATAATGGACTCGCCTTAGATAGTCGCACGTGATATATGTAGGTGGTCAGGCAGCAGTATTGTGCGAGCAGCAATCAAGGCCAAACGGCCCGGCCTGTTGTCCTCTGGAGTGGTTTTGCTGCATGACAATGCACGGTGACATACGTCAGCTGTTACAAAGTACATGTTGGCAATGTTTGGGTGGACAGTATTGTAACACCCACCATATAGCCCTGATCTATCACCATGCGGCTTCCATATCTTTGGTCCATTGAAAAAGGCATTGAAGGGTCGGCGCTTCCACTCGGACAATGAAGTCATGGACAATGTTCACAACTGGTACTGATACCAGCCAAAGGAGTTCTACGAGCAGGGTATTCACTGCTTGCTGAAACAGTGGGACAAGTGCTTGTGTAACTTTGGGAATTACGTTTGAAATAAACCTTATTGATTTCATTCTGTGACCCCTGTTCCATTTTCATTTGATCCACCCTAATATATTTATGTATGGTACCTACAATAAATCAATATTTACCCAGCTTAATGCTAAACTAAGGTACTTTTGGCACTATCCTGCTTTCTTTTTTAGTATTGCATAATCTAATCCCCCTTTTTCCCGATGATATTGAACTATTATCAACAAAACTTTGCATGGTTGTAGTAACCTACGAGTACTACATTTTAGAACTTTTTTATTCACATCAGTTTATTGTGGAAGCTACAGGGGCCCTTAAATAGTTTTTTTTTTTTTTACATTTATGTATCCTACTTTTGTCAAGTAAATTGTTCATTTTTTTTTTGTCTGATGACAAAATCCATAAGCGTCCTACATAATACATTAAATTATGGAAATTTCATACAAGTATTCAAAAATGAGAGGAAGTGAGGGAATATTTGATAATGTAGTTGTACATGCCATGCATGCAGTTAAAATATTACAGAAATTCAAGCGAGAAACACATTGAAGAACTGGAATTTGTTTTGGCAATATTAGTGGGAACCATGACGTATGTGTACAGGGAGCCATGATGGTCTAGTGGGTAGGGCATCTGACTGCTACGCGAGAGATAAGGGTTTGATTCCTGGGGTAGGTGATCTAAGGTTGGAATTTTCCAGCCTTGTCCCTGCATAAAGCGGCTCTGGGGTTCACCCAACTTTATAATGATGGAAAGGGGGGCTAAAGGTGGCTGGAGCATGATGCTGATCCACATCACCTCCAAGAAAAATGGCCAAGGTCGAGAATGTGTGGGACCCTACCCCAACATCTATTAAAATGTACCTTCATGGCATGGTATGCATGGGGAACTTTACCTTACCTTACCCTGACGTACAGTGTTTGCTATTTTACATTGGGTTTGTTATAGTTCTTCCAAAGAAACCACGTCAGCATATTGTATTTGTTTCTTACAATCACAAGTAGTAAATCTTTCTTTTCCATTGCATTCATCATGAAGAAAAATTAACAGGAATTCACTGAATTCAAGAACGTTGCATAAATTCAAATAATTTTAAAGTTGTTGATTTTAATTTATGTTTTGTTAAGTGAAGTGAATTTAATAAAATGAGCACTGTTTAAATACAAATTTCCTTTTGTGGGGCAGATTATTTCATGGATATAAAATCGCTAAATTGTGATTCAATACTGTAACAGACCCAGTTGAGCTCGAAGGACTTGGGGAGTTCAAATTTTATTTGGAATCAAAAGTTTGTTCATCATTTGTATGGATTGGAACATCAGTTTAATATGTTGTTGCAAAATCACTAAATGGTAAAAAGATTGTTTCCATAGAGTATTCTGCATGCTCTGTTTTTTTCTTTTTCTTATTTAGCACAATGCAGAATACGGAGAGTGGACGTAAACTAAATCAAGCAATGATGAGCACAGGCAGAGCTGTGGCACATACAGGACGTGCTGTTGGTAAGTGCACAAACAACATAAGGCTTTTAATAGAAATAGGAATGGATTCAGTTTGTTTTTATTTGGCACTGCTTTTCTTTCACTTTTGGTGTATCATGACAATCAGAATGAATTGTGATTAGATGAAGGAACAATCACAAACATACGTAGACAGGATGCAAAACACAAACCTTTATTTTGACACATTGACATTTGGGTGCCTTATACCCAAGAATGTTAAATTCAAGGATGAGAAAGATATTGTTGTATTTACTTGAACACTCTGCAATAGAGATTATCGCTTATGATTTCTATATAAACACTTAATATGTGTTGATTGATAAGATCTGAAACAAACATGAAAACAAAATTTATCAGGTTGGTATGTAGGTGCTGGCAACCCTCTCTACTTCCATGAACAAGTGGAAAATTTTGCATGGCTTTTGAGCATTTTGTTTCATTTGACCTTTTTCTGTTGCTTTCAGCTCACAGAGATGCATTATAATGAAGTAACGAATGATTTTATGTAGTACTATTTATCACAATTTGGCATTATTTGCAACTCCATGTGATTTGTTATGCATGTGTAAAATTGTGTATTATGGACTGTAAATTGTATTGTTTATAAAATGTTATTGCTTCCATAACTCATGGCTTATGGAAGAAGATAATGTTTATTGAAAAGCAAGTTGTAGGTGTTTATGTTATGTTTATATTTTAAAAAGTATTATCTTGAGTCTCTGATGCTAAAAGGTGGCAATACTGCTCTGGTGTCAGTAACCTTGTGGAGACATACTTGTTAAAGTACAAATTATGGTAGTAGATCTCTTTTCATTTGTGTGGGCGAATTTCATTTATGAAAGTGATTGCCTGGCTGATAATAATTTTACTTTTTTTTGTTAGGTTTAATTCTGATTGTAATTTTGATAATTTTGTTAGGTTAGGCATGTAGGATTGCTACGCATATGGAAAACAGGGAAATGTCAGGGAATTTTAACTATGTTTGCCTTGCCTAACCTAACTTAACCAAACCTTACCAAGAATGGTCAGTGGGGTTATCCGTGAATGGTTTTGCGCTAATTGTGATTACGAACCGATAAAACAATCTTGTTTTCGTAACACTTTAACGGCAAATGTTCACCATCGAAGATGCCATTTTCGTATCCTGCAATTTTACGATTGATGCACTGTTGCCAAACTTATCTGTAATCAAATCAGTCCACATTCCACATGTTCTTCTACATCGTGATTTTCACTGTCACATGTAAGCACCTTCTTTGGGCAATATATCGAAATCCATAAGTTTATTAATTAGCCCACGGCCATCCTCCTGCACACTCCACCTAACAATCTGTACAACATTAACAACTTTTTACTGTTCTCTTTCCCCATTCTTACATGATCCATGCTCTCCAAGTATGAAATCAACAGTGTGACAATGCTGTAGACAGCGTAACTAATTGTGAACGTCAATTGTTCATATCAACAAATATGGCTACCATACTTGTATACGGAGAATCATTGCGAGAATTGAAAAGCTTATTTTACAACTTCTACACTTTAATGAACAATTTTTTCACCTCACCCCAACATGTTAACGTGAGATAAATCATCACGACTAATTATTTCGTGAGTATAAGACGTGGCATAGAAATTACAAAAGGGTCTGGTATTGTAAAATCTTGTCTTAATGAATAACATTGAGTCGTTTACTGTTGATTATGTTATTTGAAGTCATACATGCTGCTGCTGTGAAGAGATAGATGTTGTTTGGTGATGGTGTATTTCCTGCAGTCTTTAACAATTCTGGTGCCATTTTATTTCTCTTTTTTTGTTTTTGTATCACTTAACATTGAAAATATTATTTCCCTTTCCGCGTTAGAATGTGGCAATGTTAGCACTATTTTCGCGAGAGTGGAAATGTTTTCAAAGAAGAACTTGCCTTGAAAGTTGTTGATAACCGATAACATGTTCCAAAATTCTGATGGAGATTTGTTAGTTATTTTCTCTCCTCCTCGCTAAAGTATCGAGATAAACTAATCCATTCATTCCAAACCGAGCACAAAGAAAGTGCAACTGACTGGTGTGTAAGCTTTGCACCTTTGCACAATAAAATGTTATTTTCCAAGATTGAAAAAAGTCCCTACGTTTTCCCTCATTTGGCAAAATCTGTCCCTACGGTTGGCATCACTGCCGACAGGTGTCACATTCGTGCAGTATGAAGCGCCCTCTTGCAGCTGACAACTCCCCCGACCCCCGATACGCTGCCTGCGCTTTCGCGACAACTGAGGATAAAGAAGCGATGTCTAATCTAAGATTAGATGTCAGAAATAAGGTCCCAGAAATATTTGTATTTGGGAGGACACCATTTCCAGCATCCTTGGAAGAAGGTACGTGCTTATTTCAATTGTAATTGTAACTGTAATTGTGAAAAGTGAAAACATTACAAAACAAGCGGTTTCTGTAACGGACTTCCTGTAACGCAATTTGCCAGGACCTGTTGCATGAAGGGCCCACCGAGTGGCTGAAGCTCTCGCGGTAAACGACTGAAATAACCTCCCTGTAAATGTAAGCAAAAAAGCATCATTTTCTACAACACTATAAATCTGCCAGAAAATGAAAGATTGTGTATAGTTAATGAACATTTTATATTGTGGAGATCTGTTATGGTGAAATAATGTACCTCTGTTATCTTAACCTGAAGGCTAGATGCACGTGATTGTAGCACCCAATACATTTGATGCTGATTGTAATTTTACGTTTTACACTTCTAATTTTCACCTGTTCTTGTGTGTTTAGAATGAAATTTGCTAATAAAAATTTAAAAAGTGAAAGTGAATATTCATAATAATTCACGGATTACATATTTAAATGAAAAACACAAGGTTCAAAAGCAAAATCGTGATGATAAACATGTCTGGAAAAATTTCATTTTTGAACTGGAAAACTTGGAAATGTCGGAGAATTTTGTAATCAAAAAATTGTATCGACCCTGGATGTTAGTTTCATAATATTCAAATAGTAAATTTTATGCTGTAATGGGAAACCTAGAAAGAATAACGAAGCAATTACGAGATAAAAGATGTTCCATTCCTATGATGGCATCGTAAAATAGATTAAAATATGCAGCAATGTGCAATTAACATTTTTGAAAGCTAATGTATTTTCTAAAGTAAAGGTGGAATACATAACGAGCAAAATTAAAACAATGGGAAGGTTCCAATGGATAAGCCAGAATGCCTATGTTGGCATGTAATGTTGAATGGAAGTTACATCAAACATTATGAATTTGCACAGGAAGTATTTTCAATTGTGCTTAGAACATTGCAATACTGAACTAAAGTATCCATTCATCATTGTTTTTGTCCAATCTGAGCAATCCGAGTAACTTTTTTGGACTCTGTGATACACAGAGTAAATAATAAATTTTGCACTAATATATTTCTGTGCTGACTCAAGCGTTGCCCACAGGAGCTTCAACAACCCCCTTCAGCAGAAATTCACTTGGCACGCTACAAAAGATACTACATAGAACCACTCACGAATGCTGACTTCTGCAGATTAAATATACATTTATAATTGATGATACATTGGACAAAGTAAGGAACAATTAAGGATAGAATTGTAGTGCATTATGAATCCAAATGAAAATCAGAATTTTGTCAACATCATCAAGAGAACATTCATTACGCAAAAATATATCTCCCCCCCCCCCCCATTACACATCCTAGAAACAAAATGGAAGGGACTTTGATATATTAGATCTGCATTCGTGAATGACCACAAGGACTTAGCAGAACAACAACTAACTTCCAGCAGGCTGTGACAAGCATTGGAGCAAAACTCCTTTCACTCAACTCGTCTGTAATTCCGACCCTGAGACAGGACCGAAAGCTTGGTTTTTGAGCTGTTCCTGTATTATCTGTCACAAATGCCCAGCATGCTGCAGGATGTTGGATTATTTTTTTTAAAATTCAGCAGTAGATTTTTTTCTAATTTGAAAGTTTGTTTTTTTTTTTAAAAAAAAAAAGAGAAAAAAAATTGTGATAAATATAATTTTTCATAGCAGTAAATATAATCATGCAGGTGATGATGATGCAAATAGAAAAAAAAAACATGCGTATTATGTGTACTTACCATCAAAGTACTTGTTCACATGCATTCAGACCTTGAAAGGACAAGAATTCATGAAACATTAATGAACAAAACTTGAGAATATTTGGTAACCTATTTTGCACTAGGCCACATATTTTTCATGGATACAGGGTGACGCCGAGCCGACTAACACATTTCAAATTTGAATGTGAGAGAATGCCACTTCATACAGTCAGCAATGGAGCATTGGAAAATGCAAGAACGTGTTACCTGTGTTATTACGAAACGAAGTCTGTGACACGAGTACAGCATGTCTTTAGACAACAGTTCAATGTTGGTCGACATGGACACTTAGCATATCGGAATACCATATTGGCATGGGTGAAGAAATTTGAAGAAACGTATCATGACTATTAAAAACTGAAACAAGCCACTGTTGACAAACTTGCAGCTATTGATGAGGACCTACGGAGGTACGTGTATGGAAACTTTCAGACACGCTTGCAAAGGAACTGATATAAACGGAGGCCATCTGCTGATGTAATATTCAAAAAGTAAGCTTGTAATCTTTTAAGTAATAAGTGGCATATTTGGACGTATTTATGTACGATTTTGCTTTTTTCTCCCCTGTTTCCATGTATTACACCACCCTTCATTTTTTAACACAAATCACATGATTTCAAATCAATAGGTAATTTTGGAAATATTTTGAATGATGATCAAGGAAATGACATCCATTTTTTCCAATCACGTCAAGATTTTTCACAATTTCACAATCAGAATTCTTATACTCGCCATTACATTACACAATGTAACAAAATAAATTTAAAGAAGGGAAATTTCGGTTGTTTACAAACCAATATTTGATTCTGGAAGTTTTTTGAGTGCTGATCATGCATATGATATCCATTTCCCCATCACATCAGGATTTTTCACAATCAAAATTCTCATATTTGCAATTCCATTATGGCTATTACAGAACACAATAAAATAAATTTAAACGAAGGAAATTTTGGTTGTTTATAAACTAATAGGTGATTCTGAAAGTATTTGAATGCTGATGATGGATATGACATAAATTTCTTCCCATCACATTAGGATTTCCCCCCTAGATCAGGATTTTTCTCCACGTCATTAAGTTCAATCAACCCACTACATTATAACATTCAGTTTTGGACATTTTGTGAAGGAAATTTTTGTGAGGGATTTTGAAAATGGAACTTACGTAATCAAAGTTTATAATTTTCATGTCAATGTGGCTTGTGAAGATAGGTGGATTAAATGCTTACTATTCTATGTGCATATATACTTCAAAATTGAAGGATTTGTATTCTAGAAAACCAATACTTTACCATCATCTAAACAGAGCCATCTATTGGGGAAATGATGGAACTACCTATTTTATTGTGAAATTAAGGCAGTTAATATATTGCTATTTTCTGAAAATCTAGATGTGATGAGTAAAAATGGATTTAATTTTTGGAATTAACATGAATTATTCAATATAAAGATGACCATTTTTAAGTTTCCATACAATTCACATTTCAGTATATTTATTGCAAGCATATTTATTATTTCAACACTTGGACTATTCATTAACCCCAGAAAAAGGGACATAGGTGTGCATGATTTTTCAAATATGAGACAAAAAGTATAATATATATAGGTTAGAGGAAAGAAGACTATGCATTTCAAATTTCTATGGTGTTGTTCAGCATTGATAGAAATTGTTACAAACTTCAATATTATTCCAGGTGGAGCTCTTTCACAAGCTAGAGGTGCTCTATCAAGTTGGTGGACCACTTTCACAGCTGCATCACAGTATCCAGAACTGGAGAGACCACCGGCTTTAGAATTCCTCCCTGACAGGGGAGACACACCTACTGGAGACAGTGAGGATGAAGATGCAAGTAAACATTTGTCTAATTGTGTGGGTGATTCTGCGACTGAGAAGTGATACTGCAACAATAAGCTAAACACAAGCATAATTTATAGATTTCGAGTGAAAGGTTAGAAGCAATTTCCCGGTGTACCCATAGTGACAGTGAGAGAATGGAAAGATGGAGTGTGTGCATCTGGCGATTAACCCTACAACTAGCCCTGTAAAGTGCAAGTTAATGTTGACGGCTTATGTGCAAAAAAAAAAAAAAATTAGTCATACCTGTGATTTATAGTTTGAGTGTTTTCCTGTACAGTGCTTGTTTGCGATGGGCAGAGCGTAAGAGTATATAAGAGTGAGTGTTTATTTTGGAAGATTTTTGTCACTTTGAGTGCTTGTTTATAGACTACGCAGAGTTTGTTTCGTGTTATTTGTAGATAACTGTACAATATTGTGCTTTTTTATATGTTGTATGCTGTTGTTATTTTTTGACTTATTTTTGTTGTGTTTTTTTGTGTTTGCAGAGATTTACGTGTAAAGTAACTAGTTCTCTATGTCATTCCATGGCAGTTGTATGCATTGTTGTCTAAAGATAGTTTTAAGTTCCTGCAACAGAAAGTGACTGTAAATATCATTGTGCATTCCTGCTTAATTTATGGAACACATCATCCGTTTTATTAGGGTTTTTTTTCTAATTTGGGTGCAAGTTGGAGATGGGAGACAGTTTTGGTTGGAGTTGAGCTCCAAGTTTTTGTATTTCTATTGGTTAAATGAAAAAAAATGAAAAGCATGGGAAATTAAGGATCTAGAGAAAAGTTTTCAGGTTAAAGACAATGTCTGTTAGGATCAGCATATTTTCCCCTTGTAAAATATTTATGGTATGATTATCAGTAATTTATTTAAGTAGTGACAAAAGAAATATGAAACTAACTATCGGATTCCAAAAGTAAATTGTCCTATATTAAGTTACACTCAGTGTGTCAGAATGAACATATTTATTAACATGTTTTAGTGCTTTTTTTTTTTACTATCTTTTGTTACCAAACAAGATGCAATTTCTCTCTCCTGTTCACGTGGATACAATAAATATGTTGACGACTAAGATATCATTTCAGTGCATAGTGTAAATAGACCATTTTAATGTTCAAGTATATTGTGTTCTTCTACAAGCTTGCCACATCCCACCCTAACAGTACAGAAAGGAATGAACAGAACACAATAAAAGTTAGGTTTCCCCCTTTTTCTGTTCGTAATTTGACGATCTACTTGGATAAAGATAGTGTAAGTAGCTGAACATCATAGTTAGATGGATTTCTTTCAACTAAATTGTTCATTACTTGAATATAGCTACTTGTTTTACCCATAGAACCTGATTACATCTATAGTGAAACATTTTTTCCCTTACTCAACATTTGGAATATTTGTAGAATTACTAGGGCTGGAAGAAAGCTAGAAAAATTCGATCACATGGCAAAAGTTATATTAGAGGTGATGGAATCCTACCATACTCTGATTTAGGATTCAGAAAGTACAAAATTTCCTGTATACTCAGAATGGGTATGGGTCTTTGCCTCTTTGAAGTTATTACAAATCCTAGACATTTCAGCATTTTAAATATATGTAAACTACTTACAAATGCCAGACATAACAAAAGAAAGGATGCACACACTACTTTTTCAAAACAACACTGCCACCCACAATCTATTTGCAAATTTCTTGCATAGTTATTAGGTGCCCCTGTGTTTGTAGGGCTAATATTAACATTGTGCGTTAATCTTGAAAGACAGTGAAATCACTAAGAAGGGAATAGTTTCCAGGAATAAAGCCTTGCAAGTGAGTAAAACCATTGGTGCATCTGGATCAGATTATTGAAGTGAGATGCTAAGTTGGAGAAAACCTCATGGAAGCATTCAAGCCTGAACCCCTTTACACAGGCTATACGTACAAGAACTTACTGATCTGACAATACATTGAGCTTTAGGATGTGAGCAGCTATTTGCAATTAAATGTTTTGGTACAGAACAACATTACCTTAAAGTGTAAAGACTTCAGTGATGACAGAAGAAATCAGTATGTATGGAAGGTTTATCAGTAATTCTTCAATCTGATTATTGCATTGTAAGAAATGAAATTTTAAAAAAGTTCACCTTTACAAGACAAATTTTGTGCTATGATTAACTTAAGGGTCCAACATGTTTTGTTACAGAACTCTGATGTCTGGAACATATTCAACTCCCTGTATTTTACATACTTCACAAGATACTTAGCTCAGATGATGGTGATATCTTCATGTATGAGAGTTACTGTTTAATACTGATGCTACTTGTACTTTTTTTAGTGCAGAGACAACTACTGATTTATCTTAATCTCATAGAAAGTAATCAATTGCAATACTATATTTAGCATTAGTTTGTTAACTTTCGCCTAATGTGAAACCCAATTTTTAAGATTTTGAACATCAGATAAGACATGAATAATATTTGGATTCTCATATTTTATTATATGTCCCATTTATTTCCTTTCTTATTACTAATAGCAGAGTGCATTTGAAACAGATGGCTTGGGTTCATATCTTAGCTAAGGAACAACTTCAATTCATAAGCTGCATTGTGCAGTGCAACATGGAGTTACTGTTAGTTAGAAAATGACAAAGCATTGGATAACGCAGTGGTAGCATCATCACTTTGCAATCAAGGGGTTCCAGGTTCGATACCCGGTGGAGGCACAAGTGGTTCGGAACCCACTTTAAACTGTAGGTCCAGTCCCAATTAGCCTTACTGTGCATAAAGTGGATTTAAAACAACAAATCAAAGACAAAGCATTGGTAGAATCCGTAGGGACAGTGTTAGTCACATTAGTTAATTACAAATCTGCATCAATGTTATGCAACTGTACTGGTTTATCATAGTAAAAACAATAAAATTGAATGCATTGAATAAAATTTATGCATTAAGCATTTATTTTTTTGTGAAGTTGAAACTGAAGTTTAAAAAATTAAATAAAAGATTCCCATGAACTACATATAAGTATAATTTCAACTTCAATCAGCACATGTAAATACTGTCTATAAGTGGAATCATGTTATTACTTTTACATAGAGTAGTAGTTTTAATCATTGGAACTAATATAACCATGTGTGTGTTCACACTGTCAAATCACTTGAAGAGGGAAAAGCTACAGAATTTAACTTTTGGTCATTTCGGCCAGTGTGTGCAACCGGTGTCCACCCACCATCGTGAGGAAGTTGTTGAGGTACGAATGAGTAGCGTAACCCAGTTATGGAAAACTACAACAATGACAGGGGGTTCGTTGTGCTGACTACACGTCACCCCGTAACTGGTTGAATGATCACCCACCTCTTCTGAGGCATGTGGGAGTGAGGCCAGCAGTCTGTAGGTAGGCCTTGGCTCTCGAGGGCTGTTGCGCCTTTTTTTTTTCTTTATTTCTTTGCTTCTTAATGTTACAATACGTTGAACTATCTTCTATTATTGTTCAAGCTTTTCCATACAATCTTACTTTAAGATCATGTGTTTTGTGGTTCAACTGTTCATTGTCTTAACTAACAGTAATAAGTCCAAAGAACAAGTTGCTTTTTCTTTAATTTGAACAGGTGTGTTACATTTAATGAGTCACATTAGTTAATTACAAATCTGCATCAATGTCATGCAACTGTACTGGTTTTTCATAGTAAAAAACATATTTGAGTTAAAATTCATTGAATAAAACTTATGAATTAAGCATTTATTTTTTTGTGAAGTTGTAACTGAAGTTCAAAAAATTAAATAAAAGATTCCCGTGATTTTTTTTCTGGAAATGTTAATTAATCTGCATGTGCTGATTGCATTTTTGCTTCTAAGATTATATCATTATTCAGGCAGGGCAAAATATTCTTGTTCTAGACATGCTTGTTTAATACAATCTGAAAATTGTTATTCTTCCAAGTAGGTTATACTTTCACATGTAGATATTTCTTTCTTTCTGATGTATGCCATGCAATAGGAATGAAACATGTTGGCAACTACAGAGGGGAATTATGTGAATCAATATGTCACTGTACATCATTCGTAGATTAAGACAGTTGAGAATGTAGGATTAAGGATGCAAAGAAAATTTATTTGATGGATTGCGAGTCAGAGAGAATGTGTATTTCAGGTTTCACACTGCACTTATATGTAGGATGAGCCTCGAGAGATTTGGACAATAAGAAACACACACATAAACAGGCAATATGTGTGGATGAGACCAAAGGTAAAGATTGAAAAGTTTTATCATGATTCATTAACTCTGAAGGAAAGAGACAACAATTGAAAAATAACATTATTTGGAGATTGTGTGTTATATAATGTAATGGTAAGGTAACTGATAGTTCATTGCATAGCGAGTGAGTAAAAAGTTTATCTGAAGTCATTTATGAAATCATTTGATGTTGCAACACTGTGAAACACATTTCATGGATGAAGTGAACTAATAGTAAAGCAAATGTAAACCTGTACCTTAATGATGTTCTCATGTTATACCAATATAAATCATTAAAAGATAAACCTTCATCAACAAAAGATTAATCTCTAATTTCTTATAATAATTCCAAAATTAGAATCCTGCATGCAAAATCAATTAAAAATACCTCCTAAGGGTTTCACATTTAACAAAAGTGAGGTGCTTTATTTATTTTGTTATGCAGGGATTGCTTGTGCAGATAATCAGATGTGCACTGTCATGCAGCAGCTATTTATTTCACAGCTGAACAAACACAAATGCAAACAAGCGAAAACAACAGTTACAGGATTTATTATTACTACGGCCTCCCTGATGTTGTAGTGGTTATATCACCTTGTAATCAAGGGGTACCAGGTTTGATACCTGGGATAGGCACATAGTGGTTCGGATCCCACTTTAAACTGTAGGCTCAGCCCCAATTAGCCTTTCTGTGGATAAAGTCGATGTAAAACAACAGCTCAATAGGACTTTTTATTAGTTCTTAAGTTTCTTTTTTTTTTGATAGTTAATAGGAAAACTTTATAATGTTGGTTAACTTTACTAGAAACACTGATATCCAAATTGTTATTGATGCATTTGATGTTTCCGCATGTTTACCCCTTAATGTAATAAGATGTCCAGATCTTTTATTCCTACTATCCTATTACTATTCCACACATCCAACTATTATCATATATTTAACAAGAGAAATTGTCTTGCATCTTGTTGTGGAAAATATATTATTATCCAGCATTTATTTACAAACACGTTTGACAAACTTCTTTTCATCATCAGACCCAATGAAATTAGAAGAAAAAAACATGTATTGTGGAATACAGGCTTACTTGAACCAATTCCAAGATTGTTACACAATACAGGTTTTTACTTCCTACTTTATTTGGTCTAGCAATGTAGAGAAGTTTTTGAAACATTACCTGTTATGCTATGTGGGTACCTATAAGTGAAGGGCTCTGGTGTAAAACATGTTAAGTGACACTTTGGTCATTTTTGAGTTCATTAAGAAAAAAGTTCTAAGCTATACTGTAGATACATTGTTTTCGTGTTGTGTTACCAATTTCAGAAGCCTTCACAGAGTCCAATGCAAATTATATGACATGGCACTTACATGCGAAAATTGAAGGATGGTTCGTTTTACTTTTTAACTCAATAATGACCAAAATGTCACTTACCATGTTTTACTCCAAACCCCTTCAAATAATAATGTGTTATCATACACTTTCCTCTAGAACTGTGTGTTATAAGTACATTCGTTAGCACCAGCTTTTATTATGTCGTGATCATTCTTACCTAATTTCTTTGTTCATCCTGACTGAAAAAGAGTACTATCTTTAACAACAAGTCCACCAATTTGCTGTACTGGTAAATACTAATACACGTGACAAGCTTCCTCATTTTTATTGTTCTGTGCTGAGTAAATTGTAGATACATGGGGAATCTAGCCCTACCAGTGTGCTATAGCACATCAGTACATGTACAGTGGTCTTGTCTACAGAAATTGGAGTTTTGATCAATAGAAAATCCATGGAAACAGTTGCAAGTTTAGATGTTGTCAATCACTTGATCAGTGCATAATAAAAAGGTTACATTGCATTATTTGTCTGTGCTCTAGACAAATTTCCATGCACTTTGAGATAACAGTTTAATGATGAGTTTTTGACCAGAAGTAATAGAATTGCATTAATTTATGAACTGAGTGAGATATGATATCGAGTAAAGCTTGTTAGGGCTTTATGAAAGTGAGTCTTGTATTTGTTCCTTGCATTGGTATGCATAGAGTGCTGTGTGGATATGTATAGTGTATATAGATAAAATTGTAGTTTTCTTCAGTATAGAATTTTGCCTGAGTAGATCATATGTTTTATATGCATTGTTTTCTCTCTCGAGATCATTGGCATATGTTATTCACGTTTTCTGTATTCAATAAAATCACTGTGTTGTCTTTAGTTGTCAGTATTACAGTAATGTTTTGTGTACAAAATGTTGAATTTTGTGTTTCAGAGTATTGCATAAATATATCCAAAGAACTTAGATTAAATTATAGAATGTAAAATGGAAACCTGGAGATTGGTAATGCAGAGTAATTTTGTAATGTTATTAGCTGCAGGGTGAAAGGTCATTCATGCTTCTTTCTGTGGTAATGTGTAGTTTACTGTAGGTAAAATTTCAAGTAAGAACCATGATATTCCATTCAATAGGTTGATTGTCTTGAGGGAGACCCAGGTTTGAATCACAGGCTAGGGTATGTCAAGTTGTAATTTTTTCAATGATATCCTTGCATCTGGGCCTTCCATCAATGAGTACATTCAGGTACAGGTGGCATGAGACTGGTGTTAATCACACCACCTATGCTGGGGCTGAGATCAAATATGCATGGAGTCTTACCTTCCCCATACATCTTCATGGCACAGTGAATATAACTTCTGCCCAAAACTGTTGTATAATGAGCCTGTACACTAATCACATTAGCACCATGCAGTTGAGTAGTAGCAAGTATGCATGAACTTAACTAGAATCCTGAGACCAAACTAATCAGAAATATTTGCTTTAGAAAGGGCAGTTGTCAACAACACAAGCTTTCCTTCTGCTTAGTACACTTCATGAATTCTTTCCTTTTAGTGTTTATGCACTTACCTTGAGAGAATGCATTGTTAACGAAAATGTGGGTTATTATTAGAATAAAAATTACTAATTGCATCATATGTTTATACACAAATATTGTGCACAATTTTATGTGTGAATGCATTTTGTTGCATCTGAAGCATATGAGAACTGAATGAAAAAACAAAACTTGTACATGATCTTATTTTATGCCGTCAACGTACAATAAATAAATACAATTCCTTCAGACAATAAACTATTGGAAATATTTGATGTTCACGACAAGGAAGCAAAATAGTTTCTTCTGCTGTTAGAATACTTAATTGAATATTGCTAATTCATTGTAATCTAAAATTTTGTATTTGTCATATAGTCTCAAATTGTGTGTGTTTTTATCATTGCATTTCTCTCGTCTTCTGATAAAGGGACACGTATTTTATCAATACATATGTTTAGTCACATTAGAGTGCAATAATAATATTATTATATACTTGTAGTTTTAAAACAAAATTTTCAAAATTTTGAAACAATAAGAGTATAATATTTTTAAATGATGGTGACGATGTCAAATAATAAGTATTTTCTTCCATGCCTTACACAAGCATTGTATGACTTTCATGTTTCTCAATTGTTATTCTTTTGTAAAATATTGAATATATAGAACAGGTATGCTATAAGAAATGTATGTGCATTAGAACATGATTAGACAAAGAGTAAAATACCTCTAAAGATGTGAAGAACCTTAATGCATATGATCTATTAGACAATTAGAGAGAATCTACAAATTTCTAGTAGAACAATAAATGTCAGTTAAATATTAGAGAAATCATCTTTCATAATCAAATTAATCTTTATGAAAAATTGAATTTTTTTATTATGGATCAATTAGGAATTAATAAGCTGTGTATGTTCCCTTTTATTTATTTCTTCTCTTGTATGATTTTATTTATTATTTTTTTACCAGCTTGATAACTGTATCGATTGACTTTCTAATTGTTTATAGTAGCTTGATAACTGTATCGATTGACTTTCTAATGATTATTTTCTTGTAGTTTACGGTTATTACAAGCATAAGAAAACAGTTTTTCGTTGTGGTGTTTCAGGAGAACACACACTCCCTTCATCAGACATTTATTTTGACTAAAGATACAGTTATAACAATGGTTAGCAATTTTTTAAACAAAAAGAATCCGTTATATAATGGATATTGTCAATGTTACATTGTTGTAAATAGCAACCTAACTGTGAAAAGAAGCAGTCTGTTTTATTTTTATTTCAGATAAAAAAAATATTTGATCACATTATTTTTTATTTAAAATTATAAATGCCAAATATCATCAGGTAATTCAAAGTCATCATTGTTTTCACAAAGTTTCTTGATGTTTTCTGTTACATTAAATTGTAATAACCGGAAACTACAAGAAAATAATTCCACAATGCAAGCAATGCATACATACAAGAAAGACTTTCTAATGGTTTATAGTTTTGAAAGAGTTTAAAATACATTAGGTGAATTCAATGTGTGAATGGAAAAAACAATCTTAAGTACTTGGCTTGCCAATTATTTTATACAAGGCACATAGATTCTTGCTTATTTTGTGCTGGGATCTGTGTAATAGTACAGGTGTTACTTACACAGAATGTAGAGGATATCAAAGCAAACAAATTTTGTTAATGTTTCCTTCATTGAGGCCTTGTTTGGATGCTATGGGCCCTCAAAAAATACCTTTTTCGTATTCTGTTTGTGTGCAACCATTGAACATGGATGCACTCTTCCCACTGACATTTATTTCTTATTTTCTGTCGGACACACTGACAGTGCATGGAGAGAATATTTGGATGTTCACAGCTAGCTTCAAAGGTCAGTAGTCTTTTCATTGCACAAATTCATTTTTAACCCTCCCAACACACACACCTACATTCATGCATGTGCTTGTTTAATAGCGAAACTAACATATCCATCTTTAGTATCACGATTGACCGTGGAGGTAGAAAGCAACATTAAATAACTGAATTACAAATACAAAATTTATATTTGCCCACTGTTCTGCACCATGGCCATGCTTTCTAAGGCTACAGGATGTGCACTTGCTAGTTTGAGTCTTCTGGGAAACGTAACAACTTTTTCCTGAGATTTCATCCAGTGCATGGGATCGGTGGTCACCCACCAATGTGAGGAAATTGGGGATCTGCAAATCAGTAGCGTATCCAGATCATGCAAATCTGCAATAACAACTTCATTCCTGTAATTGCTTGGATGATCGCCTCTGGTGAGGTCCTTGGGAGTGAGGCTAGCAGTCTAGGTAGGCCATGTCCCTCACGGGCTGTTGCACCACAGATTATTATTATTTTTTTCATATTTGTCCACTGTCACACGAGTCCCACATTTCATTTGTATTATGTGAAGTTTAGGTTGCAGCAAGAGCCTGTAGCTTTTACTTGTCACCTTTTCAGATTCATTTAAAGATGAAAGAGATGTAGCAAACAATTTATCTGCCGAGTTCCTTGCTCATTTTCTAAGCAATGACTTCCTCCACCCAGATCATCATACAAAGGTTTGTCCTAACTCAAAAGCAGATTTCCCATTTTTGTGCTTTCCCAACCCCAAGTATAGATGCTGCCACCTTGTTAACATTTCTATAGGGTTCTCAGTGCACATATGTGCCATGTCTAGCATTTGGTGATTTTCATACCGAATCTGGAGAAACTGAAGAAGCATTCACCTGTCTCATATTGCCCAGTTTAGTGCACTTTCTATCTGAATATTGCGGAATTCGATGCATTATAACAACTTTAATGAATGTTTGTGATAATTGTTTTTTTTTAATAGAATTCAGTGTTAATTGGACGTTATGAATTGTCCGGTGCTCCCACTACTACTAATACCTTTTGTGACACCATGTTTCAAGAGAGCATCACTTCTCTCATTTTCAGATGAACAATTTCTTTTTTGCTGCTGGTCAGAATTGAACCTACAACGGACCTGCAATTTATCTACAAATTTGATGGAATTCTATACTACTATTTACACTATCGAATTTGCTACTTCTAAGAAGGGGAAGCCATATTTGCTTGAATTCTACACCGGATGGCTTTAGGGTTTCGGCCATTGCTGCTTATTTGTTTTGTTTTTTTTCCTATTCGGTTCTTTGTATAGTACCATTACTGAATGTTGTTGTGTTTCATTCCATGCATGTTTGTATATTTTCAACCTTTCTATTTCTCCTTTGCATGTGCACTTCTTGTATTCATCTATGCTTTTCTCTAGAGGGCATCCAGATTCTCCTATGTAAGCCATCTGTAGTCACATATGTTGTATGTGCAATATTTACTGGTTTCCTTGGTTAATAGAAATGAATATTTATTGTGCAAGATAAATAAAATCTTACTAAGATTTGTGCTTTTACAATCTGATTCTGTGAGTCTGTTACCCAGGTTTTGTTAGGAAAACTCAAATAAACAACTTCTTTGGCTCGTTAGTCCTGGGTTCTCATTCCATCCCTCAGCAGAGCACTTCAGAACCCAAGGCAAGGAAATGACAAATCTGTATTGCGGGTTTTGCTGAAAATTTGCAGAAATAGGCTTTATACATTTTATTAATTATACCTACAGGTTTCGTATTCTTCCTTTGTAAGTTCTCTAATTTACAGCAATTTTTATATTCTCTCTACATCTAACTCCAACTGGATCATGTGTGGAAGCCATGTAGCATCAATGGGACCACCTGATGCTCTTTGTGATTGGAATCTGCTGAAACCTGTAGGATTCACTCTCAACACTCCCATCTCTGTCAGTCTCTCGCCCTCGACAGAGACAGACCATATTTATACTTGCTTATCTGCTGGAGAAGGGCTGGAAATTCAACTCATTTGCTTCTTTGAAATCTACTCACTTGTATTCGGAACTAAACATGGAAGACCCAAGAAAATTCACAATATATTTACAAATTGAAATTAAACTAAACCCTAATTAATGATCTGGCCAGGTCACATAAACTTGTAAGCACCATACAAAAACCCATAATTGTTCACTATATATATAATGAACAAATTGAGAGGTCACATGCTCCTGTGTATTCCACAAAGCAACACCTCTGGTTAAAATGCTACAATAGTTTTTGTACGATTCCGACAGATTATGTTACTAAATTGTGCAAGACCAACCCTTTGGAGTGTGAATAATTGGCCACAAAACTTTGTGTATTTTATATTTTTGCATTAAAGAAAAGTTAAATGACCTGTATATGTATGGTGATAAATATTTTAGCAGAAAGGGCAAACCAGCAACTTCACACTACTGGTATTGTATTGCTTCCATAGCAATAGAATCACTTTAGTGGACCTCCTCAATGCTGTAGTGGTAACGTTGTTGCCCCTTGCAATCAAGGGTTTCTGGGTTCAGTACCTGGTAGAGGCACATAGTGGTTCAGATCCCACTTTAAACTGCAGATCTAGTCCCAATTAGCCTATCTGTGCATAAAAGTTGACTTGAAAAAAAAACCTCATAATTCATATATGTATATTAAAAAAGAATCACTTTAGTGTCTTATCCAACAGAGAAATAAATTCCAGTGGAACTTGTTATGTGATTACATACATAAAAGAAATAAAATTTAATTTTTCGAGGACCTGTACCAAGGAAAAGATACTTAGATGACAAAAACATTAGCAAGTAATGTAGTTTGCTTTGATGTCCTGTACACTTTATGGAAGTTTTCCATGTACAGCTACAACCTATACTTATTGTTAAGAGAAGGAAGTATACATTTAAATCAAATTCATGGCAATTCAAAACTTTTATTCATGTTATTTTTCATTTTTGGTATAGTTTATTCTTGTTTTGTCTACATTTTTACTGTAAATGAGAAATGTGTAATAATATACTGGTTAGAAAACTAAGAATGCAGGAAAATATAAATTTGATGTTCTGATTGTTAATACCAAAACTGCAAATTTTTGATGTAAACTTCCACATGGAGGAGAAAAATTTTGCTCAGATCTTGGACATGATAAAATTTCCCACAGTGTTACAAGTTTGTTTGTACCTTCATTGGCAACTGTTAGGAAATGACAACATACTATTTATTGTATCTACTTGAAAGAACACTTTTCATTTTTTGTAACTCGGGGTGAAAGGAGAGGCTGAATACATTGTATATGTGTTTGAACCATGACTTGACATTTGATCTTGAAATGTAAAATAAATATGAGAAAATGTAGGTGTGTTATAGTACTGTAAGAAAACAACATGTAAAGGCAGGTTGTATAACTTGATATGTAATATTTAAAAAGGCTATAAATGTGTTATGCTTGCTCTAAAGTAAACTGTTTATATTATTCCTCATAATGTTCATCTTGATTAAATTCTTTATTTCTGTTCATTTCAAATAAATCTATGTTTACCATACAGATAAATGTTTCAATATTTTTTGTATTTAAACATATACAGTGTCATAGATATGAGAATACATTGTATCCCTCCCAATTTTTTTGATTTGATTTTGATTTGATTTAGTTTATTTTACTTTGCGTTTTGTGCCTCGTGCCTAATTTGCGAAGATGGGGATGAGTGATGAAATGATGAAATTGATGAATGGACATTCACAAACAACCAAGCCCGACCGGGATTCGAACCCGGGACCCTTGGCGTCGCAGCGCGATGTGCTAACCACTTGGCCACAGGGTCGGGCCCAATTTTTTTTTTTTTTGAAAGGGGGATACAGTACCTTTACACCAGGGGTCTTCAACTCGTCAGACAGTGCCGGCCACATTAACAATTTCAATGACGCTCGAGGGCCATCAAGCAACACTATGATATTGAGAACTGTAAGATGTTGCCATCTACCATTTACTTAATCCTGGTTTTATGTTAAGTACTTAATTTTGCAAATGAGGACAGGCCACGCTAAAGGGTGGCCCCGGACCAGGTTTGAAGATTCCTGCTTTATACCCTTAGATTCTTATTATACCCCTTGTATTCTCTCAAATAATTTGTGAACACAAGAGGCTGCGTTGAAGAGTCCCCCATTGTATTAAACTAAGTTTCTTAACGACACCATATCTTCCTATCCAAATGGCTTCAAAACACAATAATTCTACATTATTGCATTGTGGTGCTGATGAGCTGCTTATCCGTTCTCTTGAAAAACTTTTTTTTAAGTTTGGATAAAGTGATTTAAAATGAGTTCAACTGATGATTAGAGATAATAAACTTTAGATTAAGATGGTAAAGCTACAAGTTAATGGGAGGTGCATGTGTCAATTGCTGCCGCACCGTGACCATGCAGTCTAAGGAGTCATTCTTTTGGGCTCCAGCTACAGGCTGCGTGCAGATTCAAGTCTCCTGGGGGAAGTGTAATAACTTTTCTCCTGAGATTTTGGCCTGTGTATGGTACCGGTGGTCACTCACCATCGTGAGGAAATTGGGAGCTACGAGTGAGTAGCATATCGGTCATGACAACCTACAACAACTGGGAATTCGTCGTGCTGACCACATGTCACCCTGTAACTGGGGTGCATGAGTGAGTAGGATTAGATGGGGGCAGTGGCGTAGCACAGTTCTCTGGAGAGAGTGGGATGTACACACAAAAGTTAACTACCCCCCCCCCCCCCCATTGTAAAATGAATTAACTTTTACTCTGCCTCCCATTTTTTGTCACTTTAGACTATATATCAGTTCAGTAGTTTGTCGAAACTAAATCAGGGTGGTCTGAATCTCTGATAAATAACTGGATGAAGAAATTAGAAATATTTTCTCTTACTTCAACATGGTGGCAGTGGAACAGGGTTTTGTGGACGAACGAATCCATTTTCAATGTTGTGTACGGGAAAATACGGAAAACAGTCATTTGTCGGAAGGAGGAACAGAATGAAGCAAAATGTTATGCACGTCGGGTACAGAAACCTGCGTCAGTGATGGTATGGGGATGCATGACGGCATCTGGGGTTGGCCCACTACACGTCCGTGAGGGCATTGTGAATGCACACGCCTATACACGCATACTGGAGCGGCATCTTCCCACAGTGCGAAGGCACCTGTTCCACAGGCGGCGTCTCATCTTTCAACACGACAATGCCAGGCCTCATACAGCGCGGCTGACAAGAGAATGGTTGACTCGCCATCACGTGCGAACTCTGCCATGGCCACCATCGAGTCCCGACCTATCGCCCATTGAGAATGTGTGGCGTGTTCTTAAGCGACGTGTGCAACAGAGGGGACCCACAACAGTGGCTGCTCTTATCGCCTGCCTGCAGGAGGAATGGCACCGCATCGATGTGGAATACTTTGAACGACTCGTCCGCAGCATGCCCTGACGCATTGCCACAGTTACTCGCCGACGGGGCGGCGTCACACCATGGTAAGCAGGATCCCCTCTAACAGTGGTCGAACTTCAATGTCACGTGTAGATGGACGAAAATGTTTTATTTTGTGTGGACACCATACATTGCTGCGTTGCAGCGGAAATTTATGTTTTCCTTTGTTCCATGTAGCCTGCTGAATAAAATATGATCAGCATATTCATGTGTTCTCCTTCTTTCACAACGCACTCCTATATTTGTGACTGGTCGAACTTCATTGTCACTAAGGTTGTATAAAATTTCAGGAGTACAGAGAGAACATAACTGGGCGGGCCACTACAGCCCCCCCCCCATAATTGTGGGTATTGTGGGGGTGGCCGCTACGCCACTGGGTGGGAGATCCCTGCAGTCGGTAGATGGTCAGGGTCCACAATGGGCTGTTGCGCCACAAGGTTATTATGTTCCATGTGTGGTTTGAAATATATGATATAAATCTGATTGATTCAGGACAGTATACAATTGACCCTCACTGCTTCAGTTTGTTGAATTAAATTCTCAAAAATTATGTACTGCCATGAAATAACTAGGCACATTTTATTCAAACTTTAGTTTGTAAACTTCAGAATGCTGAATGTAGAAAACTTGTTTTGCACTCACTTAACAGATAGTTTAGTTGAAAGGGGAGAAAGTATTGAAGCATATTTTATAAAATCGTTTAGATATTTTTCCTATTTTGCTTCATTTTTCAGCTGCTTTGCCTAATCACAATGAAGACGTTGAATGATGATCATCTACTTTACATAGGCATGCGCACGGGTGGGCAATTGCCCCCCTAATCATGGACGTCTGCAGATTTTTTCACGTGGAACAAGAAAGGTAATTTTCCATGGTGTATATTACCCCGATAATACAGGTGGTGTAGTGTTGCCCCCTCTAAAGACACTACTTGAATTTGAAGCTTTCGCATTAATATATGTAAATTACTGAGACTGAAATCAAATTTTACATGTGAAATATATACTTTTTAGGTTGGCATTCGATTTCTAAGGAGGAGGTGTGGCCATCCTTGCTCCCCCTTCCAGAGGTCCTCCTAGAAATTTGGTGTAGAGGAATCTTATCGCCGTTGTTAAACAATATTATACTCTTAAAGAAAATTAAGTATTTTCAAGCCGATTAAAGTTTAAAGGAACAACGGGGGGGGGAAGAGGTGCAGTGGCGCAACTTCAAGGGGGCAATGGGCATTGCCCCTCCCCAACCTTGGATGGAAATCAATTCTAGAGAGGCAAAGGGGGGGGGGCAAACATTGAGGTAAAAGTGAGCAAGACTAGTAGAATCTAAGAGTAGCAGAACAAAAGGATACTCAAGATGGAATTAGTTTTCACGTTTTTCTTGCATTATTTCTTCCAGACGGCCAAGAGAACCTGCAGGGGGGCAATTGTCCCCCTCGATATCAAATCTTATACAAACAAAAATATATTTCGTAAAATTTTCTTGCTCGCTTCGCTTGCAATTTCTACTTTTCTTGCAGTCTTGTCAAGTTCAGAGCCGTAGCTAGGGGGCGGCGGGAGTTGACCCTGAGCGCCGAACGATGTAAATGAAAAAAATTGAAAAAGGAATGCCATGGCGCCCCATGATATTTGTTGCCATGTTAAATTAATATTGTTTTCAGTTTCAAAAATTTGGATGTAAATTTTTTTGCTCGCTTCGCTCGCAATTTTATTGTAAATTGCCAAAGAGGGAAGTTTACTTCAGGTTCTTGCTACTAAACAGCTTTATGTTAGATGCATGAACACAATTGTTTGGAGGAAAATGAGAGCACTGCACATTTCAGGGACAATTTATTTATTCGTTACGGTGCGCCTATGTTGCTGCTTGGACGGAAATGAGTTCTAGGGGGGGAGCAAGGGGGGCAAACAATGAAGACCAAGTCTACCTGCAGGGGGCAATTACTGCTCACAACTTCAAATTTTATGCAAATAAAAATACTTTTCGTAAAATTTTCTTAGTCTTATTAAGTTCAGAACCGTAGCTAGGGGGCGGCGGGAGTCCGCCCTGGGCGCCGAACGATCAAAATGAAAATATGTTGTAAAATTGATTGAATCATTTGTGGTTTTAAGTTCACTTTACGCACAGAAAGGCTAATCGGGACTGGGCCTAAAGTTTAAATTGGGATCCGAACCACTGTGACATGTGCCTCAACCGGGTTTCGAACCCGGGACCCATTGATCACAAGGCAACGTACACCATCGGGGAGGCACAAAAGTTGTAATAGAGAGAATGCATTGGCGACCCGTGAAATTATTTGCGCCCTATTAAATCAATATTGATTTCAGCCTGCAAGAAACTTGGATCCAAAAATGTTCTTGCTCGCTTCGCTCGCAATCCATCATTATTATTTGTAACGCATTGGGGATCACCAGACAGAGAAATAAGACTTGTCTTAATTGATTTTGTTTTAAATGCATGAACAATTGTTTTGAGAAAAGGGAGCATGCACATTGAGAGACAATTTATGTAATTTTTGCTGTTGGTTTATTGTGAGATGGATGAGTTGGTTGCGTAATGTATTTAAATAATATACGTATGTTGTATATAATATGTATTAAATAAACTTTGAATACGTACACAATTTACTGTCCATGTCGCTCCATGTTGCACATATATGAAACATATATCGATGAAAGTTATACATGTTAATGTAAAAAAATAATTATATTCGGAATGCATTTATCAAGCATTTTCTCTTTCAAAAATACTTTGTGTGCTTGTTTTCCATTATTAATGTGAAATTGAACGTGTTGAACTTGAAGAAATAATTCAAATCGTTTGTTCGAACACAAATGTTTTAGCACCAACTTCTATCCCTTTTGCATAATTTACGAGGGTAATAACGTCTTTGATACTACTATTACTACTAATAATAATATTGTCCCGGGTTCGAATTTCGGCTTGGGCATGGATGTTTGTGAGTGCGCACATGTCCATTCATCAATTTCATCATATTATCACTCATCCCCATCTTCGCAAATTAGCCAAAAAGTGGCGCAATAGGCCAAGTAAAATAAAGCAAATCAATAATAACAATAATAATAGTAATGTTAACATTATTATTATTATTATTAGCATTATTATTATTATTAGCATTATTATTATTATTATTATTATTGGTACGTTTTTCCTGGTACTTGCCCCCCCTCCCCGACAAAAAATCGTGGTTGCGCCTCTGGAAGGAAGCATGAAGGTACAGTGAAATTGTGAGCCATGATAAAGGAGAATGAATGATACAGGTAAACTGAGCAAAATTAGAAATATGGAAGGAAGAGAGAGAGAGAGAAATAAAAGAAGACTAAGATGGAGAGAGTAAAGAAGAAACAGAGACAAAACAGGAGAGAAAAATAGGAAGAGAAATGAAGAAGAAGAATGGGAGTTAACAAGAGGAATATTGAAAATAGATGAGAAACTAGAAAAAATATACATAGGCAGATACAAGAATTAGTAGACAATTTTACTTTTTTCCTGGAAGGTCAAGTGATCTCCCTTGACCCTTTCTATGGCAACCCATGCATACAGCTAATTTCTATGCTGCGGCTGATGATAGCAATGTAAGAAAACTAGTTCATCCATGCATTAAATTTCAATGTACGAGTAATTTATGCAGATATAGACTAGACGTATAGTTTCAAGTGAGATCCATCCGGCAGGAATTATGCCTGAAGATCCTTGGTCTGAGATTGAACCTTTGATCCCATTGTACAAAAGTTTAAAGTACACTGCCCCTAGGCTTGTGTGAAAATACTGCCTCTTCCAGACTATTTCCTATGAATGTTTGGATCGTGCAGATCGTTCGACCTTTGGGATAATATTTGAAGAGTTTATTTTAAACAAATTTGACTTACTATGCGACTAATTTTGACATACCAAGCTGAAATTTAATCGATTTTTTACAGATGAGTAATATGCTTTGTTTATCGTAAATGCAGAGTTAACTCTAGATTACCTGAGAGGGGCTGTCAGGCCCAACGCCTCTATTTATTTCGATTTTTTTAACTGAAAATTTGACACCCACCTTCTGCCTTTGGGGCTTTAGGAAGATCCGTTTATAACCCTTCACCGGATATCTCAAGAAGCATCAGTGGGTTAGTACGACCAAGCCCCTGCATGGTTTGAGGTGTAGGATTTGTTTATTTTTTACCTAGAATAGTTTGGAATTAAAGATTATTATTATCTCTTATTTAGAAGATTTATTCAAGCTTCCGATGATTTACATAATCTTTTTAAACAGACAATTCACTCGATATAACTTGTAGGCCGAAACGTATTAGTTGTACCGCAATTTAAATCCCTGGTCTTTTGGTGATGTAGAAGAGCACCTTTTCAGCGTTGGATTAGAAATATCCGCCTTGGAATACTAGTAGTTCAAAACCACCCCTAAGAGCGTGGCAAGATATTTCCTCAAACGTCCCCTGAATCACCAACCTTTCAGCAACCAGGAGAGTGCCCCACAAGTTTACAGAACTCTTGCCATAATACAGAAAATCAGTGGCGTCGCGTGGAGTAAATCCTTGGGTGTTCACAGCCAACCTAAAATCAGATAAAATTTATAACCCCCCCCCCCCAGACCCAGGTGGCTACAAACGCACAGATAAATCAATTACTGATTGAAGAGAACAGTGAACCTAAGTGACATTGGTTAATCGAGCATACAAAAGGCGAAATTTTAGGCAAGAATCGAAGCTAATATTTTTTTCCCCTCGAGTGCCTTTGCCAAATATCGAAGGAAAGCAACATAAAAGTTCGAATATAACAGCGCATGTTTTATCGAGGATACGAACCTGGGACCTTGTATATGTAGCGCATTGTGCTAGACACTGCGCCAGAGTGCTTAGCGATAATAATAATAATAACCCATGAATCGACAGCCTTCGAAAAGGCCTGGGCCTATGGCCCGGCTGCCAGTCTCCCTCCCACAATTCTACCTAGAGGTGTGGAGATCTTCAACCAGTAATGGGGTGACTTGGGGTTAGCACGTCGAAACAGGCCCGTAGTCAGGAATTCTTAGTAGGGGGGGGGGGCAAAGTGAATCCAAGAGGGGGCAAAGTTTTAATATATTGTGTCGCATTGGCACGAATAGCGGGGTACACAGGAGCGTGTGTGCTCCCCCAAAGCGATAAGTAACCGGAAAGGGATGATATGGTAAAATTTCAATGAACAAAAAAAGTTCAAGCAATTTCAAATAAGGATCATTCGACCTTTCCAGTTAATAGACAATTTATACGTACCAACAGTTTTTGGCCTCCCTGCAGAACTGATTATAAATCGTGCTTCATAATGTTTCCCTCTACTTTCCAGTGTATAAGGTTTTTACACATAAAGAATCTAACGAGAATTCACCACCACTATTGTGTTAAGTGTTATACATGAAAAATCGAATTATTTAAATAATAATGGTTACATATTATCTACATTTTGATGAATTCTGTAAACGCTTGTAATACATTTTTTGTACTCACTAAAACATTAAAACTTCTTAGTGTACTACGGATCCTATTTCCTTCGAGGAGAGACTCATGCATCACTACCACAGGCCGTGTCCGAAAGGTGCAAAACCGTACTTGAACCGAGCATCCTCCGAGTATGGAGTATGGAGTGCGGTCTTGAAGTCGTGGACTGGAAGTGGAAGTCTTTCGAATTGTACTTCGACTGCAGCGCCAAATACGAGCAGTAGATAGAACTGAGGACACGTTGTTTCCCTTGCGTTTTAAAGACTTGTTTATAACCATAGAAATCACATAGCATTTTCAAATGTTCGTACACATACATTTCCACACATTACAAGAACTTTAACCAACAACTTGCTGACCCATAACGCATATTTAACCCGTGTTGCGGCTTTCTATCTCCGCGATTCAAAACAAATGAACAACGAGTGTGGATATCTCGTGACCTAGTCACCAAGCATCTGTCCTGAGAGCTGCGTACTTGTGCTTCTGTTCTTGGCGCTTTCGAACTGTACTAGGTGACGTCACTTCCGTCAAAATCATACTTCGAGTACGTACTTTGCACCTTTCGGACAGAGCCACAGACAATGTACTGTAGGCCTACTGGTTACGTTAACCATTTTGCAAAACATTGTATGAATTGTATTATTTTATTGTTGAAATACATTAGTTTGCCATCCGACAACAAATAGGAAACCCTTGATTGAACGTCATCATTAATATTTCAAGTTGCATAGAGGGAAATTTTGTACCCTCTTTACATTATTAAAAATATATTACTTAATGACTGTGGTAAGAAACCAACCATAATAAGAAGCCTCCTTCACCTTACTCCATCCCCCTAGTGCGAGGTCTCTGGGCACTTATCGCCACCACTGACCAGAAGCCTACAAAACTTACAAAGCCCAAACATCAGGGGTTTTTTTATGCTGATACTTGTTTCTGCCACAGAATGGCATAAGATTTATGATTAAAATTAAGAGAATCCACTCCACAGCGGAAGAGTTGATAGATTTTTTTGTCAAAGAATTAGGTTCAGCCTGCGGTATTTTAACAGACATCATCTGCTACAGACATAGTGTAATGTAACTATAGCAAGAAAATTAATTTAATTTTAGATATTTTCAATCATATTTGCTTTACTGCAACTTTTTCTACCTTTCGTTTTCTTGAACCTGTATAGACAGGGTGCCGCCCAAATTTATATTTTCGCCGTTTTAAATGGCATTTATTTCTACTGCCGCTAAAAATTCTAAAAGCAATAGTACGAGGCTATGGACTTAAGCCACGGTAGCTCAGTCGTTAGGGCGTCTGACTACCATGCGAGAGACCCGGGTTCGTTCCCCGCCGGAGGAGAACCGGGACTTTTTCAAACTGTTCAAGCCTCGTGTAAAGTTGGTACTTGGAGGATACTCTGGGGGTAAAGGCGGCCAGGGGCGTGGTGCTGATCACATCACCTCCAGTTCGGCCGAGATCAAGAAAGTGAGGGGCCCTAACCCCACACCTCCTATACGCCTTCATGGCGTGGTGCAAAGCACAGGGGAGCACTTTTTTACTTTATAGTATGCTATGGATTCGATATCATGCCAACAAGCAGGGTTATCACTTACTTTTTCATAGGCTAATACATTTATCAAACACACACCTATGTTGCTTATCATAATATTTCATGCATTTACATAAGAGAAATAATTCATAAGATTTGATTGATTGGATGTTTTAAGCCCACTTTATGCACAGTAAGGCTAATCGGGACTGTACCTACAGTTTAAAATGGGATCCGAACCACTACGTGCCACCACCGGGTATCGAACCCGGGACACCTTGATTACATTGCGACGACGCTACCACTGCGCCAACGTGGAGGCCACATATCATGAGATTTGAAATTGATATTTACACTACACAAGATGTCTAGTGTAACCCTTATCAAACTACAACTTTTATCGCTTTCTAACAGAAATAATAAATGTGAAATACTATCACATTTCTATCATGTTTGTGACCCAGTAAGCTGTCCTACATCTTTCATCAGCCAAGCTTTTGGTGAGGTGGTTACTCCAAAGCCCCACGTTGCCAGGGGTCCCGCGTTCGAACCCAAGCCTGGACATGGGTGTGCTTTGTGATTGTCCGCCCCTTCATCAATTTCATATCAAGATATCATCACTCATTCTCATCGTCGCTATTAGCTATAAGTGACAGAAAAAAGACGCTAAGTAACAAAAATAAAATATTGTCTCTACCTCATCTGTATCACTATTAGCAAAAGATAGATGTGTGAAACAAAAAAAATTAACAGTTCAAACTTCATAGCAAGCAACACATCCAAACAAATTCGGTATCTTTAATACAAATGTCCTAACTGCTCTAGACAGGCCAGTACCCAAGGGAAAGGGGGTCATGGAGACCATGCCCCCTCCCCATCAAGCTATGAAAATTTTTAATATTGACCTATAAAAACCTACGAAAAAAATGATGATTTTTTAAATTCATTTTCCTTGTACAAATGAATGTGTTGTTTCTGGAGAGAATGGTCCAGAAGTCTGTAGTCTGCAAAATTTGTTAATTTTAGCTTTGCAACCATTGATGCAAGGCTACCAGACGTCTCGATTTAGTTGGGACTGTCCATTTCATTTAATTCATATCCCGACATTTTTCGTCTCGGCTCAGACACTGCTTGTTATAAAGGAAGACTCTTGCGCCACTGTAGACATTGTACTGGTTATGTAGAACATTCTGTAGAACACTGTGTACATTTTAAAAATTGTTTTGAATTTTATGAGACAAAAACAGTTGTTTGACACTCAACAGATAGGAACCCCATGATTTGAATGGTTTCTTCGATTAGTGTCACTAATATTTGACATTAATATTCATAGAGAGGAATATTGAATACTCTTTACATTATGGAACAAAGGTTCCTCAATGACAGTAATACTCAACCAACCATATGAGGGAAAGGGGAGTCGAGTATCTAGCTTTCCATCGCACCGCAATGTAAATAGGTGAATCCACTTCACAGCATAAGAGTTGATAGATCTTGTGACAAAAAATTGCCTGATCCCTGATGTACTTTTAACAGATGCTGCTAATTTTCCAAAACACTAAAGAAATTAAGTGCAATATTATTTACGATTCTGTCAATCGGAATTTATTTTACTGCAACATTTCTTCTTTTCTTCTTGTAATTATCTTGAACATAAATACACAGGAGTATGACCGTACCACAATGACAACTTTCACAGTGTGTAGAGGACACGAAGGAGAAAAAAATCGATGCTATAGCCGTTGAAAATTACATTTGCTATCCTATGTGTATGCAACTTATTTAATAATTTCTTGGTTGCCACTGTAACTTACTTTTACTTCTAATGAATAAGATTCTAAAATCGAAAGTATGCCATGGAAACAATATTATGTCGGTAGAGACACTGCCAGGGTAAAGTCCAGTGACGTGCACTGAGGAGTAGCTAGTCTAGCAGAGATAGATCAATCAATCTCAAATCTCTAATTATTTTCAAATCACAATATTTATTGTTTTGTTGAAGCCACATTTCATATGCAACACTTTTTTTCACGCGCTTCTCGACCCTCGGTGCGTTCAGCGGCCTAGCTCGCTCTTTCTCCGCCTCACAGGTACAGGTAGAAACGGGTTTTCGAAGGGAAAGGGAAGATTTCTGCCTCTACCTCCCTTGCCCCCTCGCCCCCGCTCCAATGGTTGAAAGCCCCTGCTTTCAGGTCCTCCAGTCTATCTCCTATAGGACTGATAGGGGATTGGATTCCCTTCGCTTCCTTTGTAAATCCTCTAAAGAACTAAGGGGAAATTTTTCTGCAGTACTTCTGCCCTCTGTATTTACACTAGTTTTTACACGTTGTACAATATGTAGGTATAATATGGGATGTACTTTTATTATTTATGCAATTGGAACGTCTTATGTGCAGACAAAAATTTTATGATTTTTTTAACAAATATTTGCTCACGCTCTCTCTTGCTCTCGTTTTAGTAGTGTTTTATTTAAATATACTAATCTCTTGGCCTCCAATAAAAAATGGGTAAGCTAAACAGTCATAAATACGGATGTATTAATTTGGGCAAGAAAACGCGCGTTCTAATTCTTGTTGTTGGTTTGGTTTATTTTACTTCGCTTTTCTGCCACATTTGGTTATCGCGAAAATGAGGATGAGTGATGATATAATGAAATTGATGAAGGGACCTCGCAAAGAACAATTCAGGCCGGGAATCGTGACGAGCGTGCATTCGTGTTCTTATGTGTTGTACGTACTCTGCCTGCAGTGAATAATGAGAAAATTTGAAATGAAAAATGTATCCCAGAACTCAAGAAGCCAAATGTATATCATTGAAGAAAGTAGAAAAATGGTTTGTTTAAAGTTGTGTTTTGTTACCCATAGCTTTTTCTAGCTGTATAGATTTAATCGGAATAAGTAGCTAAGAGGTTGGAAAGTCGTGAGGGACAATCATAAACAGAGAATTCTAGGCTCCTGATTTCACAGTGCCCTGCAGATGCACTGGGAGGAAATTATTTGTATTTTCTTCTCTCTTCCATCGCTTTACCTAATTTCTGCCATGACGATGAACGTTGATTAAATTAAACGTGTGAAGAGTGGTTGCAAATAAACACTCAAGCAAAGGCCAGGGCTCGAGGCCAGATCCTTCAGTAACGAGATCGTGATATGGGGAAATTATGGAAATCAAGCAATGCAAAATTTTTGAAAAAACGTTAATCATATATAAAGATGGTATTTAAAAAAATCAATTGAAAATTACTACGCAGGAAAAATGCAGTTTGCTTTACCGATACCCACGTATCCGAATGGTTAGCGCCTTCCTCACATGTTTGTTGTCGGCCGACCTCCGTGGGGTAGTGGAAGTGGTCCCGGATCTGTACCCGATGGAGGCATATATTGGTTCGGATCCCACATTAAACTATAGGTCTAGTCCCGATTAGCCTTTCTGTGTATAAAGTGGACTTAAAACTTCAAATCAACCATCAAATCTACCAACCGTGGGGGAGTGGTTACCACAGCGCGCTACAACACCAGGAGTTCCTGGTTCGAACCCCTACCTGGACATGAGTGTTCTTTGTGTTTGTCCCTTCATTAATTTTGTCGTATCATCTTAGCGATTAACCAAATGTATAAAAAAGCGAATCAAATCAAATCATTCATTGATTGATTGTTTGATTTGGTTTATTTTACTTCGCTTTCCGCCATATTTGGCTGATCGGAAGACGATATGATAAAATTGATGAAGGGCAAGGGACACACAAAGATCACCCATTGCCAAGCCGAGATTCAAACCCGGCATCTCTGGATCAGTAGTCAAATCAAATCGTTTTTGATTTTCAAAAATGGGTGGAAGTTATGTGTACAATTTTTTGTAGTCATTCCTAAGTTTGCAATTTTTCCTGTATTTGGCGTTCTTCTTTTAGGAATACTGGGCCCTAAAAGGGGGGGGGGTATTATGACCCGTTGGGCACGCCACTCATTGCTACCCCAAGTGTCGACGTCACCGCACGTCACTGGTGAAGTCACTTATCTTAAACGTTCCTTCCATGGTTCCAACTGTCCTGAAAATCCTGGAGAAGTTGGAAACAACACGCTAGGAATGAGAAGGTCATGGAAAACGCAAGACATTTTTAAAAAGCGTTCAGAATGTGGAAAAGTCAAGGGAATTAAATGATTTTTGCTTGCCAGGATTGGTAACCGAAAATACATTTTGTTTTTTTTCTTCCTAACAATCTTCCATTTGGGGTATTATTGCATATAAAAGAATATTTTGTGTTTCATTTATTTTAAAAATGTTCAATAAAATTGATTCATTAATTTTCAAAGTTGAAGTATAACTCTTGCTCATTAGCATGTTAAATCATTATACAGTAGTCTAGAAAGTTATTTAATACTGTCTTCAAAAGTACTTCAGGAACTTTGATTTTGCAAAAGGAGCGTGAACCCTCATCCACACATATGTAGCTCATCGTAGATATAGAAAAAAAAATCCTGGGTACGGGCCTGGTTCTAGATACTGAAAATCGAGAAATCGTTTCCCGAAGTCTGAATCTGCAAGGGCATTTTTTTCCCCAATCCTGGTACGACGTTACGGAATCCAACACACCTCAATAAATCATCAAATCAATAAGTGTCTTTGATATGTTGCTAGCCAACACTCAGTAATCAATGCAACCTTTCGAACCGAAGAGACACGGCAAGATGCACGTGTCGCGTGTCGCTTACGTGTCTCTCGGATTATGCCATTTTCTCAATACCGTGCAGCGTGTCGCTTCAGTTTGTTGTTCGCCTATGCGCAGTGAATGCTTCATTGCAACGAGCTATATTTAGACTCTGAAAGATAGCCCAGCCGGGATCATATTTGAACCTCTAATTTGCTGATATAATAAAGTATTGATATGCACAATGTTTTAACAATGTTTATAAGATCTAAACACAAAGTTCTTTTCACTTTATCAAGTTTTTTGATGCAGTTATCGGCTGTAATTTGCCTTCAACATTGTGTTGCTACCTCCATTTGGTGCAAGGAGCATACATCTTAATCTTACACCTGACCTAGCTTATCTACAGGGTAGGGTTCTTTGTAGACAACGAAACCAGACAGGATGACTTCCAATGGAGACGTTTAAACGAATATATTATTTAAACACAGGATACATGGAGTAAGAATATTTACATGATAAGCTATGTTCTTCTATAATTCTCGTTTACAGTCAATTTTCATCTCAATATGCTTTTTATTATTTCTTTTCTCTATTTGAACATTCTTCTATCTGGACTTCCTTCTCAATGGACGATCTGGATCTGGACTTCCTTCTTACTGGATGTTCTGGATCTGGACTTCCATCTTATTGGACGTTCTGGATCTGAACTTCCCTCTGGATTTCAATTTATTTATGTTTTGACGATTTAATGAATTCCTTTATCTTTTTCCACCCTTTTCCTTTAAGCTTTGGGAATAATACTAATATCCTCCCTTGCGGCTGCGATTGGAACGCGCCACCACTAACTGGGTACAACAGAGTGTATGGTGCAAACAAATGACACGTGCATCCAAGTAGGTGCTACGGTTGAAACACGCAACCAAAAGTGCTGTGGGGCGTCGATTGGAACGCGCCGCCACTGATGTAAACAAAATTTCCGCTATGGGAATGGTAAATCAATCAGACAGATGGAATATCTGTTCAAAGATACAAATTTGTATCAGTATTTTGACTTATTTAGTTTTCTGATCAATTTCCATATGATCACTGGTTTGATTTATCGCGTATATACATTAATTTATTTCTGTTATATTTATTCCTTATCTTCTTATAGTAGATTCTATTGTTTTTCATCTTTCCAATCTGCTTTGTTCTTATCTATAAAGTTATTCACATATATTATGTTAATTCTTAATCTTGCCCGCCTGGTGCTGCCATCTCTATTCCTCTTTGGCAAACTATTTATATTACTTGGTCCTATTGGGTACGTAACAGTGTAAAGAGGTCGTGTTTTCGCCATTTACCTGACTGCTTTTATTTTAAAAAGCCAGCATATGGAGGCACTTTAGTCCAAAATATATTAGTGAACATGGTAAAGTACTCTAGTGCATTATTTCTCAACCACCGGGCCGCGATCCGATACCGTGTCCTCGTATCAACTATACTGAGCAGCGAAAGGTTCTGCTGAAAGTGGTTGACAACTATCATATTCCCAACATCATATTTGAGTTGTGAGTTTTCGTTTTTTTAAGTCCATTTTATGCACAAATAGACTAATCAGAACTGGATCTGCCCTGTGCCTCCACCTGTTATCGAACCCGGGATCAGAGGCGGCGTTACCACTTTGTCTTCCATATTTTTATATTTGTCAACAATCCTACACGTAATCAAACTGTTATTACTCTTTATGATTATGATAGAATTTATTTATCAATATTTAATTACATAGGTACCTACGTTAATTCATGCATAAAATCTTAAATAGTGTAAAGATTTACGAAGAAAATTCTTCGGCTAAGGACATTGACTTAACCATTTCTCTAGTGTTTAGGTATTCGCTTTATTCAGGATGAAAAGTCTATCGTATACAGTTTGAGGACAGTGCGACAGTGCATATTATTTTAGTATTCTCATGCACCACATGTCTCTCTCAAGTTTCAATAACTTGCACAAATTTTACAACGCAATTTACATGTAACAATGTCTCTTGTTACGTTTTTTCGGGTGACTAATAAACTGATTAATGCAATTATATCGGCACAATCATGCAAAATGAGCAAAGAAACCAGTGTCGCTTGCCGCGTGCATCTTGTCTCTTCGGTGTGAAACTCTCTTGTTGCGTGTCGCATGTCGCGTGTCGCATGTAGCGCGTGGCGTGTCTCTTCAATGTGAATTCTCCCTAACAGTAACAATAAACTTCAAGTACATAATACAATACTGGAACATGATAATGATATCAAGGTAAACATACATGCAGAACTATATGGACTCCTGTCGCAAATACTATGAAGTGACATAATCACAAACTGTCAGAACATCATATTTTGACCCTTAGATGCAAATAGTCAATTCTAAGAAACTATTGCAAGCAAGATTGTCTTGTTTTCAATGCGGCAAGGATTCAAAAAACATGACATAATCCGCTACTCTGACTACAGTCAAGATATTGTGACAAAGGGACATCAAATCATCATGTTTGTCCTTTGAAATCTTAGGAGGTTCTGAGTACAATATACATGGTAGTTGCCAATTGGGTTTAGCTTGCAGTCGTTGTTTCAGACTTAAGGATCTGAATGGCTCCACCAGATGACTGGTTTTGAAGAAGACTTTGTCCTTCTCAGTCTTTTGCACCATCACCTCTCGCATTGCAGTCCAGTCAACAGAATCTCCCTGATCATCTTTTCTGATGGATAGTATATGCCATGGGAGTCAGAAGTCTAGAGTATGTGCACGATATATGGTTTCTTTCTCCTCGCGAGGCGGAAGACTGGGATCAGTTGGGAAGGCATGTAGAGATCACCAGCATTATCTATAGCTAATTAACTAACTCTCTAGCCTTTTTAAACCCGAAAGTTCATGGCTGCAGCAACACTAGCCTTCCATCTGTCCCTATCCTGAGCAAGATCTATATACTCTTTTCCATCCCTACCGATTTCCTTTAGGTCCATCTGAACGTTATCCCTCCATCTTCGTCTTGGCCTTCCTACAGGTCTCTTATCATCAGGTTTCCCAACAAGAATCCTGTAAACTACTCTTTCCTCTCCCATTCGTGCCACATGGCCTTCCCACCTAAGTCTTCTTGATTTAATCATTCTAATAATATCTGGACATGAATACAAATTATGTAGTTCTAAATTATGTAACCTTCTCCACTCACCTGTCTCCTCATCCCTTTTAGCTCCAAATATTCTCCTAAGGATCTTATTTTTAAATACTCTCAATTTATGTCCCTCTTTCAATGTAAGGGACCAAGTTTTGCATCCATATAATATTACAGGCAAAATTACTGTTTTGTATATTTTAACTTCTAGTTTCTTAGATATTAAACGAGAAGACAAAAGTTTATGAAGAGAGAAGTAACATGCATTTCCTAAATTAAGCCTGCTTTATCTATAGCTGTGCTAATGACACTATGTGCAGAATTTCCCTCGTTCTGCCCGTGGTAAGGTTAAAAGAAAAAAAACATTGATCTTCTCAATGTTTTCCAAGCTCGATATTGTGTGCAAGAGCATGGTTACTACAATGGAATTCTTAATTTGTCCAGGGCATCCATTCACAAATAAAGTCACTTCTTTGATATTATGTGCGGCATTGAGATTTTCGAGGTACATTCTCAAGTAAGTGGTAATTTCACATGATCCTCTTTTCCCCTGTCCTTCATGCCACGTAAAACAGTGACACATCTTAGTTTTGAGGTCGTAAATAGTAAAGTTGTGGTTCGAGTAACTCGAGTTACGCCCTTCTGTCTTGCGACAAATGCTTACTTTATGAGATGCATCGTCACTCATGGAGACGGTATCGTCGCATCCGTTGAGTTTTGCGATACGCCACTACGGCATTTTGTAGATGTCACCAAAAGGAAAGCCTCGGTGGACTTACGAGTATCTCAATTTACCGTTTTTTTTTAGACACTCCCCTTTGTCTCGGTAGGGATGTATGTTTGACTCCTGCATATTTCTTAATTGAGCTCTAATCATTGATTTGAATATATTTCATGCTCAGATTACAAACTTCGGCTAATTGTTACACTGTGAAATATATTTACATCAGAAACTCAAGGTGTTATGTTTTGAAATGCCGTTCGTTGGTTGATAGTGTTTGTTTCGGGCAATTTTATGTTGTCTTTTCCAGAAAACAAGACGAAATTGAAGAGCTCACGAGAAATATTTAGATTTGTTTTACGCTCTCTGTATTAACCTCATAAGACATGCATCTCAGAAGCATAGTAATAGCAAATTTGCATTTGTAGATGTAGCAACAGAAGTGGCAACGATTCAGATTACATTGATGTGTAATTAATTTTAACTTAGCTTTTATTATCTGATAACAATTCAATTTTGCACTATGAATCTCACACATGTACTTACTTCACATTTCAAATCATTTCCCTCTGTTCTACGTGTAACAAATTAATCATTTTCCCTTAAGCTTCAATACATTATCAAATTACTTCTGCCGGCTCCCTTGGCGGAGTGATTAGCACATCGCGCTACGAAGCCACGGGTCGCGGGATCGAATCCCGGCCTGGGCATAGATGTTTTTGAGTGTCCATTCATCAATGTCATCATATCATCACTCATCCCCATCTTCGCAAATTAGCCAAAAGTGGCACAAAAAGCGAAGTAAAATAAAGCAAATCAATCAAAGTACTTCTTTTTCTATCTTCTTCCAAATATGTTCAATTTGTTTTCGTTCGTTTCTCGTTTGTAAAAATCAAGTAAATAAATTTTGATTTTATAATATCTACTTCTACTTTATAAGGCAACTACAAACTTCTCTCTTCGCATAATAATGATAGTATTAGTAATAATTTACAGGGTGTCGCAACCGTGTCATGGGCACCTCTTATTCGACAGGCCCCTTCTTTGATCTTACAGCCAATTGTCCTGACAAGTCTTTTTCCATTTTTTCCAATGTCAATAAACGAATACGGGGATAGTTACCTTAAATTAATGCCCTGGATGCTTTGTTAAAAAAGAGATTCTTCAAAAGTTGATCATCGTAGCAACTTTGAGGAATGTCTTGTGTCCACGTCGCTTTCTACAAAACGGAAACTATATTTGTTACCTCAATCACCTTGCATGTTTCTCTTAAACACCGTGAGAAAGACCAAGACTTACTTCAGGACAGGGTGCGAAATCCTGAGGGGACAGGGGGGAATCCCCCCCCCCAACGATCTTGTCCTGAAATCCCCCCCACCAAACTTTTCCGGGGGGATAGAGTTTTGATTGTAACAACAAACATAAACATTTAGTTTGAGAGTCGAATATACTTTACTGGAATAAGATCCAAAACATACAAAAGGATCGGACAACAAAGAACCTCAACTCTAAGAACAATGAACTCAGCAATCCCCAGAACACACAAATTAGTCCGACTTGTTATTTCTTCTCCATTTCTCATCCCTTTCCTCAGCTACCACAAAGAACTGTATATAAATATACGTATATATAAAACAGGTAATAGAATTTAGATGTGAATTTTATACTGGGAACAATTATCTTCTTAATGTCTCTTAATTTTTGCCCCATTGATCATTGCATTGGTAGTTGCCTATATTCTAATCTTAAATTTGCAATTGAATTATAAATGGACAGTCGATATAATATATTGTATGTTTTATAAACTAATTTGATTATTTAATAATTGACACATATTTAATGACATTATATATATATATATATATATATATATATATATATATATATATATATATATATATAGTGTGTGTGTGTGTGTCTGCTCCTCCCCCCCCCCCACCAATCTGCAGCGATTTCGCACCATACTTCAGGAAACGATTGCACATAATCGTTTCAATTCTAAACAAATGTTTATTACTTTTCAGCGATATTTTGTCAAAATGTCCGTCTTTCAATCGAGAGAAAACGATGCAGAATGAACAAAGATTTTGTGGCCAGCCGCACACCGGATCCAACATGACACGACGCAATGGCGAAAGCAGAGAGAGGGCTGATGGGGCTACAGCCCCCCCCCATTAACTTAGAGAAAATCAATAATTGCAAATAAAAGCAGTGAATAATTCAGGAAAGAAACAGAGTGGTAAATTCAATTCCCCATTAAAATGACAGCGGATTGTCATTTTTCAGAGGAAAAATATAGTATATACCGTCCACCTACAACCTCTCCCGAAAAGAAAATATTCTGCTTACGCCATTGCACGATGCGACAAGTCATTTTTGTTGCAAACAGTATCTGGGAACGTTTAACACGTGGCTAGCCGACCCCCGTGGCAGAGTGATCAGTACATCGCGTTACGACAACAGAGGTCACGGGTTCGAATCCCGTCCTGGGTATGGATATTTGTGAGTGTTTATTCATCAATTTCATCATGTCATCACTCATTCTCATCTTCGTAAATTAGCCAATAGTGGCACAAAAGCGAAGTAAAAATAAAGCAAAGCAAGTTAATTAACACGAGGCTCTTATGAGCAGCCGCACACCCGACAAAACATTTTACTCCAGTCACGTTGCAAATATTTGCGACAAAACAACAAAGACTCCTGAAATTTGGTCTCTCGAGGAGAGGCTTCCAACAAACGATCTGCGCATGCGCGAAACATTGTATTCAGCACACCGGCAGCGTGTGATTCAACACTATTATTTGACAACACTGGTTACACATATGTTTGTGCTGGAAACAGACTCTGCCTGTAGTTTGTGTTTTGTATCTTCTCTTTCACTAGCCCCAACGAAAGCTATGTATGCTTAATCTTGTAAAATTATAGAATGTTCCTGATATCAGCGTAGTTAAAATTAAAAAGCCATGCACGTTCCATTGTCATTTATAAGATGAGTCCAGCAACTGCGAGCAGTAGTGTGTCCAGGGAGGGGTTGGTGAGGAGGGAACATAGGCGCCGACTCCATGGGGCTTGGGGGGGGGGCTCGGGCCCCCCCAATATTAACGATGTGGAGGCAGAGCTCCCAAATAATTTTGCTTAAGAGGATATAATGTATTATTTTGCTTCTCTTGTAAAGTTTACTCTGAATTGTGCCACATGAACTTAACTTTAAATACACATTTGAAATGTTCTAGTCTAGACCATCAACTTTGGGGGTCTGAGACCGCTAAACCATCAACTTTGGGGAGGCTATGACCAGAGACAGCAAAACACATGACTTATTACTAACTATGTAATTATGAGTATTGTTAAAATTTTTACTAAAAAGAGTTTCAAAAGACGATGTGCATGAACTAGGGTAGTGGATGGGACGTTCGGGCTACAAATGGCTCTCACATGACATTCAGAACGAGATCATTGATACGCGTATATTAGGAAGATCTGTTTTGCGCTACGTGGTAGCAGATATTAAAAGTCGGGAATATTTTGCTATTATGGTTGACGAAACTTGTGACCTATCCATCCGTGGAAATTAATATTCTGCATTGGAACTGTGAATTAAAAAATTGATATTTTTGAGGAATTCATGGGCTTTTATTAGGGGTGTGCGGGACGGGATCGGGACGGGGAAAATTTTCAATTTCCCGACTGCTCGGGATCCCGAAAAGTCTGGAAATCATTTCCCGAAGTCGGGATCGGGACGGGAATTTTTTTTTCGATCCAGGTCCCGACTTTTCGGGATCCCGAAGAGATTCCAAACACTGAGGCCAAAACTTAAAAAAGGGAGAGAGTGAGTCATTCATTAATTTATTTCAGTGATCAGAGCCCCGCCAATAATTTTGACAAGTCGGCGCCCCTGGGAGGGGATCATAATCCCTTCTTTTTCAGAGTATCCCTTAAAAAGATCGTCGAAGGCAGGAAAAGAGTGCCAAATGAGAACTGACCCGGCCCGTACGTAGAGAGGGACCATGTCACGTCGAGCTTTGAAATAATTTAATATGAATCTAGGAATACCTACGAAAATAACATTGACGATTTTTCAGATTTTGCAAGAATTTTGATTTTGTTCTTGCATAAATGAACGGGCTTGTTGTGGAGACAGGAAAGCTGCAGAAGTTTGCAATTTACAATATTGAGAAATTTTTGTTTTCATAATCACTGATGCAAGGCTACCAGACTTTACAAGATTTAGTTGAGACAGTCCATTTTCAAATCCCTGTTCTGACGTTTTTCGAAATGCATTCGTGAAGAAAAATTGAGGGGTCTAGTGAGAGAGGGAGCTATGCCACAAATCTTGAAAATTTTATTTTTTGTCATTTTCAGTCTTCTCCTACCATCTGTCATCTATCATGTGAACTACAACCATGTAACATAGCTCCCGCTTGTTCTGCAGCAGATTTTCTGAGTTCTTGAATACGTCCTCATCAGCATTTTGAGTGAGAGAAGGAGCTATGCCACTTACTGATGGTGTCTGCAATAGGAGTGGCAGAGGTTGTGTTGCAGTAACCGGTGCTAGATTTAATATCAGCCCTAAAGTTAAAAGATCTCATGGCAATAATGCCTATAAAATGTTTATATATTGTGATTTTTGTAAACTTTTCTCTCTTGGGGGGGGGGGAAACAATGTGCCACACGCGCACACGCGTGCCTCTTATTATTTCCGTATTGTGACGCAAACCAAACAAATAACATGCTATTCATCATCAATTTAGCTGTGTTCTGTTTGGCGTCTATTTCGAGCAGTTTGGCCGGCGGTAAAGTCTTATTGTAACAATCGGTGGGAGGGGAGGGACGATGATCATGATCATGTTAGTTTACTCATGGTGGATGGTATTGACGCGTGTATTCTGGGTTGGATTTGTTGTTTTAAGTTTATTTTATGCACAGTAATGTTAATCGAAACTGGACCTACAGTAAAATCCGCCGGGTATCGAACTTGGTGTTTTAAATTATACAAGTACACAGGGGGAAACTTTATTTTTTTTTAATTTGTTGATACTCTGGTTTGGATTTGTTTTTTTTTATGTCTATTTTATGCACAGTAAGGCTAATCGAAACTGGACCTACAGTCACCAAAAAAAATCGACAAGGGGGGAGATTTTTCGATAACTCTCTCACTGTTTCCAACGTACTTAGGTTTTTTGATAGACGACAACGACGGAGTCATCAATGAGTAAACATCTGTGAACTCGGTGAACAAGTCAACTTTTTTTCAGTACGTCAATATTTTTTTTCTTATTTCTTAGTGAATGGGTTATGGATGACTTGCAACGACGAAGGCCTTCTAGCAACACGTACTTAACTTATGCCTCTTCCACCGAATATTCAACACAAGAGGGCTGTGTTAAATATACAGAACAGCGATAACAAGTGTTTCTTTTGGTGTATATTGGCTGCACTGCATCCTGTTTATTGCAAAAATAATCCACAGTGGGTTGGATATTACAAACAATACGAGTCCGAGTTTTGAAAGTGTAATGTCTGGCATCGAATACCCGGTGACTATTTCTGATACAACAAAATTCGAAACACGAGCACGAGATGCAGAAGGAAAACGCTTAATTATCAACATGTATTCCTATACGTTGGATAAACATGTCGTGCATCCCGTCAGGATAAGCGATGTCGACGATGATGATGCTCGTGTGATTAATCTTCTTCTAATTTCAAACGACAGTGTTCACTATTACTGTCTCAGGAATGTTATGTGCTTTTTTTTTCTCTATAAAAAAGAGAGATTTGTGTTGATTGTTTGGTTAAAAAGAATTTCCTAATTATTTGTTTTTTGTCACAAGAATTGTTTGAATTTCAAACATTCCTAAGTGTTTACTTAAAGATTGATGCATTAACCTGTTAAGAATGTCACATTAATAATACCGGCTCGGAAATGTCATGTTTTTTTCCTCTATAGAAGGTCATATAAATGTGCTAATTGGTTGGTTAGGGGGGATTTTTTGATTAGTAAATTGAGGTTATAAATACGTACGTATAAAGGTTTTGCTAATATGGAATGCTAAAGTTTAGTACTTGGCTCTCTCAGAGATTCGAATTCTATTAGGTTAAACAGCATAGAAATTTCACAGCAAGAATTCTCATATTTACTGACGATATTCTTAACAACCTGTGTTTTGATTCCACTACAAAAACTGTATACAAAATATGCAGTCCCTAGAATGAGATGGATGAGGCTTATGAACCTCGACCTATACAGTTGTACAATCTGGCAATGAATAGATGTTGTTTTTTATTAAGCATAGCAGAGTGTTTTCGCTTATTTTAATATCAGGCAACAATGTTAGAAAGTGGCCCCAAGAATAAAATTTAAAATCACTAATGTGATATGAACTTTTTTACTTGTGTGTATTTGAATATGAAAGTGAGGTATTTTGAATAATTGAGGGGGGACAATCACAAGTAAGCTTGCAATGGTATTGGGAGGTGTCACGAGTTCAAATTTTAGACGATTTCTGTTAATCTGCTAAGGCGATATCAGTACGAAAAAATTTGTAAAAAAAAAAGGCTAATGGCAACGATGAGGATGAATAATGATAATTATGATGAAATTGATGTGTGGCACTTAGAAAACAAAAACTTCAAAATGTATTGCACCAACAGCTACAATTGTCCCCCTCTCCTCAAAATACAAGGCAGTTAACAGAGGTGTGTATATTTGTTGGTTTACGAGTCTGAGGGCTTAAGTTAGTATATTCACTATAGCTAAACATATTAAAAAAATGAAATGACCTGAGCAATAAAATATAACAATACCGATTCTGGCTTTTTTTGTCGGATGACGTAGTGGTAACGTTTGTTGCAATCACACCTCTGATGGTGTATAAAACTTAAATGTTTTGCATAACATGAAATATTGTTAATGGGAATGTGTTGTTTCTAATGTTAAATATAGAAAGCAGATAACAAGAAAAAAAGAAGAAAAGAAATAATGTTGCAGGTAGATACGGAGCCTCAGCCCAAACACATATATGATCAGACAGGATGTCAACGATGCATTCATAACTAACATGTGATTATTCAAAAATTGAAATAGTACAGTGGGAAACAACTAACTAACTAACTCTCTATGTTTTTTTTTAAACCGGCACGAATGAGAAAGGAATAAAGGAGATTTTTACAGGAATCTTGTTGGGAAACCTGATGGTAAAGGACCAAAACGAACATGGAGATGAATCTAAAAGAAATCTGTAAAGATTGGAATAGAATATATATAAATTTTGCTCAGGATAAGTACAAATTGAACTGTAACTACGAATTTTCAGAATCAAGAGTGCTAGAGAATTAATTAATTAATTAATATTTAATATAATGAAGGTAGTAATATAGTATTCTTATTGAGAAGAGAATTTCTAAAAAACTTATTTTTCCTCGTACGTTTACTAATAGCAGTTACATTTGACATGTTTGACTAATCGCGAATCAACGTACGGAAGCCGTTGGAAGCAGTTTGAAGACTGAAATAGCTATGGAAGGACACTTATTATAATGTTAATATCTTAGTATAATGTTTTGAGAATTGCTTCTCGATAATGTTTGGTATATAATTGAATCTGTTGTTAGATAAAATACATAATTATCAGAATTTAAGGATGGAAAATATGAAGAGCGAATGAATGATACGTTTGACTAATCGTGAAGATAAGTATCACAGTACGTTTTATCGTTTCTTATATAAACGTTGAAACGTTTAAGAACGTATAAGAACGTTTACTGAAACGTTTCAACAATTGTTGAAACATTTATGAACATTTTGCCACATTGTGTTTGTGTGTAGCGACTAAGAACTGAACTTTCATTTAGTGAAGCAAATTTCGCCCTGGTTACTATATTTTTCAAGTATTTACACTGTTGGAAGTCATTGTAAAAATTTACAATACTCTATTGTTAAAATTTAAGTCTTTCTGTTAATTTACACAAACACTATGAATTAAAATTGATGTCAGCGCCGTGGCAAAAATAAAAAGTAAAGATGGCGTTGGTAATACTAAAAACAGACACACGCACCCGTACACGTGCGCGCGCGCACACACACACACATACACACATGTAAATTGTCGATTGCTAATTTCGCACTTGTTTCTTATTTTTTCTGTGATTCTATGGAATGAAATCATACTTCTCCTGGAGAAGATATTGTTATCTGCTTAAGTTTCTGTTTCAATTCTTGAACACTACGTTTGCGGGAAACAAAATGAACATGGTGATGTACAATTTTTCGCTGGCTGAACAATATTGAGATATACGAAAATCTTTCAAATTTAAATATGAATATTTTATTTTGCACAAATATCTATAAATATTATCAATTACAATTGTGTGCACCATAAATATATTTCTGTAAACCGAAACGGTAAAATTATATTAAGCTTCCCCGATGGCGTAGTGGTAACGTCATCGGCTTGTAATCAAGGGTCCCGATTCGATAACACGGTGGAGGTAAATAAAGGTTCGGATCCCATTTTAAACTGTACGCAAGTGGATTTAAAATACACTTTATTTAAATTACATCAATTATAGTTAAGTTTGTTAATAGTCGATATTACTTTTAAAAAGTTATTGTTAATTTTTACGGTAAATGGATATCAGCCGAAATTGACGACTTGTAGCCACCTTGGTGGCCTAGGGAGTACAGAGGTTTATTCATAATTTCGTTACTGAACGTTTCCGGTTCGAGTCTTGGTTTTGGCATAGGAGTTGCTGTGTGCGAGTCCCTTGGTCACATTAATCTAATCGACGACATTACCACTATGTTCTCGAGGAGGGCCCTTACCCTGGGACAGTTCCTAGCACTGTGTAGTCCAGTGGTTCCCAACGTCCTCCTTCTCACGGCGCACTATAGTATTTTGTAGTAGATCCCGCGGTACACTAACGTACGAGTTGGTCACAGTGCGAGTGGTGACTGACGTTAGAATAACATGGCACAATATTTTCCCTCCATCACTGTCGACAATTATGATTGGGTGCGCAATCCATATGCTATGCCCCCAGCATCAACCACCGAACTTCCTCTGGAGAAAGAAGAGCAGCTCCCAGACCGAACACTTCAACTGAAACATGGTGTACTACCACTTACCAAGTCTTGGATGTTAGCAAAAAATAAGTACCCACCAATAGCAGCGGAACCAGTTAATACCCTGTCTAGCGTAAGACGCATTCTGAAGGGTGCACAGTGGAAAGTGTACATTCCAATACTGCTACACGCGATCAACGAGGACGATCCGGATAGTAGGGTCGAATACTGCGAATGGTTTGAGCACATGGTTCGCGAGGATAGAGAATTTGCAGGGACAGTTGTGTGGTCTGACGAGGCGCAATTCAAACTTAACAGTACTGTGAACCTCCACAATTGTGTCTACTGGTCGCCCGTCAATCCTCACGTTTATATGGAGAAGGCGGCGAATCTACCGGGGCTTAACGTGTGGTGTGGTCTGTCATCGCGTGGTTTGATTGGTCCCTTCTTCTTCGAGGGTACCGTAACCGGTGAGGTGTATCTCGAAATGATTCAGTCAAGAATTCTGCCTGCCATCCGAACCCTATTTGGCGATGAAATATTTTACCTACAGCAAGATGGAGCCCCACCTCACTACCATCGCGATGTCAGGTCGTACCTGGATGACACACTCCCCGAACGGTGGATAGGTCGACGCGGTGCTATTGAGTACCCACCTCGGTCCCCTGATTTGACACCAGTGGACTTCTACCTGTGGGGGACCGTCAAGAATGATGTGTATCGACAAAACCAACTACACTCAACGAGCTACGTGAAAAAAAAATAGCATCATGTGCTGCCATTATGCCAGATACACTGACGGTCGTAGTACGGTCTGCAGTTCGGCGCCATAGGAGTTGTTTACAAGTTGCTGGTGGTTATTTTGAACATCTAACATAACTCTCTCTCAGTGCCAAAAATTGTACCCACAAGTCAATTTTGTCAGAAGATATGGACTATCAAACAGTGAGTACATTTTTTTTGGACCTCCTGTATTTGTTAGCTACCAGAAAACACTGAAGTATGTGCCATACAATAAGCTGTTCTCAATTCGTATGTGGAAAATTGTTATTAAAAAATTAGAAATTCGATTATCTCGAAAACTACTAATTTTCGGACGGGCTATCATATGGTCAAATTTATTGCAAATTGCCTCTACTTTAACCCCTTTCAGGGAATACATGTAATTACCGGTTACCCTGTATACGTACAACTTGTGTGGCTATCGTGTTGTGACGGGGCGCCTTGAATATCGCATCAGAATCCAGAATCGATTCTCGGCTAGTGTCGTGTATTGTTCGTGCGTTTGCTCAATCAAAAGCAACTCCACTTGTTGTAATAGACCTGGGAAAATTATGTAGTGAGGTAAAAGCTCTTTCTCGCTTGATAATTAGAATATGAGAAAATTAACCGGGAACCGGAGAGTGTGAAGGGGGGGTGACGTTAAAAATGAACACACTCAAATGCCAACTTCTCTTCTTCGTAGGACGTTCAATAGCGTAGTGGTAATGTCGTCGCCTTGTAATCAAGTCATCCCGGGTTCGATACCCGATAGAGGCACAATTAATGCAGATCCCACTATAAACTGTAGGTCCAGTCCCGATTGACCTTTATGTGCATAAAGTGGACTTAAAACCAAAACTCATCTCAGCTCAACTCGTAGTACGTTCTGCGCAGCATTCTTGCAGGCTAGATAGGCTCTGACGCCTAGACCCACGGTCAACCCTCTTTGGAGGTTGTTTTATTCCCTTAATATATATTTGTCAGTGCCACTTCAGCTATTTCATCACCATTCATCTCCATCTTGCGCATTGCCAAAGGTTCCGGGTTCGAATCCCAACATGGCCGTCCTTTGTGAGTGTCCATGCATCAATTTTAATTTAATCATACCATCACTCATCTTCATATTTACGATTAGCCAAAGTGGCCGAAAAACGAAATAAAACAAACCAAATCAATCAATTATACCCCAGAGTTGCGACTGATCTAAAATAGAAGTAATAATCTAATTGAAATGCAAACTCGGACGTCAACATCGGGGCTTCGAGCGATCAAGTTTCTTGCACTGTTTTGGGCTGAGGTCTCCTTTGTGGCTTTCTCTCATAGTTCTCCAGACGATCACCAAATCATACCGTGGCGCCACAGCCCTTCGAGAGCCGTCCGCCAGTCTGACTCCCACTTGTAGATGTAGATCCAACCAGTTATGGACTGACGTGCGGTCAGCACGACGAACCCCCCAGTCGTTATTGTAGGTTTCCATGACCGTGTTATGCTACTCATTCGTAGCTCACAACTTCCTCACGATGGTGGGTGGCCACCGGTCCAATAAAAAAGCCCAAGCCTCAGGTTATAACGCTTCCCCAAGGAGACTAGAATCTGCGCGCGTCCCGTAGCCGGTGACCAAGGCATGACGTCTTAAACCGCACGGCCACGGTGAGAAACTACCTTAAACTTGAATAGAAAAAAAATATATATATTGCTTTTCTGACTCTTAAGTCAATAACAAAAATAAGGATGAATGCTGATTAGATTAATGTGACCAAGAGACTCGCACACAGCAACTCCTATGCCAAAACCAAGACTCGAACCGGAAACGTTCAGTAACGAAATTATGAATAAACCTCTGTACTCCCTAGGCCACCAAGGTGGCTACAAGTCGTCAATTTCGGCTGATATCCATTTACCGTAAAAATTAACAATAACTTTTTAAAAGTAATATAGACTATTAACAAACTTAACTATAATTGATGTAATTTAAATAAAGTGTATTTTAAATCCACTTGCGTACAGTTTAAAATGGGATCCGAACCTTTATTTACCTCCACCGTGTTATCGAATCGGGACCCTTGATTACAAGCCGATGACGTTACCACTACGCCATCGGGGAAGCTTAATATAATTTTACCGTTTCGGTTTACAGAAATATATTTATGGTGCACACAATTGTAATTGATAATATTTATAGATATTTGTGCAAAATAAAATATTCATATTTAAATTTGAAAGATTTTCGTATATCTCAATATTGTTCAGCCAGCGAAAAATTGTACATCACCATGTTCATTTTGTTTCCCGCAAACGTAGTGTTCAAGAATTGAAACAGAAACTTAAGCAGATAACAATATCTTCTCCAGGAGAAGTATGATTTCATTCCATAGAATCACAGAAAAAATAAGAAACAAGTGCGAAATTAGCAATCGACAATTTACATGTGTGTATGTGTGTGTGTGTGCGCGCGCGCACGTGTACGGGTGCGTGTGTCTGTTTTTAGTATTACCAACGCCATCTTTACTTTTTATTTTTGCCACGGCGCTGACATCAATTTTAATTCATAGTGTTTGTGTAAATTAACAGAAAGACTTAAATTTTAACAATAGAGTATTGTAAATTTTTACAATGACTTCCAACAGTGTAAATACTTGAAAAATATAGTAACCAGGGCGAAATTTGCTTCACTAAATGAAAGTTCAGTTCTTAGTCGCTACACACAAACACAATGTGGCAAAATGTTCATAAATGTTTCAACAATTGTTGAAACGTTTCAGTAAACGTTCTTATACGTTCTTAAACGTTTCAACGTTTATATAAGAAACGATAAAACGTACTGTGATACTTATCTTCACGATTAGTCAAACGTATCATTCATTCGCTCTTCATATTTTCCATCCTTAAATTCTGATAATTATGTATTTTATCTAACAACAGATTCAATTATATACCAAACATTATCGAGAAGCAATTCTCAAAACATTATACTAAGATATTAACATTATAATAAGTGTCCTTCCATAGCTATTTCAGTCTTCAAACTGCTTCCAACGGCTTCCGTACGTTGATTCGCGATTAGTCAAACATGTCAAATGTAACTGCTATTAGTAAACGTACGAGGAAAAATAAGTTTTTTAGAAATTCTCTTCTCAATAAGAATACTATATTACTACCTTCATTATATTAAATATTAATTAATTAATTAATTCTCTAGCACTCTTGATTCTGAAAATTCGTAGTTACAGTTCAATTTGTACTTATCCTGAGCAAAATTTATATATATTCTATTCCAATCTTTACAGATTTCTTTTAGATTCATCTCCATGTTCGTTTTGGTCCTTTACCATCAGGTTTCCCAACAAGATTCCTGTAAAAATCTCCTTTATTCCTTTCTCATTCGTGCCGGTTTAAAAAAAAACATAGAGAGTTAGTTAGTTAGTTGTTTCCCACTGTACTATTTCAATTTTTGAATAATCACATGTTAGTTATGAATGCATCGTTGACATCCTGTCTGATCATATATGTGTTTGGGCTGAGGCTCCGTATCTACCTGCAACATTATTTCTTTTCTTCTTTTTTTCTTGTTATCTGCTTTCTATATTTAACATTAGAAACAACACATTCCCATTAACAATATTTCATGTTATGCAAAACATTTAAGTTTTATACACCATCAGAGGTGTGATTGCAACAAACGTTACCACTACGTCATCCGACAAAAAAAGCCAGAATCGGTATTGTTATATTTTATTGCTCAGGTCATTTCATTTTTTTAATATGTTTAGCTATAGTGAATATACTAACTTAAGCCCTCAGACTCGTAAACCAACAAATATACACACCTCTGTTAACTGCCTTGTATTTTGAGGAGAGGGGGACAATTGTAGCTGTTGGTGCAATACATTTTGAAGTTTTTGTTTTCTAAGTGCCACACATCAATTTCATCATAATTATCATTATTCATCCTCATCGTTGCCATTAGCCTTTTTTTTTTACAAATTTTTTCGTACTGATATCGCCTTAGCAGATTAACAGAAATCGTCTAAAATTTGAACTCGTGACACCTCCCAATACCATTGCAAACTTACTTGTGATTGTCCTCCTCAATTATTCAAAATACCTCACTTTCATATTCAAATACACACAAGTAAAAAAGTTCATATCACATTAGTGATTTTAAATTTTATTCTTGGGGCCACTTTCTAACATTGTTGCCTGATATTAAAATAAGCGAAAACACTCTGCTATGCTTAATAAAAAACAACATCTATTCATTGCCAGATTGTACAACTGTATAGGTCGAGGTTCATAAGCCTCATCCATCTCATTCTAGGGACTGCATATTTTGTATACAGTTTTTGTAGTGGAATCAAAACACAGGTTGTTAAGAATATCGTCAGTAAATATGAGAATTTTTGCTGTGAAATTTCCATGCTGTTTAACCTAATAGAATTCGAATCTCTGAGAGAGCCAAGTACTAAACTTTAGCATTCCATATTAGCAAAACCTTTATACGTACGTATTTATAACCTCAATTTACTAATCAAAAAATCCCCCCTAACCAACCAATTAGCACATTTATATGACCTTCTATAGAGGAAGAGGCCTCCCCGATGGCGCAGTGGTAGCGTCGTCGCCTTGTAATCAAGGGGTCCCGGGTTCGATACCCGGTGGAGGCACAAGTGGTTCGGATCCCACTTTAAACTGTAGGTCCAGTCCCAATTAGCCTTACTGTGCATAAAGTGGACTTAAAACAACAAATCAACTATAGAGGAAGAGGACATGACATTTCCGAGCCGGTATTATTAATGTGACATTCTTAACAGGTTAATGCATCAATCTTTAAGTAAACACTTAGGAATGTTTGAAATTCAAACAATTCTTGTGACAAAAAAACAAATAATTAGGAAATTCTTTTTAACCAAACAATCAACACAAATCTCTCTTTTTTATAGAGAAAAAAAAAGCATAACATTCCTGAGACAGTAATAGTGAACACTGTCGTTTGAAATTAGAAGAAGATTAATCACACGAGCATCATCATCGTCGACATCGCTTATCCTGACGGGATGCACGACATGTTTATCCAACGTATAGGAATACACGTTGATAATTAAGCGTTTTCCTTCTGCATCTCGTGCTCGTGTTTCGAATTTTGTTGTATCAGAAATAGTCACCGGGTATTCGATGCCAGACATTACACTTTCAAAACTCGGACTCGTATTGTTTGTAATATCCAACCCACTGTGGATTATTTTTGCAATAAACAGGATGCAGTGCAGCCAATATACACCAAAAGAAACACTTGTTATCGCTGTTCTGTATATTTAACACAGCCCTCTTGTGTTGAATATTCGGTGGAAGAGGCATAAGTTAAGTACGTGTTGCTAGAAGGCCTTCGTCGTTGCAAGTCATCCATAACCCATTCACTAAGAAATAAGAAAAAAAATATTGACGTACTGAAAAAAAGTTGACTTGTTCACCGAGTTCACAGATGTTTACTCATTGATGACTCCGTCGTTGTCGTCTATCAAAAAACCTAAGTACGTTGGAAACAGTGAGAGAGTTATCGAAAAATCTCCCCCCTTGTCGATTTTTTTTTGGTGACTGTAGGTCCAGTTTCGATTAGCCTTACTGTGCATAAAATAGACATAAAAAAAAACAAATCCAAACCAGAGTATCAACAAATTAAAAAAAATAAAGTTTCCCCCTGTGTACTTGTATAATTTAAAACACCAAGTTCGATACCCGGCGGATTTTACTGTAGGTCCAGTTTCGATTAACATTACTGTGCATAAAATAAACTTAAAACAACAAATCCAACCCAGAATACACGCGTCAATACCATCCACCATGAGTAAACTAACATGATCATGATCATCGTCCCCCCCCCTCCCACCGATTGTTACAATAAGACTTTACCGCCGGGCAAACTGCTCGAAATAGACGCCAAACAGAACACAGCTAAATTGATGATGAATAGCATGTTATTTGTTTGGTTTGCGTCACAATACGGAAATAATAAGAGGCACGCGTGTGCGCGTGTGGCACATTGTCCCCCCCCCCCCAAGAGAGAAAAGTTTACAAAAATCACAATATATAATCATTTTGGTCCCCGGGACTTGGAAAATTACGATAAAATGCATTCATCCTTCAAGGATGAGAAAGTACATTTACTCATCACGCTGTGTCAGCGCAATAAATAAGGCGCGGAACGTGGAGAAAAACCTTGGTGATTTTTTTCGAGTAAGATGTTGGCAACACTGCGAGAAAATAAGGCTTATGCCTTACAAAAGCAAACCATTAAGGCGAGCCTCACCGAGCTTTACTTTCGGTTTGTAAACTCTCCATTTGGGTTTACTTATAACACAAAACCAACTCATGCAAGCTAACAAACAAATTTACTCACGCTAGTTAATTTCAATCACAATCACAATATTCTCCTTGCAGCTCACAATAAAAAATAAGACCTGATGCCCCTCGAGCTTCTAGTTTTATTAGTCGAGGAGTAATATGTAGGTTAACAACATGGACTAGTAGAAATCCAGAAATCCAAGACAATCTTTTCTAGAACATTCTTCCCCTACATTTCAGCCACATCATTTTACGAGTTCGAAAATTCACAAGTTAATGCATCGCATCGCATCACTGCTACCAATGCTGTTAACTGACGTCACTATTTCTCAACAGTTACCAGACCTGATGTTAACAGCTGTTGTAACCTAAGCATCATGTGTGTATGCTCTAGAAAAATAATTCTATACTTCAATTTTTAGCACTGTCATTTTCCTACTTTCGTAAATTTATCACGTCACCCCCACCAATACTGTTACCTGACGTCATTATTTCTCAACAGTTGGCTGAGCTGATGTGAAAATTACATAGCATCATCTGTGCTGAACGCGAATTTTTGAACAAAATAAATAGGTCAGCATGAAATTCCATCATTATTGTTAGCTTTTGAAAAACAGAAAATACATCCGCCACTGTGAATAGCCAGAAATACTGCCCCCTCCCAGTCATCCATCTCTCTTACAATAGCGTGTGTGTGCTGGCAACTCTCTCTAGTTGCAGGTTTTTTTAGTTAACTCGTAACCCCCGTCAAAAACTACAGTAACATCATAATGTCATATTGCACAGAAGAGGGAGGACATCGCTCACCACTGTTGCCAGCCATAAATCTCTCTCTCTCTCTTCATCTTACAGCAAAATTGGCATCTCTATTTTTTTTTAGTTGTAAGTAAATTGCCAACACACTCTAGTTAATAATGCTACATATTATACGCACACACGCACACACATACTATATTACCATCCACCCATCTCCCTCTCTTTTACGGCAGTATATATGTTTGTTGCCTAACCTAACCTAACCTAACCTAACCTAACCTAACCTAACCTATCTTCTTGTTTAGTATATGTAGGTTGGCAAAAATTGCTTTATGCACTGTAACGCAAGTCTTAAGCAAAGTTGCCAGCTTCTTGCTTTAGGTTAGGTTAGACAAAAAAAACTGTAGGTGGGCTGTCGGTAGTAGAGGAAGTCAGCCGGTTCTGCAACCTCTATTGAGGCTCGGTGAGGCTCGCCTTAATGGATTTGTCTCGTAAGGCATGAGCCTCATTTGATGGCAGTGTTGCCAGCTGCTTACTCGAAAAAAATCACCAAGGTTTTTTTTTGGGTTTAACGTAGCCTCAAGCAAGGAGCTGGCAATCTTGCTTGAGGCTCGCCTTAATAGATTTCTCTTGTAAGCCATAAGCCTTATTTTCTCGCAGTGTTGCTAATATTTTACTCGAAAAAAATCACCAAGGTTTTTTTTGGGTCTAACCTAGCCTAAAACAAGGAGCTGGCAATCTTGCTTGAGGCTTGGCTTACAGTGCATAAAGCAAGGAGCTGGCAACCTTGCTTGAGGCTTGTCTTACAGTGCATAAAGCAAGGTTGCCAACCTACTGGTATTTTTGCCATAATTTTTTACAAAAAAAAGAGAGGAGAGAGAGAGGGAAGAGTTAAACAACCGACAAGTACCAACACCCATCTACAGCTTTTTTTTGGTCTAACCTAACCTAAAGCAAGAAGCTGGCAATTTTACTTAAGACTTGGTTTACAGTGCATAAAGCACTGGTATTTTTGCCATGGCTTTTTACAAAAAAAAGAGAGGAGAGAGAGAGAGAGAAGAGTTAAATAACCGACAGCTGCCAACACCCACCCTAACCTACTCTAACCTAACCTAACCTAACCTAACCTACTCTAACCTAACCCAACATAACCTAACCCACCCTAACCTACTCTAACCTAACCTAACCAAACCTAACCTAACCTAACCTACTCTAACCTAACCTAACCTAACCTACTCTAACCTAACCTACTCTAACCTAACCTAACCTACTCTAACCTAACCTACTCCAACCTAACCTAACCTAACCTAACCTAACCTAACCTACTCTAACCTAACCTACTCCAACCTAACCTCACCTAACCTAACCTAACCTAAACTAACCTAAAGCAAGAAGCTGGCAACCTTGCTTGAGGCTTGCCTTACAGTGCATAAAGCAAGGTTGCCAACCTACTGGTACTTTTGCCATGGCTTTTTACAAAAAAAAAGAGAGAGGAGAAAGAGAGAGAGAGGGGAGAGTTAAATAACCGACAGCCCACCTACAGTTTTTTTTTTGTCTAACCTAACCTAAAGCAAGAAGCTGGCAACTTTGCTTGAGGCTTGCGTTACAGTGCATAAAGCAATTTTTGCCAACCTACATATACTAAACAAGAAGATAGGTTAGGTTAGGTTAGGTTAGGTTAGGTTAGGTTAGGTTAGGCAACAAACATATATACTGCCGTAAAAGAGAGGGAGATATGGGTGGATGGTAATATAGTATGCGTGTGCGTGTGTGCGTATAATATGTAGCATTATTAACTAGAGTGTGTTGGCAATTTACTTACAACTAAAAAAAAATAGAGATGCCAATTTTGCTGTAAGATAAAGAGAGAGAGATTTATGGCTGGCAACAGTGGTGAGCGATGTCCTCTCTCTTCTGTGCAATATGACATTATGATGTTACTGTAGTTTTTGACGAGGATTACGAGTTAACTAAAAAAAACCTGCAACTAGAGAGAGTTGCCAGCACATACACGCTATTGTAAGAGAGATGGATGACTGGGGGAGGGGCAGCATTTCTGGCATTTCAGCAGGTCTGGCAACTGTTGAGAAATAGTGACGTCAGTTAACAGCATTGGTAGCAGTGATGCGATGCGATGCATTAACTTGTGAATTTTCGAACTCGTAAAATGATGTGGCTGAAATATAGGGGGGAAGAATGGCTATTCACAGTGGCGGATGTACTTCCTGTTTTTTCAAAAGCTAACAATAATGATGGAATTTCATGCTGACGCATTTATTTTGTTCAAAAATTCGTGTTCAGCACAGATAATGCTATGTAATTTTCACATCAGCTCAGCCAACTGTTGAGAAATAATGACGTCAGGTAACATCATTGGTGGGGGTGACGTGATGAATTTACGAAAATAGGAAAAATGGCAGTGCTAAAAATTGAAGTATAGAACTATTTTCTAGAGCATACACATGATGCTTAGGTTACAACAGCTGTTAACATCAGGTCTGGCAACTGTTGAGAAATAGTGACGTCAGTTAACAGCATTGGTAGCAGTGATGCGATGCGATGTATTAACTTGTGAATTTTCGAACTTGTAAAATGATGTGGCTGAAATATAGGGGGAAGAATGTTCTAGACTGGATTTCTACTAGTCCACGTTGTTAACCTACATATTACTCCTCGACTAATAAACTAGAAGCTCGAGGGGCATCAGGTCTTATTTTTTATTGTGAGCTGCAAGAAGAACATTGTGATTGTGATTGAAATTAACTAACGTGAGTAAATTTGTTTGTTAGCTTGCATGAGTTGGCTTTGTGTTATATAAATAGGGTAGTGTTGCTTCTGTGAGTTGATTCTGTAATAACCAAACAAATGTAAAGAAATTGTAGATAAAAAGTAAACAATTCTTAAGCATATTGTGGAAGGAATATATACTCGCAAAGCATGCAAAAAGAAGAGAGAGAAAATATACAAGTTTTAAGTGTGTTGCATGTATCTCTCTTTTTTTTTTCTTGCTTTTTTTATATATATATTTATTATATATTACTATATACACCAAGCATATGCAAAATAGCAATATGCGGGGTGTAAGAGGACGATTTTCTGGTAAGACGCCCAACAGTTAACCTCACTTCCACGTAGTACACTCTGGACTGTAGAGTAACGAGGCTCTGGCGTCTGGCAGACCAGTATAATTTTGCGTGTGTTAGCCTGTTGTTTTTTTGTGCCTTTGATATTTAGTGGGGGGTACATAGTGTTTCGAATTTTATTATTATTTAGTTTTATACACAGAAAAGATATTAAACATAAAATTAAATGAAATAATATCTAATTATGTTTTTTTTTATCACAACAAGCATTCACAAAAAAAATAACAATAATGTGGTTTAAAGTTTTTTAACGTAATTGCTACGTAAACAAAATGGCCGACTTGCAATGAGTATGTCAAAGTTTTTTTAAGCCTAATTGCTACGTAAACAAAATGGCCGACTTGCAATGACCGTGTCAAATATGAATAGATTGAGAGATGGAAAGAGAAGTTAAATATGCTTAAATAAAGTGCTCTTCTGTGCATAGCACCATACCATAAAAACATATAGGAAGACTGCCATGTTTATGCATGAAACTTAAATATACATATAAAATTAAAATATTTGGTGCTGACCACATCACACATTACTGACTTTGCATTGTACTTTCCTATATTCACATATGCACAGTAAAACTAATCGGGACTAGGCCTACAGTTTTTTTTAAAATAGGATCCGAACCACTATGTACTTTTATCGGGTTCGAACCTAGGACCTCTTGATTACAAGACAACAACACAACCACCGCACTTTCGAGCCCTAGTGAATATGTAGGAAAAAACAACGGTATATACATAATCCAAAATTGCGTGGTTCTAGGCCCCATAGGAACCAAGAAAATCAATGTCTTGGAAAACGTCTTAAGATATTTGTCTTAATCTTTAAGAAAGTCGACTTCCGGTCTGTCAAGATGTTACTTCCGGTCTGTCAAGAAAATTTTCTTAAGACAAAAATCTTAAGACGTTTTCCAAGATATTGATTTTCTCGGCTCCTAATTGAGCTAGGATGATGATTTTAGGTTTGTTGGATAGGATTTGACGAAAACTATACGACTAGCAAATAAAATCGATTCCACCCCCTCAAGTTTCGAAAATATAGACAATTTTTTTTATTTTTTGAGAAACTTTATTTGCTGGCTTAGTTTTTACCCTATTTCGAAAATTTTAATGACATTTGATAAAAAATTGAATGTACTCTACAACCTATTGGAAACATAATGATTAGTGCTTACTGTTTTCGAGTTATTTTAAATTTAAATTTCAAGATGTAATTTCTAAGTTGTTTTGTAACTCGTAAACTATGGGTCGTAGAAAACCCATTCTTGTTTTATCTGCTATTGCCCGACAAATACTATAAACACAAATAATGTTTATTGTTTGATTTAAAAAAAATCGAAAATAACTTTGTTTTCTGAAAATAAAAAATGTGTGTATGGAAAAAAACAATAGAATATATATAAACCAAGTATATTTTCATAGTGTCATACCTCTACTAGATTGGTAGAAAAATATACTAATAGGCAATAAAATCTGAAGAAGATTCGTGTCTAGCAAAAAATAAACTAAATAGAATTACACATGCATACAATATTTATTGTGCTTTTTTTCTATCTACAATCATATTTTTCTTATATATTTTTTTTTAAATTTTTTTACAGGGTTTATTAAAGCACACATTTGAGGAAAACAAAATTTTTCTCGTAAGGCATTTTTTTTTGTAAACACTCTACCACCAACAGATCACATATAAATAAACATACCGCCCAAAAAAATGCGCTCCATGAAAAGTTGCCCTGTGTGCAAAATAAACATATCAAGCAGAAATTTTGCAAGACATTGTCGTACCTGCGTGCCAGGCAAGCATTTGGGTGCTAAAAAATCATGTCCCAGGTGCGGTATACATATTACCATTAATAATTTAAAGAGGCATATAACATCATGCAAAATTGTCGTCGGAACACCTGTTCCACAACCGTCGACCAGCTCCACCAAAAGGAAGGCAGAAGCAGCCTCCATCAATGCACCATCCGCCAAACGTGTCAAGCCTGTGGCGAAAGCGAACCGGACTGCTTTCGAGCGGTTGTTAGAGGACTTTGTCCTCACTTCGGAGGGCTTATGCGACGTGCGTAGCTTTTTAGAGGAGAAGCGAGCAGAGATAATTTCCATCCTCGGTGATGCGCTTGCAACGCACTCCACCAAATTCTACGCATCGCTACGTTGTCAGTACAAGAAGCCGTCCGATGAAATTTACAGCTTCTGCACAACACCAAGGCGAAGACGCTGCATCTGGCGGATGTCGACAACCTCGAGGTCATCTACAACCAGTTTGCCGAGGAGCTGGTGGCGAAACAAGAAGAACATGAAGCTGAGGGCTCGGGGGGTTCGCTGTGTGGCGGGCCTCACGAACTGTGCGTCAAACTTTGCAAGTTTACGCCTCTCTCCGCCTCCAGCTACGTCCCCTTACCACTTTCCATCGCGGCAAAGAAGGCCGTCCTGAACATTCAGAACAGTGACGCCAAGTGCTTCGTATGGTGTGTTCTGGAAGCTTTGCACCCTGTCCACCGGAAAAACCAACCACATCGAGTTAACCACTACCTACCCTACGAGCCAGAACTGGAAGTTGCTATGGCTGGGATCGACTATCCCGTAGAGGTCCCGGACATTCAAAAGTTCGAGGCTCGTGCGCGGTTGGCTATCAACGTTTATGGCCTCACTGACAAAAATGTGGTGTACCCCATCCAGGTGAGCGACGTAGAGGACGATGGTGCGCAGGAAATTCACCTTCTGCTCATCAAGGACGAGACCCATCACCACTACACTCTTATCCGTTCCCTCTCCCGGTTGGTGTCGAGCCAACGAAGCAAACACGAACACCACATAGAAGTTTGTCGCAGGTGTCTGTTCACTTTTGACAATCAAAATCAGCAGGATTACCAGCGCATCAAAGGTCCCAACATCGCTGCAGAGAAGCTCGCTCGCCACAAGTTCTACTGTAGTAACAACGAGCCGGGTGTGGCAGTCTTGCCCGAACGTGGTGCCGTGGAGCGTTTCCGCATGCACGGTGCCATGGTGGAGCATTCCGCTATCATCATCGCGGATTTCGAGGCCTTCCTCAAACCCCTGTCCACTTGCGATCCAGATCCCGAAGTTTCCTCCACCACCCCTTACCAACTCCACGAGGCATCCAGTTTCGCATACGTTGTGGTGCGACGTGACCAGCACATCGCCCCCGAGCCCTACGTGTACCGTGGCCCCGACGCAGCCAAACACTTCCTCGAGAGGATGGTTGTCGAGGCCAACGAGATAGGGGAGATACTGTTGGCCCCCAAGCCTATGCTCCCACTGTCCCCCGACGATCAACGTAGACACGACGAGGCCATCGCTTGCCCTGTCTGCGTCAAGAAGTACACCGCCAACAACCGTAAAGTCCAACACCACGATCACTTTAACGGTAGGTACGTTGGTCCATGGTGCAACGGATGCAACCTCATGGCCCGGGACCCTCGATTTATTCCGATCTTCTTCCACAATGGCTCGGGATACGACTTCCACCACCTAATCAAGCATCTTGGATACGACAACAAGAGAATCAACGTTCTCGCCCAGAACGAGGAGCGTTACATCAGTGTGAGCAAACAAGTGTCGATCCCGGGGTCATGCTCTACCGTCGAGCTTCGCTTCCTCGACTCCCTGAGGTTCCTCCCGGCAAGCCTCGATGCTCTCGTAGGGAAGCTTAGCGACGAGCAAATGCTCATCACCTCAGCAAACTTTCCGAACTTGGACGCCAGCCTCTTCAAACGTAAGGGGGTCTATCCCTACGAGTACATCACAGACCCTTCCAAGTTCGCGGAGACGTCGCTACCTCCCCAGGCGAAGTTCTACAGTCAGCTACGAGGCTCGAACATCGCCGACGAAGAATATCACCATGCCCAGTCCATGTGGCACGAGCTGGGCTGTCGAACTCTCGGGGACTACCACGACGCCTACCTCAGACTTGATGTGACGCTCCTCGCCGACGTGTTCCAGACGTTCCGTGCGACCGCAATGAAGATCTACCAGCTGGACCCCGCCTACTTCTATTGTCTCCCCGGACTGGCGTGGTCAGCCATGTTTTTGGTGACGAAGATCGAGCTGGAGCTTCTTTCCGATTATGACATGGTGCTGTTTGTGGAACGCGGCATCCGGGGTGGCATGGTCCAGGTGTCGCAACGGTACGCACGCGCCAACAACCATCACATGGCTACTGGCTACGACCCCTCACAACCGTCCAGCTACATCATGCACACGGACGTGAATAACTTGTACGGACACTCCATGATGCAGCCACTCCCCTTTAGAGGGTTCGAGTGGGCCGACCCCTCCAACTTCAACATCGAAAGCTTCGACGATTCAAAACATGGGTTCTTCGCCGAGGTTGATCTGCAATTCTCCGAGAAGCTTCAGGATTTGTTCAATGGTCTCTCCCCTGCACCCGAGTTCAAGTGTCCACCCAATTCCAACCAGAAGAAGCTCGTTATGGATTTCGAGCCCAAGAAGAATTACGTCCTACACTACCAGAATCTCCGGTGGTTGATGCAGCAAGGGGTCGCGGTCCACGCAGTTCACCGCATCCTCAAGTTCGAGCATTCTCCGTGGTTGCGTCCATATATTGAAGTCAACACCAAACACCGCACCGCAGCCACGTCCGAGCTTGATAAGGATTTCTTCAAGCTTATGAACAATGCGGTGTTCGGGAAAACCATGGAGAATGTACGGAATCGTGTAGATGTGAGGCTAATATCAAACAAAGCACAATGTCGCAGGCTCGTAGCAAACCCGTTATTCAAATCGAGGACCATTTATAACGAACAGCTTGCTCTGGTGCATATGAGGAAGAGCGAGGTGAAGCTCAACAAGCCAATTTATGTTGGCGCCTCAGTATTAGACCTGAGCAAGCTGCACATGTTTCAAATATATTATGGGATACTACGCCAGCACTATAACGACAATATTAGCCTACTCTACACGGACACGGACAGCTTGGTGTACCACGTTCGCACAGCCGACGCGTACAAGGATATGGCCACGGTTCCATCTTTGGTTGACCTCTTCGACACCTCAAACTATCCCCAGCCGAACCGATACGGCATCCTGGCTCGCAACAAGATGGTGCCTGGCAAACTCAAAGACGAGAAGAAAGGTGATTTAGGTCTCGAGGTTGCAGGTCCTCGCGCCAAGACCTATGCCATCAAAGCCGAGGGCAGCGTTACCAAGAAGGCCAAGGGTGTCGGCAGACAGGTGGTTCGGGAGGATCTCATATTCGATGACTTCGTCGATTGCGTCAAGACCAGGTCGCCGGTTCTAAGAGCAGAACAGCGCATCCAGAGCGTCGACCATGTGTTGACCACAAATAAAGTTAGAAAAATTGCGCTGGATCCCAATGACAATAAGAAGTGCATCCTCGAGTGTGGTATTCACGTATTGTCGTGGTGGCACTATCGCTTAGCAAAAAGCAAAACCTGCAACATATGTCCATCTTCAACAGAAGATTCATAAAAACAAAACAAAACAAAAAAAAAACATTTTGACTGTCATTACAAAAAACTTTGACCGTATTCTTAAATAACCAGCATGCCTATGAATTTGTTCGGTTTCAAAAAACAGATCATTATGGAAACCATACCAGATCATGAAGTCTTACCTTCCGTGTTACCTAAACTCAACGGTCTGTTGATCATTCACCTCAACAGCATTTGGACGAAACTGAATGACGATGTGGGCAAGATGTTTTATGTTTTTAATAACAATTTACATTTCTACGAAATTCCGATCGACGGGAAACTTCAAATCACCGTGAATCCGGAAAACGCAGGCGAAATCAAAATTTCTACTGGCAAGAACATTTTTCGAATCAAGCACGACAAGATGCTTTCTAACATTACGTACGATGTGTCTGCAGGAGATTATCTTTACATGGAACTTCTCGGAGATTACGACAAACTTATTTCTCTTTTTGTAGAATTACGAATCGTCTATCCTATTATAAATAACCGTTAACCAAAAATGCCTAACGACATTTTCGGCAACACCAAGCGTGTAGACCATGCAGAAGAGATTCTCATGTTGGACATTCGAGTTAAGAAGTTAAGGACCGATTTGATCGCTTTGCAGGAAACCTTAAACAAAAGTTTAGAGTCGGAAATCGCTACGCTCCAAACGCAATATCTCGACCCCATTCTGAAAATCGATTCCGAACTGAAGACGCTGATAAAAAATTATGTCGACGTACCTTCTTACGACAACGTTCAAAATATACAGTTGAGCGTGGATTCGCTTCAAAATGATTTGGCCAAATTACAGCAATTTCAATCGAAAAATGAAGATTTGGAAAAATTGAAACTCGAAATCGAAGAACGAACTTCCGCAATAGAAAAGAATTTCTCTGAACTTCAAACCGTCGTGAACGATATTGATGTAGAACGCTTGCATGTTGTCGTTTCCAAATTACAAGAAGAATTCACCGGCACGTTGGAAGAAATTAAATCCAAGTTGCAGACTTTGGAAGATACTATGACGAACCTACCATCGTCGGACGAACTGCAGGTCATCGGTAAAAGCGTCGCGAACATAAAAATTCAATTGGAGGCGTATCGAGATTTCGAACACATTCAAACCACCATCGCTACGCTTCAGGCGTCCTTGGAATTGATCAACGAAGAAATTAAAAATATTCACGCTGAAGCAAGAGCGTTGACGAGCATTCAAGACACGCTGAGCACGGTTCAGCAGAAGATCGAATATTTAGAAAATTTGAACGTCGAAACGAATCTCGCTCATTTTCATCACGTACTGGACAACATACAGGGTGACTTGGAATCGTTACGGACGAGCGTGCCATCCGATTCGAGCGACATCAAAAGTTCGTTGAGCGATCTCGAGAGTAGGGTGGCCAATCTCCCCACCTCCAAAGAATTGCACGCTTTGAAAAGAAACATATCTCGAATGCTGAAACGACTGGAAACGGAAACGGCGAACGTGGAACAGATTCGAGACGAAATTAGTTCGCTGGTGTCGACGCTGCCCACTTCGCAGAGCGTCGCCGACCTTCACACGCAGTTTACAGAGATGCGAAGCATCGTGAACGATCTTACCGAGAAGAGCTCGAAATTGAATCAAGTCGAGAACCTTCAGAACATTGTCGTCAACATCAGAGATCAAGTTGGAGTACTGGAATCCACGCAGGAATCGACGCTGGCCTCTTTCGGTGCCAAGTTGCAAGAACTCAACGAAAACTACAAGCAGTTGAACGTGGAAGTGAAAATCAAACCGTCGTTTTCTGCCGTAACGGATACCATAGTCGAGCATTTGCTGCCCATCGAAAATAAACTCGGACAAGTTCACAGTAATCTGCTCGGCGTCGACACTAAATTCGCTAAACTGCATTCTCTGCAAGCCATCGAAATCAACAGCGTACCCAATCAACAGAGAATCTCCACGTTCGTCGAAGGTAACAAACTGTACATGTTACATCCTTATCATCCGTACTACAAGTTTCTCCTCGATGGCACGATTCAGATAAACGAATTTTCGTACTGGTCTCACGGTAGAAAAGCTAGCGTTCCCACCATGACTTTGATATCGAATCGTGGTGTCCAGAAAGCAGGAAACATTCCTCTGGCACGTTGGAACGAAACGCGCAACATATATGAAATACACGAAGACGAAGATCTCACCGTTTTCGACGTGAGTGCCGGCGATAAGCTGATCATTCAAAACACGAGCGAAGTGCCGCCCTCTTTGAATCCCATCACGCTTGTGCTTCTCTTGAAACGTAATCTCTAAAAAGAATGTCAAGGCAAGCCATCGTCGAAGAATTGCATAAACCTGCACGCCGTAACTACGAACGTTTGGCCGTGGTAACCAAGGGCATCGACGACCTCTGGCAAAGCGACCTCGTGGAGATGAGTAGCGGCAATTTGAAAAACGTACATAAATTGAACAAGGGCAACAAGTACCTTCTCACCGTCATAGACACGTTTTCGAAATTCGCATGGGCTCTACCTTTGAAGGCCAAAACAGGATCGTGCGTCACGGAAGCATTTAAATTAATTTTTCGCGAAAGCGGCGGCAGACGACCACGGTTTCTGCAAACGGACAACGGTAAAGAATTTTACAACGCCGTATTCCAAAAGTTTATTCAAAAACACAAGATTCGACATTATTCGACCTTCAGTCACATCAAAGCCAGCATCGTGGAAAGATTCAATCGAACCTTGAAAACACACATGTGGAAACGATTCACGCTTCGGGGAAATTACAAATGGGTCGACATCCTGCCGGAACTCGTCGACACCTATAATGATACGGTACACAGAACGATAGGCATGAAGCCAGTTGACGTTACCAAGTCTGACGAGCAGCGTTTAATTTCTACCGTTTACTGCCCAAAATACACACCCACGACAAAAAAAGCTAAATACAAAATTGGAGACCAGGTGAGGATCAGCAAATTCAAACGCACCTTCGAGAAGGGATTCACAAAAAATTGGAGCACGGAACTTTTTACAGTGGTTCGAGTTCTACCCGGAAACCGACACACGTATATAATAAAAGATAGTAGCGGCGAGATTTTGAAAGGAAGATTTTACGAAGAGGAACTCTCTAAAACAAAACACCCCGACACGTACCTCATCGAGAAAGTATTGCGTAGGAAAGGTGACAAACTGTTTGTCAAATGGCTGGGACTTCCGGAAAAGAGTTGGATCGACGCGGACGAAGTGATCTTGTGAGTACGTGGAACGTGGTGAAGCGTCTACCGGATCCGGAAAGTCAAACGAGAAAAAAAAAGAACGGCAAGTTGCTTCCCGACAGCATCCGCTGTCTGATCGTAGGTCCTTCGGGGTGTGGGAAAACGACACTGCTCGTGGACAATTTTCTCCTCGCACCGAATTGGTTAGATTGGAAGAACAGGCACCTGTACGTGTTCTCGAAAAGTTTGGAGCAATCCAAATACCAGCAACTGATGAAACTGTACGATGGTCTGGACATTGCAACGTTCGCCTCGGAAATAAAACCACTCGACGATTGTCGTGAAAATTCAGTTGTTGTGTTCGACGACGCCATCCTGGAAAATCAAAATGAAATTCGCAACTTTTTCACGCAAGGTCGTCACAAAGGAATGGATTGTTTTTACCTAGCTCAAACGTTTTCCAAAATTCCAAAACAGTTAGTGCGCGACAACGCTAATTTCATATGTTTGTTTCGCCAAGATCACACCAACCTCAAGCACGCGTACGATGACTACGTAGGCGGTGACATGAACTACAATCAATTTTCGGAAGGCTGCTGCTCTACTTGCTGGAACGGTGACGATTTCGGATTCGCGACGATCGACATGACGAGGAAACCCAACGACGGAAAATACAGAAACAAAATCAACGATTTTCTAAACGTTGCAACGTTGTGAGAAACGATGTATATAAATAAACATTATGACGAAACGAAAAATTGAGGACGAAAATCTCAAGTTGCGAAAATACCTCGCGAAACGCTTCAAAGGTTGGAAATCCGAGAATCGCGGATTCTACGAAGAGAAGAAACGTCAGGATCAACCCGTGATCGACGCCATCAGCAGTCTAGGTAAAGAAATTAAAAGTGTCACGGAACAAAATAAAAATTTGATCAACGAACTCGTACCGCTCGCAGCTAAAAGTTACGCCGTACCCACGCCCATTTCGAGCATTCCTTCGACGCCGTTCGAACTGAAGGATGCACCGGCACGACGTCGAGCCATAGGCAGCACGTCTTCGGATAAAATCGAGTTGGGACCTTTGGCACGAGACTACCTGAGCACGGGGAAATTCGACAAGGATGAAGTGTTCGGATTGTATCCCAGCATGGAAACCAGCGAAGGCGGCGGTGTGGTGTGGAAGATTGGGAAATCGAAGGTGACCTTCGAAGGCAACGATATTAAAATTAATTTAGGCGACAAGGATAGTTGGAACAGGTATCCGGGTACGGTGGGACTGTGGGAACTTGTCGCCAAAAAGCAGCCGAAAGATTACACCGACGAAGATTACCAAAGTTACAAGGAAATTCTGATCATGACGGATGCCTTGTACCAGAACAACGACGCCTCGCAGAATAGGGTGAAATCGAGCAGCGGCGAGAAGTACAGGAATCTCATCAAACCGATTTGGAACCAGGTCAAAACAGGCAGCGGCGTCAAACGCTACAACACGTTACCCAAAGAATTCGTTTGGGTGGACGACGTTAGGAAACTCGTGGACCGATTGTTGGTGATAGCCGGCGAAGAGAATGCAGGCAACCGTAATTTCTACAACGAGAAGGTTGGCATCGTGGACATGATCAGCACGAAACTTTCCAACTTCATCGTGAACGACGACAAGGGCATAGGTTACCTGATCAAAATCATCAACACGCTGCCTCCGAAATTTTGGAACGTGGCCGAAGGAAAGGGGCTCGTGAACGACATCATCAACAAGTTACCTTTCGAGATGCATCTACCTGGCTACCAGTACTGCGGACCGGGTACCAAACTCGAGAAAAGATTGGAGAGAGGAGACAAGGGTGTGAATCCGTTGGATGCCGCATGCAAAGATCACGACATCGCCTACAACACCACGCAGACGGATCTGGACGCACGTCACGAAGCAGACAAAAAATTGGAACATGCAGCTTTCGAAAGGTTCGTGAGCAGAGACGCATCGCTGGGTGAACGGGTCGCCGCACTGGGTACCACCATCGCCATGAACACGAAACAAAAATTGGGGTGGGGTATATAAATAACATACCGTAAAAAAACTACACAAGAAAAAATCTCAGAATATATATATAAATAACATACCGTGAAAATAACACATAGAGCATCAACATGAAGCCCAAGGGTGTCGTGTACCAGATACCATACTCCAATCTTAAAAATCTAGGTGCCCTCGATGGGTTACTCACCAAGAAACAACGCGAGAAGAAACGTTCTTGCTTGTCGAAAGGACACGGAATGAAATTACTTCTCAGCACACCTCAATTGAAAAGATTGCAGCGTTCGCGGAAACAGCAAAAGGTCGGAGGTTTCATATTCAGCATCCCGGCCATCCTAGCAGCATTGGGGGCTGTTGGAAGTTTGGCTGGCGGAAGTGCCGCCATCGCGAAAACCGTCATCGACTCGAAGAAGAACAAAGCGGAATTGGAAGAACAGAAACGTCACAACCTGGCCATGGAGAAGAAAAAGGGGAAGGGCGTGATGAAGAAGTTTAAAAAAAAGAAACAGAAGCACTCACCAACCGAGACATTGAATCTCTGATCGAACCGTTACAAATCAAACACTTCAAAGGAGTTTTCATGTCCGACTCGTTACCTTCAAGCGTTAAAAGAAGAGAATGCGGAGTAGTCAACTTGGACGGTCAAGAAAATCCAGGCACGCATTGGATATGTTACCACAAAAATGATGATAAAGCATTCGTTTTCGATTCTTTCGGAGGTGTTCCACCTACAAATTTAATTCATTATCTAAAAGCGAGCAAAACCTCTATATACTACAACGACGAACGCATTCAAAATTTCGGAGACGTGAACTGCGGTCATCTCTGCCTCTCCGTGCTCGCGTTTCTCTCTAAAATAAATAACCCTACGATTGAGGATTTCCAGAAAGCATTGTGGAGCCTCAAACAGCATCACTAGGATGGGCGTGTTCCATCTCACGAGCGAATCTTCAATCTTGAAACTCACGCTGCACGACGACATCGTCTATCCTAAATCCGTGGCTCTGCGTGCATTCTACAGCATGTACCTCATACCTAACGTCACCCATCACAACAACAAAATTAGCGTCGGAAGCGAACACATCGTCGTCACGCCAGGCCAATACAATCTTTCCACTTTGCAAGCTCAATTACCCAAAGGCACATACCTTTCTCAAAATTCGGTCACGCACAGAGTGGAAATCCTATCCGCGACGGAGACCGTGGACCTGGGCACCATGGGAGAACTTTTAGGTTTCGAGAACGACACAAAACTCGAAGCTGGCATCAAGCACACGGCAACCAACATTCCTAAATTCTTGGCCATAGAGACTCTGAACGTACACTGCAACGTGGCGGAAGGTATGATCACGAAATCCTCGGACGGATTATTAGGAAGTCACAAGCAGACGGGAATCATAGCCACTTTCAAACCAAGTTCCGAGTTCATGGAACCGATCATCTACACGCCCTCTTCGCCGATCTATTTTCCAGTATGTCGCAACCGCATAGACGACATAGAGTTGGTGGTGACGAACGAGAAAGGAGACGTGGTGGATTTCGCAGGTGCCACTACGACGGCCATCGTGGAGATCAACGTATAATAAATAACCATACATGTAAAATGGAGCAAATCGAAAGTTACGAATTGCAATCTTTCCCTCCCAACCGTCGCACGTTCGCCAATCTGAACGAAGCGAACAGGGAGATCGAATACGACGTGGACGTAGGCGACGGGTTCATTCATCCTCACAGAGCGGACCTCTACCTTCAATTCGACGTGGTGAAGAAAGAAAGCGGAGACGCGTTTCCTGCAGCAGCAAACTTGATACTCGTGGACAACTTCGTGCCTCACCTGTTCTCGCAGGTGGAGGTGAGGAAACACAACACCGTCATCGACAGAATAGATTATCCAGGCATCACGTCGACGGCAGTGGGAACGTTGAAATTATCCAAAACGGACGCAGCGTACTACCAGGCCGGGGGATTCGAAGCCGGGACCAAAATATCGACGAGAAGTCACACGGTGCTTTTTCCCATGCGTCTGCTGCCTGGTTTCTTCTCGGACTACAAGGAGATCATGTGGAAGGGAGGACTGAGGATCACGTTTCGAAGAGCGGCCAACGACAACGACGCACTCATGCGATACGCTACTTTGGGTCCGGACGGCACCACGCCGATAGCCAACACTTTACCCGAAGCAGCGAAATGCGTCATCCGGAGCATGGAATTGAGAATGCCGGTGGTGGAATACGAAACAAATTACGCCCTCAAGTACAAAGCGGAGATCTTGAAAAGTCCGCAGGTGCCGATTCACTTTCACGGTTACCAGTGCGTACAGAAGATGGCATCGGGAAGTCACATGGAATTCGACGTGACGACGCAGTTCAACAACATACAGTTCGACATGCCAGATTTCGTCGTAGTGCTCTTTCAGACCGGGAGGGACAAGAATCAGGAAAAAGATTCCAGCAAGTTCGACGACTGCAAGATCAAGAACGTTTATCTCAAGAATGGACGCAACGAAGTGTTCCCGCGCGAGAATTACAACCTCGACGTGACCAAAAACGATTACCTCAAACTTTACGAAGCTTACACGGCTTACAAACGCGTGACCGAGGGAAGCGTGGACATGTACTACACGCCCAGCGAGTTCAAAGCACGGAGACCCATGACCGTCATCAACACATCTAAGAGAAAGAAGGTTGTGGTCAACGATCGAACCAACATCAAGGTCGTCTGCGAGTTCCACGATGCCTTGCCCGAGGATACCCTATGCAGTGTCATCCTGATTGCAGAGAAGTCCTTCGCCTACGACGTGAAGAACGAGAGGGTCACAGAGCAGTTTTAACAAGTTTTTAACATCTTTTCTTGCACAATAAGAAATTTTTTGTACTAGCACAATCAGTTACAATGGCACATTACGAATTTCACTAGTTCAGATCAGTTACAAATGTCAATTTCATTAGTTATCAGTTACAATATCTTTTTTGCACTATAGCACGAGACAATCAGAAAATTTGCACAAAAAAAATTTGTTGTTGTTTTTACACGTGAAAATTAACAATAAAATTTCTTTTTTATCGTTTCAGATGCTGTCGAAACATCAAAAACACATACACACACACTAGAAAAATAAGCATGCAACTTTATTTGTAACACACACATATTCTCCATCTTCATCAAGAAAATATTATAATAATACATAATTATTTTTATCTATATCTCACAATAAAACTCTATATCCAAAAATATCACAACATCAAATAACACTAGAGTCGTTAGTACACGTTGCATGCATTACGGAGGTCCTCTGTAGGGTTTCATGGAAGTTTGGGGGAAAAAAAAACACGTGAAACCCTACAGAGGTGCGGTTATCTAGAGCCGCAGCCGTTAGAACCTTTTTGGGTTGGGCACCACGCACCCTGGCGGGGTTAGGGGCCAGGTATCTTAAAAAACAACAATTATTATTTTGTTTGTTTGTTTGCGTTACAATACATAAGCGCGCACGCGTGTGTGGCACATCGTTTCCCCCGAGAGAAGTTTACAAAAGTCACAATATATAAACATTGGCCTCTCTTTTTTTTTTTGGGACTTGGAAAAAATTTACAATAAGAGGACATCGCCCACCACTGTTGCCAGCCATAAATCTCTCTCTCTTTATCTTACAGCAAAATTGGCATCTCTATTTTTTTAGTTGTAAGTAAATTGCCAACACACTCTAGTTAATAATGCTACATATTATACGCACACACGCACACGCATACTATATTACCATCCACCCATATCTCCCTCTCTTTTACGGCAGTATATATGTTTGTTGCCTAACCTAACCTAACCTAACCTAACCTAACCTAACCTAACCTATCTTCTTGTTTAGTATATGTAGGTTGGCAAAAATTGTTTTATGCACTGTAACGCAAGCCTCAAGCAAAATTGCCAGCTTCTTGCTTTAGGTTAGGTTAGACAAAAAAAACTGTAGGTGGGCTGTCGGTTGTTTAACTCCCCCCCCTCTCTCTCTCTTTCTCCTCTCTCTTTTTTTTGTAAAAAAGCTATAGCAAAAATACTAGTAGGTTGGCAAATTGCTTTATGCACTGTAAGGCAAGCCTCAAGCAAGGTTGCCAGCTCCTTGCTTTAGGTTAGGTTAGGTTAGGTTAGGTTAGGTTAGGTTAGAGTAGGTTAGGTTAGAGTAGGTTAGGTTAGGTTAGGTTAGAGTAGGTTAGGTTAGGTTAGGTTAGAGTAGGTTAGGTTAGGTTAGGTTAGGTTAGAGTAGGTTAGGTTAGGTTAGGTTAGGTTAGGTTAGGTTAGGTTAGGTTAGAGTAGGTTAGGGTGGGTGTTGGCAGCTGTCGGTTGTTTAACTCTTCTCTCTCTCTCTTCTCTTCTCTCTTTTTTTTTTGTAAAAAGCCATGGCAAAAATACCAGTGCTTTATGCACTGTAAACTAAGTCTTAAGTAAAATTGCCAGCTTCTTGCTTTAGGTTAGGTTAGACCAAAAAAAAGCTGTAGATGGGTGTTGGTAGTTGTCGGTTGTTTAACTCTTCTCTCTCTCTCCTCTCTTTTTTTTGTAAAAAATTATGGCAAAAATACCAGTAGGTTAGCAACCTTGCTTTATGCACTGTAAGACAAGCCTCAAGCAAGATTGCCAGCTCCTTGCTTTATGCACTGTGTAACCCCAAGCCTCAAGCAAGATTGCCAGCTCCTTGTTTTAGGCTAGGTTACACCCAAATAAAAACCTTGGTGATTTTTTTCGAGTAAAATATTAGCAACACTGCGAGAAAATAGAGTTTATGCCTTACGAGAAAAATCCATTAAGGCGAGCCTCAAGCAAAATTGCCAGCTCCTTGCTTGAGGCTATGTTAAACCCAAAAAACCCTTGGTGATTTTTTCGAGTAAGCAGCTGGCAACACTGCAACCTCTAATGGGGCTCATGCCTTACGAGACAAGTCCATTAAGGCGAGCCCCACCGAGCCCCAATAGAGGTCCGTGAACTCTCTGACTTCCTCTACTGTCGGTTGTTTAACTCTCCCCTTTTTCTCTCTTTCTCCTCTCTCTTTTTTTTGTAAAAAGCCATGGCAAAAATACCAGTAGGTTGGCAACCTTGCTTTATGCACTGTAAGGCAAGCCTCAAGCAAGGTTGCCAGCTCCTTGCTTTAGGTTAGGTTAGGTTAGGTTATGTTAGGTTAGGTTAGGTTGGAGTAGGTTAGGTTAGGTTAGGTTAGGTTAGGTTAGGTTAGGTTAGGTTAGGTTAGAGTAGGTTAGGTTAGAGTAGGTTAGGTTAGGTTAGGTTAGGTTAGGTTAGAGTAGGTTAGGTTAGGTTAGGTTAGGTTAGGTTAGGTTAGGTTAGAGTAGGTTAGGTTAGAGTAGGTTAGGGTGGGTGTTGGCAGCTGTCGGTTGTTTAACTCTTCTCTCTCTCTCTTCTCTCTTTTTTTTGTAAAAAGCCATGGCAAAAATACCAGTGCTTTATGCACTGTAAACCAAGTCTTAAGTAAAATTGCCAGCTTCTTGCTTTAGGTTAGGTTAGACCAAAAAAAGCTGTAGATGGGTGTTGGTAGTTGTCGGTTGTTTAACTCTTCTCTCTCTCTCCTCTCTTTTTTTTTTGTAAAAAATTATGGCAAAAATACCAGTAGGTTGGCAACCTTGCTTTATGCACTGTAAGACAAGCCTCAAGCAAGATTGCCAGCTCCTTGCTTTATGCACTGTAAGCCAAGCCTCAAGCAAGATTGCCAGCTCCTTGTTTTAGGCTAGGTTAGACCCAAATAAAAACCTTGGTGATTTTTTTCGAGTAAAATATTAGCAACACTGCAAGAAAATAGAGTTTATGCCTTACGAGAAAAATCCATTAAAGCAAGCCTCAAGCAAGATTGCCAGCTCCTTGCTTGAGGCTATGTTAAACCCAAAAAAAACCCTTGGTGATTTTTTCGAGTAAGCAGCTGGCAACACTGCCAGCTTCAGGGGGCTCATGCCTTACGAGACAAGTCCATTAAGGCGAGCCTCACCGAGCCTCAATAGAGGAACCGAGCCTCAATAGAGGGCGCAGAACCGGCACGCTTCCTCTACTTCCTAAGGATCTTATTTTTAAATACTCTCAATTTATGTCCCTCTTTCAATGTAAGGGACCAAGTTTTGCATCCATATAATATTACAGGCAAAATTACTGTTTTGTATATTTTAACTTCTAGTTTCTTAGATATTAAACGAGAAGACAAAAGTTTATGAAGAGAGAAGTAACATGCATTTCCTAAATTAAGCCTGCTTTATCTATAGCTGTGCTAATGACACTATGTGCAGAATTTCCCTCGTTCTGCCCTTGGTAAGGTTAAAAGAAAAAAAACATTGATCTTCTCAATGTTTTCCAAGCTCGATATTGTGTGCAAGAGCATGGTTACTACAATGGAATTCTTAATTTGTCCAGGGCATCCATTCACAAATAAAGTCACTTCTTTGATATTATGTGCGGCATTGAGATTTTCGAGGTACATTCTCAAGTAAGTGGTAATTTCACATGATCCTCTTTTCCCCTGTCCTTCATGCCACGTAAAACAGTGACACATCTTAGTTTTGAGGTCGTAAATAGTAAAGTTGTGGTTCGAGTAACTCGAGTTACGCCCTTCTGTCTTGCGACAAATGCTTACTTTATGAGATGCATCGTCACTCATGGAGACGGTATCGTCGCATCCGTTGAGTTTTGCGATACGCCACTACGGCATTTTGTAGATGTCACCAAAAGGAAAGCCTCGGTGGACTTACGAGTATCTCAATTTACCGTTTTTTTTTAGACACTCCCCTTTGTCTCGGTAGGGATGTATGTTTGACTCCTGCATATTTCTTAATTGAGCTCTAATCATTGATTTGAATATATTTCATGCTCAGATTACAAACTTCGGCTAATTGTTACACTGTGAAATATATTTACATCAGAAACTCAAGGTGTTATGTTTTGAAATGCCGTTCGTTGGTTGATAGTGTTTGTTTCGGGCAATTTTATGTTGTCTTTTCCAGAAAACAAGACGAAATTGAAGAGCTCACGAGAAATATTTAGATTTGTTTTACGCTCTCTGTATTAACCTCATAAGACATGCATCTCAGAAGCATAGTAATAGCAAATTTGCATTTGTAGATGTAGCAACAGAAGTGGCAACGATTCAGATTACATTGATGTGTAATTAATTTTAACTTAGCTTTTATTATCTGATAACAATTCAATTTTGCACTATGAATCTCACACATGTACTTACTTCACATTTCAAATCATTTCCCTCTGTTCTACGTGTAACAAATTAATCATTTTCCCTTAAGCTTCAATACATTATCAAATTACTTCTGCCGGCTCCCTTGGCGGAGTGATTAGCACATCGCGCTACGAAGCCACGGGTCGCGGGATCGAATCCCGGCCTGGGCATAGATGTTTTTGAGTGTCCATTCATCAATGTCATCATATCATCACTCATCCCCATCTTCGCAAATTAGCCAAAAGTGGCACAAAAAGCGAAGTAAAATAAAGCAAATCAATCAAAGTACTTCTTTTTCTATCTTCTTCCAAATATGTTCAATTTGTTTTCGTTCGTTTCTCGTTTGTAAAAATCAAGTAAATAAATTTTGATTTTATAATATCTACTTCTACTTTATAAGGCAACTACAAACTTCTCTCTTCGCATAATAATGATAGTATTAGTAATAATTTACAGGGTGTCGCAACCGTGTCATGGGCACCTCTTATTCGACAGGCCCCTTCTTTGATCTTACAGCCAATTGTCCTGACAAGTCTTTTTCCATTTTTTCCAATGTCAATAAACGAATATGGGGATAGTTACCTTAAATTAATGCCCTGGATGCTTTGTTAAAAAAGAGATTCTTCAAAAGTTGATCATCGTAGCAACTTTGAGGAATGTCTTGTGTCCACGTCGCTTTCTACAAAACGGAAACTATATTTGTTACCTCAATCACCTTGCATGTTTCTCTTAAACACCGTGAGAAAGACCAAGACTTACTTCAGGACAGGGTGCGAAATCCTGAGGGGACAGGGGGGAATCCCCCCCAACGATCTTGTCCTGAAATCCCCCCCACCAAACTTTTCCGGGGGGATAGAGTTTTGATTGTAACAACAAACATAAACATTTAGTTTGAGAGTCGAATATACTTTACTGGAATAAGATCCAAAACATACAAAAGGAACGGACAACAAAGAACCTCAACTCTAAGAACAATGAACTCAGCAATCCCCAGAACACACAAATTAGTCCGACTTGTTATTTCTTCTCCATTTCTCATCCCTTTCCTCAGCTACCACAAAGAACTGTATATAAATATACGTATATATAAAACAGGTAATAGAATTTAGATGTGAATTTTATACTGGGAACAATTATCTTCTTAATGTCTCTTAATTTTTGCCCCATTGATCATTGCATTGGTAGTTGCCTATATTCTAATCTTAAATTTGCAATTGAATTATAAATGGACAGTCGATATAATATATTGTATGTTTTATAAACTAATTTGATTATTTAATAATTGACACATATTTAATGACATTATATATATATATATATATATATAGTGTGTGTGTGTGTGTCTGCTCCTCCCCCCCCCCCACCAATCTGCAGCGATTTCGCACCATACTTCAGGAAACGATTGCACATAATCGTTTCAATTCTAAACAAATGTTTATTACTTTTCAGCGATATTTTGTCAAAATGTCCGTCTTTCAATCGAGAGAAAACGATGCAGAATGAACAAAGATTTTGTGGCCAGCCGCACACCGGATCCAACATGACACGACGCAATGGCGAAAGCAGAGAGAGGGCTGATGGGGCTACAGCCCCCCCCCATTAACTTAGAGAAAATCAATAATTGCAAATAAAAGCAGTGAATAATTCAGGAAAGAAACAGAGTGGTAAATTCAATTCCCCATTAAAATGACAGCGGATTGTCATTTTTCAGAGGAAAAATATAGTATGTACCGTCCACCTACAACCTCTCCCGAAAAGAAAATATTCTGCTTACGCCATTGCACGATGCGACAAGTCATTTTTGTTGCAAACAGTATCTGGGAACGTTTAACACGTGGCTAGCCGACCCCCGTGGCAGAGTGATCAGTACATCGCGTTACGACAACAGAGGTCACGGGTTCGAATCCCGTCCTGGGTATGGATATTTGTGAGTGTTTATTCATCAATTTCATCATGTCATCACTCATTCTCATCTTCGTAAATTAGCCAATAGTGGCACAAAAGCGAAGTAAAAATAAAGCAAAGCAAGTTAATTAACACGAGGCTCTTATGAGCAGCCGCACACCCGACAAAACATTTTACTCCAGTCACGTTGCAAATATTTGCGACAAAACAACAAAGACTCCTGAAATTTGGTCTCTCGAGGAGAGGCTTCCAACAAACGATCTGCGCATGCGCGAAACATTGTATTCAGCACACCGGCATCGTGTGATTCAACACTATTATTTGACAACACTGGTTACACATATGTTTGTGCTGGAAACAGACTCTGCCTGTAGTTTGTGTTTTGTATCTTCTCTTTCACTAGCCCCAACGAAAGCTATGTATGCTTAATCTTGTAAAATTATAGAATGTTCCTGATATCAGCGTAGTTAAAATTAAAAAGCCACGCACGTTCCATTGTCATTTATAAGATGAGTCCAGCAACTGCGAGCAGTAGTGTGTCCAGGGAGGGGTTGGTGAGGAGGGAACATAGGCGCCGACTCCATGGGGCTTGGGGGGGGGGGCTCGGGCCCCCCCAATATTAACGATGTGGAGGCAGAGCTCCCAAATAATTTTGCTTAAGAGGATATAATGTATTATTTTGCTTCTCTTGTAAAGTTTACTCTGAATTGTGCCACATGAACTTAACTTTAAATACACATTTGAAATGTTCTAGACCAGTGGTTTCCAACTTCAAAAGGTCCGAGGGCCAAAATTATATCCAGCAGTTGATAGGCGGGCCGCATTTTTTTTTGGGGGGGGGGGATTAAAAATTACAAAAATTGTAAATACTGAACTGAAAATGTAGTACTTTCGCATGACCTAAATTTCTAAAATGAGGCAATAAAACAATGGAATTTCAAATCAAAATTGTATAATTACAATTTATTTCACAAAAACCCAATACTTATTGATGAATTGAAAGAAATTAAAGACACACCATACAAATAAGAATACTTCATAGTAAATGTTCAACTTTTATTAAAGTTGTATTTGAATTTCTGTATTTGAAAGTCTCAGAAGGTGAAGCAGTTAAGAATCTGCCAGTCTGCTTCTGTAGCGATTCTTGATGAACTTCATTGAAGAAAAAACACTTTCACACGCGTATGTGCTGCCGAACATCTATGTCATTCTTTGCCCAAAATTACGAAGGTTTGGAAAGCGTTCTTTTGAAAGTTATTTGAAAAACTCTGGCCCCTTTTCTTGTCTAGTTTGAAGGAACACATCGTCTTGCAAATCACGCAATTCAAGTTGGAGAGAAGCTATTTTAATTTTCAATCTTACGTTTTTTGGAGATATTGCTCATTTCGATATTTGCACAAACTTTAACAATCAGTCACAGTACAATCCGAGTTGGAACACTGGAAATCTCTTCGTACTCGTGCGTAGTAAAACAGATCTCTATAGCGCCTCTCTGCAGTTTGTTTCTGAACACAAAGAGTGAAGCCTTCACGGAAGCGGCAGAGTTCATTCCACATAGCGAAGGGATGGAATGCATGGTGTGAAGAGAAAGTTACGTCACTTTAGATTCTTCTGATTATCATTATTGACTGCAAAATCAATTCTACCTGTGATATTGTCTTTCTTCACAGAGCATCCGTTCCTTCAGTAAAAAGAGAACGTATTTTAATAAAAATATATAAAATTAATGTAGTTTGCAAACTGGCTTCGCGGGCCGCAGAAAAAGGCAACGGGGGCCGCATTCGGCCCGCGGGCCGCCAGTTGGAAACCCCTGTTCTAGACCATCAACTTTGGGGGTCTGAGACCGCTAAACCATCAACTTTGGGGAGGCTATGACCAGAGACAGCAAAACACATGACTTATTACTAACTATGTAATTATGAGTATTGTTAAAATTTTTACTAAAAAGAGTTTCAAAAGACGATGTGCATGAACTAGGGTAGTGGATGGGACGTTCGGGCTACAAATGGCTCTCACATGACATTCAGAACGAGATCATTGATACGCGTATATTAGGAAGATCTGTTTTGCGCTACGTGGTAGCAGATATTAAAAGTCGGGAATATTTTGCTATTATGGTTGACGAAACTTGTGACCTATCCATCCGTGGAAATTAATATTCTGCATTGGAACTGTGAATTAAAAAATTGATATTTTTGAGGAATTCATGGGCTTTTATTAGGGGTGTGCGGGACGGGATCGGGACGGGGAAAATTTTCAATTTCCCGACTGCTCGGGATCCCGAAAAGTCTGGAAATCATTTCCCGAAGTCGGGATCGGGACGGGAATTTTTTTTTCGATCCAGGTCCCGACTTTTCGGGATCCCGCACACCCCTAGCTTTTATGAGATTCCAAACACTGAGGCCAAAACTTAAAAAAGGGAGAGAGTGAGTCATTCATTAATTTATTTCAGTGATCAGAGCCCCGCCAATAATTTTGACAAGTCGGCGCCCCTGGGAGGGGATCATAATCCCTTCTTTTTCAGAGTATCCCTTAAAAAGATCGTCGAAGGCAGGAAAAGAGTGCCAAATGAGAACTGACCCGGCCCGTACGTAGAGAGGGACCATGTCACGTCGAGCTTTGAAATAATTTAATATGAATCTAGGAATACCTACGAAAATAACATTGACGATTTTTCAGATTTTGCAAGAATTTTGATTTTGTTCTTGCATAAATGAACGGGCTTGTTGTGGAGACAGGAAAGCTGCAGAAGTTTGCAATTTACAATATTGAGAAATTTTTGTTTTCATAATCACTGATGCAAGGCTACCAGACTTTACAAGATTTAGTTGAGACAGTCCATTTTCAAATCCCTGTTCTGACGTTTTTCGAAATGCATTCGTGAAGAAAAATTGAGGGGTCTAGTGAGAGAGGGAGCTATGCCACAAATCTTGAAAATTTTATTTTTTGTCATTTTCAGTCTTCTCCTACCATCTGTCATCTATCATGTGAACTACAACCATGTAACATAGCTCCCGCTTGTTCTGCAGCAGATTTTCTGAGTTCTTGAATACGTCCTCATCAGCATTTTGAGTGAGAGAAGGAGCTATGCCACTTACTGATGGTGTCTGCAATAGGAGTGGCAGAGGTTGTGTTGCAGTAACCGGTGCTAGATTTAATATCAGCCCTAAAGTTAAAAGATCTCATGGCAATAATGCCTTACATTCCTCCAGTTTTTCATGGTGTTTACGAAAAATTAAAATCCACGGAAACAATGAACAGTGAAGATCCTCCCGAAGACATATGAAGTTGTCTTTATGTAGATCATATATAACCCTGTGAACATGATTTACACTCAGGCAAAAGTATTTATTCCTTGTTCAAAGTATTTGATGTGCTAGATTGATTTCTCCACATGGGTATACTACAACAATATACCATACATGTTCATAATAAATGGTATTTATATTGAAATTCATATTTTTAATTTTGAATAATTTACCTAACAATAGGTTCAGAAAAAAATTACCCTTTGTTATACAAATTATGACTCAACACAATGCTTTAGAAAACTCAATTTATTTCCATTTCTTGTCAAAGTGGCATAGCTCCCTCTCTCACTAGATCCCTCAATTGTTTCGGTTTATTGGCTAACTCATATTTATATATGTTCTTCATTTTAATAACCTTTTCTAATACATATTATGTAAATATTAAATAGATTATCTTCGAAGCATAGAATTATCATTGATGTTCAATGGTGCTGTATTAAAATTAAATTAAAGGAAATTCGAAAACATTGTTATTTTGCGTTACACATACTATTCGAATACTCCTGAGAATCTAATGTAAACAATCTGTACGTCCTGCGACAGACTTTGTCGTTGGTTGTCAGGTCTGGGGTAGGGGGTGGCTATCGGTTAGTTTGATTTTTCCGTTGCTTTGGATCCCATTATATTGCCACGCTACAATTGCACTATTAGCTCAAGCTGCAATACTACCATACACTGGTGGTCATATCTAATACCCCAACAACATTTTGCCGACCACCGTGTAGGAGTGGTTAGCACAGCGGGCGACGACGACGCCAGGGGTCCCTGCTTCGAATCTCCGCTTGGACATAAGTGGTCTTTGTCACTTCATCATATCATCACTCATCCTTGTGCTGTTGTCGTCTATGATTAATTAATTAATTATTCGTGTACTGTTATTGAATGCAAAATATCTTTCCCAATTCGCGAAGGCAAAGAAAAACTTCTGTGGGCTGATTACATATCTAAATTACCTGAATATTAGCATAAATCGAAATACAGCAAATCACTTTTTGTTATAGGCTAAACTTTTATCACAAAACTTCACAACTGTTACATCGAATTCTTGACTGTTATCTCTGTTACCATAGCAACGACAATGTTGCTAAACACATTAACGTTGTACAATTTAACATAAATATAAAACAAACGTTATTAAACAGCAATTTGAACATTAACATTTGAAGTTAAAAATAGATAATAATTATAATTGTACATTTACAAATGGACGTAAGAAGTAAAACAAATTTGTGCCGTAGAGAACAGTCACAACATTCCCCTTCCTCGGGGGCGAAAACGACGAGTTGTCAGAAACTTTTGTGTCACCCTATAGCAATTTCTTGACACGAGGAGTATTTATTTATTTATTTATTTATTTCCTTCAACAGAGAAATTATCTCCTTTTACAGAAGGTAGCCAATAAAAATACAAATAAAAATACAAATACAAAAACAAGAGAAACACATAATATAATACAGTGAGACATAACACAGGTAGAACACATACACAAATATAATGTAATATAAATTTCTAAACTATACTATACAATCATATAACACCCAATTAGCAATTTAGAAGCGCTTCACCCAAAACAATACAGAACAACACCAAAAAAAGAAAAAAAAAGAAAAAATAAACATGTCATTTTTATTCACATGCAGTGATATATTGCTAAGTATAACACTAAATCTTATAATATATGTTGTAAACACTTGTCTTAATATTTTTTTTGTACTCATTGATTGAGATACTAAAATCAAGATTAGATTGCAATATAGATATTTTGTTGTACGCAAAGGACATTCTAAATAATGGCGAATTCTTGAATCTTTCTGTTTTAGGAATATCATAAGACATCAATTGCCGCAGCCTAAGCCACATTTCTTTGCATTGAAACATATCTTTTGGAGAAAAGTAGGGTGATCTATGATGCCAGTCATTGTTTTGTACAGAAATATTTGTCGTGTTATTTCCTTTCTATTAATAAGACTTTCATAATTAAACTCATTAAGTAGGTCATTGTATGATAAGTTATTATAGTATGATGTTACATTATACTTTTTGTAATACAAATATCTTAAAAATCGTTTTTGAATTCTTTCAATTACCAACTCCTGGGATTTATAATACGTAAACCAAACATTAGAACCATATTTAAGCTTACTTCTAACTAATGCATTATACAAGAGAGAAATACTGTCTACATTAGTTAGATTCCTCGTATTTCTTATAAGAAAACCTAATGATCTAAATGCATTGTTTACCATGTATGATACATGTTTGTTAAACATCATATTACGATCCATAATAATGCCTAGGTCCTTAATAAAATTTATTCTTTCAAGCTCTTCTCCACACATAAAATAGGAGATTTTAGAGGTATTTATTTTACTTGATAACTCCATAAAAGAACACTTCTTGATATTAAAATTAAGGTCATTGTTTATACTCCACTCATACACCATATCTAAATCTCTTTGAAGTTTCCTAATGTCTCCATCATTATTAATTTGTTTATAAATCTTTATCATCAGCATACATGAGACATTTGGAATATTCAATTTGTAATGGTAGATCATTTATAAACAATACAAAAAGTAGTGGTCCAAGATTCAATCCTTTGTGGTACACCTGACTTCACAATATATTCAAACGACTTCGATTGTCTATAGCAGGGGTTTCCAACTGGCGGCCCGCGGGCCGCATGCGGCCCGCGGTGCCCTTTTTTGCGGCCCGCGAAGTCAGTTTGCAAAATACATTAATTTTATGTATTTTTATTAAAATACGTTGTATTTTTACTGAAGGAACGGAAGCTCTGTGAAGAAAGACAATATCACAGATAGAATTTATTTTGCAGTCAATAATGATCATCAGAAGAATCTAAAGTGACGTAACTTTCTCTTCACATCATGCAGTTCACCCCTTCGCTATGCGGAATGAACTCGTCCGCTTCCGCGAAGGCTTCACTCTGTGTGTTTAGAAACAAACTGCAGAGCGGCGCTAAAGAGATCTGTTTTACTACGCACGAAGTACGAAGTGAGTTCGAGTGTTCCAATTCGGATTGTACTGTAACTAATTGTTAAAGTTTGTGCAAATATCGAAATGAGCAATATCTCCAAAAAACGTAAGATTGAAAATGAAAATAGAACCTACCAAGAACGTTGGGAAAAGGACTACCTCGTTACGAACAACAATGGAAAGCTGCAGTGTTCGGTGTGTTTGCAAATTATATCAGTGCTCAAGGAATATAACGTGAAGAGACATTATACAACTAAGCATGAAGAAAGATACGGAAAATATGAAGAAGAGTCTAGGGATTTGTTAATTGTGGACCTGAAGAAGAAAGTCAAACAGCAGACAGGTATGTTCAGTGGCGTGCCCAAGGGGGGGTTGGTGGGGGTTATAACCCCCCCCTTTAGCCTAGTATTCCTAAAAAAAGAAAGTAAAATGTAGGAAAAGATGGTAAAATGAGGGATGACTACAAAAAATAGTGTACGTAACCCCTCCCTTTCGAAAATCCTGGGCACGCCACTGGGTATGTTTAGCAGTTTTACAAAGGGGCAGACGTCAGCTCTGCATGCTTCTTATGCAGTTTCACTTGAACTTGCTAAGGCAAAGAAACCTTTTTCTGATGGAAACATAGTGAAAAGGTGCGCAATTGAAATGGCAAAGGCTTTCGGGGACTCTAGCGTTGCTAGCAAATTTGAATCAGTTTCACTTTCTAACCAGACTGTACAAAGACGGGTTATGGATATGGGAGAACAAGTAACAGAAAAAATGTATAACATGGTTAAAAGTAGTTCCTATTTTTCGTTGTGTCTGGATGAAAGTACAGATCAGACAGATGTGAGTCAGCTCTTGATATTTATACGTATAACGCAAGACGATTTTTCAACAAACGAAGAATTATTTGACCTCTGCTCTCTTCACGGAACCACTAAAGGGAAGGACATATATGATGCGGTAAAAATGTCGGTAGATAAGATCGGAGGTTTTGATAAGTGTTCATGCATTGTAACAGATGGAGCAAAATCGATGACAGGAGATAAATCTGGATTTGTAGGAATGCTTAAGGAAAGTGGAGTAAATTGTCCAGCGTTTCATTGCATCCTTCACCAAATGGCTCTGTGTGGGAAATCAGTGAAACTAAATGAAGTATTTAAAACAGTTATACAAATAATAAACAAGATTCGAGGGGGGAACAGAGCCCTTCTACATAGAAAGTTACGAGAGTTTTTGGAGGATAAGGAGGCAGAATATGACGACTTACTTCTTTTTAACCATGTGAGGTGGTTGAGTGCAGGAAAGTGCCTTCAGAGATTTTTTGCAATAAGAAATGAAATCCTTGCGTTCCTTGAACAGTTTGCCTCATCGGACGCAAGACAACTGGAACAGTTTCAGAGTATGGACTTCCTTAAACAACTGGCGTTTCTAACAGATATCACAGGCCATCTGAACGAACTGAACTTGAAACTGCAGGGAAGAAACCAGCTGGTGTCAGATTTAATGGGAAACATAAATGGGTTTCGTAATAAACTGAAGATTTTCAACGTTACTTTGGAGAGGAATAACCTGGTCCATTTTCCAAGCTGTCGGCGGCTAGCAGAAGATGAAGAAACACTGGACTTTTCTGAATTCAGTGCAAATATTAAAGAAATAATGGATGAGTTTGACACCAGATTTAAAGATTTTGAAGAACTTAAAAGCAGCATCCAGCTATTTAGCAATCCTCTTGGCGTTAACATCGAAGAACAAGAAGCTTCTCTCCAACTTGAATTGTGTGATTTGCAAGGCGATGTGTTCCTTCAAACTAGGCAAGAAAAGGGGCCAGAGTTTTTCAAATACCTTTCAAAGGAACGCTTTCCAAACCTTCGTAGTTTTGGGCAAAGAATGACATCGATGTTCGGCAGCACTTACACGTGTGAAAGTGTTTTTTCTTCAATGAAGTTCATCAAGAACCGTTACAGAAGCCGACTGGCAGATTCTTCACTGCTTCACCTTCTGAGACTTTCAAATACAGAAATTGAAGTGGACATTCCAACTTTAATAAAAGAAGCAGATCGGCCTCAATTCTCACATTGAACACTTACTATGAAGGACTCTTATTTGTAAGGTGTGTTTTTCATTTCTTTCAATTCATCCATAGGTATCGGGTTTTTGTGAAATAAATTGTAATTATACCATTTTGATTTTGTGATTCCATTGTTTTTATTGCCTCATTTTAGAAATTTAGGTCATTCGAAAGTACTACATTTTCAGTTCAGTACTTACAATTTTTGTAATTTTTAACACCCCCCCCCCCCCCCCAAAAAAAAATGCGGCCCGCCAATCAACTGCTGGATATAATTTTGGCCCTCGGACCTTTTGAAGTTGGAAACCACTGGTCTATAGGTTACATATTGTTTTCGACCATTAAGATATGAGGCCTTGAGAGCAAGAAAATCACTAGTCAACCCGAAACTTGAAAGTTTGCGTAATAAAATATTGTGATCAATTGAATCAAAAGCCTTAGCAAAATCAAGATAGATCGTATGTATAGGTAATCGATTTTGAAATGCTGCATGAACATCTTGAACAAAATTAATTAAATTTGTTGTTGTTGACTTTCCAGGAATGAAACCATGTTGATTTTTATTTATGTAACATTTACTGTGATTCCAGATTCTTGTGTACAATATTTTGGCGGGCGCACAGAGAATTACTACTACAGGTCTATAATTTTCTATTTTACAGTTGTCTCCTGACTTAAAAATTGGGCAAACTCGAGTTGTTTTCCAGATATTCTTCATAATATTTTAGGTAAACTAAGTACATATCAAGAAGCTAACCTAAGATAAATTCCCTTTTGGAACATAATGGGGCCTCCCCGATGGCGCAGTGGTAGCGCCGTAGCCTTGTAATCAAGGGGTCCCGGGTTCGATACCCGGTGGAGGCACAAGTGGTTCGGATCCAACTTTAAACTGTAGGTCCAGTCCCGATTAGCCTTACTGTGCATAAAGTGGACTTAAAACACTAAATCAATCCAATCCAATCCTTTTGGAACATAGACACTCTTTATCATAGATCTGGGTACCTTACATAAAGGATTATTACCCATTTAACATTAAAATAATACATCTCTTTTTAACTCTTCCTTTCTTAGGACTAGAGCTCAAATTCTAAGTATCCATTACTTCACATTAAAATTAATGATGTCAGTTCAACTTCTTGACTCTTATTCACTTGAAAGTAAAAGTTCTCCTCTACGACAAATAAAATCCAATTGTGACTTTCGTTTTACAATCTCTTATATATTAATGTTATTCAGCTATAGGCGATAATCGATTTAACAGACTCAATGCTTTCAATTCTTTTACGTTCATACAAGATAGCATTATTACAATATTATGCACTTATACATCATTACAAACTTCAATGTTTTTCTTACATTTAACTCGAACATATACAATATTGTAAAAAAAATCAAACAGCAAAGACTGTGAAGGAAACTGAAATCGTGCATAAACATAAATGTCGAAACAATTTTCCTTCCGTGAAATTGAACATATTAATAGGAAAACACTGATTGCTTAACAGTACAATATAACAGTTTTTCGATGAAATAATAACAATTATTACTTATAAGAAAGTTCTAAAACTTACAAACTCTTAAACTTTGTACTACAAATGTTTGAAAGTCCAAGATCACCTGCGGCATTTATTTAATCTTACATCTGATGTAGACTGATCAAACTGTTTACATGCAGTTTCCCTACAGTCAAAATTCGGAGCGTTTGCGTTCAAAGAATTAGTCTTAGTCCTTGCTAGATAATTTTCGTTTCTAGTCTGACTGAATTCACTTGGTCTTGCACACGTTGGACATACACTAGATGAAGAAGGGTTTGTAGAAAACCTAAAACTAGAGCACTGTTCGTTACCATCGTTAACAGGACGGTTTCCATGAAAACGCCAGTTAAACCTATTGTTCGAAAATGTTCTATTTCCTTGGTAATTTCGGAAATTACTATCAGGTCTTCTATTATTTCCAAAATGATTGTTACAGTTATTGAAATTCCTCCTTCTGAAATTTCTATTACAATAAGGTGATACCTGATTGCTGTTATTACTGTTGCTAGCCCTTGCATCAAAGTTTTGTCTCGGTCTCTTATTTCCCGTAAATCTAATATTTCCCCTGCTTGATGCATGATTGTGGGATTAATCTGAATTGTCAGGTATAGATTGTACATTAGTGTTGTGCTGTGACACTGAGTAACGATTGCGTTGCTTATTATCACCTACAAACATATCACTTCGCTTGTTAACAGACTGCACTCTCAAATTACTATGAGAATCACTATTCTTCGTGTTATTTCCGGATTTCAAATTCATATCGTTGAATCCATCAGGCAATTCAAACTTTTTACTGGATCTTACATTTACTATATCTAATCTTTTCAACAGATCGATTACATCATCTACCTTGTTCAATCTAGCCGCTATTACCGACTGAGCGATATATGTGGGCAACTGGTTAACCAAAATATCAATAGCTTCAGAATCGTTAGGATGTTTCACTAAATTGTAATAAGTAAAGTAAGTGCGTACTGCAAAAACTTCCTTACTAACACCACTCTTACTATCATATCTTCTACTTCTAAGTTCAGAAAGTTGAGCTTGCGTCAAGGAATATGATGTATAGTGTTGCAAGAATTCCCTAACGAAATCTTGGTATGTCACAAAAGTGTGTATTGTACCAGCCCTTTGCCGGTCCCTGGAAGCAATTAGAAACACACTCTAATCGTTGTGTACCTGGCACTTGCAATAAGTTCAAGTAAGAAGTTAAGCTTTTAATAAATTTACGCGGACTGCATTTTTCTGGATTGCCAGAGAACTTGGAACCATGTTAAGTTCATTCAGTCTTACACACTTTCTAGTTTCGTGCGTGCCCTTGCACTTAATTGTACAACTCGGCCTATTAACACCAGGCACAAATGTTGAATGTAACGGAGACTCGTTACAATCTTGCATTTCTGGACAATGATTAGAGTTAAATTGACAAGGCTTATAAACTGGATTACAACATTCATGGTTAGGTTGTGATGAAACTTTTACATTATCTTTATTTCTTTCTACATTTCTTCTGCTGATCTTAGGACGTTTAATTTTGCATGGTGAATTACATTGATCACACATATGATCTCTTTGTTGTTCAGCACCAGATTCATCGAAAGATGATGAATCTTCTTGATTTTGTGCAAACAACCCAACATTTTGAATACCACGTGACGTTCTATCAGTAACCTGAGAATGTTGGTAAACGTTAGGACAACTTGGCAATGTAGTAACGGGAGGCGTTGTTGAAAGATCTTGAATTCTTACTTCACATACTTCAAGACGTTAAATTATTTCCCGATCAGAAACTAGATTAGTAATTTTTGACAAACTTGCAATTTGTCCTTGCACCTTTCCAGTCAGTTCGGAAATATTGCCCTTACTACTAATTTGTTCTTCCAAGTTGGTAAATTTGTTAGTGCAGCCAAGGTTTACTTCCTGAAGTTGTTCTGAGAGTTTCTGAACTTCATTATCCATTCTCTGGTGCAGACTTCTGGTATTTCGTCGACATGATTCACCAACTAAACTTATTTCTTCTTTAAATGATTGCCTCATTTCCTCGACGTTGCGGTTAAGTGATTCCATTTCCTTCCGTGATATACTTCAGAAGTGATCTGTTGTTGAAAATCCATCGATTCCTATTGGAAACTGTTGAACTGTTCCTGTGATTGCTTCTGGAAACCGTTGAACTGTTCCTGTGACCGCTTCTGGAAATCTCTGGACTCCTTCTGGAAACCGTTGAACTGTTCCTGTGACTGCTTTCGGAAATCTCTGGACTCCTTCTGGAAACCCCTCCCCCCCAGTTTTGGCACCTTGCTCCCCAGTTTTGAAATGTTGCATGTGTGTTTCATTGTTTTCCTTATTTTCAGCATCGCACCCCCTAAATTTCTTTCCGCACCCCCTCAGCATCCCTTGATGATTAATCCTGGCGCGGCCGTTGGACAATAGTCACAATAAAACAAAACATAGACATTGAAACTACTTCACAGTACACATTACTCGAATTATTAAATCGTTCCACTTTACTGGCCACCAATTTTTGTGCTGTTGTCGTCTATGATTAATTAGTTATTCGTGTACTGTTATTGAATGCAAAATATCTTTCCCAATTCGCGAAGGCGAAGAAAAACTTATCTGATTACGTACATATCTAAATTACCTGAATATTAGTATAAATCGAAATGCAGCAAATCACTTGTTGATATAGGCTAAACTTTTATCACAAAACTTCACAACTGTTACATCGAATTCTTGACTGTTATCTCTGTTACCATAGCAACAACAATGTTGCCAAACACATTAACGTTGTACAATTTAACATAAATAGAAAACAAACGTTATTAAACAGCAACTTGAACATTAACATTTGAAGTTAAAAATAGATAATAATTATAATTGTACATTTACAAATGGACGTAAGAAGTAAAACAAATTTGTGCTGTAGAGAACAGTCACATCCTCATCGTTGTGATTAGCCAAAAGTATAAGAAAAGCGATGTGAAAGAACCTATTTCAATCAATCCAACAACATTTCGGATCTACCCCCCTCCCCCCCCCCCCTGGGTATGGGGCTGGAGCTGACTAGTAAGAAAAGTATACGTAAACCCTCATTCGAAAACTCTGGTAGAATACGAGAGGTTCTTTTGTCACTGAAACGTGTGAAATAATATGCACATACCGGTACATCGAATGCTTCGTCATCAGTCGCCATGTTGATTGAGAATACGAGAATCCCGCTTTCATTTGCTTCGTTTTGAAGGAAACGTGATCCGTTGTGCTGCTGGCCTATGTGTTTGAAACTTACCAAATAAGACATTAATTTTAATCCAGACATTCACATGCATTTGTCACTTGTAAAAACCTTGTAAGCCAAGATAAATGTTCGAAAATCCTCAACAAACAAACTACACATCTTCCAATTAAAAACTCAGCATTAAAAATTATATGAAGGGCTCGGGTGTAAAACTTGGTAAGTGACTACACGTTGCACTTTGTAACTCCAAAATGACCAAAATGTCACTTACCATGTTTTACACCCGAGCCCTTCATATATCAAAGTTCAAGCTTCGTCATTTTCAGACGCCCGTTCTATCACTTCACAGAATGTGTAAACTGCAGTAATATGCCCTGTTGCTGTATTTTACGCCCTTAGAGGAACAAAATGGGATGCAACACAAGCTTAAACCCAACTCACATTCATTTCACAAAATGAGAAAGAGAGAGGGGCAAATAAGAAGGCACACAATAATGAGGAGGAAAATAAGAAGTGGAAAGAGAAGAGATGGAAGAGAAAAATCGAGATTGAAACAGATAGGAGGAGAGAAAGAAGAGCAGTACATAATTGTAAATCTCATATAATGTCTCTCATATGCAGGGGCGGCGTCAGGAACTTTTGATCGGGTGGGCAGTAGCTATATATTGATAAATTAAGGAGGGCAGGTATAGTGGACATTATATTAGTTTCAAAAACATTCTTCTGCCTTTCTAGCTACCGATTTTCTTCGTATTTCTTTCCTTTCTCCGTCCATATCTTCTTATTTAGTTATTTCTGACATTCTTTCTCTTGCCATGTTACTCCCCAAACCTTCTCCCGCTCCGGTCTATGGTTTATCCTCTTAATTGATTTTCCGAACAACATTCTCTATTTCTCTCTTCGGAAAAAGGCTGAAAAATTCCATAAGACCCAACTCTATCAGTTCCTCTGCAAGCCCCCTGAATATACCCTATCATTTCGTCTAATCTCTAAATTTGCAATACGAAAGTGTTTGTGCCGAACTTCGTGACGAAGTAGCTAGCACAACGAACGCGCTACGAAGCCAGGGGTTCTATGCTAATATCCCGGCATCGGCATGGGTGTTCCTTGTGAGTGTCCTTTCATCAATTCATACACCCTCATCTTCGTGATTAGTCAAAAGTGGCAGAAAAGCGAAATAAAATTTTTAAAAAATCAATTAATCAAAAACGAACGCGTTTTGTTTTTCTCTTTCCCTTACTTGGTCTCCCAGTCTCTTTCGACAATTCAAGGTGTACTTCATTTTCTGCTGGCTCTTGCTCTGTTACATTAGGTAAATTTGCACTGTACCATCCATAGAAGAAGAGTGTTCGCTATATTTTATTAGGTGAATGAAACAGTTTTTAAGTTTTCATATGTTAACAGGAAGCAACGCGAGAAAACCTTTTCATTTATTTGTTTGCTTGTGGATAATTTTTGTCACGACCTCAAGAAAACGTGCGCTCTGACAACAGCTTCTTGCCCCTTGATTGATAAGGTACTGCTTCTATCCACGCAAGTATTGACTGAATCACAAATTCTGTCTTGTGTTTTGAATTTATTGAAAATACTTGCTGCTTCCTTACTGAGAATGAAATGAAGGAAGTTGAAAGTAAAGCTGGATCGCACTTTAAACTGTAGGTCCAGTCCCGATTAGCCTTACTGTGCACAAAGTGAACTTAAAAACACCAATTTAATCAATCATCAAAGTAATGCTACAACTGATTTCATTTTGCACGTTTTAAGCATAACATTTACTACGATTTTCGTAACTTAACTCTGTGAACTATTATTTTGTGTCGAAAGACAGCGATGCTGACTGTGGGATTTGGGAACATTTATACAATCGACAACATTCGTAAGAGAAATATTCATGAATTCAAATCAGTATACACATATTTATTGAGGCAATAAACAATATGGGCCTATGTCTATTCATGATTATGTTTGGGTGGGCAATCGGGCTCCTACACTTCGAGCCGTTCCTGAAAGGCGCGGCGCCAGAAAATTTTGACCGGGTGGGCATGATCCATATATTGATAAATTAGGGTAGGCAGATATAAAGTATATATACACAAGAGCTTCACAAACATGAATTCTCCCCCCTCCCAATTTCGTTTGTATTTCATTCCCCACTTCTTTTTAATGGTATACATTTTCTTATTTATCCTTTACGTACCTTTTACCTCAGCTTGTGCGGCCCTCTCTCACACACACAGTCTATTCTCCCTATTCGCTCTAATGTAAATAAAATATGGCGAAGGGACTCGATGCCGTCACCTATTGAAAAAAACACTTGGCAGTTTTGGTCCAGGCCAGTAGCCAGGATTTTATTTCGGTAGAGGAGAGGCTCATCCTTTATCAGAAGCCGTCATCTAGGTTTAATTAATAAAATAACAATAAAGTCGGAAAAGTTGGGGGTAGATGCCCTGAAGATGAATTTATCGTTTAATCCTGCTAAGGAAGTAAAATTAATTAACACTATACACACTCTATATAAATTAGATATTTGTAGGAATTCGGAGGGGCTTCAGCCTCATTATCCGTCATCCTTACTCTCCGCCTGCTCTGACCTTTTAAAGATCTGTTGCTCCTCAGGGTTTTCTAGAGTCTATAATTTCTTCTGTCTTTCCCGTGTCAGTCTTGATTTAATCTCTCTATTTCTCTCTCATTTAAGTCCTTCCTTTCATTGTATCTGCCTGTCCATGCTTTCAACTGTTCACTGTGTCTAGTGCCTTTAAGTTAAGACGGAATTTTCAACATAGCCTACTATTTTATTAGGTGAATGTAGCAAATAAAGTGCTGTTTAATTCATGCGAAAATTATGAAACTCTGGAATAAATTCTTTACCAATGCAAAGGGCAGCGAAAGTTATTACAAGAAGTATTTATATTTGTGAAACCAGGGAGAAGGGCAAGGCAACACCCTACATGGAGGCAAGCCACCTAAACTCCGTACCGGCTAACTGTAGACCAGGCGAACGAGAACAAGTCTGCGCAAGTAGTGACGAAAGACGGCTCCACCAATGAACAGTGAGAGAAACGGGATTGTGTAATGAGCGACGGAAGTTATCCGATTTCATCCTTCGCTCTGTAAGCGTTGCAAACTTTTGAAATGGATAATACCGAACGCACATGGCATTCCTCCTTTCGCTGTTTGGGCTTCTGTGGGTGGTTGTACATCAGCCGACAGAGCGCCTCCGTGAGCCGTGGGTGATTCCGCACGGTCTCCTGCCGGTTGATGTATCACGACCTCTGCTATCCTGCCATATCCTCTTTCTTCCTTTCGAGGAAACGGTACTCCATGAGGCATTAAACTACAATATCTCTCGCCTCTTTCGTCTACGCAGCTCAAAACATACGTAGATGTTGCTTCTCTATATTTGCTACCTTGAATGTAGTCACCCTGGAACGTTTGGTCAACACGTCTCCTCCTTGGCATTTCGCTTGATTCCTCTGATGGTATAAATTCTTTCGAAGAACGACGTTTCCTAATGGCTCCTTTGATATCTCGGCTTTTTCAGGTGACATTCCATCCGCTAACAGAGCGCCTCCATGTTCCGTGGGTGGTACCGCACGGTCTTCCGTCAGCTGATCTATCACGGCCTCGGCCATCTTTTGAAGTTCTTTTGCATTGTTAGGAAACTGTAATAACCAAAGGAAAATGAAGAGGAAGCCATGGCCAAAGAAATTAACCAACCTTAAGAAACAAATGCAAAAAGCCAGGAAACTATATCAAAAATCCATCATCGCACAATACAGAAATGCCAACCTCCAGATTTACCGTGCCAAAAAAAAGCAATACGAAACCGAGCTACTAAATTATAAGACACAACAATGGAATATCTTCATCGAAAAACGTCTGGAAATAAAATAAATGGGGCACCCCGTATAAAATCGCTACCGGCAAAATAAAAAAACCGCAAACCATTTCCACCTTAATTAATGACGAGAACAACACGAATATGACAAAGGACTTGGAAGAAACCATCAACTTCTTAATGAAGAATCTCATACCAGACGACAAACCTGAAAACGACAGCGATGAAAATAAGGATACAAGAAAAATCTATCACCAGCCATATCCAGAATCACCATAATTACCTTTCACTACCCAGGAAGTAGAAAACGAAATAAGCAGCATGAAAATGAAGAAGTCCCCGGGACCAGACGGAATTCCTGTGGAAATAATACAAGAAATCACCCCAGTACTTACGCCTTACATTACTCAACTATTTAATGAGTGCCTTGTTCAGAAGATATTCCCAGAAACCTGGAAGGAAGCAAACTTAATAATCATCAAGAAACATCCAAATAAAGATGAAATCAGGGTCAATTCATACAGACCAATATGCCTTCTCAACGTTTTGGGAAAACTCTTCGAGAAACTTATCCTAAAAAGACTCAAAGAATTTCGCCTGCTCAAACCCATATCAGGGATACAATTTGGGTTCACGAAAGGTAAATGCACTGACGATGCATTACGCCTGCTATCGTCTACAACACAAAACACTCCAAACAAGTACATGGTTGGAATTATGGTGGACATCGCCGGGGCATTTGACAACTTGTGGTGGCCCAGCCTTTTTCAAACACTTAAAAATATGAACTGCCCAGGTACACTCTTCATACTTCTGAAAAGTTATTTCTCTAACAGAAAAGTTAGCATCAAATATCCGGATCTACAAATGAGTAAGATCACGTCAAAAGGTTGTCCTCAGGGTTCCATTCTGGGACCCGAGCTTTGGAATACTAACTTGGAGCCTGCGCTTATGAAACTACAAGACCATCCAGACATAGACCAGATCATAGCTTATGCGGATGACATTATCATGCTCACTTCCGGTAACTCAAGAAGGGAAATCAAAGATAAAGCATCTACTGCAATCAATATGCTATCCAATTGGTGTGATCATGCTAAACTCAAAATGGCTTCGGAAAAGACTCATTATATTATCCTTAAGGGGAAGTTACAAAGAAACCCTCAAATCAAACTCAGAGAAAGAAATTTAAAAAGAGTAAGAGAAGCTAAATACCTTGGTATTACTCTTCAAGAGAAGATGTTTTTTAACAGACACATAGCCCTGGCAACAACCCAGGCCGAAACAACTATAAACAGTCTAGCCACATTGAGTTCAGCAAACTACAACCTTCCACTATCACACATAATAACATATCTCATTACCATATATAATTCTATTATTTCCTATGGCTCGCCCCTGTGGGCCATGGAAACCAGTAAACAGTACATTAAAAACAGATTGAGATCTTCACAACGCAAAGTGATACTTCGCCTAACGGGTGCATTCAGAACAACCTCAACCCTGGCTCTTCTCATGATTGCGGGCCTACAGCCTATTGAAATCGTTATTAAAACTAGAGCATCAAAGTATTACTTTAGAAATGGACAAGAGGACGAAATCTACAAACTAATTGGAATACGCCCTGCCACGGTACCAGAAATTTACAACCACTTGTTTAGCGTCTGGCAACAGGAATGGACACAAGCTACGCAAGGAAGGAGACTTCACAGCTTCCTTCCAAACATAAAAGAACGACTTTCGATGGACCATTTCCATCCCACGAGAGGTCTCATACATTTCCTAACGGGACACGGTCCCTACGGTCAACACCTAAATAGGCACAACCTCAGACAGACTGATAAATGCCTGAAATGTAAAACCGAGACGGACACACCGGAACATAAAGCCTTCTTTTGCCAGACATCAAACAAACAAATCGAAGATTTAAGACAAAAGCTACCAAACTTCAACACGTACCAGTTAATAAGAAATCCCGAGCACCTTACGTCACTAAACGACTTAACAAACCTGGTGTCGAAAGAGGAACATTCCCTCTTCAAATCCGGCATCACTCACCTCCCCATTCAACCCCTACCTCCGGAATGTAATATACCCCCCAGAAGATCACAAAGAATCCACCTTCGACAAACTCAACAACAGGACATCCCACCTTAGGACTAAGATCACCAAGAGGATAATGAAGCAGAACCTCCCACAGGAACATCAAGAAGGAGACACTAATACAGAAGACAGTGATACGCCAAAACGAAAAAAGGTTACGCCTCCCCGGAGAAAGGCAAAGGATAACACTGCAAGGACTCGACCTAGGAACCAACCGAATTTAACCCAGATTCTTCTTTTTCGTTTCTTTCTTAAATTGTAATCTTACACCCCCTTCTTTATTCTCGTTACTAAACACACTGCAAACTTCTCTCACTGATTCTTGACAATTCTCTATATTTCCACTACCGAACGTACTAATGTACCCGATACTTCCCAGGAAATCCCTCCCTACTTCTTCCCTTCCTGATGATGTCCCGGGTACCAACCGTCGTACCGATGTTCATCCCAGTCCGACCAACTCTTGCTGGTCTCCCGCAAGTCTCCTTGCATCAGGTACCACTCGTTCTTTCATATCTTTTCCTACTATTAATACGTACATCTCAAAGCCAATAATACTCTCACTATCTCAAACATAACATACTAGAACATAGACCCTGCTTAACATTCATAGAATCGTGTTAATGTCCATTCCTCATCTCATCCATCAACACTAATGCACACGACACACAATAAAACTTATCCTAAGAAAACATTACCCACCCAATTACACACTTATGTAATTTCGTATCTGTGATCATAAATAATATTAATGTTAAACACTAACACTTATTTACTTCCTACTATTTCTAACCTTTATCTTAATCTTCTTACCTTGTAGAATGATGTAAAACAAACTTTGTTCAGGAAAACCGAACAAATTTGGTTCTTCACACTGGGACATTCTTGCCAATGTCACAGTGAATTATTGTAATTAAAAAAAATAATGGAAATCAAGGATGAATCAAAGAAAAGCGGGGGAATCCGTAAAAAATTCACGGAACTGACGCCCTGGGTTAATTTTCAGGTACCAGGGCATAAGCACATACCTCCGAAAGTAGCTTGACTACTTTTATCCGTATACATAAAATAATAATCGTTCTATGTAACCATATCTTGTATACTGTTTAGGAAATAAAATTCTTTGTATATATGTTAGGAAACTGTACGCCGTGGGAAAAGAGTCCGCAGTAACTGTCACCGCTTTCGTGGACGTCTCTTGAAGAACACAGTGATCTTAGGTTTGCCTCCTTGTTCTCGTCAATTTCGTCACCTTGAAACGTTCTCTGGCCACCTCTTCTTCTTTTTATGTCACTCTGTTCCTCGACTTGTGCACGTTTGTTCGATAAACGCCCTTTCCCAATTTCTCCTTCCGACTGTTGGGCTTCTACGGCTGGCATTGCATCCGCTAACAGAGAGCCTCCATGTTCCGTGGGAAATGCGGCACGGCATTTAACTTCTAAATTGCGAGATACGTGATTTGGTTTGTACCTCCATTCGTCAAGATCTAACGTTTCTAAGGGTATGGACTGTGTTTGAGCGACAAATCTTCTTGACGTCTTGGTGTAAATCTCTCTTGCATGTTCCGGGAATTTAAAGCTTGAAGATCTGGCTGCATTGGTTGTGAAAGACTCATCGTCGCTTTCCGCCAGTGAGGGGGGGGGGGGGGTTAACTGGTAGCTCCTTGGTACAGTGCCTTGAATAATGTAGTGTGGAAAACGGATGGTTTTGGCCTCTGGCAGGTTCCACTCAGAAAGGATACCGCTAGCGGCGCTGGTGTTGATCTCGGTGCTTGGTATTCGTCTGCTTATAATGGAAGTAAATGGAGTTTTCCCTGCAACATCTGATTCTTTTACATGAATCATTTCTATGTATGTGATAATTGCTATGATATTTGGTACAGTGGTCGCGAAGATATTAACGAACATTCTAGACACTCGACCACGTCCTGTTATCGTCATACTTTCGTTAATAATAAGGGAGAAAAAATACGAGTGGAATGTTCTTGGCAACTAAATTTTTGTGTATGAATTAGGTTCATTATTATTATCATCATCATTTCTTTTAAAGATATACACACTGAAGCATTAGTATTTTTGATATTTACTGTCTCTTTTCTTCCCCTTTAAACTAATCGCGGCGATGATGATAATGATGATTGAATGAAACGACAAGGGGAAACCCACAAAACTTTCTTAGTGCCATTGACATGAGTGTAAGGAAACTTTCAAACCAATGGGACAAGCGACACGTGATGTTCACACTGTCACACTAGTGACACACACTTCCAGACTGTAAAATAGCATTCATTGCACATGAGGGTCCAAACAGCAAGCGATACGTTCATATGGCGTATTCGCGTGCTACAACATGTTGCAGTGGTTTGTTGTTCGCGCATGCGCGATGCAATGAGTGTCTTGCTTTAGGGAGATTGCGCACCAAAGCGATAAGCGGCACGCGACGCTTATCGCTTGAGGATTTCACCAACCGAACGCTGGCCTGTGCTTCCCGTCATGCCGCTACGATGTGAAATGTTGCTCTTGATTGGCTCGTTTCCAAGCAACATGTGTAGCTTCGGTATGAAAGTTGCCTTGAACTGAAGAACCCGTGTCGCTTTGGTGTGAAATCCTCGTATCGTTTGTCGCGTGTCGCTTTGGTGTAAAATCTCCTTAAGGAAACGGTGTAGTCAGAGCTTGTGTCCCTACGGTTCGAAAGGCTGCATTGATTACGGACTGCTCGCTTCCAAGCGACACTTGTGGTTTGTCGCCTCGGTATGAAATATCTATCAGGATACTATTTATATTCTAAAAACATAGAAAAATTAAAATTCTAGTACACAATCCCACACCTGATGTCCCTAATCACTTTGCGATGTTTCTTCTTGTGTTACGCATACTATTTATTTATTGATTTTATTTTACTTTTCTTTCCAAATTAATGCCGTTTCGTGACTGCAAATCACTCCACAAATATAACTGTTTCCATCAATTCACGTGCCGCATTTCAAGACAAACAAATCTACGCAATATATTCCAAAAACTAACTAAGCCACATTACTTTCATTAGAAAATTAGCATTCGTACTGATCGCACTGTCATCTATGTTTGTCATCCGTCTGGGGAACTAGTTTCTTGGGTCGTTTTCCACACTACGTTATTCAAGGCGCTGTATCCTTGGTCTGTTCTATCTTTTCCTTGGAAAAATATATCACACCGAGCACAGGGTGCTGAACAATCTATAAAACAATTCATTTGAAGGAGTTTTATCGTTAATTCGCGGCTTGGTTTCAAATCTCCTTGAAGAAGGTGCCTGCGTGAGTCTGTTGAACTCTCTTTTGCAATGTACTCGTCCTGTTCTTTGGCCTTACTAAGGGCCTGAAAAATGTTCGGTTCCACAACAGCAATGCAATATCTAACCTCGTCACATAATATCTTGGCGCCTGGAGATTTCCTACTCGTTGCAGGAGCAAAAGTAATCAACAGTGCTTCATCTTGAGCCAATTTTTTCTCCTGACAACATATTTGGTGTAAGGGTCGACAGTTGGGGTCCAATTTCTTGTCTTCTTAAAAAACAAGTCGACTTCTGTTTTCTTCCGAAGCAGCCAGCGTTTTACATGTAATGTTTTCACTATAATCCTTCATCAGGAATATTGAGTCTTTATAGAGTAAAGTTCTATTTCTTCTATTGGAGATTTCCTTGTCATCAGATTCCGTTTTGTTGCCAACTGATCGCCTTGCCGTCACGAAACTTTCAGCAGTGGGCTCTATTTTGTGAAACCCGTGCAGCAATACATTGAAAGCTAACACCTGCAACGTGTTGTCTGCCTGTCTATAACTTTTCCTTGCACTGACAGAAAATAAAACTCTTGTTTGGCTGTCGGCGTGAATGAAAGCGACGCATCTTAACACTGACAAGGATTGATAAGACACAAGTCGAAAGAGGAATGGAGAGCTGTATGCAGAGTCTTTGAATGTCCAGAGACTGAAGAATGATTTTGCTTGTATCTGACACACGCCATATGAGTAGTCATCGTCACGTAAAAATTTTGCTAAGCAAGTTTCTGCCTTATTTATATTTTATATTGCCTTCTTTAGAAGCTTGTTTCGAATGACGTTATCAAATGGGCTTGCAGCTTCACGACTAAGAATTTCCAGCCTCGTCTTGACCGAGAGGATATCTCTGAAGTGTTGCGACACAAGATCCTTGGCGTTTTCCATTGTTTTGGCACTTTTTCTATTCTCAGTGTTTTTTACACGTCTATCCCGAAAACTTGTGTACGCAGCTCTAATTACCGGGCAACATTTTTCCTTTTATATTCAGTGCGCTTGATCGTTACTTTAATTTTGCTAATCCGATACCTTATTGTGTTGTTTTCACTGAATGTATAACCTCGCCTTCCCGTTCACTTGCTGCCGAATTCAACCCCTTTTGCTGGTTCCTTAGCGAATAAAGGTCGAATCACACGGAACTGTATTTCCAGTTAGTTGGCGTTGAACTGACCGAAAGTGATGGCTGCCTGACTGGTTTTGAGGAACAAGTCATGTTATAATTGCAACTGACTTTCCTCGACTGGATTCTGTGGAACAACTCATCAGAGCGAAGTTTGCCCTAGTGAAGATAATCTGTGAGTTTGCCGACAGAAAGATTTTTTGTATGTGTTTTCCAAGTGTTGGCTGGTTTCCTTCTCTCCAGTTCGTTAGGTATTTAATTTATGCAAAGCGATGAGATTTATACGTGGCAAATATGATTAGCCGATAATAAAATCCTTAGGTAACACTTTACTATACCGGAGACGGATTTCTTCAAATTTACAGGAGAAAGTACTTATGCAAATCATTTTCTGCAGCGTTGTTGATGTTCGGGAATGTAGTTTTGATCCATTTTAATGCGAAAGCATGTGGTTTCTTACGAAAATCTATTTCCGACGCGCTATTGCTGCTGCCGCAATTTGCTTTCTGCACGCTCTCGTATTGTCCGTATATGCTAAATTGAACGAAAGGAGTGCTAATGGAACCTAACCTAACAGTCCTAACCTCGTCCCCGTGATGGTTCGTGGGGCTATCGTGAATTTTTGGGCTAACGTCAATGGTTTTTGGGGCCACCCGTGGATGGTTTGTGGGAAATAAGGAACAACAGTAAGTACTCGTTAATGTAAGAAATAGACATTATTTTCGTTGGAAATTCATTATTTCACCTAAAGAAATGTTCCGCAATGCAGAATAGTACGTTAGCAATGTAAAAAATTGCGAAATAAACCATAGTAAAGTAGTACCAATCGTTATTCTAATAAGTGCATTGAATGTTCGATATATTTAGTTGAAAAAATATCTTTTTAATGAATGAATGCCTCGAATCTCGTGTATGAATATGCATACCCGAGTTCGTTAAAGAGCTTTTTCAGTACGCATTAATTACCATATTTTCTTTCGAGCCAATATTTAGTCCACACTTTTCTATTTTAATTTTCAGTATTTCTCCTACAACGTTCTTCAAATTGTTCGTCCATCTTTTTAGATCGACTGGTCTGCGCAATGTCTTGTGGGAACAAAAGTCTACCGACAAGTACGGCAACAAATATCGTGTGAGGCGAAAACTAGCAGATGGATAGTCAGTCCGTCCAGGGCATTCCTACAGGATGTCCAGTTCCGTGTGATTAGGGATTTAGTTGGCGCTGGACTGGCTACCCATCTGCTAGTTATCGCCTCACACGATACTTGTTGCCAAACGTGTCGGAATTCTTTGAAGGAGACAGGTCCAAATACCTGGTGAATATTATATTCTTAATTTTGTAAGAGTTCTGTTTCATTTTGAGCAGCTCTTGTACCTTGGGTCGCTTCGAGCACGTGTTGAGAGACCTGAAGTATTTTTTTTTAAAAAAGGAAAAACTTAGTCGAAACTCGAAATAGTTCCCGATCGACTCACAAGATATCCAAATTCGATGGATTGGTAAAAAACATTTGACAAAGTTATTATTTATAATGGAGTTGGCTGCACTACAAATACTGAAAGTACAAATACTGAAAGTACTATCATTATGTATTCAAAACCGAAGTCCTTCGGTTCTGAGAGCAAAATAAGAACTTGCCATGACTAGAACTCTTGAAACATTGAGAACAATTGATTCACCGTGTATAATGACTGTAGTTCTGAAGTTAGAAAAATGACTTTTACATTTACATGACATTTTAGCATTTTCTTTCAATCTTTGGTACACAATGTGAATAGCCATTTTCAAGACAGGTTTATTTCCAGGTATATTCGTATTAAATGCAGATACATGACCTTCAGATCAATATCGTATTTTTTTCCTCGCTTATGTGAAAAGATGAACTTTAATGTAAGCGAAAGCAGGCCACTAGTTAAAATTTCTCACATGCACAACGAAGTTACGTAATCCATATCAACGTTGCATTTCTCGTAATTTCACACCTAGATATTTAGCTTCCTTTGCTCTTCTAAGATTTTTCTCTGAGTTTTATCTGTGGGTGTTTATTAGCATTCAGCTTACCCTTTAGGATTATAAAGTGGGTCCTCTGGGTTGCAATCGTCAATTTTGCCGTATCACACAAGTCCTGGAGAGAATTTGTCGCAATACTGGTCTACATCTTTCCAACTCTGTTCTTGAATTACCTTCCATAACAATTATTACATGATCTGCAAAGTCTATTGGGCTTTTCATCTCCGAAATATTTCCTATTTTTTTGAGAAATGGATCCAAGTTTAGATTCCACAATTCTGGACCTAGAATGGATCCTTGCGTTGTTGATTTTGAGGCCGTGAAGTTAGACATCCGATGTGCTTTCCATCTGATATGGTTCGTGGGCTATCTATGTCTCTCAAGATGCGGCCATCTAGCGTTGGTACAGGTAGATGTCAGTTCAAAGCCTCACAACTCCGTCAACGTCTCTACCATCTGTGAGAGCCTCTTTTTTTCAGTTGGAAGAGGAACGCAAGGCCATTTGTACCGTACAGCCTTGCGCCGGAGAACCAACTGCATTCGACTTGATATATCTTTTGGAAAATTCTCTCGATATAAATGTCGATTGCATCTGTGTATAACAAGATCTCCCTTTCTTGTCCACAGCGATCTCTTATAATACACCATTCTTCCTTTTGAGTCTGCAAATACTGAAATGTATAAATCTAAGGTAATAAAAATTGCACAAAGCACTTGAAATACCTATCACTCAACATAACCTACAAGCTTAAGGGATTACTTTTCAGACCCAAAAGGAAACATACCTACATACACACTGCATATGAAGACTTACTTCAATACACACCTACATTTGCCTGAAGTGACATAGGAAAATCTCATAGATTACTGTTATTACTGTAATTGTACTGTGGCAACCTGGCCAAGTTCACCCCAGTATAAAAACAGTGGATGCTGAACAAACATAGGATCTTCCCGACCTAGCAATATTCCAGAAGAGACGAACTCGTACTAGCTCGGAAAACCTCATGTACACACCTAGTATAGGGCCACCAACGCAGAGGCAGGCCCATTGTCCTAGGTGGAACTGCCACGAGGTCTCCTACCAAACGGTATAGGGAAAAATCTTATCGGGAGAGATCCTACAGTTTTCCTTGCCATCCGAATAACAAGAATCCATGATATATAGATAGGGTGGAAACGTAACGTGTAAAATGCTATTAATTTTTTAAAAAATACTGCCTTGGTTGGCAACTATAGCGTGTTTAATATGGAAACAAGACTTAATCATGTTGCAGCAGGAATCCAAGTTACGTCAGGAAAATCCTGTGTGTTATATTTTGTTAACACAAAATATCACACACAGTATATAATTAGTAGATAAAATAGCAGATAACTAGCAGTCATTCTGCAATCTAATCTATCAAGCTGCATACAGTAGCGGTGATGGGATTCTATGAGTTCACTATAGGCGCCATCTAACTGAAATCTGGTTGGCAGGCTTCGGCACTGTTGGCCACAGGCGGTTTATCTATTTTACAGACAAACACCTTTGAACATATATAGCATTAATAAGGATCCTTGGTTCGAATGCCGGCCTGGGAATGGGTGTTCTTTGTGACTGTCATCTTCATCGTCGCGAGTAGCCAAAAGTGGCAGAAAAGTGAAGTAAAATAAGCCAAATCAATGTAGCATTAATAACATAAACAGGCCGGTTCGGTGACCAAGTGTTAAGTGGCCGACTTTCGATCTTGCCACAGGAGTTCCCGTCTTACAATCTCATGGGTGACCTTGTAAGTGTCATTTCATTAATTTAATCACTAAATTCGCATCTACGCTATTAACAGAAATTACAGAAAAGCGACTGAAAATAATAAAATTCTAACCTTGCGTACTATCCTGCAGCTGCCAGCGTCCCTCCACTTTTGAATGGAAATTCGATATTGAAGCTTTCGCACAATATAATTCTTGTGCGTGTCTGGTCGTCAGTTTTTGGATGTAGTTTCGTAGCTACTGTAACGAGCTTCAACAATAAACAATAACTGTTGCATGTTAAACATTGTTGTGCTGTTTTGTGTTAGGTCACGTTCACATACAAAATAACGTAGAATGTAAAAGAATATGTTTAGAACTTAAAGAAAGTAAATATTGAAACTGAACGTGAAGTTAGTAAATCTCTGGACTTGGCGAATTTTACTTTTTTAATATAGCCATTTTGACATCGTTGCTCTTTACCTCGATCAGTTCGTTTTGAATTTCATAACGTGGATAATTATTGTTAATCTCATTTTATTGTGTACCTACGTCTGAAATGTTCTTGTGGTAATTAGTTATATTTCGAAAGAAATTTCACCAAATCTGTGAAGTTTCCTTAATTTTCTGTCGTTTTTCCCGTGTATAATGTTTCTCGATGTTCTCGAACCGCTAAATTATGAGAAGTCAGAAATTGTGTTTACGCTCATCAACCTTTATAAGAGAACGTTTCATTGTTGTTGTTTGGCTTCCTGCGGAGGCGTATATTCGGAGCTATCTAGGCTATCTGCGAAGCCCAGACTCGGGGAATAAAATACAGAAAAAAATATCTATCAGAAAATGTGCATAAAATTGTTCATTTCAATAAGAAGATGAACCTGATTTCTTAAAGTTGTAAACATTGCCCACTTTCTTTGAATTCGCGAGACGGCTGGCCCAGCTGGCGGGCAACACAACGGGGGTGACGTGTAAGCTTGAGAGGGCCCCGAGCAATGTTGCAAACCAATTTTTCCCACCATGTAATTTCCCCAGGATCGGGGAATTGTGGAGTCAAACTGTTACAGGAGAGAGAACAGGGTTGCATATGGTGGGGAAAAAACTCCTCTGAACTTCCTCAACAGTCTGGGTCAATGTTGGAAACCAATTTTTCCCAGCATGTAATCTTCCCAGGAATGAGGAATTTTCAAGCCAAATTATCGCGACCAAAGGGGAAAGTGTCATCTGGAAGGGACAAGAACATCATTGAACGTTTGCAGAGGAGTTGAAAAAGAGGTCGTTGACCTTCAAACAAATAGATACAGTGGGGAGTAGAAAATTGTTGACTGAGCGGGAATGGTTTACCGAAATAACAAGGACCAGTTCTAGTCTAGATCGCGTCGAGTTGTGGTGCGTGGAATTTATTTAGAGCAGCGTGTGAATACAGTAGTGAGTGGATTGTATTTTTGTGAATCATATGTGCTGTGTGTTGTGTAGTGAACTGAAATGAGGGACATAATTAACAAGCTGTCTTTTCGGCTTACGAATAACGATAAGCTCCAAATCGTTGTGCATTTTTCTTGTATGTCCACTTTATGAACAGATAAGCTAATGGGGATCGGACCTACAGTTAAAGTGGTATCTAAACCACCATGCATCGAACCCGGGATCCCTTAGTTTCAAGGCAACAACGTTATTACTGTGCCAACAAGGAGTACGAGAACTTAAAATCGTGAAAATAGATAGGTTGAAATTTTATTTTTATTTTCGTATATAGGCCTACATGATATTTCACAATATGGGCCTCTCATTTATGCAAATAAGAATAAAATTCTTGAAATCCCTTCCTTACTGACAGTGTATATTTCCATGTTTTATTTATGAGGTATATATTTTTAATCACAGAGTCACATCACTTCAACCCACCACCCCAAATATTCGAACACTATGATATGGTGCGATAGCCGAGGTTCTTAACCCAGTATACGCCACTGGCTTCCTGAATATTCTAAAATCAGACGGCTACCACCCGGTTTATTGAAAATACTAAATAGTTGACGTATTCATTCAAATTGTAATGTTTCACTAGAATTTAAAACCGGTTAAAAACAATGCAGTTTTATAGCCCACAAAAATTAACCGTTTCCATCTATTTTCTCACCTCTATTATATTATAAAAAATAATAAGCCCATGGTACGCGAGGCTCCTTCGTCCACCCTTTTGCTACGCCTCTGTTGTTATCATAATTCCTCCCGTTGTCACGGTAAACTGAAGGTCAGATATGAGGAGTAAAGAGAATAAACAAGGAAATAAAAACGCATTTTCTGCAGTGGTCTCAGGTCTGATTCCCTTTTAAGGCACCTTGTAGACTCGATCTAATTCAAATTTAAACTGTAGGTCCAGTTTCGATTATCCTATTATGAGCATACAGTGGACTTCTAAGACCTGTTAAACGATGCGATAAAAATACAGAACGAATGAATGAGTCTTGAATATTATTGGGCATAATGGCAGCATGGGAGGAGTTTGAGCTTTTGCTTTGGAGGGGCCAGACTCTGGAAGAAGCATATGATGTACCTGAGGATTATTGAATATCCCCTAGTTTATAATTAGTCCGGGGCCTTCCCCCGGAAATTAAAAATAAATTTAAAAAACACTGAGTTCTAGGCCTTTTAAATTTGAAAATGTTAAATTTCCTCGCTTAAGTAAACAAATATTAATTAGTATATTGGTTTTCAGTTTTAAAAGAAGCAAAACAGTACGATTATTGCATTTTGCATTTCATTAATTTTTATTGATACAATACTCGTATTACTTTAAAAAAGTTACGGTACAACAGTAAGCTTCAGAAATTTTAGAGAAATTAAATTGAAAAGTTATATTGATGCCTCAGCAGTAACTGTTGACTCAACACAAAGTCATTTTACGTTTATCGTTCTTCAAACTGTACACATCACATCAATCGAATCGTCTGAGACCCGCTATTGCGGCGCAATTACCGCACATGCCATCATGCCAAACGTCAAGATTTGCGGTATGGCTTCATAACAAAAATGTAGTAACTGAACTTAATCATGTTTAATTTTTTTTAATCTTTTTTAAGTTGGGGGGCCAGCCCCCTCCTCTGGCCCCTCTAGGACTCCGCCTATGGATGGCAGTTAGGAGGGGCGATCGCCCCTTTCGCCCTCCCCGTGGATCCGCGTCTGGCAAAAGCCTTGATGGAAGTTCGGTCGGAGAAAGTAAAACCTTATTCCATCCTACTGTTTTATTGTATTGATGGGTACTAAACAAGGGCGTATCTAGTCTTACCATAAATACTGTCACAAAGTTTTAAGTAAATTGACACAAAATGCTGAGAGATATTGTAATATCCTAATAACATTACTGAAATGGATGCATGACAAATCAAAATCACAAATTAATATTCAAAATGGCCACCCTTAGCAAGCACACATTCCGTAAGTCTTTGTCGCCAAGCATCAATTGAATTACGCAACACATCGACTGGAAAATCAGCAACTGCCTTCAGAAGAGACCGCTTTAAACTTTCAATATTGGGATGTCTCTTCTTGCAAGCCATCTCCTGAAGCTTGGACCACAATTTGTAGTCCAAAGGGTATAGGTCCGGACTTGCAGAAGGCCAATCCGAAGTGGAAATAAAGTCTGGAACATTTGCTATGAGGGCACGCTCCATTTCTGTGAAAAAGGGGTAGAAACATCAGCCAAAGTGTACCAGCAGACAGTGCTTGAGAGACTAGTCAAGAATCTCATCAACACTCTCTTCCATGGTCAGAACTGGAGCTTCCAGCAGGATTCAGCCCCAGCATATGAGACCCGAACAACACAGCAGTGGCTGGATGCAAATGTTCCAGACTTTATTTCCACTTCGGATTGGCCTTCTGCAAGTCCGGACCTATACCCTTTGGATTACAAATTGTGGTCCAAACTTCAGGAGATGGCTTGCAAGAAGAGACATCCCAATATTGAAACTTTAAAGCCGTCTCTTTTGAAGGCAGTTGCTCATTTTTCAGTCGATGTGTTGTGTAATTCAATTGATGCTTGGCCACAAAGACTTACGGAATGTGTGCGTGCTAAGGGTGGCCATTTTGAATAATGATTTGTGATTTTGATTTGTCATGCATCCATTTCAGTAATGTTATTAGGCAAGGAATATAGAGATTAGGTAAAGCCATCCGAAGATTGCCGATCTTGCACGAACGCGTGACGTCACCGGAGAAGCAGTGAGCTCGGCTGAAGCAGACGGCCCCTAGCATTTATATGGGAGATTCAGAGAGCGAAAGTATATTATTACTTTTAGGAGGGGGAAAATAATAATTGTCATCCTCCAAGATGGTATCGAGGCATCCTTTTAATGATTAGTAACATAATTGAAAACGCGCTACTTTTAAAAGGGGGCAAAGTACATGTGAAAAAATGTATTTTGAAAATCCATATTCCTGAAACTTTCTGACCGATGCGCTACAAAGAAAGTTGCGTGTTCTCCTTTAGAATTTCGTCATTTTACAAATCGTAATATAATTTTAACAAAAACGTGGCATGCTAAAGAAGAATTAAAGAGTTTAAAAAAATAATTGATTAATAGACTTAGTTTATTTTACTTCGCTTATCTGTCACATATGGCTAATCGCAAAGATGAGGATGCGTGATGATATGATGAAATTGAAGAAAGGAAAGTAGACCCATGCCCGGGCGGGGATTCGAACCTGGGGGCCCTTGGCATCTTAAAGCGTTGTGCTAACCACTTCGCCACGGAGGTCAGCATTACAAGGAAATAAACAGAAAATTACAATCATATGGCATCTATGTTTTAATATGCGAGAAACATTTGCGAGGAGGTTATTGAAGTAACAAATAATTATTACAAGACGTTGTGATGAAAATTATTAATATATCTGAAATATCGAGAGTTGACCTTGCAGTCTCTAAATGTACTTTTAGGGTTACGCAAAACCTTTACTCAAAATTGATAGTGTAAATTTATAAGCTATTAAAATTTAAAACTTATTCCTGTTCGAAAAGATAAACTACCAAGTCAAATTAATATTTCGTAGAAATACATATATTTGTCTTTCATGAGGCCAAGATAGTATTTGGAGGGGACGCTGGCTTGGGAAGGCTATAGCCCCGGATCTCGATCTGCAAAGGGGCTTCCAGTGGGAAAACATTCCTATGAAATAGTCCAAAAGAAGGGGCGAAATGATTTTTTTTTTAAATGGCTCAAGAATACAAAGATAAAAGTGGATATTTGACAAGCTTAGTCTAAAACTTACAACTGAAGTCGTACGTGTGTGTGGGGGGGGGGAGTAGCTACGTGAGGTAACACAGTGGAATATGATTCACAATACTAAAATTAAAATAAATATGTGGGAACAATAGAAATCAAAATATGTTGTAGCTAGTGACAGCGCAATAGTAAAGATGGAGGGTAAATCATATTTTTCCGGGGCAATCATTTTTATTATTCCGTTACATACGACACAAAAATGCATATTTTGGCTAAAAGAGCATTCATTCATTTATTTATTTTGTCGTTTTATTGGGGGCAGATAAGAAAGAGAGAGAGAGAGAGAGAGAGAGAGAGAGAGAAATTGTCGAACGAGAATAGGGAGGCGTTCCTGCCCCCCCCACCCCCTGTAGTGAGGTCATTGCCTATAGCTATGATGGAGAAGAATGCACCAATTACTACGCTATTAAATGAAACAGATACTTTTAAAACTTTTAATCAAATTATTTGTGAACTATGATTTAAATTTAGAGAGAGCACATACCTGTTTAATTTAATTTGGATGAGTTAACTACTGAAGCCTGCTATTTCCGAGCCTTCTTCCGGTGTAACTACACTGCCCTTTGAGCCGTAGCTGCTGCGTTCAGGTGGCGGAACGAGCAGAATACTAATTAAAACAAATATGTGACAAATATATATATAAAAAAACAACGTGTTCAAGCTATTGACGGCGCCAAAGAAAAGACAGAAAAGAAACGTGCAGAGTGCAGTGATATTTTACGGGAAGCAGCAGGCACGTATCCAGGAATTCCTTTCGGGGCGGCGGCTGAACACCATTTTTTAAAGGGGTATCACAATTGTATGTTTAAGGCCAGTGGTGGCAATTGGGTTCCAAAATGTGGGGGGGGGCGGGTGGACAAGGAGACAAGCATTAAGAGGCCATAGTGTGATAGTGTGGAGGCAAAAGAATGGGGAGCAACTATCTCCTAAATCGTCGCCACTGTTTAAGTCTGTCATTTTAATCAGAACGTGAAATCGGGACATTTTCTACCACTCAACTCCTCTGTCTCCATGCATTAATATTGTGTGCCGGAACCATCTCAGTATGTATGTTTGTCCATTTCTTCTCATCAGGCATCAAAACATCTATGTACCAGAAGTGTTTTTACGAAGGTGTTACACATGCACGGAATGCACAATCCACTCGACAACGCACGATTCAAACTGTGTGCAGGGAACTGGAATCAGACAGTTCACGAATATTTCTCTCTCTTTCGAGCCTGAACACCACTAATGTGTCTTGTCCTCCCATGTTTGCAGCTCTTATAAAACCCGAAACCCACCAAATTGTTCATATTCATGCCTAAGCACTCGCAAGTGTCTAAAATTGTCTGTTGAGTGTGTGTCGAACCCAGTAGCCTTAAACAAAAGTATTTTTTATGCCATGAAATTCTCGGACTGCATACACAAAATTTGGTCCTGGCACAACCAAATCATCACTCAAAACTTTGATTTTCAGTTGATCTGTGCAGCTTATTTCTTTTTTAATAAATCGCTCCAATGCCCAGCCCGATACTGCCGAAATATTCACTTTAGAGAGAGAGACCTTCGATCTCTTCGTCTTTCGACCCGAACTACTTGTAGCATTACTCGACGTTCCGCTGTCGTCAATGTCTTTTGCTTTGGGAGCGAACTGGAACTAGTAGTAGACTTCGTTACTTTACGGTATTTAGTCCATTTCATTTTCGAATCACTAGATCTTATAAAGCAACCAATGGACACTGGCTGATCACTAATCGACTGTATGAATTGTCACACTTACCTCTGAAGTCTCCACCTATTCTGTTGTACAGATCAACCGGGAAATTGAAGCCGCGTATTAATATCCTCATTATATTCTAGAACGTTTCGCAGATATCACGATTCGTAAATATTGCCAGTAGTTCGACTCCTTCTCTTTTTCAAGAACGTTCCCTCTCGCGCTTTCCAGAGATTAAAAAATTACAATGAATCCGAATCGCCCTACCTGCGGCGCTACCTTTGTTGTGCAGCTTCCAAATGCGACAAGTCTCTTCTACATAGTGTTCAAGTTCGCTACGACAACACCGAAAGCGTAAGAAAAGGTTACGTGCAATATTATCAACAACAGGGTTATAAAACATTCTCCGTCTTGCCTTGATAAGTATTTCTCTCCTAAAATTATCGTCACATTATTCAAGAAGACAAAAACCTAATTTTATCTAGTGTAAAATGAAAACTTTCCTGGTGGGGGAGTCCACGAGTTACGATCCCCACCTTGGATACGCACTATTAACAATAACAGGGTTATAGAACATTCTCCGTCTTGTCTCGATAATTATTCCTCTCCTTAAATTATCGTCACATTATTCAAGAAGTCAAAAACCTAATTTTATCAGTGTAAACTGAAAAATTTCCTTGGGGAGCGGGGGGGGGGGGCCTCGAACCACCTGATCCCTACCTTGGATACGCGCTATTAACAATAACAGGCTTATAGAACATTCTCCGTCTTGCCTAGATAATTATCTCTCTCAAATTATCACCATATTATTCAAGAAGCCAAAAAAGTAATTTTATCTAGCGTAAACTGAAAATTTTCTGAAGGGGGGCTTGAGCCCCCTGATTCCCACCTTGGATACTAGCTGTTACCAATAACAGGGTTATAGAATATTCTCCGTCTTGCCTCGATAATTATTTCTCTCCTTAAATTAACGTCACATTATTTTATTTGACACCACAACAAACAAAAAATCTCATTTTATCTAGTGTAAACCGAAAACTTTCGGGGGGGCTTGAGCCCCCTAAGCCCCCCACTGGATACGTGCCTACAATATTATGAAGTTCTGCTTTTAGATCTCGCACAATGCCTTTTTCACAAAAAATGTGCAATCTCGCATTTTTTTATATCAATCAAGCTGTGATATTTTAGTTTTCTTCCGTTAGTTTTCTGATAATAGTTTTCACAGCTTTCCATAGCATTTAGGCATGATTTCAATTGACAAGAACAAAATAATCTTATTTCAAAACATAGAGCAAAAAGAAATCCAACGCGCTTAAGTTAAAACTCCCTTACATTGGAAGCCTGGAGAGAACAAAACAGGGGTTCCTTCGTAACACGATTTCTTGAAAACCATTTTACACATTTGAATCAACTTTGTGATGAATTGATTAGAAAGGATGAATCTTAACAGTAAAAGTTGTAACTTTTCCCTTGCTACTATATTTTAGAAGATATTCGTTGTCAAATTTATCAATATTTGCATAAGGAACCAGCCTTTTCCGTGCCGAGTGTTTCGATGGTGACGTCATGCATCCACGGACAACTGCGCATACGATCTGCGCCGCCGAACGAGCACCCCCTGGTTATTAGGATATTACAATATCTCTCAGCATTTTGTGTCAATTTACTTAAAACTTTGTGACAGTATTTATGGTAAGACTAGGTAGTCCTGTCCCACGTAAAATCACTCTATTAGAAGAAATCCAGCTACCGAGGCACAAAATTTCTCTGTTCCCCTCCTCCTTTACTTTCCTTCTCTGTGGGTAAGACTAATTTATATATATAAACGTGATTTCGTACATCAGATTCAAAACAACTACACATAATTTATTCATTTCCAATGTGTGACCATTTTATTCTGCGACCACATAGGTGGAATACAACTAAGCTAACGAATAAAATGCTTAAGTCTTAATAATAAGTACAAAGGCTGTCTCAGAGAAGGTGAGATTAATTCCTGTATAGGAAAACAGCGACCTCCATTGGCTAGCAAATGTACTAGGGTGAAAATTTGGTTCATTAGCTGCCGATTGAGACCAAAATGAGCGCAATAGGTCAAAACGTCGTGACAGCGTAGCAGTTAAAAGACAAGCATGTACACGGACCCCTCCAAGAATCATTAAAATGAAACAAAAAAATTACAAAGCACAAAAATTTTTATTCAGAATCAGCCATATCGAGTAGACGTACATCTTTTTCAAAATAGGCACCATTGACAGCTAAGAAAGCGTCCATACGCTCCTGCCACTTTGTGAATGTCTTTGAAAATTCGTCGTCAGGTAGCGAACTGAAGAAAACTTGCGCTGCGGTGATCAGTTCTTTGTTCGTCATGAAATGACGACGACGTAAAGCGGCCTTTAAAAGTGGAAATAGACAAAAGTCGCAGGGTGCAAGGTCCGGGCTGTATGCTGGAAAATTTCTATTTCTCTCTTCGTCGCGTAATCCTGAAAAGCTCGCGCGGTATGCGGGCGTGCGTTATCGTGGTGCAATATGAAGGAGTTCTTCAAATGCGGCCTCTTTTCTGCTCAATTACTCCTTGGTAATACTGTGGCTCTACTCAGTCTGTCTTGATCGGCATATGCCTGTTGAAACATTGCATATGTTTCCGCAGCACTTATCCCTAAACGCCAACAAAATTTTATGGCATGTCGCTGCTCATCTTGAATACTCATCGCGAAAAGCAATGTTATACACAAAAACCTGGAGGAGTAAACGAAACACGTTCCACGTAAATCAACACAGCTGCTCACTAACGTGGTTTCGCAACATGTGACAACTTGTTATGGAAACAGAATGAGTCATCCTACACGACGAGACTAGTGCCTAAACCATAGGCAGTGTTGCCACACCAGGAAAACATCTGTCTCACCTTCTCTGGGTAACTTGCTGGAGAACGAACTGAGATGGTCCAATTATATAGGAATAAATCCGCGGTATTGTTTAATAACGGTATTCCAACGGTATTGGGGCATTCCACGGAAAGTGGTCCTCCTCCATGAAAATAAAAAAATGAATTAGCCTAATATGGAAATTATTATTTTTTTTAATTGTATTAAGGTTTAGATGTATGCGAATGCATATAATTTTGCACATTTTAACAATAAAAGTTAGTAGCATGCTCCTCAGACAAATGAAGTCACTATTTGCTACATTTTTACTTGCATCAAATAAAAGACTCCGTTAAGAAAATTTTATTTATGTATTAATGCAATATAATGAAATATTTGGTACTATCGTATGACATTCTCTTCCCCCTTTTCACACGTCACATGTTGACCAAAATTGGCCTCAAAGTCCTTGCATGTACTCCTTTAACACTCAGCTGATTTCGAGTCATATAAGGAGAATGGCAAATATTACACTATGTGCATGCTTTCTTAGTTTGATGATTGAAAGGGGAATTTCACTTTCGCCGAAATTTTTACTTGGTTCTGAAATATGATATAATGCGCCTCTGGGTAATTGGGTGAAACGGGATTCGGCAAAAAGGGAAGACATGGAAACTAAAATTGGAGCAAGAAAACACCTGAATTCTGTGAGGAAATGTAATCAATTTGTGGCATAACTTCCCTTGGTGATCGTCAGTGGCGCAGGAAAGGGGGGTACAGGGGTACATTGTACCCCCATAATTTTTGAAGGGGGGTACTGTACCTCCTAACATCCGTAAATCTAATTGTACCCCCTGTACCCCCTTTAGATAATTTGACAGAAGCAAGGTGCTACTGTTAAAATAACCTATTTTCAATTCGCTCAATAAAAAAGTTTAAATTGTTTATAACTTACTTACTCTCGTATAAGCATTATCTTCCGTACCACAGAAATTATTCAAACCATTGTAAATTTATTCTACTACGCTTGCTAGATTTAGTCCATTGACCTGTGTTCTTGGAAACTTCTTTAAGGAGATAAAAATTGTTTAAAATTTGTGTGAAACCTACTCTCAGAAAATCACTCTCCAGGCGAATGCTCCTTTGCGTAAGGGGGGGGGGGTACACTTTTCTTAAGAAACGGTCACGTTTATTCGATACGATATAAATCTTAGTCAGAAGAGTATATGACTGACCTCCTTTTCTTTTGAATTTTTCAAATGGAATTTTCGGAAACGAAATACTTACACAAACGAGACTAGACACGACTGACCAACTTGGGGGTACAATCTACTCCTGTATCTCACCCATAATTTTTATATATTTGACGGTATTCGGAAAACTATACTTAAACCTATATACCTCGTATTAAGAGATTTGTTGAAAATACAGATGTTACTAAGACAAGAAAAATCTGTTTTCTCTCGAATTTCAAGACGAGAATGAAATAAATCTCTGCAAAATCAAAGCGAGACGATACTTGATGTAAGAGACGATCTCGTTGGAAACTCTGGTTATCATGTTTGAAGAAATTGCTTAAAATAAATTTAATATGCATGTCTTTTTCAGACATACTAATTTATTTTTCAAATTAGCCGTGTATTTTATTTATTGTAATTGCAAAGTAAATCCAGTAGTGACAATTGCAAGCCAGTGCTGCCCGTTTTAATCTATTCAGGATAAAATTCCGTATTTCGATGGTTCGTAGTGTCGAAACAAGATGTAAAGCAGAAAAACGTTATTAACTAAAGTTTTTGCTTTAATGAGATATTGTACGTTGTGAGAGTGGTGACACAGTGTACATGTTGCTTATAATAAACATTTCGTGGATCAGGACGAGATACCTCGCCTTGTAATTAAGGGGCCCCACATGCACAGTGCTTTGGATTCCACTTTAAACTGTAGATACAGTCCTGATTAGCCTATCTGAGCATGAAGTGAATCTACAAGAAGTTTCAATAACTTCTGATCCAAAACCGAGACAAGAATAAGCACAAACAAGAACGAGAACTCGACTCGTCTCATTGCGATATCATTCCTATAGTCGTTTTCACGTTCAGACGACACAATGGGCTCTTATGGACAATGCTTTTCTTATGGGAAATACGAGCGCCCTGTTGTGAAATTTCTGGATTTACAAATTTAGCTTACGTAAAATCGGTACCTGCAGTTTTGCAGGAAATTTTGTAGAGAATACGATGGTGAGCACAAAAAAGTGGTAATTTGTTTACATATTTTTAGATAAATTAAAAACACAAATTTTCTGTGAAAACAAAATTTTTACATTGTTTTCATTCCTAACGTTGAAACATGCCGTAAAATTGAAGCATTCATTATGAAAAAAATTGACACGGTTTTGTAATTGTCATAGGTGATGGTGGTGCTCAGGATTTATCAATACTTTAAAGCATATTCGCATTAAAAATATTCAAATAAAGTATGTGGAGATTTTTTATATTCGTGCAGTAGGAAATGTCGTCGCTGGCCATTTTTTGTTCTGTAATTCCAAGTAAAAACTTCCAGCGACAAAGTTGTGAAGAAAATAATGAAATTATTTTTTATAACCACTCAAAGGTTCCCAGAAATATTACTTCCATGCATTTGGAGTTTCTTTTTAACCCGAACAGCGCGCGAACTAAGGGGACGTTGTCTGGCCGTCTTGAGCTGACTCACCGCAGCATTCCGGCTAATCACCACCAAGTTTTCGAGTTGTTATTTTATTTCCATTCGGTAAAAATATTAACTTCATTAACTTCATTCAGTTTGTTATAATAGAATTGCAATTACTTTAATTTAATAATTGACAATTATTTCCAATGCTGCTGTTGTGAGCAACATGAGTGCTGTCCCAAATACACGTTGTTTTTGTTTACATTACTGTCGACATTAATACTGAAATGAAGATCACCTTTCAGTTTCCAACGTACACATAAATTCATAGACAATAATGAATTTATATATATATATGTAACACATTACCATATCTCAATGTTATTCTATGAAATAATTACAGAGAAAGGCGAATGAATATTAAATGTGCCTGTGTATTAAATTAAATCTACTGGGAAAATGACATGCTAATGAACTGTAATGTTCACAGTATAATTTTAATATTAATAATTACGTATAATTATCATTATATATATATAAAATATGTAATACCTACATTGCGAAGGAAGCTCATCATTTCCCGGCAACATGAGCTAGCGCTGTATTGGCAACACTGTACGGTTTTCTCCATAAGCGCCATTGTGTCTTCTGAACGTGAAAACGACTTTAGGTGAAATGAAATGTTTCCTAGATATTAAGACATTTGTGATTTTATCAGAGGGAGGAGGACTTATTTTTACCTACGTATCAGGTATACTTAGAATTCGACACTAATTGCTTAAAATCAAATTTGATATCCAATGAAATACAAACACAACGCCATTTTAAGTTAAACCCTAAAGTCAAACTGTAAGACTGTAGGTGAAATGAAATGTTTCCTAGATATTAAGACATTTGTGATTTTATCAGAGGGAGGAGGACTTATTTTTACCTACGTATCAGGTATACTTAGAATTCGACACTAATTGCTTAAAATCAAATTTGATATCCAATGAAATACAAACACAACGCCATTTTAAGTTAAACCCTAAAGTCAAACTGTAAGACTGTAGACTTGATCCAACGTCTTGCAAATTTTTCTGCATGAAAACAATGCACTGGGGGTCTATTTATTGAAAGGAAAAGTAGGTTTAAAACTTCTAAATTATTTCTCTAATCAGTTAAGTTAGATTTATTGCATTGAACCCGCTTTCACATTCAGTTGATTTTGGATTTGATTCACAAGGTCTTTGAGTGAAATGGGAATGTTTGATTGATTAATTTGGTTTATTTTACTTCGCATCTGCCACTTTTGGCTAATTACGAAGATGAGGATGAGTGATGATTATGATGAAATTCATGAAGGGACACTCACAAATAACACCCATGTCCAGACCGGTATTCAAACCCGGAACCTCTGTCATCGTAGCGCGCGCTATGCTAACCACTCCGCCACGGAGGACAAAGAATTGGCATGTCACTCTAAAACACACGCATTCTACATTTAATACCACTATATATGAAAAGAAACCTTGGCTGGCTCTTCATATTGTCCACCAAAACTTGAAATGAAAGAAACTTTCGAGCATATGATTTTCCTTGTTTGCTCTGAGATCTGAAGGATTTCGGTTTTGTATCTGTAATAATAGTACTTTCAGCGCTTGAACAGCGTCATTAGGTACAGCTAATTATATTACAAATAAATGCTTTGCCATGATTTTTTAAAGATGCGGTAGCTCAGTCCTTAAGGCGTCTGACTACCATGCGAGAGACCTGGGTTCGATCCTCGGCGGGGGAGAACCGGGAGTTTTTCAACCTGTTCAAGCGCCTCCGGCACCCTCCCAGCGTCGTATAAAGTGGGTACCTGGAGGAAACTCTGGTTGTTAAAGGCGCCAGGGGCGTGGTGCTGATCACTTCCCCCCAGCTCGGCCGACATGAAGAAAGTGTGGGGGCCCTAACCCCACACCCCTATACATCTTCATGGCGTGGTGCAAAGCACAGGGGAACACTTTACTTTTACTTATTTTTATATGTAGGCATGGGACATTAAAATGATCTGAACTGAAGTGGAACTCTATAAGTATCATATATTCAATGATATGGTTTCTATATCCAGAAGGTGGGAGATGATTATTCCTGTTTGGAATGACTCAAGATAGAGGGGTGGGGTAGGAATCTTCCTCACACCCTTTAAATCGCAACCTGCATTAAAATGAATAGATGTATCTTTGTTCGCAATTTTGACATTTCGAACTCCTGATTTTCCGTTCCATTAAATTTAAAATAAGCCCAGAACATGGTCCAGAGCTTTATATGTTTCGAAATTATTATCTGATCTTAAATAATGTTTTTACAATTATCATAAATTCTAAGAAAAACAAAGAAATAAAAATTATTTGTTCAAAGGAGATTCGTCTGTGCTGTTCTAATATGGAATATTTCCCACGCCTTCATATTATACCTAGGAATGGGAACCTGTGAAGTAATATATATATATATATATATATGGGAGATGGGAGGCTGAATTTTGTACCCCCCCAAATGAAAAACGTTCCTGCGCCACTGGTGATCGTTATCCTCTCCTGCTTGTCGCGGCGCTTCGGCACAAGAATTCCATTTATTACTGTTGGTTCGTTCGCAAGCGACACTTCTCGCTTTTCGCCTGTCCTGTGTTGTTTGTCGCATAGGTAAGACCGAAGTAAGAAGTGACCAGACTAAAGTAACAACCTATGTCAATTTCCGAACCTAAGTAGCACGACCAGCTGCACGTCTCGCTGGGAAAAGGTATTTTTTATCACTGCCCATATCAACATCTCATTTCTAATTAATTTCTTGCGTCGGTTAAGCATTCTCTTATTTCTCCATATTTCTGGATGTTCCAACATTTCTTCGATTCTTTAGCAAGCTCTTTCGAGTTATTTCTGTAAGATTCCCCCTCGCAAAACGTAATTCGCTACACGATGCCCGTAACGAATTTGCCCAGACTATAGCCTCGTGTTGCAGGTCTCTTTACTTGCAAAATCCTGAAATTTCCTCAACAACTGCTACCTCAAGGGCTTCCTTCCATTCATCCTTGCCCCAAACGATGTGGAGGTAGCCACTGCCATTGTTTACTGTAGGCCCTCTTCCAACTTTATTGGGGACAATCGTCATAAAATTCTCGCCAGCACAAACAGTTCATTCATTGCGACCCCTCTTCTCAAAATCGACAGCTCCATCCTCAGTACTGGTTGCAAACTCTAAAGATTTCGCACGAAAAACCTGGTAATAGGCCAATATACTCTGCGTTGACGTAAAGAATCTATCATATATTGCCTGAAGTCAAAGGAGTAAAACGCAACATGCAAGAGGCAAGAAGCGACGCCTGCCACTTGGAAATGAACCCTCAGTAATAAATATAACCTTCAGAACCGAAGCGACATGACGTGCGTGACGTGTCGCTTGTCGCTTTCGTGTCGCTCGGACTTGGCCGTTTTCTAATGTAGTGCATCGTGTCGCCTCTGTCCGTTGGTAGCGCATGCGTGGGCAAAGCCTGCTTAGAGACTAAATGAGCTTGTGTGCTTGTCGCTTGTCACTTCGGTGCGAAATCCTTGTGTCGCTTGGGGATTCCACCGATCGAACGCAGGCTTGCACGGCGTCTCATGCCGCCACGGTGTGCAATACTGCTGTGATGGGCTAGTTCCCAAGCAGCATGTGTCGCGTGTTTCTTCGGTTTGAACTCTCCCTTACATGAACCCTTGCAACCGAAGCGACTCAACAAACTGTTCGGGGTCGATTGTCGCTTGCGTGTTGAACGGATTAGACCGTTTTCTGAATACCGTGCGTCATTTTGCCTCGGACTGTGAATGCTTGCTAATGAACTGAAGTTGCCTGTGTCACGTGTGAACTACCATGTCGCTTGTCACTTCGTTCTGAACGCTCCCTCAAGGGAGGTTGCAGACCAAAGCGACACGCGACAGGCGAGAAGCGACAAGCAACCGCTTGGAATCGAACACTCAGTAAATGTGATCTCTCGAACCGAAGTAACACGACAAGGTGTTCGTGTTCTTTATCGCTGAAACTTAATATCGTGCATAGTGTAGCCTCGGTCTGTAGTTGGTAGTGCATACTATGGGGTGAATATTTGCCTATATACGGAAGCGACTCATGTTGATCGTAACTTCGGTGCAAACTCCCCATGCGGCTTGTCGCCTGTCGCTTGTTACTTCGGTCTGAAAGCTTCCTTAGTGTACGATGGATAAAAGAGTTGATTGAAGGCAGATAAACAACAAAGTAGATTTCATTCTCTACCTATTGGTAATTAACAAACACTATATTAAATACTAGCTGATTGCCCGTCGTTGCTCGGGTATGTATTTATCCAAATCTTCTATTAAACAGGAAAACATTGAATTCTAACTATAGTGTAAAATGAACTTGGAGTTGAACGGCATTGGGAGTGTCACTATTCATCTTAGCGACCCCGAAAACTATGGATTCCACACTAATATCGGTCGTTTTCGATTATTTTTACATTTCACCCCCTTCCTACCCCCACCTCTAAGGCTGCCAGAGGTGTATTGGAGTTGAACGGCATTGGGAGTGTCACTAGTCATCTTAACGACCCCGAAAACTATTGATTCCACACTAATATCGGTCGTTTTTTTATTATTTTTACATATCACCCCCTTCCCACCACCCCTCACCCCACCCCTAGGGGTGCCAGGGGTATCTTGGAGTTGGACGGTATTGGGAGTGTCACTATTCATCTTAGCGACCCGAAAACTTTGGATTCCACACTAATTTCGGTCGTTTTCGATTATTTTTACATGTCATCCCCTTACCACCCCCACCCGTAGGGTGCCAGGGGTGTCTTGGAGTTGAACGGCATTGGGAGTGTCCCTATTCATCTTATCGACCCCGGAAACTATGGATTCCACACTAATATCGGTCGTTTTCGATTATTTTTAAATGTCACCCCTTCCCACCCCCGATCCTAGGGGTGCCAGGGGTGTCTTACTCCCACAGAATTTCTTTCCAGAGTGTAGTTCATATGTGTACTAAGTTTGGTCATCGTTAATGTCACCAATTAGCTTAGCGACTCCAAAAACTATGGATTCGACACTAATCTCGGTAATTTTTGACATTTTAATTTTCACCCCCTCTCAACCCCCATCCCGATAGGTGATGAACTTGGAGGTGAACGGCATTAGGAGTGTCGCTATTCATCTTAAAGACCCCGAAAACTATGGATTCCTTACTAATATCGGTCGTTTTCGATTATTTTTACATGTCACCCTCTCCCCACCCCCATCTCCAGGACCTCACAGCATTTCTTTCGAGATTTCAATTGATACGCTGTGACAAACCCAAATATGTACACTTATTTAATTTATTATGTTTTGTTTAATGTTGTGTTTAATACGCACGATGATATATCTATGTTATCAATTTCTGTTTTGTTATATTTTGGAAAACGTTGTTGCATTAATATAATGTATAATTAATTATTATCACATTCTTGATAATGTGAAATTACGATGTATACATTTATATATACATTTTTGACCTCAGCATCGAAAAAGAAACAAAACACAGTAGATCAATAAGTGAAAAATATATGGGCATTTTAAATAGTGACGTCCGAGTTTCATTGAAGTTATCAAAATTCTAATTGCTATTTCGTAAAGTGAATACTATGATGCTACGTTGAAGTTCAAGTAAAAGGCTTGCTTCAACGCGTACCAAGTTTGGTTGAAATCGCTCCAGGCGTTCGAGAGTTATGCCGGAACAAACATACACACACACACACACACACACCATACATCCATTTTTATATATTAGATTAGTATCCTTATGGTTAACGAACCTTATTTATTCTCACTATACAGTGAACAAAATATTTTAAGGTTTTACCCACTATCGGGAATAATATATTGTGATGTCTTCCTGCATTACTTTTACGAGACGAGACAAGACGAGACGAGACAAAACGAGACGGGACAGAACCCTTCGAGACGAGACACGGGACGAGACAAACGTATATTTTCGAGACGAGACAGAATTTTCACAAGACGGGACGAGACAGACCAAATTCTCGTCTCGTCTCGTCTCGCGGGCAACACTAGTCACATTTGCTAGTCGATTATTTCCTGTATTTAATCTGGGCTTCGGCGATAGCCTAGGTAGCCTACAATATACGCGCCTAAAAGACCGATAGTTCACAAAAGTTTTCCTTTCGACGTTAAAATATATTTTCAACCAAACATATCATATTTGTATGCCTCTGCAACTGCAAGTAGAAAATATTAATCACTAGAAAAGTAGAGAGTAAACCTTCATTAGCTGAATAGTTCAAGTGATTGATTACGTCATCGAAGAGTAGACGACAGGCAAGAAAATGCGAGGACATCGCTGACTTTCACCCCTCCCCGCCTCTACTTACTGTCCACGTTTCAACAGCGTTTGGTAAAACCGTGCTGCTCCTGTATGTTGTTGTTAAATTTCTTTTGTAATTGTAGTATTTTCTGGGGGAAATATGAAGATGATGTATCTTGCACTGTAGCAACAAATGTTGTTTCTTTTCGGAATGTAGTGTAAAATGAAATCAAAAGATAAAACATGTCGAACATCAGCGAAGTTGCAGAATTTCTCTTGCTAGAGAACAAAATTCTGGCTAATAGCATTCATGACGTATCACTGTTTGCATGCTGTATTTGTCCCTACCTGTGACGCCTTCATCAGCTGTGAAGTCGTTTTCCAAGCTAAAATTGATGAAAAAAATTACTTGTGAAGCACAATGACAAGAGTGAGATTGAGTGGACTGGCGTCGTTAAGCATCGAAATTGATCGGGCTCGTAAACTGGACGTGACCAAACTATCATAACAATTTGCTTCCATGAAAAAACGCAGAGGACTGGCAATGGACATTTAACACTGTCGTAATTTTTGCAATAACACTGTATTTTCATATACAATATATATTTTTTTAGAGTTTGTGTGTTCTCTTAACCTTTCGTACTAGTTTTTACATTGATTCAAATTACATGTATGTATTTTCATATTTTTATATATCTAATATAAGTGTAGGTGTGAATTCATATTTTAGAAAAGAAAGCTTTTTTTTTCTTAAATGAATGGGGACGCATAACTGAAAGATGCGGGGGCGCGCAGAGCATGTTGGTTACGCTACTGGTTATTATGATCACGAAAGTTGAAGAAGTAAAAAAAAAACGGTAGATGTATTTAAATGAGCCGCACATTTCTTGTACTAAACGATTTTATCGCCAACAAGTCTTCTATCACGCAATTACAGTTTTTATTAATTAATTAAAAGTTCACATTTCATCACTATAATTAAGTCATATTCACACGGACACTGTTTTTCAGAACTGATACAATTTCCAGTTTATTTTTCTAACAATTTTCGTCATAAATTTATAGTTTGATTAACCGTGATGTAGCTGGATGGATTATGACGTTAAAGATAATGAAAAGACTACCACAAATTTTCATGGACGTAGGCATGAACATTTTTCGGGGGGGAGGGGGTTCACTCATAATTGTTCCCATGGGCGTAGCATGCAATTTGAATAATGTAAATAACAACAGTAACAATATGTACATAATAATAATAATAATAATTAAAATTTCATAATAATCAAATAATTTATTTCAAAATTTTTATTATTATAGCCGATCTCCATGGCGGAGTTGTTAGCACAGCGCGCTACGACTCCAGGGTCCCGGGATATACAATCTCCACTGGGCATGGTTCTGTCTCAATGTCTCTTCTTCAATTTCATCATTTCACACTCATCGGTTTTTCCGTGATTAGCCAATAGTTGAAAAAAGGGAAGTAAATTATCAACAACAAAACATAGCAATAATAATAATAATAATAATAATAATGCAATGTGCTATAGTTCATGAGCTGTATCTTTGCAGGTGAACCCTGAAGAAACCCTGGCGCGCAGTAGCGAGGGGAGTAGCTACAAGCTGCCTCAGCCACTGAGCGTCATTACCCTCTTTGTACGAGCTGCTGACCACCTAAACGGCGAGTAGGTGGCAATTACGAAAGTGCATTTTCTTTCTATTGAATACCCGCAGAGATACAGCTCGTCAACTCTAGACGTTTTCAGGCTTCTCTGATAGTGTAGTGGTAACTCTGTCGCCTTGTAACCAAGACTTTCTTCTTATTATTTATTATTATTTTTATTATTATTGTCATTATATCCTTGAGGAGACTTTTCTACTCGATCCATCGGATGAGTAAATATGCAGCACAACCATGGACGTCCGCAGGATTTTTTTCCCATTAGGGGCAAGCCATGTATTTTTTTTCCAGAAGGGGGCAAAGGAGGCATTTTTTTTTCCTTAATAGTGATACCCCTTCAAAAAGCACTGCTTCATTCTGAAATGATCATGTTCCTTCAACACCCTAATAATAATTAACATAAATTACTGTGACTGAAATGAAATTAGGCCTATGAGTGAAATATATACTTTTTAGGTGAACAATCATTTTCCAGGGGGGGTTGGGCCTCCCTTGCCCCGCACTCATACACCATCCAAGTTCACAAGCTCCCCCCCGAAAAACAATCCTGCGGACGCCAGTGGTTGTTCCTATATTTATCCTATATTTAATCCATTATGCACTATACAAGTATGTGTTTTGTAGGACCGCATAATTGGTTAAATGAATGTACTACATAGACCCCTAGGTGAAGGATAGTGAACGTAACACACTTCGAAGCTGGAGATCCTAGCAGTAACGGAGCCAGCTTGAAATAAGTGTGGGGAGGAGGCGGCTACAGATTTTGGAGTCAAATTATAGGGTGGCTAATTAATACCGGCTAAAATGTAGTTAAGCGTAATACTTTACTACGGTATAATTTTACCAATGACATACTTTACAGTCAGCATATCCAAAGATAAATTACTGAGATGTTGCATTTTGTTCCATCATGTGCAAAAGTACTTAAGGCACGAATCTTTTAAGTCAAATAAAATGAAATAATTATTTTGTTTTCTTTTCCTAAGCCATTATTGAGTGGTATCACAGACTTACTATTCATTGAACAACAGATCCGTTTATCTGTGTATGAACAGTACAACATGTAGCCTACAATAAAAACTACACTCATTATCAACTCGCTCTACACGTACACTATTTCTATGTGAAGAGTGTGAGAGTCATTCCATGCGAAATCAACACAGCCCCCAACCTGACCATCTCCGATTTTCATGAAATTCGGGGAGTTTAAACTATGCATAGAACTTAGTAACTATGAAAATTTTTAGTTTCGTTTGTCTTGTAATTGTTAAATTATTCAAGGTCAAAGTTAGCAGCAATTGCCCTTTTTGAGCCCACTTAGCTATACTAAATGTACTGTAACTCCGTACCTATTTCTCCTAGGAAGCTCAAATACAGCTTATTGTACAGGGAATTGAACAAGCTTTCCACTGATATATAACAAGTCTACCTTTGGATAAAAATATAATTTTGTCACGTAACCTTGACTTTTGACCATGAATATCTAAAAACATATCATCACCAAAAATCGTGAAAAAAATATATTTGGTCCCTCATGCCATACTCTAAAACATATCGAAAAACTATTATGGGACTGCAATGGGATCAGAAGATACAAAATAATATGTGTAACTATGTGACTGATAAAAGACTCATTACATGAACTATGACCAGTCAAAAGTCCCTTAACACCCCCTACAAAATGTAAAGGAGTTATCCTGGTCATGAAAGAAATAGGTTAGGCACGGGGAGATCTCTAGCTGTGTGTCTCAAGGACAGGGCCGGCATATTGTTGACCGCCATATTGAATTCAATACAAAAATTTCAAAGGAAAGGGTGTGATGTGATATATCAAATCAGGCTAGAATTTCACGAGAAATGAAGCAGCGAAGGCTTTTCCAACTTATCTGTAGTCAGAAAAAAGTTATACGCATATCTTTCACTTACGATATATGCACATTATAATGTTGTCAATATTCCTGTGAGCACACTCGTTTTGACGTCCCTCACACTTGCATAGAACATTTGGGAATGGAGCAGGTGCAACATCATCGCAAGCAGCAACTATGCCTTCTCTCAGATGGTCAATATCACGGACTTTTAGTGCATACACCATTCTCTTCAAATGTTTCTGAAGGTAAAAGTCCTCATAATATGTTAGATCTGGGGAATGTGTAGGCCTTTTTATAGATCTATGTCTGCCCATCAATCTACCTACAAATTTACCATGAAGAATTTGCCACAATGTCCACATAGCGTGTTCACACTCTGTCCTGTTTCAAAACTCTGGAAAAGAGTCATATCCCGTAAGCAAGGATAAAAAACCTGTTCACTTAACAAATGCAAGAAGCCCTCACCATTTAAGGTTCAGTTGTTGAAAATGGACCAACCATTCCCGTTCTCCATACATTATACCACATCATTAGCGTACCAGCAACAACTATTCGGCTGAGATCTGTCTACTGTAGATTATCAAATCACAGGTATTGCATATTTTTTTTATTAACTTCACCGTGAACATAAAAATTAGCTTCGTCACTGAAGAATTTTTCATTCCAAAGGAATTGTCACATAATTGTTTGAGATACTTTTCCCAATATTCTTCACTTTTCAACTATTTGGTGAACGTCGCTGATTAAAATTATATGCAATGGTGCGTATACTTCTTTCTCTCCCGAGAAGTCAGCGAGATCTCAATGAGTTCCTAACACTCAGGAGCATTCTAATGCTTTGTTTTTAACACCTCGAAAAGAAGAAAATGGCTACAAGCATGCAGTAATAACTTTTTGCTGGCTAAAGATACTCGTAAGTTGGAAAAACCTTCGCCGCTTCATTTCTCGTGAAATTCTAGCCTGATTTGATATATCACATCACACCCTTTCCTTTGACATTTTTGTATTGAATTCAATATGGCGGTCAACAATATGCCGGCCCTGTGCTTGACACACACAGCTAGAGATCTCCCCGTGCCTAACCTATTTCTTTCATGACCAGGATAACTCCTTTACATTTTGTAGGGGGTGTTAAGGGACTTTTGTCTCGTCATAGTTCATGTAATGAGTCTTTGATCAGTCACATAGTTACACATATAATTTTGTATCTTCTGATCCCATTGCAGTCCCAGAATGATTTTTGATATGTTTTAGAGTATGGCATGAGGGACCAAATATATTTTTTTCGCGATTTTTGGTGATGATATGTTTTTAGATATTCATGGTCAAAAGTCAAGGTCACGTGACAAAATTATATTTTTATCCAAAGGTAGGCTTGTTATATAGCAGTGGAAAGCTTATTCAATTCCCTGTACAATAAGCTGTATTTGAGCTTCCTAGGAGAAATAGGGGCGGAGTTACAGCACATTTCTGCTAACTTTGACCTTGAATAATTTAACAATTACAAGACAAACGAAACTAAAAATTTTCATAGTTACTAAGTTATATGCATAGTTTAAACTCCCCGAATTTCCTGAAAATCGGAGATGGTCAGGTTGGAATTTGCACATATCTGTGTTGATTTGGCGTGGAATGACTCACAAGTACTTTTTGCTAAAATGAGAAAATTTACCACAGAATGAAACTACAATAAGATACATATGTTTTTATGAGCAGCTACAGTACTGTTTAAATAAAAAAAACATGCAAGATGTAATCTCAAAGGACAGAATAGATAGAGCACTCAACCTCTCATTACCAATTTGATTACAAACGTAACACTTGATTTGTCGCAAGCAACCGTTAATGGAGATATGCACATTTCAATAACACAAAGCTCAGAAAGTTCGAAAAAGGCAATTTTTAATGTTTTAACCATTACAAGCAGCTGCTGAAGGTTCATTATTTTTTAGTTCTTTTCTGCCTCATATAACTCTAAACGTCCAAATCATAATAGTAGCGAGCGGCGAAAGATTGTAGCTTTTTATTCTTCAGAAAAGCGGCACTAACTTAATAAAGTAGGCATCAAATTAACAATACCGCCCTTGAATAGAAAGTGCCTTAATGATACCATACCGTGATGAAATATCTTACGATTCTAATTGAGAACTTAGGGCTAAAAATGGAGAGGTGTCTCTCAACAAACAAACAAATTTTCACTACAAATTCACCTCCACTAGGAGACAAATACATTGACATAAAAGTAATGAATGTAGTTGTAACTCTTGCGCTGTGCGTTTTGATTACTAGTGAAAATAACTGCCGAAGATTATAATTTTATTTCAGAATATATTATGCAAAAATACTGATCAGAATTGGATCTTTATTTTTAGATGTGCTTCAAAGATTAATTATCTTGCACGGAATCAAGTTTATCCACTTTGACAGTACTGCAGACATTATTTTCTAACCTCACAAATGATAATTAATTAACATGTAGGACTAGGACTGTGAGCAATAAAATTTTCCAAGCCTGCTGATTTTCGCACCGTATTGCAGTGATTCGTTGATTGGAATTGTAAGGTCCACTGTATGCACAGAGGCTAACCGGGATGAGAGGCACGGCTTCTAGTGGAATCCGAACCACTTAAATTTAATGAAATGTTACCTCCACCTGGAATCTAACCCGGGACCCCCCTTGATATCAAGGTAGCAGTTTTATCGCTAGAATATCGGGGCTGGAGGGAAATTTCAATTTAAGAATTAGGTAGTTTGTGTGCTCTTTGATTCTTTAACATCGTATTTCTTCCTCTCGAATATTTTATGCGATAAGGATAGATATAACGATAAAACCAGTGAGAGAATATCGCTAACACTCATACAATTATCGGTACTCGAATGAGAAACTGGGTCCCGGGTTCGAATCCCGCTCGGGCTTGGTTGTTTGTGAATATCCATTTATCAATTTCATCATTTCATTACTCATCCCCATCTTCGAAAATTAGCCAAGAGGCACAAAACGCGAAGTAAAATAAACTAAATCAATCAATCAATCGAATGAAGAACTAACAAACAGAAAAGGAACATAACGCTTCTATAGATTTTGAACGTGTCCTACTTATGAAAATTCATTTGTAAAACCTGTTAGACCTATTCCGAAATACCTAGGTATAAGGATGCGATTTATAGAGGCTAAAAATTGTCTACATTTAGCTGTATATGCCAACAATCAAATAACAATCTCTCAGCTACTGAATACGTCAACCTATCAAGCAGATTTCGTAGCAAGTTTGGCGACTCATGATTGGCCAATTATTTAGAATCAAATGATCAGTGGCCACTATTATCCAGGCAAATCTGCAGCTGCCCCTCCCCACCCGCCCTTGATTTTAGAACACATCGTAATAAAGTACCCTTGCGATCTACCAGAACTAAATAATGTACTTGAACATTGTTTGCCCCAATGGAAGTTTTATAATGGAAAATGTAAACTTCTACTTTTTACGTTTCCGGTTGAAATGCGTCTACCGTACATGAAAAACCTAGAGGGCTACAGGAAAGCTGAGACCTGTTTTGGGGTGCTTCACCCATCCACGCCCAGCCCCTCTGTAGCAACGTCCCTGGACCCGTTTGAAGTGAACTGTTATCAAGGGGGATTTAAACTCTTATCGAACAGGGAATTTAAATGTTGGAACGGGAATTTTGGGACAATCATAGGAGAATTTTCCGTCTGACCCAGGAACAACACTGGAAAGGGGACAGAACGAAGTGAAAATGGAGGAGTCTCAGGTGGGCTGCGGTTCTGAGAAGTAAACCTGTTTCGCTCAAATTTCAGAATTCAAAATGTTTGAAAATTCTAGTTTGATCGTTTCAGAATTGTCCCTGTTGTATTTTTGTGAAGCTGCAAATAAATTTTTGAAAATGTTTTTATTTTTTTTTTAATTAATGGTTTAAGTCGACTTTATGCGTAGATAGGCTAACCGAGACTGGACCTTCAGTTTAAAGTGGATCCGAACCTCTGGGCAATGTGCCTCCACGCCTATCAAACCCGGAAGCCCTTGATTACAAGGCGACAACGTTACCATTACGCCATCGGGAAGGTTCTCATTAAAAAAAAAAAATAAAAGAAATAAGTTACCGATTTTGGTTTCTGAATTTGCATTAATACTCCAGAAATTTCGAGGGGTTGAATCCTAACACCCTCCTTTAAATACGGACGGCCATGCAAGATTTTTTCTATGTAATTCGAAGTCGGGAGTCTGAAGTTTCGAAGCGCGTAAGACTGCAGAAACACTCTTAAAAGAATATTATACTCAGATTATGTGGTGTAAGGAGGGTATAAAAGGAACAAGGCGAGCAGCTAATAAAACCTCCTCCCTAAGCTTCTGGCATGTTGGATTAATGGAAGTTCAGAAACCAAAATCTGTAACTCATTTTTTTTTTAAATGAGAACCTTCTCGATGGCGTACATAAACATATATGGACGACACAACAAGAGTCCTTCTGTAGCAGGACCTGCGGCAAATATTGGAAAAAAGGTGATCATCCAGGGAAACCAGCGATTTCTTTACTTCCAGATATGCATTAAATCCACATTGCAATGTATTTGTGGGCAATCAAAGAGGTAAATCACACAAACATCATCATATTTGATCAACCAATGTTTCTGAAAACACTCTGTATCGTATCCAATGAGAACTCAGATAGTCCTCTGAAGCAGCTCATATTAAGGCTGGGTGATCTTCATATGAAGATGAGTTTCCTGGGATGTGTTGGTTATGTAATTGAAGATTCAGACCTCCAACAAATCCTTGAGATTTGCCCCGCACTATGGTCTCTTAATGCTAAACCTTGTCTACCAGTGGGTTTGACCCAAAATCATCTGCCCGAATTCAAGTTTCAAAACGATTCTGTCTAATTGCAGTCAGTAGAAAGTAAACTATCCTTGCCCCCTCGCACAGTTGAGACGCCTAATCGCCGCTACTGTGTGCATACATTTTTAAACAACAAAAAACCGGCCCCCGTGGCGGAGTGGTTAGCAAATCGCATTACGTTATGGATGTTTGTGAATGTCGATTCCACAATTTCATCATATCATCACTCATCCCCATCTTCACAAATTAGCCAAACATGGCACAAGAAGTGGAGTAAAATAAAGCAAATCAATAAATCAATCAATTATACAACAAAAACAATATGTAAGTAACAAACGCTACTTGAACAAAACACTGCAGAAAATAATGTATTACGTTCTCACCAATATCATAATCGTGCTACTACGCCAGGAGTCCCTGATTCGAATCCCAGCCTGGGCAAGGAAGTGTCTAAAGTCCACTCATCAATTTCATCATATCATCACTCATTTTCATCTTCGCAAATTAGCCAAAATGGCACAAAAGCGAAGTAAAATAAAGAAAATCAATCAATCAATCAACCAATATCATAAGAAATGGAACACGTAAATTTAGGGAAACACTTGGCTCTGCATTAAACAACATATCTCCTCAACCTCTGACTCTATAGGCAAGAAACAAAAAACAATCTCTAGAGGGAATCATAAGCCACGAATTCGGTTCAGTAACTTTAGGACGTAAATTACATAGTTTCTTACACATTTGCTGTTTTCTGTGTCAGAAACCAACTTTTACGCTAATTCTAAAAATTAAAGAAATATTTTAATCTTTATAATTCAATTTTTTGATCTTCCATTTTGGTTATCTTCACCGTTTTTTATGTATTATATATTTTAAATTGTTAAGTTAAATATTTGCCGCCATTTTCCAAGATAGCGGATTTTCCCCAAACATTTGGATGGCGGATTTTTAATATATTATTCACTTTACTGTTCCGCACAATCTGGCACAGAAAAAGTTTGTGTTGCAATTATTTACGAATTAGGCCATTTTTTCCTATTGTTTTTTACCTATTGGTATCAACATATATAAAGTTCAGTTAGTATTCGAATAGAATAACAAAAGAAAAACTGCGTTAGATAGAAAAATTGAGGTTACAATACATGCACCAGGCTATATTTTTTTAGAAGAAAAAACTGGATCGACAGTTTTCAAGAATCAAAAAATTAAGTTTTAAGTGACAGGTCAAACAACAAAAATTTATGACTATATTGATTGATCGATTTGCTTTATTTTACTTCGCTTTTTGTGCCACTTTCAGGCTAATTTGAGAAGATTGGGATGAGTGACATGGGCGTATATATAGCTCACGTAAAAGGGGTTGGGGGTTCAACTCTTGGTTCAATTAGGGTTCCTATATTTCATAAGTGAAAATCCTGAACACTAGGATTAGGGAGCGGGGGGGGGGGTTGGACCCGATAAAGTTTTATGTATGTACGTACAACATAATTGTCAAAGTTCCACATTGTGTGGGAACTTTATTTGAAAACTGCGGACTGAACAGATAGGCACCTAAGCACTGACTCTTTATGGTAAACAGGTTACTATACAATGGAAGAGAATCGTAACTGAAATTCAGCGCTGCTAGCAGACGGTGGCGGCGGCGTGAAGTCAAAGATGTTTGCAGTACCGTCTGTATCTCGTTAACTCTTGCTTTATGGAGAGGGAGTGGTTCAATGTAGAGTTAGATTGTTTTGTAAAATGAGTATTTTAAAATTACGTCCTCGCATTTAAATATAAATAAGTTCAGGATAGTATAGTCTTAATCATTTCTTCTCTCCCACCCTATTCCAGGACATTTGTGCATCCCGAAGAAACTATTCGGAACACCAAGACAAATGATACCATTCCGGGATTGTCCCTGAAAATCCGGGATGTATAGCGTCCCTAGGTGTCATCTGGCTATCAAAATCCACTTTGCCACCACATGAAAGGTCACATATTTATAAAATTAAGTCTATCTACGAACTTCTAACTTTTCTACATAAAGTGAGCAGAAAATACTTTTGAAAAAGCTAATCCCTGCTTCTCTTTAAGAAAGAATTACAATGTTAGAATTAGTATTTTTCTCCTTGCTACAAAATTGAAAATAACATCATCGGTGTTATTTCAATATTCGTATGTATGTACACTTAACACTGCAGGGTCCATTAGTCGAAGATCTCCCGTTGAATTGCGAGGACATTATTTCAACTTCCTTAATGTTAAACACATCCTCTCGGGCATAGGCGTGTGTACGGGGGGGGGGGGGGAGGGGATGGCCCCTAATGACGGAGGTGTTCCGACAAAACCTACCACTTGGGCTTTCGCGACAAAACGTACCACTAAGATAAACAGCTACCTGTGAAAGATACACTAATAATTTCAAAATATTTACTCCGCGACAAAACGTACCACTTCAAGGAAAACGCTTGAACTTGCCCTTGACATGTCAGACATTACAACACGATGTGCTATCCAGCACCCAGCTAGGTTATTCGTTTTACCTCATTAGTCATTACGACTTTGATCAATCACGGACGTTCGCAGATTTTTTTCACTAAAGGACAAGCAAGGTATTTTTGCATGGGGCGTATTACCCTGATAATAGTGTTGCCCCCTAAAAGAACACCACTTGAATTTCAAATTATCGGATTCCTGCGTCCCCATTACATAATAATTAATATAAATTACTATGACTGAAATCGCGAGTGAAATATATACTTTTCGGTTGACATTCGTTTTTGAAGGGGGAGGTGTGGTCATCCTAGTCCCCCTTCCAGACGTCCATGCCCCTGTATTATTATACCTACTTTCACCTAGAAATTTAGTGTAGAGGAATATTATCGCTGTTATTAAACGATATTATACTCTTAAAGAAAATGAAGTATTTTGAAGCCGATGAAACTTCAAAGCAACTACGGGGAAGGGGATGCAGTAGCACAACCACAAGGGGGCAGGGGGACATTACCTAATCCCAACCTTGGGCGGAAATCAATTCTAGGGGGGCAAACATTGAAGTAAAAGAAAGCAAGACTAGCAGAATCTAGTAGCAGAACAAAAGGATACTCAAGATGGAATTAGTTTTCACGTTTTTCTTGCATTATTTCATCCAGACAGCCAGGAGCAGGGCCGGCGGAAAGGGGGGGGGGGCGAACCGTGCCACTGCCAAGAGCGGCAAAATTGGAAGAGAAGAAAAAAATTCTTGAAAACTTGGAAGTTATTATATTATATTATCTTACTTTGGAAGTTAATATATACCAAACCACCGTTTTGAACGAACATATCAGTAGTCTCACTTTAAAACCACCGAGTGCCACAAGGTGGGAAAGCAGATTCGATGCCTTAACTCCGTTGAGATATCAAGTTGGAGAGGTCTATGATGCGCTCCTTCAAATAAGTGGCGACAATAAAACTGTCCGAATGGTCGCACATGAGGCTCAGTGTATTGCGAACCAGTTGCGTGGCTTTACATTCCTTTGCTCACATGTTATCTGATGTGACTGTTAACTCCACGGAATGCAATGAGGAAATGTCTTCAAAACATTAATCTACGGTGTGTTAGATGCTGTTGGATTTCTTGCAAATATATCAGTGCTTGAAAAAAGCAGGAGTGATGAAAAATTTCAAAGTTTCTTGGCAGCCTGGCAGCGCCTCCCTCCACTCGTGGAGACGTCGGGAGCCGGCGACCTGTGAGTCCCAGTTGATGAGAAAGAATTGGCATCGAATTTAGATATAGATGATCCAAAGATAGGCAACAATGGGCCGAAATAAAAAAAAGAAGCAGTTCCATTATGATGAAACTAGAAGATCCACAAAAACGGTACAAAGTTGATTTTTATTACCAGGTCCTAGACGATTATTTTAGCTCCGAGAGAAAGATTTGAGTAGCTTAAACATCATAGAGAATTTTTCTAATTCCTTTTTGATACTAGTAAGCTTAAAGATATGACATCTGATCTTTTATTTTAAAAGTGTACAAAACTTGCCGGTATGTTAATACATGAAGGCTAGAGTTTTAAAAGATGAACTAAAAGTGCTTTCGGCTATAATAAATCAATTATACCAAATAAGACCTTTAAACGCATAAAGGGTCATGATTTTGCACCTAATGTAAGCATTGCACTTCGAATTTTATTAACTTTCTCGGTAACCGTGGCAAGTGGCGAACGAAGATTTTTTTTGTTTGGAAATTAAGGCTAATAAAAATATGTACTATCTTCGGTCAATCATGTCTGAAACACGCTTGTTTTCATTTTATGCTAGATAGCATTACACGAAAAAGAATCTTACATGTAAAGGTAAAGATAGAGTTCCCCTTGCATGTCATGTCATGAAGGCATATTTAGGGGATGTGGGGGTAGGGCCAGACACATTCTCGAGCCGGCCATTTTGGAGGTGATGTGATCAGTAACACTCTCCGGCCGCCTTTACCCCCAGGGTTGCCCCTGGTACCCATTAATTTGAGCCTGGGTGAACCCCGGAGCCACTTCATGTGGGGACAACACAGGAAAAAATTCAGACTTTAGATCACCCACGCGGGAGATCCTGGAATATTACATGTAATTGTTTTAATAATCCAATGGTACATCATGGGCCTACAATGGTAAACATATGACGTCAAGCCTTCATTTCCTTCCTAATACTTGATACATTTAAGAAACGTTAAAGAGAGAGAGTTAGTTTTCATAATATAGAATAATAATATAAAATTAGTGTCGCTTTTTTTAAAGTTTTGCTGTGGTCGAGATATCCCTTTGTGCTTAATAGAATTGCAATAGCGTAACAGGTCTCATTATTTATTTCATAGTTTGACGTTTTAGTTACGAATATATTGATTTTCAATTTCCCGTTGCTGCTTAATGACGAGAGGGGGCGTTCGAAAGAGAGCGGCATCTGGCTCAACCGCCCAGAGCGGCAAAATGACTAGCGCCGGCTCTGGCCAGGAGTACCTGCAGGGAATAACAGAGGGGCCAATTGACCCCCTGAATTCAAATTTTATAGAAATACATTTCCTAAAATTGTCTTGCTCGCTTCGCTCGCATTTTCTACTTTTCTGACAGTCTTGTCAAGTTCAGAGCCTTTGGGGAATCCCTTGCGCCTCAACTTCACACATCTGCCATGTGCTTTTTTGAATAGAGCATGTCGCATTTCTTTGTGGAACGCCCTTCGCTGCGGTCATATGGTTGGCCGTTGTGCAGGGACGTAGCTAGGTTGATCACTTTGGGGGAGACCCAAACGTAAGATTTATTCTATCAAACTCTTATAAATTAATAAACTTTTATACACCACATAAGCCCATACTGTATACATACATTATATATGTATGTGTTTGTGTGTATATTTTATATATATGTGTGTGTGTGTGTCTTGGAAAGAAAAGAAGCAAGGGCCTCCTCGGTGGCGCATGGTAGCATCGTCACCTTGTAATCAAGGGGTTCCGCGTTCGATACCCGGTGGATGCTCATAGTAGTTCGGATCCCACTTTACACTGTAGAACCAGTCCCGATTAGCCTTACTGTGTATAAAAATGGACTTAAAACACCAACTCAATCAATCAAAAAATTGGAAAGGAACATCATTTTCTTCCGTAGCCCCCAACAGTCTACGGATATACTCTCGCGAAATCCACAGCCATTATTCGGGAAAATAAATGCAGAATGAACTCATTAGCTTAATGGCTTATACACCAAGAACATAGTTATTACATTAGTCTTTAGATTTGTAAATTTGCTGGAGAAAAATTGAGAAGTAGATAAAACCCTATTCCGTGGTTTTAGATATAAAGTACTGGAACCAGGTTTACAATTGGTTGATTTGTTGTTTTAAGTCCACTTTATGCACAGTAAGGCTAATTGGGACTGGACCTACAGTTTAAAGTGGGATCCGAACCACTTGTGCCTCCACCGGGTATCGAACCCGGGACCCCTTGATTATAAGGCGACGACGCTACTACTGCGCCATCGGGGAGGCCCAAACCAGGTTTACAAGTATTGGCAATAGTGCAAATATGAAATGTGTGCGTAATGAGTTCAAGCTAGGCATCTCATGTATACAGTTCATACCGGAATCGAATCTGGTATCTCTTAGTTCAAGGCGACCGCGTTAAGCACTATTCTAAATGGCGGGCCCGAGTCTTCTATGGCATCTGATTGTTCACTTGGGAAATGATGACGATAAGAAATTATATGCAAACATCTAATTTCTTAAAATTAATCTTATTTGTGTGTGGAAAACTGAATATATGATGTCACTGGATAAAACAAAGTTCCCACACGCTCAAATGATTACGCTCTCGTCTTTGCTTCGACAGGTTCAACAACCTGCCCGGGTTCGATTCCCGATGGAGGCACATAGTTGTTCGGATCTCACTTTAAACTGTAGGTCCAGTCCCGATTAGCCTTACTGTGCATAAAGTGAACTTAAATCACCAGTTCAATTAATCAATCAATCGAAAGGTTCAAGGTTCGATCCCTGGTGGTCAGGCCGGTAGCCAGAATTTGATTTCGGAAGGAGCTTATCCCTTATCGGCAGCCGCCATCTAAAGACGAAAAGGTTGGGGGGAGGAGTAAATTCGCTGAAGATGAATTTCTTGGTATATTGCAACTTACCATATACAAGATGTTTAATCCTGTTACTGAAGTAAATTTAATTACTACTACACATTATTAAAATCAGATATTTGTAGGATTTCTGGATAAGACTGCAGCCCTCGAGCCCCTTCCCTGAGTATGTGCCTGCTTGTATTAGTTCCAAAATTTCTATGCTGTTTCAACATCGTGAGGACAATTTGTGAAGTACTTGAAAGCGATATGGAAGCAAATTCTGCTCTCGAAACTATGGGACTCAAATGAGAGCAACCGAATGAAAGACCTCTTCGCAGGCCTTGTCCCTCATTATTAATTTTACTGACTAATTGCAAGTTTTTCTAGGCCTACTTGATGACGCAGTGGTAACGTCGCCGCCTTGTAATCAAGGGGTCCCGGGTTCGATACCCGGTGGAGGCACGTAGTGGTTCGGATCCCCGATTAGCCTTACTATGCATACAGTGGACTTAAAACACGAACTCAATAATTGGAAGGTTTTAGAAGAACTTAACATGTCTTTTTATGCATCGTACAACTTTGCTTCTTTTCACCCCACTTTTACAATTCTTCTTCCTAAGAATTCTTCTTCTTCTTCTTCTTCTCCCTTATGCCCACTTAGGCGTCGGGTCCTTTCAGCCACTTCTTGAAAGACGTTCTATCCTGTGCCAGTCTTTTCACTTCGTCCGGTGTCTTCCCTCTCTTCTGTGCCAGTCCATAAATGTACTGGTTCCAGTTCAATCTGGGTCGTCCCCTTCCTCTCTTTCCTTCTGGTCGGGCCTCGAATATTTGTTTCGGTTTACGCTCTTCCTTCATCCTAATAAGATGTCCCAGCCAGCCTAATTCCCTCTTCTCGATGATTTCAATCAGTGGTTCCTGATTCAGGCATTCTCTTCTTATTGTTGTGTTTCGTATCATATATCTCCTTGTCTTTCTTACAGTTTTTCTTAAGAATTTCATTTCAGTAGCAGTAAGTCTGCTCTCCAATTTAGTTTGCATTATCCAGCTTTCTGATCCATATAATAGCGTGGGAAGATAGACTGTTTTATATATATTTTCATTTTTGTTTCTTTACTAATCTTCTTTTTACCTATAATGGTGTTACTAATATTATAGTACAGATTATTTGCTTTCTGAATTCTGTGATTAATTTCAGAGTCCATTTTCCCGTCCGCAGTTAGTATGGTTCCTAAATATTCAAACTGTTCTACTTGTTCTAAGGTCTTATTATTCCAATGAATGCCCATCCTTGCTGGTTCTTGTTTAGTGAAGTGCATGACTTTCGTCTTGCTAACATTGATTTCCATCTTTCGTTGATTTCCATCTAGCTTCATCGTAGGGCTAATAACTCACATGAAGTGAAATAATACATATTCAGAGAAACACAGGAATAGAAGCCTGAGAATTCCACTGAGTATAACACGCTACGAAACCAGAGGTCCAAGGTTCGGACATTGGACAGGTATGGTTGTATCATGTCTGTCCCGTCGCCATTCCTTCTTCTCATCATTCATCCTCATCGTCGCATTTAACCCAAGAGGTAGAAAAGCGGCGTAATATAGACATATATAAATGATTGATTTGGTTTATTTTACTTGGCTTTTCTGACACTTATTGGCTACTCGTGAAGATGAAGGTGAAAATGAGTGATGTGAAATTGATGAGAGGACGATCATAAAGAACACACATGCCCAGTCCGGGATTCGAACCCAGGACCCCTGGCATCGTAATGCACCTTGTTAACCTTTGCACAACAAATAGAAACAGAAAATGCTTGATTGATAAGTTATTTGCTTCTCCGTAACTCATGATTATATTATAAGTATTATTCGGTGTATGACTAGGGATTAATTATATTTGTATGTCTAGCCAACCTAGCCACCTAAGCAGCAGCAGCTTCCGCATTTGCAGGTGGAGGCTAAATGAAGAAAAATCACAGAAAGTCAGAAAGGTATAAAATTTTGTAAAATAATACTTATAGAGCATGCAGACGGCTGTAAAAACTACATATCTAGTTTCCGTCCTTAATTGAAACGTGGTTTATTCTTCATTAAACATGAGATCAACAACCCTGGGAGTCGAACCCAGGATCTTGTGTGGTAGTCAGACTCTCTTTTAGAATGCCAATATGTTGGATATTTGGTCGATCAGTCGATCCTGATCCATTCTTTCCAGAGGAAGAAAATCTGGCAGTTTCTCATTCGACATTTTACTCGCGATGTAGGAAAACGACTGTCCACCAAATCAACAGATGAACCGACCGCTTCGATGTTTCTCCGAATTTTCAGAAAGTGGCCTTTCCCCTCCTTTGCAGGGCAGGTCATTAGCAGGAGGGTTGAGTGCATGTGAGAAGAACCGCTATGTTATTCATTCCTGCGTCTAAAAAGGGACAAGCAATAGAATTCTGTTCTTGGAATTTGAAACGCTTGGGGATATCTTTCCTGAAACATAAAATAATTAACCCAGAAAGTTCTAGCAACCCGTAACTAAATCCTCCTGTTTGTGTCGTCCTTTCGGCGCCCATGGTGCCAGTTCAGGGCCAGGGCCAGTGCCCCCGCGTGCCCCCCCCCCCCCCCTAACGACGTCCCTGCCGTTGTGCCACTATTTCCTTGTATATATAATTTTCGCACTTTTTCCCACTTCAATAAATTCGAATGCGTGCCGTTTTCGGCATTTCGTCACATTAACGTCTGTGTTTATGTTCACTTGTAGAATCACCTCTACGCGTTGGAAACGAACTTTAGAAACACCCTGTACATACGCGTGCGCACGTGCATATACCCATCAATACAATAAAACTAAAAAAGTGAGATAAAATTAGATTTTTCCAACTTAACTTTCATCAAGGCTTTTGCCCCCCCCCCCTAATCAGAGGGTCTACGCACCCCTATGTTACAGCGCCTTGAATAACATAGTGTGGAAAACGGCACTGTTCTGGGCTCTCTGGCTGGTTCCACTCGAATATGATACCGCTAGAGGCGCTGATGTAGGTACAGCTGCATGGCATTCGTCTGCTTATAATGGAAGTAAATGGAGTTTTCGCTGCAACGTCTGATTCTTTTACATGAAGCATTTCTATGAATGTGATAATTGCTATGATATTTGGTACAGTGGTCGCAAAGATATTAACGAACTTTCTAGGCAGTCGATAATGACCTGTTATCGTTATACTTTCATTAATAATACGGGAGAAAAAAGTACGCGTGGAATGCTCTTGGTAACTAAATCTTTGTGTATGAATTAGGTTCATCATTATTATTATTATTATTATTATTATTATTATTATTATTATTATTATTATTATCATCATCATCATCATCATCATCATCATCATCATCATCATCATCATTTCTTTTAAAGATATACACACTGAAGCATTAGTATTTTTGGTATCTTATCTTCCGCTTTAAACTAATCGCGGCGATGATAATAATAATGATTGCATGAAACGACAGGGAGAAACACACAAAACTTCCTTAGTGCCATTGACATGCGTGTAAGGAAACTTTCAGACCAATGGGACAAGCAAGCAACACGGAATGTTCACACTGATGTGACTAGTAACACAGACACTTCCAGACTGTAAAGTAGCATTCATTGCGCATGAGGGTCCAAACAGCAAACGACGCGTTCATATGTCGTATTCGCGTGCTACTGTACTTGTTACTTTGGTCTGAAAGCTCCTGAAAGGACGGGTGTTCAGACCGAAGAGACGCGCTACAAGGGGAGTTCCCAACTAAATGACAAGCGACATGGTGCCTTCAGTCTATTAGCAAGCGTTTGCTGCTAATTGTGATACGATTTTGATGTTTGAGGTTTTTGCACAGTTAGGCTACTTGGGACTGGACCTACAATTTAAAGTTGGATACGAACCACCATGTGCCTCCACCGGGTATCGAACCCGCTAGGCGACAAGATAAACCGCACGTTACAACAACAGATCTAGGCGACACGATAAGCCACACGTGTCGCTTTGTCACTTGTGTGTCGCTGAAACTGGGCCATTTCCTCAAATAGCTTGCAATGTGTTGCCCTGGTTTGTTGTTCGCGCATGCGCGATGCAATGACTGTCTTGCTTTAGGGAGATTGCGCACCAAAGCGACAAGCGGCACGCGACTCTTATCGCTTGAGGATTTCACCAACCGAACGCTGGCCTATGCTGCCCGTCATGCCGCTACGATGTGAAATGTTGCTCTTGATTGGCTCGTTTCCAAGCGACATGTGTCATGTGTCGCTTCGGTATGAATGTTGCCTTGGACAGAAGGACCCGTGTCGCTTTGGTGTGAAACCTCCGTATCGTTTGTCGCGTGTCGCTTTGGTGTAAAATCTCCTTGAGGAAACGGTGCAGAGTAGTGTGATTTGTGGTATTATAAACTCAGGAAAGTATGAACCCCCCTCTGGCAGATTTGTCTACACTTAAAACAAGCTCAACATGCCCATATGAGCTTTTTGCTCAAGTGTGGAACCCTGTCTAATCTAAGATTTTTGTAAAAATTCCCTCGGGAATTTCCTGAGAAAGTATGACCCCCCTCAGATTGATTTGCATACACTTATAAAAGGCACTTCTGTGAGATTGTTGTCCATAAACCTGTCAAAAATATGCCTTTTTTGATATTTTTTTTGGCTACACCTAAAACTACGCCAAACCCACCCACATACACACCTACACCCACCCACATACACACCCACACACACACACATATTCACACATATTTATTTCCGGTCCATTTCTGCCTATTTCTGCCCACTTCCGGTCCATTTCCGGTCCATTTCTGGCCATTTCTGCCTATTTCTGCCCACTTCCGGTCCACTTCCGGTCTATTTTTGTCCATTTCTACTCATTTCTGCCCACTTCCGGTCCATTTCTGGCCATTCCTGCCCATTTCTGCCCACTTCCGGTCCACTTCCGGTCTATTTTTGGCCATTTCTACCCATTTCTGCCCACTTTCGGTCTATTTTTGGCCAATTCTACCCATTTCTGCCCACTTCCGGTCCACTTCCGGTCTATTTTTTGCTATTTCTGCCCACTTCCGGTCCACTTCCGGTCTATTTTCGGCTATTTCTACCCATTTCTGCCCACTTCCGGTCCACTTCCGGTCCACTTCCGGTCTATTTTCGGCCATTTCTACCCATTTCTGCCCACTTCCGGCCCACTTGTGGCCTATTTCTGGTTTATTTATATTACATTATGTTTTGCAACAAATTATTACCTAATATTATTCAGAAAATTATTAGACATGTGTTGTTTTCTGATTGGTTGCTTATGACATAATGTAATGATGTGTTGTTTTCTGATTGGTTGCTTATGACATAATGTGATGTGGTGTTTTCTGATTGGTTTAAATAAGCAGTGTTTCTATTGGCTCTATAAATCTATATAAGCCAGAGCACAGTGCAGATTCTTCACCATTGCTGGATCGGCAGTGGAACCCACATCGCGGGGGATAGAACCTGAACAGGCTCCACCAAAGTATAGGAGACTTAAAAGCATATAATTTGGCGGAATAACCCAAGTAAGGTCATAGAAACAATATACACTGATACAATAAAAGCCAATTTTTGGCAGGGGGGCCAAAGTGGTTCCTAAATACAAAATAATTAATATCTCAAGAACTAATTGACATAGAGCTATGCAGTTTTTTTGTCTACACTGAACCCAACTGATATTTTTTATTAAGCATAGAATTTTGATTTGAACCCCAAGAAATTTTATATAATAAACAAACAACAAAAATACCAAAGCCAAAAATATTAATACACACACATACACATACACACATACAAATCACACTGCTGAACCCAACTGATATTTTTTATTAAGCATAGAATTTTGATTTGGACCCCAGGAAATTGTATATAATAAACAACAACAAAAATGCCAAATCAAAAATATTGTAATCAATGCAAAAAGAATATATCCAGCCCCAATTGGGCTAAGCACCAAAAGATTTGTAATCCAGACAAAAGCAGAACTCCCACAAAAATATGCCCAAAATGCCATAGAGAATATAGTATGCAATACTTCACATATACACATAAAGGTACTTGCTCTGCACAGTCATCAATATTGCCCCCTCAACCATCTACATCTGGTCTAAAAAGGAAGCATGAAACACCTCTTAATGCTGGACCAGCAAAGCAGCCACGCTATGAACCCATCCATAGCAGTTTTAACGGCCAATTAAGGGATCACCGGTTTGTATCAGAGCCAAGATGTGACATTAAGAATTTTTTGAAGAGTATAAATCCAGATGTGCAGGCAATTCTAAATACACAAAATGGCTCTTATAAGATGTCCCTCAAATTGTTTACACAATATAAGAAGCCAAATGGCACAAAATTTACACAGCCCCACATAACAGAAACTGTACCTGTATACTCAAATGCAAATTTAGACAAAATAATAAGCAGTTTAATAGATCAATTGAATATTAAACACTCTGAATTTGCAGCAAAAGAGTCTGGATGGAGCCTATCCGGATCTCCACACAAGTTATATGTTAATATTTCTGAATTCAACCCATTACAAGGATCTACATATTTGCCATTACCTGCCAATATTAAAAACAAAAGAGCCGTGGTCAATATTGAAAATACCGACCAGAAATGCTTTTTGTGGTGTATTTTAGCTGCTTTGTTTCCAGTTTTAAGGAATCCTCAGAGAATAACTTATTATAAACAGCATGAACATGATTTTGGCGAGGCAATGGAGGGTTTAGAATATCCAATGTCTGTTCAGAATATTGATAAATTTGAAAAAAAGGCCAGGCACATCAATGGCAGACAATTATCTATTAATGTATTTACTGTTTGACCAGCGATCCGAGAGCTCCAGTTGGCAAAGTGCCAAGAAAAAGGGGAAGTTGGCGATAGGAAGGCAGGCGCGAGAACGCTGCTCGCGGTTGCACGTTGAACAGTGTTACCAATCTGCGAGGATGCTTATCCACCAGAACATAAGTAACGAAAACCGAGGGACATGCACAACCATGCCGTTTGTCAATTTTAGGTTCACTGTTGGTATTAAAGAGTTGAATCTCGATTAGTGTTATTGTGCTGTGCTATTTTTTTATATATAATATAAAGACCTTGTGAGTAAAATTGTCGCAGTGAATGAATGGATGTCTAAACACTGCAGGCAAAAGTGACAACATCGCTTTACGGAAAAACAGGTGGTGGCCATGGACGTCCGCAGGATTTTTTCCAGGGAGGGGCAAGGAAGGTTTTTTTTCCAGGGGGGCAAACAAGGCACATTTTCTCCAAAAATAGTGCTGTTCCCTAAAAACACATTGCTTAAATTTGAATTTTTGGTGATCATGCAATAATTAACACATATTATTGTGGTTAAAATGAAATTATACGTGCGAAATACATAATTTTTGGATGACTTTCATTTTTCAGGGGGGCGTCCCCCCTTGCCCCCCCCTTCCGGACGCCCATAGTGGTGGCTCGAAACCAGATACGGGTCCAGTCGGCTTCCTCTGGGGTTGGGTCAAAGATGCCGAACTGGCGCTACGTTCAAGACTTCAGCTTTTGCAAAGACGCCTCTCCACGGCCAGAGCACTTCCAATATCTTGTGTCAATATTCTCCGGTTGGCAACATTGCTCTCTTTCCCCACGTGACACTCGCGCTGCTCGCGTTTCAGAGAAGCGGTTCCGCAAACTCCCCCAATTTACGACTGGACTCTTCTACTTCGGGCATGCGCAGAAAACTCGAGAGCTCTCGGATCGCTGGTCGAACAGTACTTGTTCTACCCGTGACAATTGCTTGATAGATCCTCTCAGAATCAGTACACTTGATGATGAATCTGCTGTTCCGATTGATCTGCTCTTAATTGAAGGGGATGGCACATATCATTACACTCTGATACATAATCTTGAAGCTTTAGTCAGAAAACAACTAGACAAATCCAATACAATATTCAAGTTGTGCAGAAGATGTTTGTCTGTATTTGATGGTAGAAAAATGGTGAATGGTGTTTGTGAAGAGAATGCAGAAATTGCTAAAAACAAGTTAATTGAGCATCTGAAATACTGTGGGAATCATAAACCTGTTCATATGCTTATGCCTAAGCCAAGTGAAAATGCAAAATTCAAAACATTTGAAGCCTTGTTGGAACATCCAGCATATATAGTCTGTGATTTTGAATCAAATCTCAAACCTCTTGCATTCTGTAGCCCAGATCCTGATGAATCTTCAATTACACCATACCAGCTACATGAACCTTCCAGTTTTTATTATGTGATTGTACAGGATGGTGTGGTTAGTAAAGAATATTTATACATGGGAGCAGATGCCATCAAAGAATTTGCACATAGAATAGAAAATGAGTGCCGTGACATAGCATCTAATATTTTATTAAAATCAAAACCTATGTTGCCTTTAACAGAGAAACAGATTGAAGATTTCAACAAAGCAGAAAAATGCCCGGTATGTGATTCTGAATTTTCAGATGCAAATATCAAGGTTCATCACCATTCTCATACAGATGGTAAATTCTTAATGGCCCTGTGTAAAAGCTGTAATATTGAGATCCAGAGACCAAAATTTGTCCCCATATTTTGCCATGGAGCATCCAATTATGATTTTCATCATTTGATCAGGTACGAGGGGTTTAACAAGCAGAATTTAAATATTGTAGCAGAAAATGATGAGAAATATATTGCCATTAACAAAAAAATTAAAGTTAATGGTGTTTCTATTCACTTAAGATTTCTTGATTCATACAGAATTTTATCGGCTAGCCTGGCTACACTGGCCACTCAATTATCTCATGATCAATTCAAAATCACATGTGCTTTGTTTCCAAATCAGGACCTGAAATTAATTAGGCGGAAGGGTGTATATCCATATGATTATGTTACAGATTTTTCTAAATTTGATGAGTGTTCTCTGCCACCACAACAAGAGTTTTACAGCAAAATCAGAGCATCTGGAATCACTGATGATGATTATCACCATGCCCAATTGATGTGGAACAATTTAAAATGCAAGACATTTGGTGATTATCACAAGGCATATTTGAAACTTGATGTGACCCTCTTAGCTGATATATTGCAGGCATTCAGAAAATCTTCCATGCAAAATTATAAGCTGGATCCAATGTATTTTTACAGTGCTCCGGGCCTAGCATGGTCTGCAATGTTTTTAAACACTAAAATGCAATTGGATCTGATCCAGGATCAGGACATGTACTTGTTTATGGAGCAATGTATAAGAGGAGGCATGGTGCAATGTTCTCAGAGATATGCCAGAGCAAATAACAAATATATTCCTGATTATGATCCAGCACTGCCATCAAATTATATACTGTATGTAGATGCAAACAGCCTCTATGGTTATGCCATGATGGAAAAACTGCCATATGCAGGGCTTGAGTGGGTTGAAAATTTCAATATTGAAGATCTTAAGGATTTTGATGACAGTGACTATGGCCTCTTCTTAGAGGTTGATCTGACAATTCCTGATGATTTACACAACACATTTTCTGATCTGCCCCCAATTCCCGAGGTTAAGTGTTCACCTGGCTCTAAACAGAAGAAATTGATGATGACTCTAAAGCCGAAACAGGGCTATGTCATATATTACAAAAACCTCCAGTTCCTGATGAATCATGGTGTTCAAGTGACCAAAATTGGAAAAGTTTTGAGGTTCAGGCACTCAACATGGTTGAAAACATATATTGATACAAACACAGAGCTTCGAACATCTGCAATGAGACAATTTGATAAGGCCTTGTTTAAATTGATGGTCAATTCAGTGTATGGCAAAACAATTGAAAATGTCAGAAAACATACATAATTACTGACCCCAGCCTGAGCAAAAAATTGATTGCAAAGCCAAACTTCAATTACAGAAGAATTTATGATGAAAATATGGCACTTTTCAACATGAAAAAAACAAATATTAAATTTGATAAGCCTATTTATGTAGGGGCTGTGATATTGGAATTGGCCAAATTACACATGTTAAAATTGTATTATGATGTGTTGAAGCCCTTTTATGGTGATTGTGTAAAATTGATGTACATGGATACAGATAGTTTTGTTCTTGATATTCAAACAGAAGATGTTTATCAAGATATTGCACAGCCTGAATTGTTTAAATATTTTGATACCAGTGAACATTCAAAAATTCAACACCACAACAAAAAGGTGCCTGGCAAGTTAAAAGATGAGACACTTGGTGATGTTATTGTGGCATTTGCTGGGTTAAGAGCCAAGATGTACAGTTTTGAAACATGTAGTGGTGTTGTTGCCAAAAAGGCCAAGGGCATTGGCAGAGTGACTGTTGACAAAGAGCTTGAATTTGAGGATTACAAAAATTGTCTCAAATCATGTAGCACAATCAGAACATCAGAATCCAGAATTCAGAGTGTGGATCACTTATCGACTAGCAATATTGTAAGAAAAGTGGCTCTGGACCCACATGATGATAAGAGATGCATTTTATCATGTGGCATACATACTCTACCATGGGGGCATTGTGATTTGAAAAATAGCAATCAATGCCCAATTACAGAGCATGATTTGAAATAAATAAACATGCCTATGAACTTATTTGGGTTCAAAAAACAGGCTATTATGGATCTGCCAACACCACAACCCTCTTCTGATATGATATCTAAACTGAGTGCTTTGTTAATTATTCATCTGAACAGCATATTTACAGATGTTGATGATGAAACAGGTAAAACATTGTACATATTTAACAATAATTTAAATCATTACCAATTACCTGTGGGTGGTCAATTGCAATTTATTACAACCCCTGAGGGTGATGTCAAAATTTCAGTAGGGAGAAATATTTATAGAATTAAGCACTCAAACATGATTTCTGGCACTGTATATACTGTTTCTGCTGGTGACTGCTTATATATTGAGGTCCCTGGATCCTATGACAAGCTTATACCCTTTTTTATAGAATTAAGAATCAGATATTCAATAATAAATAACCACTAAAACAAAAATGCCTAATGATATATTTGGCCATACAAGACATGAAGATCACAGTGATGAGATTCTGATGCTTGATGTCAGAGTCAAGAAATTAAGAAGTGATTTACAAGCTTTACAAACCACACTCAATGCCAGTCTTCAATTAGAAATTACAAATTTACAATCACAATGCATGGACCCTCTTCTTAAAATTGATTCTGAACTCAAATTGCTGCTTCAGAAATATACTGACCTGGCCATATTGGATAATTTTCAAAATTTAGAAGAAGCTGTAGCAGCTCTTCAAGCCAAATTTAAGAGCCAGGCCACCAACTCTGAGCAATTGAAACAGCAATTGGAGGAACAGATTAATAATGTCCAGGCACAGCTCCAAACAATTGTCAAAAGCATAAAATCACAAGAAGATTTTGATCTAGTGATTTCCACTCTAAAAGAACAGATTCAATCACTCCAAATACCTAATCTAGACCCCTTGAACAATGCCATAGCCGAGGTTAAAGAAAAAATTGAGACACTTGAAAATTTTATGAACAATTTGCCATCTTCTGATGCATTGAGTGCAATAACTCGGAGTGTTGCAAACATCAAGCTGCAACTTGAAACATATGAAGATTTTGGAAAAATTCAAAGTACCATAACCCATCTTGAGGGTACAATAGCAGCAGTGCAAAGTGATTTGACAAATGTACAAGAATCTCTAGAATCCCGCCTGCCTGGTATTGTAGACACACTTGTTAGTGTCCAGGAACAGATCACAAAGCTTGAAAACCTCAACACTGAATCTGAGCTATCTCATTTTCATCACTTGATCGATGATATCCAAACAAAACTTGAAATTTTACAACAATCAACACCCACTCAGGCTGATATAGCCCTGCTCCAAGATGCTATGCAAAATGTGGCTGATGCTTCTGAATTAAACAATGTAAAATTGGCACTTGAATCTTTGCAAAATACTGTGTCAAATCTGCCTACATCACAGGAACTTAAAAATATTAAGAGAGCAGTGAATCGCATATTGAAATCAGAAGATATCAAGAATATCCAGACAGAGATCAAACAACTTACTCAGACAGTGGCCACTCTACCAACTAATCAACATATTAATGAACTGCATGCCCTGTTTGAGGATATCAGAAGACAGGTCCATGATCTTACTGCTCAAAATTCAAAATTGGCAGTTATTGAAAATTTGCAACAAATTGTAGCTAATATCAAGCAACAGCTAGGGACCATGGAATCCAATCAAGCAAATGCTCTGTCTGTTTTTGCCACCCAGCTTCAAGAGATTGTGCAACAATACAAGAAACTTGTTGTGGACATAAAAATCAAGCCAGGCCATGATGATGTTGTTAGGACCATCAATGAGCATCTTGAATCTGTAACAAGCAGATTGCTTACAGCAGAAAAAGAAATAACAGGCATAATTGAGAATTTAAAACATACAGTAACTCTTGAATTGTACAGCATCCCCAACAAAGAATATGATTCACCATTTACACCAGGTGGCAAAATATATATGCTGTCCCCTGCACAATTTTATTACCAGTTTTTTGTTGGGGGCACACTGAGACCAATCAAAATCAAATATTGGCTTCAACCACAGGCACATCACTACCCCACCTTATCAATAACAAATGCTGACAACAAAGCAAAAATCACCAGTGTAGAGTTAGAGGATTTTACAGATCCCAATACATTAGAAACAGCCTATGCTGAAGATGATGGCTCTCTGGAATTTAAAATACAAATAGGGGACAAATTATATTTAGAAAATCCTGTAGTATCAGCTGCTGAACACCCCATAGTTGCAATATTCTTGTTTTCATATTATGTCTAGACAAATTATTGTTGATGAATTACACAGACAAGCCAGACATAATTATAAGAGACTGCCAGTAGTCACAAAAGGCATAGATGATTTATGGCAAGGGGACCTGATTGAGATGGCAAGTGGACAGCTGAAAAACTTAGACAAAATCAACAAGTGCTACAAGTATCTACTCACTGTAATAGACACATTTTCAAAATTTGCCTGGGCTGTGCCACTCAAATCCAAGACTGGAAAATGTGTTACAGAAGCCATCAGGACAATCACCAATCAGAGTGGAAGATCACAGCGCTATTTGCAAACAGATAATGGCAAAGAAAAAAAGAGTCAAGTCTAGCAGTGGAGCAAAATACAACAATTTAATCAAGCCCATATGGTCACAAATTAAGACTGGCAGTGGAATCAAACAATACAACACCCTGCCTAAAGAATTTGTGTGGGTTGATGATGTCAGGAAACTTGTAGATAGGTTATTGGTGATAGCTGGGGAGGAAAATGCTGGCAACCACAATTTTTACAATGAAAAGGTTGGAATTATGGACATGATAAGCACAAAATTGTCTAATTTTATAGTGAATGACACTAAGGGGATTGGATATCTTATAAAAATTATTAATACTCTACCACCTAAATTTTGGAATATTTCTGAGGGCCGGGGGTTGGTTAATGACATTATAAACAAGCTGCCATTTGAACTACACATTCCAGGCTATCAGTATTGTGGTCCAGGCACAAAATTGGACCATAGATTAAACAGAGGTGATCCTGGTGTTAATCCCCTAGATGCTGCTTGTAGAGACCATGACATAGCATACAACACACATTCTGATCTTGACAAGAGACATGTTGCAGACAAGAAATTAGAAGAGGCTGCATTTGGTAGATTTGTAAGCAAAGATGCTTCTTTAAGTGAAAAAAATAGCAGCATTGGGAACCACCATAGCTATGAACACCAAACAAAAACTGGGGTGGGGGCTGTGAATATGTATATAATAAACGTAGAATGAAGGCCAAGGGTGTTATGTATCAAATACCTTATGCAGGTCTTAAATCTCTTAAAACTATTGATAGTCTTTTAACCAAAAAGCAGCGCAAGAAAAAAAATTCTTGTCTTGCAAAGGGCCATGGTATGAAATTGTTGCTTAGTACCCCCCAATTAAAAAAATTACAACAATCCAGGAAAAAATCACATGTGGGGGGTTTCATATTTACTATCCCGGCCATCTTAGCAGCACTTGGGGCTGTTGGGAGCTTGGCTGGGGGATCAGCTGCCATAGCAAAAACAGTAATAGATGCCAAGAAGAATAGGGCAGAATTAGATGAATTGAAGCGCCATAACCTGGCCATGGAGAAACAAGGCAAAGGTGTTAAGAGAGCCATGAATAAGTTTAAAAAAAACAAGAGCCGCTTACAAACCAATATATTGAAGCTTTAATCAAGCCACTGGGCATCAAAAATTTTAGAGGTGTGTACATGTCTGATTCTTTACCAGAACAACCACTCAACAAAGAGTGTAGCATTGTTAATTTGGATAAGTACAAAAATCAGGGCACTCACTGGATTTGTTATCTTAAATATTTAAAAGATGAGGCATTTGTGTTTGATTCATTTGGAGGTGTTCCACCTGAAAATTTAATAAAATATCTAAAATCAGCTAATCTTTATTACAATAATGCCCGTGTTCAAAATTTCAAAGATGTTAATTGTGGACATTTGTGTTTATCTGTTCTTAGATATATGTCTCAAATAAATAAACCATCAATTGAAAATTTTCAAAAAGCCTTGTGGTATCTGAAACATCATGGGGGTATTCCATCTCACCAGCCAAAATTCAATATTGAAACTCAAATTACATGATGACATAGTGTATCCCAAAACAATAGCTCTCAGAGCATTTTATGGCATGTACTTGATCCCTAATATTACTCACCACAACAACAAAATTGCAGTAGGGGATCAAAAAATTGTCATCACTCCAGGGCAATATAATCTATCCACTCTAAATGCTCAATTACCCAGAGGTATAGTGTTAAGTCAAAATTCTGTCACTCACAGAGTAGAGATTGTATCTCCTACAGAAACATTGGATCTGGGTACTATAGGAGAGCTGTTAGGATTTGAGAACAACACAAAACTTGAACCAGCCATCAAACACACTGCTATTAATATACCTAAATTCTTAGCCATAGAGACTTTGAATATTCACTGTAATGTGGCCGAGGGTATGATCACCAAATCAAATGGCATAGGCACTCACAAACAAACTGGCATCATTGCAACATTTAAACCTAATTCTGAATTTATGGAGCCCATCACCTACACTCCATCCCCAACATTATATTTTCCTGTGTGCCATAATAGAATAGATAATATTGAATTGATGGTCACTAATGAAAAAGAAGAATTAGTTGATTTTGCTGGAGCCACAACAACTGCAATCATAGAGATTAATATTTAAATAAAAATACATACAAAAAAAAAGGAAAATATTGAGAGTTATGAGCTACAATCATTCCCCCCAAACAGGAGGACATTTGCAAATTTAAATCAACCCAACACAGAGATTGAGGTTGATCTTGATGTAGGGGATGGCTTTATACACCCTCACAGAGCAGATCTATACATCAAATTTGATGTTGTAAAGCTCGATGGAACAGATTATCCGGCAAATTCAAATATAAGATTGGTAGATAATTTTGTGCCGCATCTGTTCTCTGAAATTGAGATCAGAAAGCATGGTGTTGTTACAAACAGAGTGGATTATCCCGGCATTACCTCCACAGCTTTGGCCACACTAAAATTATCCAAAACCGAGGCTTCTCACTACAAAATAGATGGATTTGAGGCTGGTGATAAAATAATATCTAAAAGCCACACAGTGCTGTTCCCTATGCGCCTGTTGCCAGGATTCTTTTCAGATTACAAAGATATTATGTGGAAGGGTGGTTTAAGAATCACATTTAGAAGAGCTGCCAATGATAATAATGCTTTGATGAGGTACAATACATTAAATTCTGCAGGGGAAGCTCTGCCCAATACCCTACCTGATGAAGGCAAATGCATTATTCAGACTATGGAACTAAGAATTCCAGTTGTTGAATATGAAGCCAGTTATGCTCTTAAATACAAAGCAGATATAATAAAAATCCACAGATTCCTTTACAATTTTATACATATCAATGTGTACAGAAGCCCGCAACTGGTACCTATTATGAGTTTGATGCTACAAATTCATTCTCCAGTATACAATATGACATGCCAGATTTTGTGGTGGTATTGTTTCAGACTGGAAGACACAATAATCAGGAAAAAAATTCAAGTAGATTTGATAACTGCAACATCAAGAACATATATCTTAAAAATGGCAGAAATGAGGTATTCCCTAGAGAAAATTATAATTTAGACATTTCCAAGGATGATTTTCTTAAATTATATGAAGCATTTACAGCATACAAAAGGGTCACTACTGGCAATACTGACATGTATTACACACCAGATGAATTCAAAGCACAGAGACCCATGTTTGTCATCAACACTTCAAAAAGGAAACAAGTTGTGGTTAATGACAGGACAAACATTAAAATTATCTGTGAATTCCATGAGGCATTACCTGATGACACCATATGTAGTGTTATTCTCGTAGGGGAAAAATCATATGTTTATGATGTAAGAAATGAGAGAGTCACAGAGCAATTCTAGAAAAATTACATTATCTTAATACTAGATATACAAGTTGAGCCTGGTGCCCAATTGAACTTAAACCGGAAGTAAATATGTGTGTGTGTGTGTGTGTGTGGGTGTGGGTGTGTTAATACGTTTGGCGTAGTTTTAGGTGTAGCCAAAAAAAATATCTAAAAAGGCATATTTTTGACAGGTTTATGGACAACAATCTCACAGAAGTGCCTTTTATAAGTGTATGCAAATCAATCTGAGGGGGGTCATACTTTCTCAGGAAATTCCCGAGGGATTTTTTACAAAAATCTTAGATTAGACAGGGTTCCACACTTGAGCAAAAAGCTCATATGGGCATGTTGAGCTTGTTTTAAGTGTAGACAAATCTGCCAGAGGGGGGTTCATACTTTCCTGAGTTTATAATACCACAAATCACACTACTGTGCAGTCACAGCTTGTGTCCCTACTGTTCGAAAGGCTGCATTGATTGATTACCGACTGCTCGCTTCCAAGCGACACTTGTGGTTTGTCGTCTCGGTATGAAATATCTCTCAGGGTATTATTTATATTCTAATAACATAGAAAAATAAACTCTAGTATACAATCCAACACCTGACGTCCGGAATCGCATTGCCATGTTTCTTCTTGGTTACGCATACTATTGATTTATTAATTTTATTTTACTTTTTCTTTCCAAATTAATGCCATTTCGTGACTGCAAATCACTCCACAAATATAAATGTTTCCATCAATTCACGTACCGCCTTTCAAGACAAATCTACACAATATATTCCAAAAACTAACTACGCCGCATTACTTTCATAAGAAAATTAGCAGTCGTACTGATCGCACTGCCATCTATGCAGGGGCGGCGCCAGAAATTTTTGACCGGGTGGGCAAAAGCTGTAAATTGATATATTAGGGTGGGCAGGTATAAATGTAAGGCCATATTATAAAAACATGTGTCAGAAACTTTATGGATTTATTCTTGACATCAAAACATAACAAAAAGTTCATATGAACATGGGTCCGAAAATCCTTCGTTAGGGAGGTATGAAAGGAAATAATATTCATGGCACAAAAATGAGACATTGACCAAACATATATATGCATGTATGAAAGGATTTAATATTCATGGCACAAAAATGAGACATTTACCAAACAAATTGCCATTTACAAAAATTGCTCGAAGTGACCACCTCCTGCTTCCATGCATCCCCTGAGCCTGCGTTCCATACTTTGCCATACGTTGTGGAAAACTCCTGGTGTGTTCTATATTTGGTCAAATCCATGTTGTATACGCTCCCTCAGAACATCGACATTGGGTACGGGAGTTGAATACACCAAGGATTTTAAATATCTCCAAAGGAAAAAAAATCCATTGGGTTTAAATCTGGCGATCGGGCAGGCCATGCAATGGATCCCCCGCGACCAATCCATCTGTTCGGAAATTGGTTATCGAGAAACTGGCGAACTATCCGTGTAAAATGCGGTGGAGCACCTTCGTGCATAAACCACATTCGTTGGATGACGTCTAGAGGTACATCATCAAGTAAATGCAGCAACTCATGTCTGAGAAACTGTAGATACGTTTGTCCAGTAAGACGTTGCGGAAAGAAGTAGGGGCCAATGAGATAATCATGAATGATTCCACCCCACACGTTGAGGCTGAACCTCTGTTGATGTTTGTCTTGTCGCACTGCATGAGGGTTTTCATAAGCCCAGATGTGATTATTATGATAATTGAAGATCCCATCACGTGAAAATCCAGCCTCATCAGTGAATAAGGTACATGGTAATAACTGCAGAAACACAGCACACTGCCCTAACATGCGTTGACAGAAATTTATTCGTGGCTGAAAGTCTGCCTCATTTAATCCTTGCACCCGTTGAAGGTGATACGGGTACAGAAGATTTTCATGCAGAATGTTCCAGATCGTCATGTGATTAACGCCTTCCCTTCTCGCAATTCTCCTTGTACTGGTTGATGGAGTTTCATCCACAGTCTGAAGAACCCGCTCAGGCGTTCGTACATCGCGTGGTCTCCCACCATCTGCAACTCTCTTCTCAAATGTGCCTGTCTCTCGCAAGCGTTGGTGTAGTCGTAGAAACGTTTGTGCACAAGGTAACTGCCTCCCGGGGTAACGTTCAGCATAACGTTTAACGTGCTGCGTCCGCATTCCCATCTGCTAGGCCGTACATGTAGTGCATATCCGTCATTTCAGACACTGAATACATCGTTGTGATGTGTTGTGATGGAAGTTACTGTAAAACAGAACAAACGACTTTCAGACAAAAAAAAAAATGCCATGCCCAACTGTACACAAGAAAGTGAGTACAAATGCACATTTGAGGTACATTACACAACCAGGAGTCACTACAGGGAAATCCTTTCATACCTCCCTAACGAAGGATTTTCGGACCCATGATCATATGACGTTTTTGTTATGTTTTGATGTCACGAATAAATATCCCTAAAGTTTCTGACACATGTTTATATACACCCTGTATGTATGTGTGTGTGTATGTATATATATATATATATATATATATATATATATATAAAGGGTGTTTTTTTAAGAGTGATAGAACTTTCGATAGGGATAGCTGTCATTTGTTTTGTTTTGATGACATGTTGTTTTGTCATTTCATATCAGTGAGCATTGGCAAATGATCATGGAAAGACTGACGCCGCAACAACGTTTACAAATTGTGGAAATATATTTCCAAAATCAATGTTCTGTTCGCCAAACGTATAGAGCACTTCGGAAATATCGGTGCTCTCAGTGAATTGGCCTCCCAAGATCATGTGACCTAACACCACTGGATTATTTTCTTTCGGATATCTAAAGTCTCTGCTTTATGCTGATAAACCAGCAACAATTGACGCTTTGGAAGCCAACATAACTCGTGTTATTAACGACATACGTCCCCAATTACTTGAAAAAGTGGTTCAAAATTGGACTGATCGAATCCGGTTCATCACAGCTAGTCGTGGTGGACATATGCCGGAAATTATTTTCAAAAAGTAAATGTCAGAAAGTTATCTTTCAAATGAAAACACAATTGGCTTCAAACTTATTTTTTTGTGTGTTTTATTTCAATTGAAAGTTCTATCACTCTAAAAAAACACCCTATATATACATACACATACATACATACATGTAAGACACATACATATCCCCTTCTCTGACACTCCCGATTTCCCTTCACTTTTTTTCCCGTTTTACTCGCTAATAATGCCTTCTTATATCTTTCTCAGCTAGTTACCTGTCTCTCCATTCTTCAAATGTTTCTCTTAACTGCCATGCACACACATATCACATAAAAGTGTGTGTGTTAGGGGTCTTTCCTCTTTCTTTTCTAATCTATTCTCGCATCTTGTTTCACATCTTTGTCTCCGATGGACACAATTATTTCAAGGAAGTGTTTGTGTGTGTGCAGCCATACGTTCTAATCACATTCTTTCTTTCCTTCGGGTCAATGTAGTGAAATAAATGTGAATTGGTTGCGTCACATTTTGTCCTACAAGTGCAAAAATACAAGTCACATACCTACTCCACTTTATATATTAGGCGACAGTGATAGAAATTGTGATGGTAGGCAATGGTGAAGGATGAAATTACTTTTTCGTAATTTAAATGCATGTTCCTGATCATTTTATTTTCATCATATGAGTTTTTGACTGAAACTTGGTGGTTAATGATCACTTTTCTTGGTTTACAAGGTTATTGCAACTGACAAATGTATCTCAATGTTTGTAGTAACGGCTATCGGGTGCCAAAACTTGGGGGAAAGGACAGTTTACTTTTTTGGTAGAAAAGTCTTAGCATTAAGAGGCCATAGTGCGGGTGCAACAAATGGCAAAATGTGGCGAGGAGGACTCCCCCTTCGCTCCTCCTAATCGCCGCCACTGGATATTTGGATTAAAATTAATGTCTTATTGGGAATGTAAACACACACGACTTAAAAACAAATAAACAAAATTTTCTAATGGATACTTCGTGACATACCTTTTCTTCTTTACTTCATCTGTATCTGCAGATTCTGTTGACCTTCTCGGCTAAACCTCTGATGCTTCTAACGTTTAAACCATTCTCATCGTGATTGATTAGTATTCTGACGTTCTCAAAATAAAGCTTTCCTTCCACCCCTTCTTCTTTTACGAGTAATTCTACGTAAGTTAATCACAAGCTCACCCTAAATCCTGATCTCATTTTGACCATTCCCTGCATAATTTTGCGCCTCCTAAGCCCACTAGCTGCTTCTAATCATAGAAGTATTTAATTGGTCACAGTTTTCTTGTTTCAAGATCTCTAGTAATTCCTTTTGCTTTCTAATGACAAATTTAAATAAGCTTTTTATGGAATGATGATATAAGAACATTTCTAGTACAGATAATATTCATTATTAGTAAAATATACTTGTACTGAACACCAGAATACACTAATTTATTGCAACATTCACGTATCTCTAAGTGTATATACTTAGTGAATTTGATTGGGTGGGCAATCAGGTGGGCAATTGCCCACCCATGCCCACCCCTATCGCCGTCCCTGCATCTATGTTGTCTGTCATCCGTCTCGGGAACCTGTTTCTTGGGTCGTTTTCCACACTACGTTATTCAAGGAACTGTACCTATGCTCTCGGGTGTTGAAGATGAAACTTGCAGTGTAGCCAAGATCACCAACAATTTGTGCATATTTGAGTACAAGAGCTTGTCACAATTTTCTACTGCCTACAATGCAGACCCTGGACATGTCTTTTCAATGACTGTTTGCCACATTTTTCATTCAGATTTGAAAATTTAAAAAAATATCAACCAGGCCATTCAACATTTTGACACACTGTTCCAATGAATAAGGAATAGGCATTTCATATTGGAATAAGTTGTTGCAATGTTTTCAATGTGTTGACTGTGTTCAGAGAAACTTGGATTCATTTCTACTACAAAATGGTCCAAAAATGGACAACAGTAAAGTTTCTACTATTATACTGACCGCAGGCCCAACTGGCGGCTGACCTACTTTTTGCTACATAGCTCAATCTCTCCACCAATCGTATTCCCAGGTGTGTGGCTTGACTAGTGTCAACAACCCGGTTGCGAAGTAAAAGCTGTAGGGGTAACATCGCTCTTATGTTGCAACGTTGCAAAGCGTACGTCTATTTTTGTTAGTTGTTTATTGTTTGTACAGTGTTTGGGTGCTTTCGTACAACTTTTATCCAGTAATGGCGCTGCTCAACTCTCTATCTTTCCCCCGTTTTACAGTACGTTTGGCAACATTTGTTTCGTCTCGCCCACCATCATATGCTTCATCACCTATTTTTTTTTTCTAAATCCACAATCACTCAACCCAGAGAGAGTAGAAGTACTAATAGCTGAAGCTAACCCAGATGCAGTTACAATCTCCAATAGGGACAAGTTTCCCATTCCGATCTAGAGTCTGGAAAATGGTTTATCGACTATTGGGATTATCAAACAGTTGGGAATTTTCAAATTATCAAAAAATTAGAACCTGAGAAATACTTAAATCTTGAATGTTAACAAACCATATCGGGAACTTCTAATGAAATTATAATATTTGCGCTATAAGTTCACAAGCAGCTGCTTCGGGCAGAAATTACATGTGTCATTATAGAATTTGTGAAATGTCAGAAGTTTTCTGAGTATTTTCCAGAGAAATCCCGAAACTGAAATTGCAGACATTTGTTATGCAGTCCCATCTGGTGTGTGGAATTAATTTCTTTCCCATCCGTATCCCGTTCTATACGTTTGTAATTTATGAGAACAAAATAAGTCTGAATAATTTTTTACGAAAAAGTCTCTGCGCATAGCGGATAGAACAGGTAATCTGGTAATTTTACTGAATCAAGGGGTGGGTTTGGATCCGTTGAACCCTCCCTTAAATACGTCCATGAGTGATGACGAGATAAAATTAATGAATGGACACTCACAAACATGCATGCCCAGGCCGGGATTCGAACCCGAGACCATTGGCGTCATAGCGCGATGTGATAACCACTCCGCAATGGGGGCCGGCTTTATGACTATAATTTTCATCTAACTTTTAAAGCATTTTTTGAAGGTATCTAAAATTTAATAATAAAGTATATTAACTGTGCATTTCAGTACATACTGGCGTACGCAGAGGGGAGGTGAAGGAGCTACAGCCCTGCCCGAAATTTTTGACAGAAAATACAAAACAAATAATCAAATGAAAGCAATAATGAGTTAGGGAAAACACAAAGTGATAAGTATTACTTTCCTCCTCAGGTCTCAGGAGATTAACAAAAGTACGAGTAGCCATAAAACTGAAAATGTATAGGTCCAGTGCATTCTAAAAGTGTTGCAACTTCTAAATGATTTCTCTGACCAGAGTAAATGTTAGATTCATGGCACTCAAGCCGCGTACCCATTCAGCTGTATATATATTGGTACAATTTTGATTGAATTTACATAAAGTTTTGGATTATCTTTGTATATGTGAAACTCTTTAACTAGTGACCCAGACCAACATATGCTTTTGCTTACATTAAGGTTCACTTGATATGTCGCATAGGCGTAGCTAGAACTTTATATTTGGGTGTGCACAAAGAAAATAAATGAAGTCTTGTACCTTTTTAATAGCATATTTTGCAACACAATCACTTGGCTCTTTAACTGCACTGATGTTTGTAAAGGAATATAAATTCACTAAATGACAGTGTTGAAAATTTCTGAATATATGTAGTAGAAAAAGTCAAATTGCATAGAAATTACACACACACAAAATGTTCATAAATGCAAACAAATACACCAAAATACACGTCATCTATAACAAGAGACGTCTGTCAAAATGTACAATGTTCTTAAACTCATCAATAACTTCATTTACATCAATACACTAAGCTTTTTCCTGTTCCACAAATAGCAAGAGCAGGGCTTCCAATCTATCCTGCTTCTGAGTTGCTCTTAATTTAGTTTTAACTTGGGTAAGCTTGGAGAAAGCTCTCTCTCACACTTGCAGCTTGTGACAGGTATAGAAGAAAAGCGCTGTAGTACAGAGTCAGGCACGTATCCAGGAATTCCTTTCGGGGGGGGGGCTCAACAGCATTTTTTAAAGAGGTACAGTAAGAACCTCATAATTGTATGTTTAAGACCTGTGGTGGCAATTGGGTTCCAAAACAGGGGGGGGGGGGGGGGGCGGTGCAAGGAAAGTTTACTTTCTCTTGGTAGACAAGGCTTAACATTAAGAGGCCATAATGTTGAGGCAAAAATTGGAGCAACTACCCCTTAAATCGTCGCCAAGGTTATCATTTTAATCAGAACGTGAAATCGGAACATTTTTTACCACTCGACTTCTCTTTTTGGATGCATTAACATTGTGTGCCGGAACCATCTCAGTATGTGTGTTTGTCCAATTCTTCTCATCAGGCATAAAAACATCTATGGTGTCTTTGAGTGTTTTTACGAAACTGTTACACATGCACGGGATGGACAGTCCACTCGGCAACGCGAGATTCAAATTGTGGGCTGAGAACTGAACGCAGACAGCTATCGAATATGTATCTCTGATTCGAGCCTGAACACCACTAACGTGTCTTGTCCTCCCATGTTTGCAGCTCTTATAAAAGCCGAAACCCACCAAATTGTTCAGATTCAGGCATTAGCACTCACAAGTGTTCAAAAATGCTGTCACAGCTTCCGCTGTCTTGTCATATATCGGCACGAAACAAAGGAAGTCTTCTCGAATACAGCTGGATCACGAAACAATTAATGCACAGTGAAAACCCTTCCGTTCCTAACACATCTAATGTTTCGTCTCCCAGTATGATCAAATGCTTATTTTATTCATTTACCTCCAGTGACGTACCCAAGGGAGGGTTGATGAGGTCATAACCCCATTTGACCCAGTATTCCTTCTTCTTTTTTTTTAAAAAAAAATAAGAACGTCAAAGACAGGAAAATAATGGCAAAATCAGGACTGACCACCAAAAATAGTATGCGTAACCCCTCTCCCTTTCGAAAATCCTGGGCACGGCAGTCTTTATCTCGGACACATTTTTTAAAATCAACTCACCAGAAGTTTTTATCATTCCGTATTCGAGATTGAAATAAGATGCATTCTTCCTGCAGGTTTGGATATGATCCTTTAGGGATCTGTCGTCTGCCTGCCCAATCAACAGCAACGTTTCACACCGTAGCGACACAAAAGGCCGCACAAACCTAATTTCGACTTGTGAAATCCTCAGGCGACACGGTGTGAAATCTTCCTTATTAGACCACTGTCATTGTCATCTCGAAGTAGTAGCTCTTGTTGACCACAGAAGAAAACAAAATCGCCTCAACCGGTGGGAATGCTCCTCAGTTTTCTTCTCTCTCCTATATTTTCTGTGCTTGTTCACTATACAGGCAAACATTACGATTTGATATACACAGGACATGTATTATGTAGACATTTTAACGAAAAATCGGTTGTCAAGGATGGCTAGGTAGCTCAGTTGGTAGAGCTCTGATTTGGGTCCTGGTAGAGCCTGCAATTTCCGCATTAAATGTCTACATATGCAACATCTTCTTGCTTTCTCTTCTCGACATTCATAAAATTTTCGGCTGTCTCTTTATGGTAGTTAAGTGAATGTATTTTGAACCCAGTAGGCTTAAACAAAAGTATTCTATTATACCATGAAATTCTCGGACTGCATATACGAAATTTAGTTGTGGCAAAACTAAATCATCACTCAAAACTTCGATTTTCAGTTGATCTATGCAGCTTATTTCTGTTTTAATATACCACTCCAATATCCGGTACTGCTGAAATATTCACTTTAGAGAGGGAGAGAGAGGCCTTGATCTCTTCGGCCCTCGACCTGAACTAGCACTACATTGAGGCCCCGGAAGTTCTACTATCGTCAATGTCTTCATTTTCGAATCACCTTATCTTATAAAGCAACCAGAGGACGCTGACTGATCACTAAATCGACTGTATGAATAGTCACACTTACCTCTGAAATCTCATTAACTAATTCTTTGTAGTGATGAACCGAAAAATTGAATCCACATATTCATATCCTCATTATATTCTAGAACGTTCCACAGATAAAACGATTCGTTAATATTTCCAGTAGTTGACTCCTTCTCTCATTCAAGAACATACCCTCTCCCGCCTTCCAGAGATTAGAAATTACAACGAATCGCCCTACGTGTGGCACTACCTTTGTTGTGCAGCTTCCAAATGCTGACAAGTCTCTACATACGAGGGTCACTAATTATATTTTGAGCCTAACAATGAAAAAACAGGAATTTGGCATTGAAAACTGCTTTATTGTTTCTCGAAGTATTCTCCTTTATGGTCAATACACTTTTGCATTCGTTCGAACCATTTGTCAAAGCAGTTTTTCCAATCTTCTCGAGACACCTCCATAATATGGTTTTTGAACGCATCAACGGCGTCTTCCGCCGACGAAAATCGTTGTCCATGCAATTTATTCTTGACATTCGGGAACAAGAAGAAGTCATTTGGTGCCAAACGGCGGATGACCCATCAATTCGATTTTTTGACTGTTCATAAAGTCGGTTGTTAGACGAGATGTGTGACAGCTGGCATTGTCTTGATGAAGAATGATCCGACGGCGTTTGTTTGTTTTCCGTATTTGACTGAAGACCTCTGGCAAACAAATTGTCGTGTACCATTCAGAGTTGACCGTTCTACGTTCCTCTAAAGGCACAGTTGCCACATGACCAGTTTTCAAGAAAAAACAGGCGACCATTTGTTTCGATGTGCTTCGAGCGTGAACAACTTTTGTTGGATTGGGTTCATCTTGAAACACCCATACAGTCGACTGCTGTTTACGTTCCGGCTCATATGCATATATCCATGATTCGTCACCTGTTACAATCTTATATACGTCTTTTGAAGCACCACGATTGTATTTATTGAGCATTTGTTTGCACCAATTGACGTGAGCGTCTTTTTGAGTTTTTGTCAAATTGTGTGGGATCCAACAAGAACATACCTTTCTCACAGCTAAATGATCATGTAATATTTTATATATGCTGGTGGAACAAATGCCTATGGTTGCCTCAATCTCACAGTATGTCAGATGACGATCTTGCAGTATTAGGTTTTGCATAGCATCAATGTTTTCTTGAACAACAACTGATTTTGGACGATTTTCGCGAATCTCGTCTGTGAGCGAATGGCGGCCACGATTAAATTCGTTATACCTGCGTTTCACAGTGGCAAAGGATGGGGCTTCATCGCCAAATGTGGAAGTAAGTTGATCGATGCACTCTTGTCTTGATAATCCACGTCGAAAATCGTAAAAAATCATGGCACGAAAATGTTCACGAGTTAATTCCATTTAATTGTTGTTGCGCAATCTCCAAGGCAACATAAACAACACAAATGAAGCTATTGACAAAACATTTGAATTACGTTATGGTCAATAATGCCAAACGATTCCGTGCAAACGTCAAATCGCGCCTAACTTCAATCAGTGTTGCCAAGGCTCAAAATATAAATAGTGACCCTCGCAGCGGCGTATACTCTGGGTCATCTAGGTAATCGCAGATGACCCGCCTGTATTTCTCTTCTTTTTTAATATATATATATATATATATATATATATATATATATATATATATATATATATATATATATATATATATATATAAATATACATTTCTTCGCAATATTCTTCCAAACCAATTTCGATGCATACATTTCTTTGCTTCCAGCGCGCGAATGCTTCCAACCGTTTGCCGCTGAATGTCCGCGAACCTTTCTCTAGCCGGTGGAATGACTTCAGGGAATCTCACCCTGACGTCATTATTCCCGCTTCCCTTACAACCCTTGGCGAGGAGGGAGGAGACAGGAAAGATGGGGAGGAAACACTGCTTCTCAGGCGCGGTGATTCCCTGCCCAGGGTAAGCTCCTTCTTATGAGAGTCCACCGGTCGCACTCTCAACCTTCAGAGCCTTTACCGTTCCCTCCGCTGAACTAGGGAAAACATACCCGGTAGAGTGCGAAGAACAGGAAAATTGAATAACATGGGCAAACCAATTCTACGCTAATTTTCACTTTACATTTGCTTCTGTCTTGCTGATTTCTGTTACTTGAACATAAATTGATCAAAAGGAAAAAGCTTAAATATTGAAGGTGAAGCAAACTAAATTCAAAGCTTAAGCAATTAAAGCACCTATATGCATGGGCGTCCGGAAGGGGGGCAAGGGGGGCCGTGGCCGCCCCCTGGAAAATGAAAGTCAACCAAAAATTATATATTTGTCACATAATTTCATTTCAGCCACAATAATATGTGTTAATTATTGCATGAATATGATAAATTCAAATTTAAGCAATTATTTTTGAGGGAACAAAACTATTATTGGGGAAAATGTACCTTGCTTGCCCCCCTGGAAAAAAAATGCCTTCCTTGCCCCTCCCTGGAAAAAATCCTGCGGACGTCCATGCCTATATGCTGACTCCCCCATCCTTGTATTTACAAAAATAGTGATTGTTTCTCCTCTCTAATCTTCAAAAGCGGCGAGAATACTTCTTTCACGGAACTGAATATTTTTTAAAGGGAAAGATATCAAAAATAAATTATATATATATATATATATATATATATATATATATATATATATATATATATATATATATATTAGTTAATTTAAGTTGCTGTATTCGGCCTCTTTAGATTAATAGTGATGAAGATGAACGAATTAAACATAAAACGAAAAAACACATCAGGCACGTAGCCAGGTGGAGGACTCGGGAGGCTGAAACCCCCCTCCCCGAAATCCTACAAATATCTAATTTAAAAAGTGTAGAGTGGTAATTAATTTTACTTCATTAGCAGGATTACACACCTTGCATAATACGTTGTAATAATCTGAGATTCATCTTCAGGACTTCTCCACTGTTTCAACTTTATGTGGCGGCTGCTAATAAGGGATTATCCCCATCCCGAAATAAAATTCTGGCTCTGGCCTGCAATGATTCGAACTTTTAAAACCTGTCATTTCGAGTTCGGAAAGGGATTTTTTTTTTATCATTCATAGGGAATTTCATTCTGAGCCAGGAACCCAACAACAGAAGTTTGGCGCGTGAAACTGAATGCGTGTAGTCGTTGGCTTCGTGCTGTGCTTAGTGTTTATTATTTATTTAGGTGTTAGTGTTTGTCGTGATAGTGCTGTGTTAAAGAGTAATGGATGTGATACAAGATTTGCTGGTGAAACCTTTTGGAACAAGATCTTTTCAGGAGAAGTTGCATATTGTTAATACAGGTAGGCCAGTGTCATCGCTTGAACTTATTTCTACACACAAAGACAAAAATCGGGAATATGTGAGGCATTTTCGCAAGCAAATTATGACAAAACACCATGGTTGACAGGAAGTATAAGCTTTGCTTTTTTGTTGGCCGTGCTTACTTTTCGGGGCTGAAAAGAATGTATGGACGCGTGGCGGATACTGTAATCTTTGAAACGCTTGTGCCAAACATGAAAAATCCAAAAGTCACATAACTTCCTTTGTTAAGCTGCAATCTTTCGCACAGACACGTATTGACGTGCAAGTGGACAAACTTTGGATGTGGTACAGCACAAGTACAGCACAAGTAATCGGGTCCTGGAGTAAATTGAATTTTGCCCTTAAATTAATATTGCGGGTTTTTATTTCACTAGTGCACGTCTTTCATTTTATATTTCACAGGTTGTTTATTTATAGCTTTATCATACTGTCTTGTTTTATTATTTGAAATTCTACACGTATATTAAACTGCAATAACGAGAATTAATTGATTGTGGTCGTAGCAATAAGACAAACATTCCGACACAACATTCCTAAATCCAATATGGATCCTGACATAAATTGCATTGAAACTTTTGGAGTTTGAGAATCAAGGGTCGGAGATTACCCACTCGTTAGAACCAGCATACGCCACTGACCCTCGTAGTGCTCAAGTGCGCTGCAACAACACCGAAAGCGCAATAAAAGTTTACGTGCAATATTATCAACAACAGGGTTATAGAACATTCTCCGTCTTGCCTCGATAATAGAACATTCTCCGTCTTGCCTCGATAATTGTATATCTCCTTAAATCATCGTCACATTATTCAAGAAGCCAAAATCCTAATTTTATCTAGTGTAAACAGAAACATTTCCTGAAGGGGGGCTCGAGCCTCCTGATTCCCACCTTAGATACGTGCTATTGACAATAATAGGGTTATAGAACACTCTCCGTCTTGTCTCGATAATTAGTTCTCTCAGATTTATAAATTTATTATCTTCACATTATTCAAGACGCCAAAAATCTAATTTTATCTAGTGTAAATTGAAATATTTCCTGAGGGGTTGGGGGCTCGAGCCACCTCATCCCCACCTTGGATACGTGCTATTAACAATAACAGGGGTATACAACATTCTCAGTCTTGCCTCGATAATTATTTCTCTCCTTAAATTATTTTCACATTATTCAAGAAGCCAAAAACCTAATTTTATCTGTCGTAAACTGAAAAATTTCCTGGGGAGAGGATCGATCCCCTGTGCCCCATCTTGGATACGTGCTATTGTCAATAACAGGGTTACGGAACATTCTCCGTCTTGCCTCGATAATTATTTCTCTCCTTAAATTATTGTCACATTATTTTATTTCACACCACAAGAAACAAAAAACCTCATTTTATCTAGTGTAAACCTAAAACTTTCGGGGGTGCTCGAACCCCCTAAGCCCCCCTCTGGATACGTGCCGGTACAGAGTATAATTCAGTAAATATCATTTTTCTCCAATGACATCAAAAAATCGAAAATCTATAGACACTCGTTTCATCAGCGATAATGCACACGTTTGTACCAAGTAATGACATTTTCAACTTCTTACAAACTCGAACAGCATTAAGCGACGAAGAGAATCAACATACGTCAAAACTAGGGATGAAATCCGGATTTTTTAAAAGGCAGTGGAAGCATTCCCTCAAGTCGTTCATTAAAATACCCCCCTCCCAAAGAATTGCTCATCATAAACCCCCTCCACACCACACACACACAAATATAGTTTGGATAAAAACGCAGTAATTTATTTTTGTTTGAATGCCGATAATTTGATTTCATTTTAAAAAAATTAAATTCTCAAAATACGTAAGCTCTAGACAACGAAAACTAATAGTATTTTACAATTATCTAGTCAGTCGTAGCACAGGAACACAAACAAGCGAAACAAATCGTCCCTGAAATCATCCAACACTAAAACTGAAGTCCGCATGTCGGAAATTACGAGCCGACTGGGAACCACCAACACCATTGTTTACCACTGACCGAAATGCCAACAATTGAAAGGCTCGTGGCATTCGAAATCTTTCATCACAGTTGAAATTAAAAGACTAAAGAAATAAAAAGCACAGCAAGTCAATCAAAAGAGACGATCCACCCTTTTTTTGTGTCAAGGTATTTAGAATTGATGCTAAACTATAACATTTTGTCCCTCCCCCCGCAAAATTCTCATGACATCCCCTGTGGGCACCCCTGGTGGGCTCAAACACTTGAATTATAAGTTCACAAAAACTACCATAAATCCTCTCTTCCATGTATTATCATTTTAATGATATTAATATATTTAATAATATAGTTTACATATCCAATGGGATGGAAGTAAGGAATGTGCCATTAATAACCAAAGGTTTGGTGGTTAAAGACATTCGAAATGAGCCCATAACGAGGTCAAGAACTTTATATGTTTCGGAATTGTTATCTTTTTTGGAACCCGTTTTAATATAACCATAAGTTCTAAAAAAATTAAAAAATGTAGTGTATGTATGTGGATGTTAAATTTGGTACTTCCCCAAATGAAAGACGCTCCTGCGTCACTGAACGCAGCTATGCACTATCCAATTTCTCAAGTCCAGCCCCCCCCAAAAAAATCCTGCGTACGCCAGTATCAGTACACATTGTAAGCAAAGAAAACTTGTGCTGGATATTCACTCATCTGCTGGATTGAGTAAGTCTTCTCCAGGTTATAACAACAGTAATAATAATAATAACAATAACATAACATTAACATAACATAAGAATGATTTTGGAATAAAATTGGTGTGTTATGAAATTTTAATTATTATATTATTATTGTTGTTATTATTTATATTTAAATTTCTGGCGACGCCCATGGGAACAATTATGGGTAACCCCCCCCCCCGAATTTCTTTTTTTTTCTGCCCATGGACATGGCCTAAAGAGTTCACCATCTTCCAATTTATACTTGATGTGCGTGGTGGCTCAACACAAATATCATTGCTAAAGTTAACAGTGTGACATAACGAATCACAGTTATTATTTAAATTGCTTTTTTAATCCACCTCCTACAAAAATTGCATAGCAATGCACACTGCACTTGATAGCTGACTAATTGCAATGGAAATAAAATCGTGACATTTTGATCCCCCCCCCCCCCACTACCTACTGGGGAGCATCCCATGTTTTCGCTGGATTCGCGGTTGATTTTAATGCATAGTTGATTGGAAATATTGTAAAGGTAAAAAAAAAAGGTAAAGTGCTCCCCTGTGCTTTTTAGTTAAAATGTTTCGCGATTTATTTGAAGTAAGATCGCATACACACTAAAGTTTTTCTCAAGAATTTCCAACTTTTCTCAAGATAATTTCCACTCTTGCAGAAATGTCTGATGCATTTTTTATTTTGCATTCACTATACGTAGTAACTTTTTAATGTATTTGGTGAATTTCAATTGGCAGACGATGGGGCATTGAACCAGCAGCGATATATATCTACAATCAATCACCCGTGTTGTTATTGTAATCATCATCATGATGATCATGATCATTAGAAAAAAATACATTTTGGGAGAATGAATAAAATTGCGAAATTTTGTTCAGTGACAAATTGAAAATTGAAAAGGATGAGTAATGTAACGTAAAATTGTAGTTCCGCTGTTTTGCATTTTGATACTTAACAATACTGTCCGTCGAGAAAATTTTCTGCGGGACCTACCGAAAATAGCCGAAGGTGTTACAGCGTGACGTCATGTCACCTATCACTGCAAAATAACACGATTTGCTCTGGCAATTCGTGAGTGAATGGAAAGCATGGGCATTTTTCAAAAATTTAGCCCTCGCTTATAGCGCACTGTTGTGGAATAAATCGACAACATAGACGTTAGTGGGCATTATATGTGGTGTAAATGTGAAAAATATTTAATAAAACTAAGTGAAAAATTTTGCTTTGGAAAGTGACCAAGCAACAAGAGGATGTCGGCTACTGGCGGGCGGACGCCATCTTCTAATCGAGTTTTTCTCTTTAGTGAACACCCAATATATTAGATGAACTGATATATGTGTTATGTATTTACGGGGGACTTTAGTTTTCGCCAGTATAGTAGAACGAAGATCAGTTTATCCAAGGAAGATCTTCGTTTGAATCAATCATACTCATGATGTGTAAGGTAATATTACAATTTAAGAACACGAGTATGGTCGCAAACTCGGCTAATGTAGGCTTCACACGCACACAGACAGACATTAACACATACGTATAAAATTGAAAAAAAAAGTGTTTGAAATTCTGCGCTAACATGTGTATTTATAACAGTAAGTAGAAATTAGTGTTATTTTTTGTGCTTTAGGTTAGGTTTCTTGAATTTAGAATATTGTATACAACCGAAGAGTGAAGGTTCAATGTACAGTAATGGAAATGTAAGTTGTTCTCTTTAATTTCAGATTTTGTTTTAGGTGCAGGAAAATCAGATATAATTAATATTATTGGATCATAAAGGAACGATAGATCTTAGTCCGCTAGAAATGTTTTTCCTTTTATTTTTAAACCGATCTGATCACATTATTTGTTTGAAAACATATCCGTGTTTCTGTAGAGCAGACATTTGCAGCTGACTGATAGTAGTAGATTTAACTCCTTTGGAATGCAGAAATGTCTGTAATTTGTATTACCAGGGTTTTTTGTTGGAGAACAGGGGTATTCTTGTAAATATAATATGTAACATGTAATGGAGAAACACGTAGTAAATTATTTGAATGGATGTATGTTTGGCTCGTGCATAGGTATGCTGGGAAAAGTCGACCAATTACCTATGAAGACTGACATTTTTAAAATATAGTAGAAATATTTCTTCGACGTAGGAGCTTTGTGAACCCTGTGATATAGTTCCTTAAAAGCGAAAGTGAAATTTTTGAAACAGGATCTTAGTTTGACAGGTTTGTTCACATTAGTGTTTTATTGTTGCTTTAGGTTCAATGTATCTTTGATGCACACTTGTTGGTTGTAGGAGTTTTTTGTATTTTGTATTTGGACTTTCCACTTCGTTTTTTACACTGACTTATACATCAGAATTTGTTCTGATTTCTTTTGCTAGGATTATACATCAGAATCTGTTCTGATTTGTCTTGCTAGGATAAGGCAGTATCATGCCCACCTACTGTTATGTAGGTAACATATCTGTGATTATTATCTGAATATATATTATAATCTTCCTACCAGCTCATTCCCTTCAAATTTGAATGAAACTTGGCACTTAAAAAGTTTGATTACTACCATTGGTATTAGCAATTAGTGCAAGTTTATATGTTACCATTGAAGATTTTCTGAGTTTCAAAGTAACATGCAGAGATTTTTAACTTGCATTCCATTTAAAACACGTTGCGTACCGGTATTAGATTCCTTTTCCTTGCAACAAATATTTTGTCATAAATTGATTGTTTGATTTTTTGTTTTATTTGTTTCATAATATTTACTTGAGACAAACTCATAAAATGTACATGTTCTGTATTTATGTGTCAGATTCTTACTGTACATTCCAATCCCACATGTCACATGATAAATACTTAAGTTTCGTGTTGTTGATTATAATGCATGTGATAATCCAATGTATATGTAAAAAGCCAGATATTAGATGTCACCATACATTAGATGCACAATTAATATATTATACATAAGTAACCCAACTAATGCATGTGACAATTCTCATTTTTATGAAATGATTAAGAATAATATATTCATTGTTATGACATGGTTTCCCAGCCTTTTTTTTTTATTTGGCTGTTCACTTAAACATGTTTTGTCATTGTACCCATACATAAAAAAATGAATTGCTCTATGAAATTAGAAACTTAACTTTTTTTTTTTAATTTTTCATCTCTGATGATAATTTATAATTTTTCTGCCATATTTTGCGACTGCAAATCTGCAGCCACATGGTGATTTGTGTGAACAAATAACTCATTCAAAAGGTGTTGTACATGACGGAGCACTTGAAATAAATGAAAAACTTAATCTATTGTGGTAACAGTTAGTTATATCGGATACACATTAAAATCTGATATTTTGTGTTTCGCATGGTTCGTACTTACCAATTGTGTATTGCGGAACATAGTTCAAGGTGCCCTTATGCACAATTTTTCACATGCAGAGTGATTTTTTTGATTCCTTTCTCCGCTTCTGTAACACACAATTTGGTGGGGCACATTTTGACTCACGTTGTGGTTATGCAGTGTTTCCATCCAACCTTTTTCACCGAAAAATACCTACTATTGTGTTCGTCACGTGTGAAAATTTTACATTATGCACGGGTACCTGATGGATATCCCCACAAGCCATTATGCACGGTAGCCGACTGTTAGCCCACGAACCATTTCTGATAAGGTTTCGTTAGGTTAGGCAAGCATAGTGAAAAAAAGGGTTTGGAAACACTGACAGGGGCTTACGTCATGAAATGTACGCAGCATGCAGTTCATGTAACGAAAGCAATGACAATTGTGCATCGGTGAGATATTTCTTTTGAAAAATACATGATTTCCCGGTCAAATATATTCCACGTTGAAAGAAAATAACTTGACGAACGTTGGAAAGCTTGGAGAAACTCATTTCCGTAAGTAGTTTCTTCTGTAAAAATGAAGAAATGTGTCTCCGATATAACAAACTGTTACCAGTATTGGTATGTAGTACTAACCACTTGTACAGTCACAGACACTTATGGGTTGTAACAATCCCATTAACTTTTAATGGAATCGTTACAATGCAGAAGTATTCATGACTGTACGTCTAGACTGAAATATTTCCATGGCAAATTTCTGAAGCTTTATCCCATTGGAAACTGTGGGAAAGTTTCTGCTCAGCTTTTAAAACTGTCTCTGATGATCTTCACAATTGCGCTTTTTTTTGTAAAGAAAAAGCAAGCAAACTGTACATTGTTTGTTTATGTATTTTGCACTCTGGTGTTTGATAATTTTTAAAAGCAGACTTTCTACCTTTATTCAGCATCTCTATCTGCCCAGCGTAAACGATGCAGTTAGAAACAGTTTATGCCCTTTATCGTGAAAAGGGGTGTGGTTTGACTTGCATGATAATGCCTTGTACATTGACTGGTTTGCACATGCTATGTATGCATGCAAAAGTAACATCGTTCTCTGATCTACTGTGTCCATGCTCTTATGTATAGAACTGAACTTCCTGATAATAATGTTCTATAATGTACATATGGAGCCCTGACCCCCCTAAAAAAATGGAATCTCTGAGATTACTTTTAATCAACATATATAAAGGCAACTATGAGGGGTGATCAGAAGAAATGGTTACAGAGCCTGTAAATTTCAGGGTACTGTTTATAGTCTGATAATAAATGTCGGGTTTGAAAGTGTCTACATGGCACTACTGCTTCACATAATCGCTGCTCCTGTTTGAAATACTTATCACAACTTGAGGTTATGTTGTTCACGTTGGTAGATCACAATTTTTCCTCTTACGTTTTGGTACCATCTGGAGGCAGTAGTTTTCACATCTTCATTTTCTGGAAGTGTCGAGATATGTGTTCATTAGAGCAGAGAAAAGTTGGAAATCATTTGGTGCCAAATTCAGACCAAGGGCGGTGCAAGGTTTTCAAGTTAAACCTTTCCAAACAAACAACAGTTTGACATATGGTATGAGGATGTTCATTATCATGAAGAATGGTCACTCCACTGCACAGACCTGGCTTTTACCTCCCACAAATGCTGAATTGTCAGGCAGTAGGCATTAACAGTGCATCAGTGCTCAAGAATTCCACCAGCAAGATGCCAGAAGCATCCCAGATAACAGTGTCCAGAATTTTTTCTGGCTTATAAGATCACATTGAACCTTTTACTGCCTCGCTTCAAAGGCATACTATTTTGCTATATGCTGTCTTTACCTCACATATTCACCATAAATTTTCAGCAGTTCGCTATGAATCTGAGCAACCGAAACATTTTTGGCTCGCAAGAAATGAATTACAACTCTCACTTGTGTTATTGACCAATTTTTCAAATGTTCGGCCATTATGTACAGTCACGGCTACTTCCGGTTAGAACGATACATGCAACGAGATATACATGATATCAGTACACATGTATATTTGCTTTACTCCACTACAACTACATTGAAATTTATTTCCCTTGTAATATTTTTTCTGATCACCCCTAGTATTTACTTTTGGGGGGTTATGACCATAACCAGTATTTCTATGAATATTTCACTTTTTAATTTAAATTGATTGTGCGCTATTGAAAGTGTTCCCAAAATTGTAAGGGAGTAGTTTCATTTCGTTACTACTACAGAATTGTCAACGAATGTAAATATTTGTTCGTCAATACCCTTTAAAGAGGAGCTCCACATTATGTGCCACTATTTCCCCTATATTTACATACCTCTTCAAATTTTATGCTCTAAAAAATAGGGCCACTGAAAATATTGATATACCAAAACCGAAATGAATTGATTTAAATCGCCATTTAAATCACTTTAATTAAATAATTTATAGAATAATGTACCTAAGGATTTAGTAGATATGAGAATCACTTTTGGTGAAAGTACATTAATCTCAAAATCATTTAATAGTGTTTATTAGGCTCTAAGAAAGGAAAATAAAGGAAACAAAATATATTTTAGTGTCGGTGTGAAGCTCATACAAAAGGAAATGCACACACACTTATATTTATCTTGATTTAAAATTCAATAATTTTTATAGGCAAAAATAGCAAACATTTTGTGTAGAAAAATATACAAAATTCTAATCATGTTAAACCATAAATAGTGTCATTGTCGTTAAACTGTAAATAAACATCGCAGCTGATATTTTTCAAACTAATTAAAAGAATTGCCAAATTTCAGCTACAAAGACTAAAAATATTTAATAATATTGTAATTTATGATTACAGAGTACATCCAGAATATTTTATTTTCATTGAAATAAAAGTTACTGAGGTTATAATAGTTTTATTAACACATTCAACAAACATTTCTACGATAGGGACATGCTGTGACCTTTCTTGATAGGCGAGCGATGGGTTAATTTTTCATTTCGGTTCATTATAACAATTTCAAATATAATATAGGCCAACACACATCCCCATTTACAATAATGTTCATAATGGTGAAGTATCGGGCTTGAGTGTGAAGTGCATACATACCGTAAAATCAGATCTTCGCTGCATGGTTTTTAAAGAAAAAACAGCCTCTTGATATAAACTTCTTAATTCCAACCATGAAGAAAATTATGATTTACTTGATATTTGATGGCAACTGTAAATTAAATTACGTTAAGAAACTTAATATTATTATAAAGTTTTAATTTTAAATAAACAAACTGGTTTCGGTTTCTTACTTGGTTGGAATTATGAATCATGACTAACAGGAGGAAATAGTGTTTATGTAATTATAATTCACTCAATCGAATCTTAGATTATTTTTTTTTTTTTTTTTTTGGGCAGATCTAACTGTGTATCAATTCTGGATTTTCTGAATGTCTTCAGTTGGGTGCAAGCGTAGATGTGATTCTGAGAACGTTCATGTCTTTGCACTGCGTTATGTAAGTTGCTCAAGTCACTGTAGCCTGTATAGTTCCATGGTCCTAAATTTGTATTGAACAAAACTCATGGCCAACAAAATAATTTATTAAGATCATTGCTGCCACATAACCACATAATATTGTTGTACTGAGATGTTTTAAACTGCCTAATGAAAACTTTCCCATTTTTTTTTTGTTGTTTTGGTTTATGCACAGTTCAGGACATGGTCGCTCATGGTTCACAAGCTCCAACTTTTCACCATATGTTCTCGAACTGAATTGGCCAGACCCTGTGGCTGAGTAGTCGCACTGCGATGCCAGGGGTCCCGGGTTCGAATCCTGCTTGGGCATGGTTGTTGTGAATGTCCATTCATCATTTCATCACTCATCCCCATCTTCGCAAATTAGCCAAGAGGCACAAAACTCGAAGTAAAAAAAAATCAATCAATTGAAGTGAATGTTTTTGAAAGAAGGTCCCTAATCAAGTTCTTACCTGCACCACTGCAAATCGATGGCTCGTCTGGTATGTCAACCATGTCAGAAATTTTCAGTGTAAAAACATACTTTTACACCAGGTACAAAAATGCGACACAAAGAATGGAAAAAAAAACAGCACAATATCACAGTAAAAAATAACGCTTATGCGCAGAACCCATGCTTCTAAATTAACCTTCCTTTTCACCCTACCCGCAGTGTTACATACCCTCCATATTTCCGAGTAACTGACCACATGACGGATATGTTCAAGTACTGGCTGTGATTTTATTTCTTATAAATAGCATACGACTGGTGATCATGGCTAACTTCATAATGTAATTTGTTGATTACTATTGAATTCCCAACATGAAAATCATACCACGTTAGGTGGTGCTATGAATACACAGAAAATTCTGGAACTTAGCAATACTTGTGGCCAGTGCGGATGAATTCTTTCCAACACCCTTGCCAAAGACAGATGCGGTCTTGGTGTCGCTTGCCCTTGGTCTTTTTTCTTTGTGAACGGGGACAGACAGTGACCATGCAAGAACTGCATAAGTCACATGAAAAGCAGGGAGAAAGGCAAGCAGTCCTCATCTTATAATGCGGCCAGTCATGCCACATCGCCCAGATGGTTTATGTTTCAAGCCAATACAACAGGAAATAGAGGAAATGAAAATTCTGCAATGTAAATATCTCATAGTAAATAAATTTCATTCTAAGGTGTATAAAGGCATTGAAAAACACGAACTTAAGATATCAAAAGTGTTTTAAGAAACAATGCAAGCTGCGCTTGCCCCGCCTTTCTTTACCGCACGCTTCTGGTTCATATATATATATATATATATATATATATATATATACAGTATCAGAAACAGAAAAAAGTATATTTACATATAATTTTTTATTCGCATCAACTGTTCAAATATTTTACAGGGTAGGGTCATTTACAAGAAAAAGCCTTTCTATAAAAACGTATATCTAGAGTGCTTCAAGAAAATGTATACACACTTCATGAGAAGAAAAAATTGTTAAAACATCTTCATACAAAGATGTGTATTCACCTGAAAGTAAGGTTGCAAGTCAATTTGAAGATTTCAATGCACTTTCTGTGCTAAATGTTTACAATAAATGCTCAAACTGATGGCCTCCAGCATAATTACATCTCTGAGTACGGGCCACTACGGCTTCAGTAACACTCACCAAAGTTTGCAGTGGGATTTCTGCACATGCTGCTGTAATCTCGTCCCAAAGTGTGTCCAGGTTATCTGGTTTCCTGTGATACACCTTATCCTTTACTGTTCCCCATTAGTAAAAATGGAGGGGTGTAACATCTGGAGGGCGTGGAGGGAATTCAAATGGACCCTTGCATTCTATCCAGTAGCCTCGTACATTTTGATCAAGTTGTGCAGAGGGGCACCATGTTGTTGGTAATAAAACCTCTCATTACCGTACAGTTCACGAATGGCAGGTAAAATTGATCCATCAAGCATTGTCAGATAACTTTCACCAGTTACATTACCTTCAAAACGGAAAGGTCCAATGAGTCCCTTCGATGACAATTCATACCACACAATTCACACAATTACTCCAGACAAATTCACAGCATTTTCAACAGTGATGTGGGGATTATCTTCCGGTCAGTATACACAATTGTGTCTGATTGACAGTTCCAATGAGCTTGAATTGTGCCTCGTCCGACCAAACCCCGGATCACTGTCAACCATGTCCGGAAACCATTCACAAAATTGTAACCTATGATCTGGGTCGTTGTCGCTTAACTGTTGTACCAGCCTGGGAATGTACACTTTAAACTTGCCTTTTTTCAGAATGCATAGTATGATAGTAGCACTTACACTACTCTCACATGCACATTGCCTTGTAGATTTTTGTGGCAACCTGTGAAACCGTTTCACTACTGCAGCCGAGGACTCATCACTTGTAGCTGTGCGAGGTTGCCCTGATCAGGCTTTGTGCACATCACACACTGTTCCATGCAGTTAGAATTTCTCACGTATACAAGAAATCGTTAACCTTGAAGGGGGATCAGTACCATACTCATGTCTCCGTTGTCTTTGAATTACAACCACATTCTCAAATTTCCAGTACCACTTTAACAAATTCTTACGCTCTTCAAAGTTCAACCATACTTCCGCCATGTGGATATGAATCACTCACCACTGACCACGTAGTGGCGATAGCTTCCTGGTACTTTCTGCCATCTATTGAGCAAACATCACACTACATTTGTACCATATTTCATCCCCTCAGTTGGGAATACATTTTTTTTTCATGTTTTAAGGTCTGTATACATTTTTTTTTGAAGCCCTCTGTATATGTATGGTGCCAGAAACCATGCAAACAATTTTTAAGCATGTTTTTTAAATGAAGAAAAATCATCAAGAACTATTATTATCCACCCTGACCAAAGCTGAAACTGGTAGTTTTGTGTGTGTGTGTATATATTCATCATTCTTCCTCATCATGACCAGCCAATACTAACAAGTCTTGTGTATGATTGTTGTTAATTAATGCTCTTCCAAACACTTATTTTAAATTTTGGTCTTTATTTTTCAAAGTAATGGCTAGAGGTGTGTGTGTGGGTGCACAAACAACAATGCAGAGGGAGAATGATGTACTGTAATGTAAACTTTGCAAGTATGCTATAATGTAAATAAATACGTATGTTATAATAAATTCATGTCATACAGGGATAATATATACGATGTAATATAATCTAGGAGTACGGGGACTTCTCAGACACCCTGTAAATTACTTTCATTAACACACATTATTATAATAGGTTCAATACCCGGTGGAGGCACATAGTGGTTCAGATCCCACTTTGAACTGTAGATTCAGTCCCGATTAGCCTTACTGTGCATAAAGTGGACTTAAAAACACCAACTCAATCAATCAATTTATTTTTCAATTTTTTTTCCGCTGCACATACTCTTAGTCACTACTTGGTACAGTCACAGACACTTCTGGATTGTAATGATCCCATTGGAAGTCAGTGACATTGTTACAATCCACCATGACTACCTTATATGTATATTACATCATTAACACATCATGTACATAGTGGAACAACACTCACTAAACTTTGATTTCAAAAATTCTCTAAACATAGTGATGAATTTTACATACATTTACCTATGCTTACATATAACCAGAAAATCTTTACAAATTATACTGGAATACAGTATAATTTATTATATTTTTCTTGAATACAGAAAATCACATGACACATGTTGGTCATCACTTTTTTCACTGATTATGTTGTTCAGCAGATCTTGCAGTATCCTATGTAGTCTGTGTTTTTCAGATAGTCATTCAAATATAAATCTGGTGAGCGAGGTGGCCACAAAATTTTTCAAGATTGTTGATGTTGGAAGAACCCATGAAGCATCTATACTGTCTCATTTTACATGTGGTACATTTCTCCACTTCGCCGGAATCTGCAGTAACATTCCTCTTCTTCCAAAATTGCCATGAATTGATGGATGATATATGTGTGTACATAACTGAAGTAACAGCTTCCACAATTCACTGCCTAGAAATTGCAAACTGCACTCCACAATTTTTAGAGTGAAGTGGGACCTCATGTAATCCATACAGAATTTCCGCATCTCAGATGTGAGTTTTACAACTATTGACATCCAAATGAAGCTGCCCCTCGTGGCAGAGTGGTAAGCACACCGCGCTACGATACCAGGGATCCCAGGTTTGAATCCTGGCCTGGGCATGGCTGTGTCCAAATTAGCCAAAATGGCACAAGAAGCAAAGTAAGATAAAACAATTCAATCAATAAATCAAACCATCCAAATTAAAACATGCTTCTTTACTGAAGAAAGTATTGTTAAGCTGGTCAATCACATTGTTCCATGTGGATCTTTTAAACCAAAGGCAGTAGTCAGCTCGCGTTCCAAAATCCAAAGGACATATCTTTAGCACTACGCAAACCCTGTGTATCCATAACTTCAGACATTTTGTAACTCTCGGACAGTAAGAATAGGACATTCATACCTCCTGACCACACCACCAGAGTGACTTTTCAATAGAGTGCTGCAATCTAGGCTGAATTTCCTGCAGTAAAGCAGATGTCACCATGCATAGTCAGCAGCTTCTAGGCCTAGCTTTAACACTACTTGCATTGCAAAGCAGTTTCATTAGTGCATAGACTGTTTTCCCTGATACAGGAATATCAGTGAATCTCCGATGAAAGATCTGATAGCAAAACATTCGTAAGATTTTACAGCAAAATAAGCTTCTCACCCAGCAACTCCCTTTTCTTGCATGAGACTCACGGCAGACTGAATTTTACTAGGGCTGAGCCGATACCGATGTATGCCGGTTGATTTTCTTCTACCGATACCAAGGATTTTCACTGGCCAGAAAAGCATGCAGTTGGCCTTGTTAAAAGTTTGTTCATTCTTCCTTGTGACAGATTGGAAGATCAGCACAGGAAGTTCCATATATTTTCCTAGAAGCACTGGATAAAACCCCACCCTCCCGAGAAGCAGATGGCAATATCAAAGGCATGGGTAAGTGACATGACCATGAAGGCATGTAACTGCTTAGTTAACGCTGTGGGAAATAAACCATTCATTGCCAATTCTTACTTCAAGCTCGAGGTCGTGAGATAGGTGGATGTTTTTAAACCACCCGCCATGCTAATGCCAGGTCAGGTAGTTGGGGAGTTCTTGGAAAAGAGGGATGAAGGTCACTCTGAAATTAGCTTTGTTTTATCTATGTTCAAGCAGGAAGGGGATTCAGCAATTTCTTCTTGGCCTCTTCCCTTCTGTGTCAGTCTTTGTGTGACTGCTGTTATCGGCCAATGAGGATTATTTATTTCGCCGAGATTAGATTGGGGACATATGGCTTTGAATGACAGTACTAAGGAAGATTGAGTTTTTGTTTCAAGTCCACTTTATGCACAGATAGGCTGTTCGGAACTGGACTTACATTTAAAAGTGGGTTCCAAACCAGTCTGTGCCTCCACTGAGTGTCGAGCTCGGGATCGATTGATTACAAGGTGATGGCATTACAACTACACCTCTAAAGGTTTATGTACACCACTATTTACAATAATGTACATAAAATATTTATCCGGAACTTTAGTTTTCATCAAATGGATGTACCATCATTCTTTTTGTTATTCAATAAATATTCAATTTTTTACTTCTTTGGCATTAATTTCCTTGCGATGACAGTTGTTCTTACACAAATTTTAGAGGTCATAGTTACACGTGAGCTAGATCATGAATATTTGCTGTTTTATCTCTGATTTTATAGCATCTTTTTACTATTTTTGTAGTAAAAATGTTTTTAGTCAAGAATCAAAGAACAAAATAGGTATTAACTTTGTCTTTCCTCTGTTTCTTAGTCTGTGCATCATACAACAATACTCCATACGCATCGGAGAAATTAAGTACTACTAATTAATTAATTTATGTATTATTACGAATCAACCTATAATTATATTAATATATTAAATATAAACACTTTATTATTATATTTCTGAGATGCTTGGCTCGGGCTGGCTCCCCAAATATATTTCTAGATACATGCCTAGTGATGTGACGAGTTAGTATGACTCTGTAACTAGCCTTTGTTATTTTTTACTGGAATTATACAAGTATTGGTATCGGTATCCATAGGAATTGGTCATAGTATCGGTATCGGCTCAGCTCTAAATTTTACTATTTGTCAAGTCACATGTGCACAGCTATCGTATGGTGCATCACATTTCCAAGGTCACACATACAAGCATCAATACTCTGAAATATTTTCTAGTTTTTACATCAATATATTTTTGAAATCATAGTTCAGGGAGTTTTGAATCACAATGTATAATGACTGTTTTTAACCTTTAGTGGATGGCTGGTTTTGAATGAAGACCCATGACAGCAGTTGACGCATCATTTATGAAAACTACAGATGATAATTCAGTTCTTTTTTGATCATTTATGATTAAACTATGAATTCTTACTATTATTAATAACCACAATTCGAAAATGCAGATTTTTTTTTCTCCCAACATTATGAGATAGAACTTATAAATTGTCTATATACTATTCAACCACTGCTTTTTGCTGATATATTGTACTTGTATATATAATAATGTTGCTCCAACTCCGCCTGTGACTGTCTGGTTCTAGACTCTTTTGGACTGATGTCCTCATCGACTATAGGCCAGTACTGAAGAGGCTGCTGCCCCTCTTCAAGGATTTTTATCGACTTCCCAATTTTGATTTTCTTCTTCCTTTAACTCATTATTGGGAGGTAAATTGTATAGATTTCATAGGTAATAAGAGGCCTGTTAAAAAAGAAATCATCTCTCTGTAACAATTATTTCTCAAGCTATGATTTTTTTTTGCACATCATGACAAATTTTGGAAAGTTCCCGGATATTTTAGTGTTATTTCTTTTCTCTCTTGGACTAATCACGAGTGGATCCTTCATTAATTTTATACATTCACCATTCATCCATATCGTCACAATTAATATAAAAAGATAGTTTCTTAGCATGCATTTAATACATGAGTGGGAGCAATAGTTTACATAGAAAGTTAGGTTTTACAAACTAAGTGAAAAATATGTCTCAACCAGGACACAAAACTCAAGTTTTGCCATACTCTGTTACAGAATGCAAGAGACTCAGATTCAAATTTTAATGGAGTCATATTTTCCAAAAGTGCTCAAGCCAAAATGTACTGGCAACATTTAAAAGTAATTGTATTGTTTAAGATATTCATAAACTCGTTATTTTAGGTTTGTACTACAGGGTGGCCACAAAGTATCACTGATGAACTGAAAGATGTGTGAGACGGGCTTTTACTCATGTTACGTCAGCATTGCTCCGTAAAATGTTGCACAGAACCTGGCTGCATATTATCCTTTGCCATGAGAATGATGGTGCACAGACTGATCCCTTGGATAATTAATAGTTTATATCACAGAGGTGTTTAGTAAGTTCATTGTCTGTTATCAGTAAAAACTACTCAAAAGAATTATTGTTCATTGTGTTTGCGTATTATAAGGGTAACAGGACTTTGTGGCCACCCTGTAGAGTTGTAATGTTTATCCTTGCCTCTTTCCTTGTGTGTGGAAATTTAAGCTAATCCAAAATGTAGTAGGAGTAAATTCCGATCTTCAGACTTTTGGGACGTGTCTAATTTTGCATAGTGTTACTCAAGATGCAGGAGGTCAGTTTCTAGAAAGAGATTGGTGAGATTGTCATTCGTCAGTAGCAACTTAAATTACTTTGTTCATAGGGGAAGATGAAAGTATTTTTCTGAGTATTCCAGGGATAAATTTCATTTAACCTTCGCTGCCCCACTTTCCGTTCAGTCATAATAGTTTTGCTTAAAATGTGTTTTCCTAGTCTGTTGCCCAGTTTCAAATATGCTTCATTAATACCTTTTAAAAGTCAACAGAACCTTTTGTATAACAAGATAGCTGAGACACAAATATGTAGCAAGGTAATGCACTTTATTTTCCTGTCCATCTGTAGGGAGAGTAGGGGAGGTACTGTTCACAATTTCAGATTTTTTTCTCGACGAAAACTAAGTTTTACCTGGACTTGAGCATTGATTTTCACAGCACTTATTTTCTTGTTGATTCAATATGTAATTAATGATTATTGTTCATCTAATTTTTCTTACTATGTTCATGAATATATTTTTGTACGGTTGTTTTATTTTTATGGACTAAAAATTTCAACTGCTTACAGACTTCTGTACAGTTCCTGTCATTTACCAAAACAATTCAGTGAACTAAATTTCAACTGTTGTTTCTGTTGAAGACAACCATTGCTGCAATAGAGAATGTGTTAACTTAGATTATTGTATTGACTTGAACATAGCAGATGTTATTTTGCTAGTTTGTAGCCAATAGCAATGGCACACCAGCATCATGAACTATTTCTTCTGAGTGACAGTGGAAATACAGAACAGAATTGTAAGATGAGTTTATTTTTATTTTAAGTTACAGTTACAAACAACTTTTAAAATACCTAAAAAGGAAATCTACCTATCTAGTTTCACGAGAAGTAAGACAACATAACACATACTCTGCTCCAAATTAAGCACAGATTAGTCAGAAAAAATTGCACTATTCACTGTTTTGAAGTGAGAATTTTATATGCCAAGTTATTCTGATTTGCAGTGTAACACACTATGTATAGACTAATAAGGAAAGGCCTGATCAGAAATCATCATAAACATTGAAAAAAAATTGTAAATATGTATACGCAGTGTGTCAAAAAACATACGTAAGCAACTTTATGCATATTTTCTTTTAAGAAAGTCACAAACTATGATTTATAAATTTGATTTAAATGAAACCATCCATCAAAAATAATTTCTTAAATAAATATCATGATTTTTATCCACCCCGACATGTGTCCATGAAATAAAAGTGACTGGGTAGAAATGTGCCAGTGCCACACACAGGAAAGGCTCAGGAACTAAAGACATTTTGCTCATTTCTGCATATGATTTGGCAAATATTATTCAAGCTGAGCTTAACCCTGGAATACAAAACTGTGTGAGAGACGTGAACACAAAACCCTCATAATTTTTTTTAAAAATCTACTTAATTATTAAGTTTTTGTAATTTTTGTGTTTGGTGCTATTAGTTTACCTAGTAATATCATAAATTATGTTACAAAGTTTGGCAACACTGGTTGGCAAGGTAACGCCACAATGTTGTATCAAACAACAACCAGTATCATTGTGTGTTTGGCTGTGATAGCGGAAAAGTGAATTTCACTGCGAGTCGAATAGCGTGGGGTGTATATGAGAACCGTGTGGCAGTAATCACACTGCACAAAGTTGGCAAATCACCATCAGACATTTTCAGCAAACCTGAAAAAGCTAAATATCAGAAGGATGTTCGTGCATCGAACCATCAACAGATACTGTGACATAGTAACAATTGAGGAAAGGTAGACCTCGCAGCGTGAAAGGCCAGAAGCTCGTGAAAGCAGTGGTGGCGCGGATTTGGTGAAATCCTGTCGGGAAACAAGCAGTGATGGCTCGAGAGCTGAACATTTTGAAAATGTCTATGTTGTGTGTGCTCCGGTGACCTAGGACTCCGCGATTATGGGTGAAGTACTCTTCAATTCCTCAGTCCAAAGCTTAAGGGTCCAGAGGGAGCAGAAAACAAAAAGACTCTTTCAGCGTTATGCAGATAGCGGCCACAGGAGGATCCTTTTCACGGACAAAAAAATCTTCATGATTGAAGTGTCTTACAATCGTCAAAACAACCGTGTTTATGCCTCGACATCCCAGGAAGCTCGTGAAAACACGCCATGGATCCTCAGAGGCTATCATCCCCCCTCAGTGATGGTTTGGTGGGTGGTTTCATACGATGGCTTCGTAGGATGGCACAACTGACCTCCACTTCTGTGAACATGGTGTGAAAACATCTGCAAAAGTGTACCAAGTGACAGTGTTGAAGCCACTTGTGAAATCGTTGACCCACACCGTGTTCAACAATGAGCCGTGGAGCTTCCAGCAGGACTCAGCACCGGCCCACAAGGCAAAGACCACACAGGAGTGGCTTCAGAGGAATGTGCCTGATTTCATTGCTCCACCTGATTGGCCCTCCAGCAACCCCAACCTCAGCCCATTGGACTACAGGTTGTGGTCCGTTTCGGAGGGCATGGTCTGTAGGAAGAGGCATTCAAACCTTGAGAGACTCAAGCATTCTCTTGAGAAGGCAGTGGTGGAATTTCCCCTCGAGACCGTGCATGCTGCGATCGATGACTGACCTCAGAGACTTCGGGCCTGTGTGAAGGCTAGAGTTGGCCATTTTGAACAGTGATTGGTGGGTGCTCTGTGTTGCCAAGACCTGTACCTTTGTAACATCCAAATATTAATACATTAGCTTGCTCACTGTGCCTGTAGTTCATTATTAACTTTGTAACAGAATTTATGATATGACTAAGCCAAGCGTCAGGTTAACCTTGCAGCAGGTTTTATGTATCAATCCGCGCGAGAACTGAGCTCAGAATCTTTCGTGCCAGTCTTTCCTCAACCGCCGAGCTGCTTACATCGGAGACACTGAGAAAATCTACAGTATTGCCAACCGCACAACACATCAAAACCCGCATGCATGTCAAGTGGATTGTATTTTTGCTTCTCTTTGTCTCCTGAAACATAACATTTTAAAAGTACTTTCTGCGCATATATTATTTAATAAATGTGTCATTAATATAAGAGCGAAACAACTTCTAAACATGAGAGCATGTGTGTATATTTCGAGCACGCAAAAATAAAAATAAACAAAGATAAAAGTAAACAACGATAGGCCCCTCTTGAATTTAATGACAAATTATTGTTTTTGGTTTAGAAAGAAATAGATTTATGAAAAACTTGGTTGCTTCGTTCGCAATACACCCGTTACTGTAAGACACACGCACTTCAAGTTGTACCACCAAAAAAGCATGATTTGTTATTGGTGATATATACAATCAGGTGCATTGTCTGTCGCTATTACTCTGGTTTCAATTTATGAATCACTTCACTAAACCAGGATTCAAATCTTGGTCTGTCTATTTGTTGCTGATAATCACCCTTCCCTTTCTTTGCGCTGAAAAGTAAATATGCGCCTTCAACAAAGCTTTCATTGCCGCCAGTGGGTGAAACAATAAGCCTCCCCCTTCCCCTCATCGTCGGTTTCTTCAGCCCTGGCGGTGGTTTTGCATGGTGGTATCCTTCCATGGTTTATTCCCCCTTCCCCCACTCACCGAGTTGAAGGACGTCTCGTCCAAATAATAAACATGTTTCTTCTCACTGCGATATATTTTAATACCGCGGAGATTCTTTTGTCGTCAAACAACAAACAATCGTTTCCTCTTGCTAAACTCAAACCGCAAATCATTCAACACCCGTGATACAATTCGTGTGCACATTGACGGCAAATCACCTCACGCCCTGTTTTACTTTGATCTTGTTGCCGCAAGGAGGATTATGCATTTAAAACAACTTGCTTGACTTTGAAGAACATTTCCTTTCGGATGAAGCCCAAAATAACATTCGGGTAAAACCGCACGCTGAACAGTAGATTCAGCCATTCTCGCCGCTCTACAATAAACATAGGGTTAAAATAGTGGGATGTGCAACACTGGTATCAGCGATTTCACGCGCTCTGCAACGCATTCAGTCTCGCTCGACTCGCTCTAAAGTTTCAATGTCTCTTCAACGCAATACAGATTCGAGTTGGCGAATCTGCGGTTCTAAGTTCGTCTGCACAGTGATTGCAACCAATTAAGTCCATACCTGCTAATCAATGTATTATTTTGTCTGTATATTACAAATTAAATAACTGTTTTCTTGCAAGTATGCAGTTGTGTCGGAATAGAACCCGTCTCAGTGGAACTATATTCTTGCGCGCACGTTTGGATCTACATATGCTAAAACCTGCTGCAAGGTTGACCTGACGCTTAGCTTAGGAACATTATCATTTTAAAAACATACATTTTGATAGTTTTTTTAGGGGCATTATTTTATGAGAAAATAATATATTTTCTTACGGGTCTTGGGAGAAAATTAAAAAGTAAGGTTTCTTATTTATTTTTTGAAAAAAGCAAGAAACCTTTTATTTGATAGTTAGTTTGATACTAATCCACAACCAATTTTACAAATAAAACCCGGTGTCATTTCCGGGTAGATACATATAGTGGTTAAGTGGGGGGTGGGGGCCCAGGCCCCTCCAGTTCTCATCTAGCCTCTCTATAGCGGGCCCAATGTATATATCTTTCAACATATTACATAACTTTTGCACAGAAGGCAGAAGGGGTGTTAAATTAGGCAGGATTCTGCTCTGAAATGGGATAATCAATAATGTGGGACTGTCACTCAGTTTGAGCGTCTTTCTTGAGCTTGTGCATTTACTATTTCAGTATTTCCTTTTTCTAACCAGCAATGGATTAAGGAAAACGCATGGTATATTATGAATGAATGTGTGCAAGAATAGAGGAAGAAGCATGGGAATCAGTGGCGTATACTGGGTTAAGAACCTGGGCTATAGCACCATATCATAGTGTTCGAATGGACAAAAATTTGCTGGTGGGGATGTTTTTGTTTTTTTTAACTCATTTGGGGTGGTGGGTTGAAGTGATGTGACTCTGTGATTAAAAATATATACCTCATAAATAAAACATGGAAATATACAGTGCCAGTAAGGAAAGGATTTCAAGAATTTCATTCTTATTTGCATAAATGAGAGGCCCATATTGTGAAATATCATGTAGGCCTATATACGAGAATAAAAATAAAATTTCAACTTACCTATTTTCACGATTTTAAGTTCTGGTACTCCTTGTTGGCGCAGTAATAACATCGTTGCCTTGAAACTAAGGGGTCCCGGGTTCGATGCATGGTGGTTTAGATACCACTTTAACTGTAGGTCCGATCCCCATTAGCTTATCTGTTCAAAAAAAGAACATACAAGAAAAATCCACAATGATTTGGAGCTTATCGTCATTCGTGAACCGAAAAGACAGCTTCTTAATTATGTCCCTCATTTCAGTTCACTACACAACACACAGCACATATGATTCACAAAAATACAATCCACTCACTACTGTATTCACACGCTGCTCTAAATAAATTCCACGCACCACGACTCGACACGATCTAAACTACAACTGGTCCTTGTCATTTCGGTAAACCATTCCCGCTCATCCAACAATTTTCTACTCCCCACTGTATCTAGTTGTTTGAAGGTCAACGACCTCTTTTACAACTCCTCTGCAAACGTTCAATGATGTTCTTGTCCCTGCCACATGACACTTTCCCCTTTGGTCGCGATAATCTGGCTTGAAAATTCCCCATTCCTGGGAAGAGTACATACTGGGAAAAATTGATTTCCAACATTGACCCAGACTTTTGAGGAAGTTCAGAGGAGTTTTTTCCCCACCATATGCAACCCTGTTCTCTCTCCTGTAACAGTTTGACTCCACAATTCCCCGATCCTGGGGAAATTACATGGTGGGAAAAATTGGTTTGCAACATTGATCGAAGCCCTGTCAAGCTTAACCGTCACCCCCGACGAGTTGCCCACCAGCTGGGCCAGTCCTCTCGTGAATTCAAGAAAGCGGGCAATGTTTCCAACTTCTAAGAAATCAGGTTCATCTTCTTATTGAAATGAACAATTTTATGCACATTTTCTGATATATTTTTTCTGTATTTTATTCCCTGAGTCTGATAGATATTTTTTCTGTATTTTATTCCCTGAGTCTGGGATTCGCAGATAGCCTAGATAGCCCCATAATATATGCCTCTGATGGGAATACTGTAGGCTTCATTCTCTTGAATGAGCGAGTCCATTGCAAAATAGGCACCTTTGTTTCCCTTCGGAAAAGTCAAACTGAAGTTGAAAATATTCTGTTTTCAATATGCCACTCTTTTATATAATCAGGATTACTATTTTTTTTTTTACGTGTACCTGTAAACATGTGTGTGCTACTTCATACTGCATTGATGTGGCTGAGAGTTGCAGTGTTACATATTTATACCAATGCCTAACCAACATTCAAAACAATATGTGTGTGTGTGTGTGTGTGTGTGTGTGCATGGCTTCAGGGACCACCATCGATGGCGCCAGACCGCGGAGTCCAGATTTAGTAACCTTGAGTTGTGGTGCAGCACAATCGGATGTCTCGGCAGAAGCGATGGTCGTTTCTATCAAATAGGTGGGCGAAGATGATTTTCCAGAAAGCTACTGTAATGCCCACTGTTTATGGTAACTCCTTTCCGCACTGTGAGTGAAAGGAAAATGACAACAATCAGTTTAATGTTGCTTGGTGCTTGTTGGGACTTGTGCAGTCTTGGGGAATCAGAATGGTGAACCACTTAAAGGGAGGAGGTACAGTTACGCACCAGTTGTGCATTTATTTCAATATTGTCCAAATGGGCACTGCTACTAAAAAAAAACTTGGGTGTATCAAGAGTATGCATTTCTCTCCATGTTGCAAGTGGAAGGGGTTGTGTTTTATGTTGATTATTAAGCTGGACACAATATTTGATGAAAAATATGAAGAATAAGAGTTTTCGGAATCCCATGTATTCCTTATGGGGAATCAACTTCAGCCTCAAGTTACGGCTAATCAGATTGGAGTTTCGACTTTTCTGCTTGGCAATCACTTCTTCAAACTGCCCTTTTCCCGTTGATATCATTTTCTATTCCATCGGAAGTTTGATATTCCCAAGATAACAAATCAAATAATACTCCCATATGCGTTGTCGCCTTGTAATGAAGGGTTCATACCTGGTGGAGGCACTTAGTGGTTCGGATCTCACTTTAAACTGTAGGTCTAGTCCCAATTAGCCATACTGTGCATTAAGTGGACTTAAAACACCAATTGAATCAATCAAAATACTCCCATATGCCCAATGCATTTCTCCCTGCCTGCTGGCAGTGTTGCCAAACCTGGTGTGCATAAAAGAGCTAAAGTTCACCTTAAATGGAGTTGAAACTGACTTTCAAGGAGCTAGATTTACAAAGTCCTTCCTAGAGTAATGTTAGTTGTCAAAGGGGTGGGGTGCTGCTATTACTGTTAACTCTAAATTGATGACAATTTATTCTTAGTTTTCACCATCTAGATCTTGTGGTATCACCCATCTCATGGTCGTATGAAATCGAAAATAAAGGATTCCCTGATAACAATATTATGTCAATTTCACGTGAACATGGCGCTATAAAAAACGTAGCTCGAGATATAAGGGGGGAGGGTGATGCAGCCAATATAACAATATCACATCACGTACAAAATGTATAATCATGGCAATGTTGGTCTATGTGGGCCGGAACCAGTGATGGTACCATAGTGAGGCACGTTGGCAGGCACCCCAGTTCACAGGCAAACGAGTGCACGAAAAAGCCAGATCTGTCTCCAAGAGAGCTAAGTTGGCAACACTGACTCGGAGGAGAAAGCCGGGCGGAGGCTGTCCCGCATGCCCTTAACCACTGTTGGATATTGAAGTGCTTCATCACCACAAGTTCTCTGACACCTAACAGCATTTCTTTCATGTGCAACTTCAATTTTGATGAACATAATTTGTTCTTTTTGTAGAATATTGTTTCAGAGCACACCACTCAATGTGGCTACAGTCAGCACAGTTCTCTGCCACCACATGCCAATCTGTGGAACTACAACATGTCACATGTAGAGACAGGAATAATGTCATTATCTGAATCCATGAATAATTGTTGCTGTCAGTGACAAACAGTGGACATATTATTGAGTAATCACTTTTTTTTTTTTTAAATGATCCTCATATTATTTAATGAATTTCATGCTCACCATAAGTAGTATGCCATTGTTGATTTTTTTTTTTTGCATCCTATTTTTCTGCTAATCAAGTTCACTGTCAATAAAATATAACATCAACAACAACAACAACAACAAAAGGAAATATCTTCAACAGCAAAAGCAGAAGATACATGTTCCTCAATTAGGATATGACATTGTCTCAATTTACTGCAGCTTGTAGATTTCCGCTATCAACTTGTTTCCTTCAAATGCAATTAGATGCCAATCTCGAGTAGATTATCCTATTATTAGCCATTTAACGGTCCTGCAAGGTGTCAGTGTACACATTTCATTCCCCAGCCTCTTTGTATCTTCTTTGCAGAATTGGGGAAGCTAGTGTCTAATAATTTAGCACAAATTATCATACATGACCCAACTTTGCAGAATCGGGAAAGCTAGTGTCTAATAATTTACCACAAATTAGCATACATGACCCAACTTCTAATTGCTCGACTTTAAATAGTAAATACAAATATTTGTAGAATGGCAGCAATTGTGAGTTCATCATATTTTCCCAACTTAGTTAAAATACTCCCCTTCGAGCCTGATTAAACTGTATCATGTTCAGTAGTGAAGAAATGAAGATATTAAAGTCTATGAGGGAATTGTGAAAACCATGTACAGTAGGTGCCCTCTAGTTCGGCCACCAGATTGTTCGGCCCACTTCCGCCGCCTTGCCGGCGACAAGTCACCACTTGTTTGTCTAGCACTGGAAAGGAAAGTATTATACTCTACAGATTAGTTGTCTATACCTAAATAATAGACCAACTATACACTTAAACATGGTTTAAACTACCATATAACTAATTTTAATGTGTGGCCGTACCGTTTATAGGATGCATTGGTCTTTTTTGCATTACTTTGGCTCGTTCGGCCTACGGTTCGGTCCCGAGATTGCCGAAGTAGAGGGTGCCTACTGTATGAAACAATGCTGTTTTCTCTTGAAATACCAGCAGTGGTCTATAGTTTCTGTGATTCTCTATGCTTTCAATACATGTGTATGCCATCCTCTCAAAACACTTTATTACTCATTTTGCCTCTGATGTAGAAACAGTGCTCTATAATATCCCCCCAAACATATCTTTGAAGATGCTGAACTCCTTGGATATGTAATACAAATTTTGGAGGCTTTCAAACAGCTGAAATCATTATCTGTATCATTTCATTAAAAGTGGTTGTACTCCATGTAATTAACAAAATGCATCAATCTGAAAATTATTCTTGTTTTTAATTGTATTAAGGTTTAAATGTTTGTGAATGCATATAATTTGCATATTTCACCAACAAAAGTTTCTAACATCTGTAGCCTACATGTTTCACAGACAAATGAAGTCAAACTTTGCTACATTTAACTTTTAAGATTCTTTTCACATATTTGAGTTTACTTTTGTGGTGGTTCATAAGTCATGTGCAATGCATAAGCTATGGCGCACTGGCACTTCTAATAGTCATTTATTGAGAGCTTCATGAAATTCATTCTCACATGAAATATGTAGACTGGAAATCACTTTTCCATGACAATCGTCTGTTTCTCTTATGCCAGTAATACTGAAAAATGCAATAAAGTTTGAGCTAAGATGATAAAAAGCAATTTGTAAAAGTTCATTGCCAGAACAGTAGCCCCCACTCTGGTCAATGTGTAACCATCCCTGCAAAACTTTCTAACAGTGGCAGTATTTTCATGCAAATCATTTATCTTGTTTTTTCAAACATACTAATGAACCAATATCTTTACTTCAAAACTGGATTTTTCGCAGTGGGCAGTCTCATTGCTTCACCTGCTTTCATCTCTTGTTGAGTAGGAATAGGAATCTATTGAGTGGATCTGGCTATTTTGCATGCTATTCCTGATTTTCATTAACTTCATGGGGGACTTAGATCTCCTGCTTTTTCAAATTTTGGTAAAATGTCTTTCTGTATGCCCTTCCTTTTGATTTATGTCAACTAGCATGCTGCATTCTATCCTCAGAACATAAGATGTTTAGATGGGATATTATCTAGGTGGCACCACATTCTCATTTCATGTAAACGGGACACGTCGGATGCACATATTGTGACAAACTTATGGCTGTTAGAAGTTTGAAAAAAACATTAGTGTTATAATTTTCTGGTACATGAGCCATGTTAATTGAGAAACTGTTATGATACAAAGTTGTAGAGTTTAGAAGTAATGCAAATTGGAATTATGTAAACTGATGAAGAGTGAAATTGTCACAATAATTCAATGATAATAACAGAATGTTGGGCTTCCGTGTAGCCAAATGGTTAGCGCTCTCACCTTTGGTGCAAACAGTCTTGGGTTTGATTCTCGTTGGGAACTCCCAAAATTTTGGTGTTGACTCAGCAACGTGAAGACAAGGGGGAGGGAGGTGTACTTTGAAAAGAATAAGTAGCGGGCTTTGTCCTTGAAAGCCAAAAAACAGCGGTGATGGGACTCTATGCACTGATCACACATCACCCTCTGGCAGGGCACTGTGCCATTGAGTTTAGTTAGTTTTAATAACAGAATGTGAATCATATACTATGATGCTTTTGTCAGTTTCATATGGCTTTTTTTTTCTTCATACATTTCATCTGACTAGACAATGTAGTTAAACCTCAATTTACGAGTTATTTATGCAAATATCAGTGTTGAGATTCCATAAACTTTCCAAGAAACTGACCATATGGTATTTTCTGTATTTTTACTCATCCCTTATACCGAAAGATGTCACAAAGCACCAAATCAAGTATATTTTCTTTTCATGTATGAAAGTAAATATTGTGTGGTGTTGTAGCTAACTGATATTCCTCATTTTTAAATGGACATTTCTAGAGGAGACTGCAATCTAAGCCTCTTTTAATTTTTTTGGTTCAGTGGTACTTTTCATTTGTTAAAATATATTTTGATAATTTCATATTTGTGAATTAAATTAGGTAAGGCTAATTCAATGAAAATTGAAACCAAAATATCAAATTCTCAGAGATGCATTTTAAGTCTGTCACCTCATATATAACTGACTTATTGACTAAAATACTTACTAATGTTTGTATAGAACTGTGTGTTATGTATATGCATACATTTTACTTCTGTGATGACAGCAGAAAATGTATGTTTATATCTGAAAACTGTTATATCCGAAACATTTTTATTGTACTGTAATTAGGAAATAAGAACAGCTGATTATTATTTTTACTCTCCCATTTATAAAAGATTGATCTTTTATGGTTGTTTGCACATCAGAAGTTTTCTAGTTTACCTTTTTATTTCACAGATATATGGCAGTTATCAAGTGAAAATGAAAATTTTCTGTTTTCTTATTTACATCTGTAACTAATTTTTATCAATATGCATAAAAAATTGTTACAGACTAAATCTCTGATATGTAACTGTGTAAAAATACAAGTTAGTACTAACTGTATTAAGTAAAATCAAGGCTTTCATATAATTAAATTAAAGAACACAGAAGGTCATAGCTTAAAATTTTACATCCATAACTATGGAATCGCCCATAAATGTATAGATTTTCGTTATTGATATCTACCCCAGTTAATATATTAATATTCTTTCTTTATAGTAACTTCTATACACTTTTTCAGCTCCTCACCCCCTTTCCCCAAAGTGTGTATTATGTTTTTCAAGTATGATGTCATTTTTTAGCAAATCTATATGAGCAGCATATACTAACATGAGATATTATCACTAAATTGAAATGTATAAGTGTTTGTTTCCACTACCTAATGTTTGCCACTTCGCTGAGCCTTTATTCGATGATCTTTTAAATGACCCCACAAGAAGCTCTCTAGCTTTACTGCTTGCACATTATAGATTTAAGAAAAAAATCTGTTTTGCAAGGATTGCAATTTGAAAATGTTCCATTATATTTGTAAAAATCTGAGTGCATAGCTGTGTACTGTTCTCATAAAGACTAGCTCTGTGTGTTGGCATTATAACAGTTGGGCTGAAAAGTTCGTAGGCTGACTCATAGATGGCGTTACTAGAATTAAATCCATGTAATTTTTACTTAGTACTAACCTTCAAAAGATACGTGTATAAATTTCACAGCTGCCGGATAATTAGTTCGTGAGATATAGCATTGTGAGTGAAGCAGCTTTTGTTATTGTGAAAAAATGGATAAAAACAGAATTTCGTGTGTTAATAAAGCATTGCTTTTTGGCGAAAAAAATACTGTTTAAGCCAAGGCTTGGCTTGATAAACATTATTCGGACTCTGCACCAGGAAAATCAACCGTTGAGAAGTGGTTTGCTAAATTTAAACGAGGCGAAATGAGAATCGAAGACGATGCACTCAGTGGACGCCCCAAAGAGGCTGTTACCGACGAAAACATAAGAAAGTCCACAAAATAATTTTAAATGATCGTAAAGTGAAGTTGATCGAGATAGCTGAGATTATTACATAGCATTGTTGGAGCGTTTAAAGGATGAAATCACGAAAAAACGGCCCCATTTGAAGAAGAAAAAAGTGCTGTTTCATCAAGACAGTGCACCGTGTCACAAATCAATGAAAACGATGGCAAAATTATATGAATTAGACTACGAATAGCTTCCCCATCCACCATATTCTCCAGATCTGGCCCCCAGTGACTTTTTCCTGTTTGCAGACCTTAAAAGAATGCTCGCTGGAAAGAAATTTAGCACTGATGAAGAGGTAATCGCCGAAACTGAGGCCTATTTTGAGGCTAAAGAGAAATCGTACTATAAAAATGGCATCGAAAAATTGTATGACCGCTATAATCGTTGTATCGCCCTCGAAGGCAACTATATTGAATAATAAAATCGAATTTTGTCAAAAAAATATTTTTTACTATGTTAGCCTACGAACTTTTCAGCCCAACTGTTATATAAAGTCTGCAAAATGCATGCCCTGCAATTCTTCAAGAAAGAAGAATTGCATTGTGATGAGGACACCTGAATTGCTTATGTAAACGAGCCTGGCATTTATCCTATAGGAAATCTAGTCCTATTTTATCCTGCCTCATTGTACATAATTTTTCTTTGAACTGGTCTGTATCGACAGGCCTTACTTTCTTCTCCATGTCATTATCACACATTTCACAATTCCGAGAATATCGATGTCGAATTTCTGTACAACTTTTTTTTTTAAAATGAAACATCAAAGATTGAGGCATTTTTTCTACGATATTAATAAGATGTAATAGTACTATCAATTAATTTTAACATCTACTGGTTAACCACCCAGCTTATTTTCATTACGTTGGTTAAGACGCATCTTAGAAAACCTAGTGGTTTCGTACATGGAAAGAAGACGAGTAGTAAATACTCAAGATATTGAAGATCCATTGAGTGCGTTTTACAGTGATTCTGGCCTCTTTTGTGACACTATGATCGATACAACGATCTCGCCACTGAAGGTTCAGGATTCGAATCCTCGTCTGAACATGCGTGTTCTTTTATATGTGTCCCTCTATCGGTTTCATTCAATCATTATTTCTGGGTTTGGAAGTTTGGAAAAATGCATTTAAGTTAAAAAAAAAGAAAAAAAAAAGACATGTTGGATCCTCATGTTCAATATAAAATTATGCTGATAATATTTTCTTTAATTGATTCAGTGTGACTTAAATGAAAACAACAGAAAATCGCAGTTTGTGACTGACATGCCTTTTCCCTAACACCCTAGATTTATCCTTATCTACGTGATTAGCCTCAGAGGTAGCAAAATGACGTGAAAGTACATTGGCTACAGGGTGCTTTTCTTGCCGAATATCTTATTTACCTCCCCCCCTCATTTACAAAATAAACTATAATGGTAGAGCGAGAGGTGGTTTAATAGCGAAAACTCTCGACTAGTATACCGAATTCTGAAATTTTCGAGTCGTTTCGAGAATCCTTGTTTACGAGCACGAGTGTGCGTTTCGGGCAGTTTTATTGCAAAATTATTATTTTACGCACATCGTGTTGAACCCAGTTGAAGAAACTGTATTCTACTTTCAATTATCACTCCAAAGTTTTGGGGAAAAAATGAACCAACTGGGTAACAACGTAAATATTTCCGGTTTCCGCCATTCACATATTAAAACTACGTAGTTGTATCGGCATATCCATAGAGAATTAGAGGGGAATTATTGGAAAACACCCATACTCGTGACTGATCTGCAAGACATTTGCAAATCTCTCTGTCTCTTGTAAGGAGACCCCGAGTATGCGGAAGCGAGATGCTCGTGGAGAAAACCAAAAGCAGAAAGGGTAGACGGTATTTTGCTGTCCCAACCCATTTATGTGCGAGGGACTTGTGTGTGACGTCAGACCCCCGGGCCTTGTGATGGGCAGGAGGTTGGAGGAGGGGAGTCGTAAGGGAGATATATCGATTTCGTTCCTACACAGATCGAGACTTGTGGAGTGATTCAGGTGCCAACTTTCAGTCCGATAGTTAAAAAAAAATCAAAGCATGAATGCGCATTTAATTTCTCTTAGTCAGCTACTTGCTCGCTCTGTTGTTTCCGATTTTGTGATACAGGCTTTTTGAAGCTATTCTTAATGACTTTATAAATATTCGCATATGTTTCTTTTTAAGTTCTTGCAAACAACACTCTTCCCTACTGCGTTGTTGGCAAAATGGCATTTTCGAGAAGTTAACTTGTTTCTATTGATGTAACTCCTGAAGGTCATTCATCTTAGTTTTTGCCGATTATGAATCGAATTATTTCCAATGTTATAATACGTGTAGGAATAATAGAGTTCCTGTAGATATTTGTCCAGGAGGTCAAACCTATTTATCTGAGGAAAAGAAACACGAAAACAAGGGAATTTTTTTTTTTTTCTGACCATAACATATAGATGAAAATGGACCTTAAACTTTATACCTGTAACTCATATTCAGTTAGGGATAACATTTCTACGCGACAAAAGCATGATGAACGAATAACTGATTGACGATCAGAAACTAGATAAATTTACATATATTAAATTGGAATTTCCCTTTCCCCAAGTTGCTAGAAATTGATTACCTTCAAAGCTTCAGGTGAATTAATTAAATAAATAAATTTCACCTCCAACTGTGGTTATTGTATTTTTTAAAAAAATTCATTTGTGTGTGAATTTGTTTTTGTGCTTATTTGTAGTTTGGTGATAGACAAGTACTAACCGAGCCTCTCTCACCAATAAAATGAATTCAAAGCTATTCAATTTTTGTAAATAACCCCCATTTGAAGATATGTTTCAACTCTGCATTCCTGTCCGACTTGCGCAGGGTTTCACCGGACACATTTTACTTGCTGATATAGCTCTATTAACATTTAGATTTTACCAATCGTTTTCAATTTCCGAATGCATTTCGAATGCACTTCTTGCAATACTGTTGTCGCATCATGTTTTCAAGTTTTTGTTTAAAGTAATCACCCTACTCCAGTAAGTTTTGCATGATTTTATATTGCTACGATGAAATTTAATGAATTTATTTACAAAGGTTGATCTTTACGTAGCTTCATCCATGATGATATTATTATGATTAGAGGTTTAATGAGGTGGGAGAATTGTTTTCATGGTGTTTGGATCTCCCTTTCTCAAATCCCCCTTTTTTGGAGAATGAAATTGCTAACTTCCGTGGCGAAGTGGTTATCAATATTCGCTCCGACACCAGGGTCCGGGGTTCTAATCCTGGTCTGGGCATGGGTGCTCTTTTGGAGTGTCCCTTCACCATATCACTCATCCTCATCGTGGCGATTAGCCAAAAGGTGACAAAAAAGCGACGCTAAATAACAAAAGTCGAAAGTGAAATTTCCTAAGTTAAATTCCGATCGAAAACTGCGGGTAAAGTCTTACAATGGGGCGAAACTACTTAACACAAGTATCGTTGCGTTATCAAGGATTCGAACATACGGCCCAGACTTAAGGGACGCAGACGTTAATTGCTTCGATAGTGAGGTAAACTAGCTATTTGCTATGTAATAATATTGCAATTGTTTTAACTAATACTGGATATTATTAGACTGATGTAGTGTATGCCTGCTTAGTTAATGACGCAGATAAGTCTCTGTGATCAGTGATGGGAAGATGAAGAGCTGTGCCCCAATCCAGAATATAAACTTTGGCATCTGTTGATTTGACAACCTTCCAGACAGCATGAGACAGAAAATGAGTCTTTTGTGATGGAAGATAAGGATATCTGATTTTGAACTCTGTATAGGAAGGATATCTGATTTTGTATACGAAGGGTATCTGATTTTGAACTCTGTATATTAAGGATATCTGATTTTGAACTCTGTATACTAAGGATATCTAATTTTGATCTCTGTATACTAAGGATATCTGATTTTGAACTCTGTATACTAAGGATATCTGATTTTGAACTCTGTATACTAAGGATATCTGATTTTGAACTCTGTATAATAAGGATATCTGATTTTGAACTCTGTATACTAAGGATATCTGATTTTGAACTCTGTATACTAAGCATATCTGATTTTGAACTCTGTGTACTAAGGATATCTGATTTTGAACTCTGTGTACTAAGGATATCTGATTTTGAACTCTGTATACTAAGTGCACACTCCAATTCCGATTGGTCTCCCTGATTAAAGTGGACATTGTTTACTAGTGTAGCTAAATGTTACTTGTCGCTTGTGTGTATGGTAGTGGTTATCGTAAACATTTCCGATCCAATGGGACGGGACGCCAGGGGTTCCGGGTTCGAATCCCGGCCTGGACATGGATCTTCGTGAGTATCCACTCATCAATTTCGTCATGTCATCACCCATCCCCATCTTCGCAAATTAGCCAAATGTGGCACAAAAAGCGAAGTGAAATAAAGCAAATCAATCAATCGAATCCATGCGTGGGCCTCCCGATAGCGTTGTGGTAACTCCATCGCCTTGAAATCAATGGGTCCCGGGTTGGATACCCGGTGGAGGCACATAGTGGTTTGGATCCCACTTTAAACTGTAGGTCCAGTCCAAATTATCATAAAGTGGACCGAAAACAAGAACTCAAGTCGAATCCATGCGATGGCGGAAACATTAGGGGGTAGGTGGTAACGGGTTCGAATCATTGTGTGCCTCCCCGCTGGCCCAGTGGTAGCGTCGTTTCCTTGTAATCAAAGGGTTCCGGGTTCGATAACCAGTGGAAGCACATGGTGTTTCGGATCCCACTTTAAACTGTAGGTCCAGTCCCGATTAGCCTTACTGTGCATAAAGTTGACTTAAAACACCAAGTCAATAAATCGAACCATTGTGGAGGCACATTGCACGGTCGTTTGGATCCCACTTGTAGGTCTATTCTCGGATTATCTTGTGTGAGCATAAATGTATCTTAAAACAAAATTAGAGCTGCCTACATAATATTCTTATGCCTGTCTCAGGTATCGATTGATTTGATTGGTTTGATTTTACTTTGCTTTTCTGTCAATTTTTACCAATCGCAAGATGAGAATGAAGATGAAATGGATGAGAGGATAATCACAAACACGCACGAATAATATGAAGGGTGCAAGAATAGCCATATGTGCTGAAGCAGCCCAAAATTTTAATTAATTAATTCATTCATTCATTCATTCATACAAACTCACATGGACAGAACACACAAGCCCGACAGACTGCGGGTCCAGGCACCAGTCTCTCGCTGGCCTGCAGCATTTCAGTTACTGGGATATACCATGTGGGTGTGAGGTTGACGTGTCAGGTATCGGGATACTTGATAGATACAATTAATGGGGTCTTCCCGATGGTGTGGTGGTAACGACGTCGCATTTTAATCAAGGTTTCCCGGGTCCGATAACCGGTGGAGGTACACATTGGTTCAGATTACACTTTAAACTATAGATCTAGTCTCGATTAGACTTTCTGTGCTTAAAGTGGACTGAAAACAATATTATTAATTAAAAATTAAATTATTTTAAAATTACGATATTTAAAATTATTAATATAAAATAAATACGAATAAGATACAGTTAATGGAAAGTTCAGTTTCGAATCCTGCCATGGACGTTCGTTTGTATCTTTTCATTAATTTCATCTGATCATCATTTATGGTCATACAGAAAAACGACGCAAAATAAGAAAAATATCAATATATTTTTTTGTAATTTTTTTTTGTTTTGTTTTATTTTTCAGGAAGAGTAATTTAATGTTTGCCTCTGTTTCAGGTTGCGCATTCCTGTTTCCACACCTCGTGAATCTCTAGTTCCAAATGTAGTGTCGCGGAGAAAGGGCATGAGTGACACCCGGTGGAATACTGGTGGTGGTAAGTACCCTAAAAATCTGTTTCTATTTTTGGACCAAGAATCCTGTTCTGACGTTGTTAATGCTCGCGTGATTAGTCAAATGTGACTTTTTTGTTCGGTTCGCTACTTGCTTTTCAATTGAAAAGTATACGTACTTAACAGATTTATATTATATCAATTTAGCATCATAAAGTGCAGACCGCAACTGGAATGGAAGCACGAAGCTATAGGTACGTATGCTGAATGAGAATAGCAGCAGAGTAGCCACTCATCCGGTGCTCCTCTTTCGATTCGATTATTACAACAATTTACATTTTACGGGATCGTGAAAAGATGAGGAATAGCTAAACGAGGTTTAGTACCAGAATAAGTAAATTCTATTCTACATTGGTTAATTAGTGACGTTATGTTCGATGAAACCGTACACCTGTTACTTATCAGGATCACTTCGCCGTAATGTGTCGTCATTGTATAGTTGAGCTTTCGACTCACGATCTTGCTACTCAAGGTTCCAGGTTCGAGATTGTGCAAGGTCAGACCTGTTCCTCTGTGATTGTTCTTTCAACTAGTCATCTAAACATCATCCAACATTATCGCCACGGTTTAAAACGTAGTGCTGTTGTAAGGCTAGTAGTACAGATCGTTGCAGGAACACGATAATGTGTAACTGAAGCAGTGGGGTTTTTTTTTTTTGCAGGTGAGGGGGAAGCAGCACACACGATTTAACAATTTAAGTGCGTTTCTGAAGTGTTTCTATCATTCAGCAATGAAGTTTCAGTTAGGCCATTGAATTGCTGTTGCATGTTAGTTTTTGTTAGATTCAATGTTTGGAACCGAAATGATGGTTAGAATCGGGAGGAAACTCGATTTTTGGCCGGCCTCCGGGACCAAGTATTCAGCGTAACTCGCTACGAAGCCAGATGGACCGGGTTCGAACTATGGTCAGGCATGGGGATGTATCCTTGTGATTGTCCCATTACTCATTTCATGGGTTCATCCTTAACACCGTTGTTCACTCTAAGAGCTAGGAAATTGTCGTATAATAATAGAAGGATAAAATCAATTTTGGAAAATTTTCTTGGTATTGAGAAATTTAAAAATTCGTCCCTGCCGTTGATTATGCCGCTTCATCTTTGAATTGTAATATTTTGATTTTGCAGATTTGTATCTGTCTTTGTGAAAGTATGAACTGATCTGAGTGGTATGGCGATCTTCTTAATACGCTGCAAAGCTAGGGTTTTGGCTTCGAATCTCGAAGTGACAGGAGCCTGCTCTGTCGTGTATATCATCTCTTCATTCATCGCCCGTAACTGGACGGCCCCAATGTCATAGTGGAAACGCTCACACTTTGTAATCAAGACGGCCCGAGTTCGACCCCTGGTGGCGGCACGTTTCTCAACGGTTCGGATTCCACTTAACATGTAGACCCAGTCCCGATTGGCCTGTTCGAGCATAAAGTAGATTGAAACACAAACAAATCGTCGCCACAACTAACCTAGTGGGAAATGAGAAAAAGAATTGCAGAAACATATGCACGGACTTTCATGTCCAATCAAGAATATGAATACTTTGTGCTATTGAGCTGGATGCATGTGTACATAGAATGGCGAAATGATTCAGCTACATCCAAATCATTTGCATTTAATTTAATGCTTCGAACAAGTATCCTATGATATGATACTTGAAAAACAACAAGATGTTGCAGAGCAGGTTTTACCCACATCCTTCGATGCGTTTTTTATACCAAATTTTCTCCCACCTACCCTTCGTGGAATCTGTTGGATTATACCATTGAAGCAAGGGATTTTTTTTCGACGTTGCTGTCTAAAAGGCGAAGAGAGGCGGGTGTGTCTCTTGGCAGACATGTGGCTGGAGACTCGCGAGTGGGTGGGTTTGTGGGAGATAATCTGGCGTTCCCTCGGGAGGTCAGGAGCCAGAATTCAGAAAATCAATATTATCCGGCCAACCCTTATCCTGTACCCGCAGTAATCCTTATTTCCTGTTGTAGGTGGTATTCAGGCTTTTTCCGAGTACGTGCTTACAATGTAGGTACCGAATGCTAATTTTCACAGCGTGTTTGCCATGACTACGTTTTTTGCGTCGCATGCAGGACTTCCTTCCTTCGCTCAAAAAATCAAGTGGGCTCTTTGACAATGTTGAACTGTGGTCGATCACGGAAGTACAGGTGTTAACTTTTGCAGGCTCGCATGTGCAGGGGTTTATCCAGAATTTGCAATTTTGGGGGGGGGGGGGTAGATAAGGACAAATTTATCAAGTTTATCGAAGTGTAGTAAATTCGAGGAAGGATTTAGCAGTTAATGGATAAATCGCTACTAATTTGTTTGGTCCTTTCTTGCACACTCACATTAGAGCAGCATTAAAGTGCATTTTTCGTTGCAATCGTTTATTGTGTGATTTACGTAGAGTAGCGTTATTAGAGAAAACTTATGATTATGTTTGGATGTTGAAGCAAAATTACGGATCGAAGCATTTCCAGACTGTGCGTTAATTGTTCCCAGGTTGTGGGAAAAAAAGAAGGAAAAAATCCACGAAATTGATCTTGTGCGGAGCGCTAGCATGTATGCGAAGCAAAAGTAGCGGTGGCCTTTAGCGGGATGCAGAGTGCATCCGAGCCCCGTGAACGTTCACACGGAACTTCCGCCAACAGCCTTTGGCTCTGTCGTCACGTGAATGCGGTAGGCGGAGTTCCGTGCGTAACATAGCGCTGAGCGAGATTTGGGTGGGATGCGAGTCCACTGACTTGCATGTCGGTCTCGCCGTGTCTGTCGATGCCAAATTCCCTTTGACATCTGGGCAACGGGGAACAAATTAGTTTTTTCGCCCCTCATCGTGGCTTTCCTTTATGCAGAACCACATACATGCACGACTTCCGACTAGCATCAGATCCCAAAACAAAACGCATCGACATCGAAGTAAACAATGCGTTTTTTCGCCTTTAAAAAAATTGCCAACGTAAGCAGTTTCGGTGAAGATTTGCAATGTTGAACCCTCACACGCCCTCCATTTTGTAAAGGATTTCTCGTGCTCGTGCAATACCATGACCTATCTCGCAGCACAACTTCACTTGTATACTACGGGGAAAAAATAACGTGATCGTTTTCTTTTAGTACAGTATAACAAGGTATATTTCAAGAAGAGCTCTAAATTCGAGGACAAGATTTAGAGTACAGTAAAACTATCGCGTCCCAGAAAGCACGTCACCATTGGTTGTGGGTTCGGTTCTCGGATAGCGCAGTGGGGTTCTTTTGTGTGTTTCCTCAATTTTATGTAATCATCATTGATCCTCATCATTAACTTAGATGTAGTAAAGATACGTTAAGTAACCTACATCGAAATACATATGCAAACTAAACTTATTTTTTAAATAAAAGAATGCAATAAATCGCAATGTGTATGCTTGCCTGTGCACGCAATTCTGGGCTACTTGACATAAATTTGCCATCTTCGTCAGTGGCGTACCCTAAGGGAGGGTTGGTGGGTGTCATAGCCCCTCTTTGGCCCAGTATTTCTAAAAAAGAAGAACGTCAAAGGCAGGAAAAATGACAAAATTAGGTTTGTCCAGGCGCGGATCCACGGGGAGGGCTATATGGGCGGTCAACCCCCCCCCTAACTTGCAGGTTTTTGGATATATTATTATGCCTAATATTGTTGAAGACTCAAATGTTTTTTTCTGATTATTAAGTACCGTGCGTCCATTTCGATCTGCAGCCGAGAGATCGGGAGAAGCGTGGCGGGCGGCGCTGACGGAGATGCCGACATTTGCGGCCTGAAATGCCCGCTTATTTTTATGGACATATGCAGACATTTATATAAATATTGCAAATCGAGCACTAACCTGTGTTATAAGAGTAAGGTTTTAATTTTAGTAGCTTAGTGGCTGTATGTGCTGATGATTTTGACACTCCCATCTCCTGTGAAACACGGCGTAGAGGTTTGTTTGGATAACTTTCTAACGCTGCCCCAATTTCATCGAGTTCATCGAGGAAGCTCACGAAAACCATTGACTTTTAATGGTTTCGTCGGCAGCGTAATCTTGATACAGTGTTGCACATTCGAAACCTCCAAACGATCCCCATCGACACAAAACTCTTTCAAGGATATAAACTTAAGCAGGACGTTGCTGGTCAAAACTATGATTAAAATGTTTTATCTGCGACTCTTATCGTCACTTCTAAAGCGTATTTTTTTGTGTATATAATTGCAGAACTTGGATGAATTACAGATGATGAATTATAACCCAGGTTAGTGCTCGTTTTGCAATATTTATATAAATGTCTGGATATGTCCGTAAAAATAAGCGAGCATTACAGGCCGCAAATGTCGGCATCTCCGCCAGCGCCGCCCGCCACGCTTCTCCCGATCTCTCGGCTGCAGATCGAAATGGACGCACGGTATATAGCAGGCTCCAGAATATTTTTAAAATTTGATTTAAGTACACTGTATGCTCGTGATAGGCTAATCGAAACTGGACCCACAGTTTAAATTTGGATCCGAACCACTTTCTAATATGCCTCAAAAGGCGATTGAACCCGAGACACCTCGAGAGAATAATATTTTGTTTTCTTTGCTTATTAATTTGAATCCTCATATCTGATCGTTCAGTTTACCTTTTCAATGAAAGGCATTATGATGACCGACCTACAAAATTAGCCATCTATTCCAGCCTTGAACCCTATTTTGGCTAAATCAGCTTGGTACCTGTTATGTGAAGCAGTGAAAGTTTAGGTTAGAATTGATTCTCGGCAAGGTGACGTATCCGACTGAAATTCGCCCCTCCCTGTAATTTCTGGATCCGCCACTGGGACTTGTCTACCAAAAAAACCACACGTAACCCCTCCTTTCGAAAATCCTGGGTACGCCACTGCTCTTCGTGTAGGAAGGTAATTAGAAAATCAGCAGTAACCAATTATTAGCTTGTGGTCAGTGTTTTCATCTCAAGGTAATGGCTCTTGTTTGAATAAACAGGTTGGAATATTATTTGAAAATTTACACTTTCGGAGAAGCTAGTGTAGCATTGCGAAAGCAGTAGACCATTCGGACATGGAGAAACAAGCGATTTGCTTACTTGAAGATAGTAACGAACACTTGGGTTCCATTTTAAACAAAAACTTGGACTCTTCCTTCATCATTTATTTGTTGCTAATTCATCCCTTTCGACGATGTTAACTTTGCAATATATTGCACCGTAAGAGTGTTAACAAGAAGGGAGAAAGCTATTTGGCAGAGTTAATAAGTGTCCAGTTAGTCTAGCACAGAAGGGAAGGCAAATATAGGTGTTTTAGAACTTACTGAAAATATATTAGCCCTAGGGGAAAATCGTTATCACTCAGTTTATGGAAGAATATCTGATTTATTGATTTATGTGAAAACTATGGTGCGCCATCATTATGGACCTTTCGGAAAATACGGAAGCAATGACGATAATGTAAAGAACAGGTCTCACGAATTAAAGCGAATAACAGCTTGGCTAAAATCATCTTGCAGAAATTAATTCGTGGCTGATAACCAAAGTTAATAAAAATACTAAAATAACAAAAACGTGTAAAATCTCCACACCTATGGAGAGCTGATGCTGTACGCGCTCTCAGCGCAAACAAAGACAATACAAAGGGCAACTCCACAATGATACAGACGATTATCCTGACATAGGGTCTAGGCGCCAGAGCCTCGTTGGCCTGCACAAACGCAATTTCATGGTGTACTACGTGCAAGAGAGGTCGACATTTTTGAGCGCCTTCTAAAAGGTCACCTCCTTAGTGTTGCTTTGACAAAAGTTTCCACTGCCACCCCTCCTCCACTGCAAATTAAGTGTTTAAGTGTTCTTTGGTAAGAAGGCTGAACAGTCAAGTTCGGACCATGATGTAAAATTTTATTTTAAAGTGATGCAAGTGTCGATTTAATCGATCTACAATTCACAGTGGACATTGAAAAAAAAAAAAACGGTAACCACCAAATAGCATTACAAATATCCCGTATCATCATCAATCTGAGTAAAATGGAAAGAGTTGTGCATGTGTTGATCAGAATTTTCTGTGCCACATGTGTGAGATGCGGAGTAAAATAAACAAAATTCAACCCTCACGCGAGTTTTCCTTGTCGAACCACGAAAGTCTTGTTAGAAGTTCCCCAGTTTTTTCCTTCAACTTTTTAAGGACTGTTTTTTTTTTACTGTCTCGTATTTCACGATTTAGTTCGAGTCCTCGGAAAAGTATGCAGTTGTCCTGTTTCTTACGATGGCGTGGGCTTAATAGGAATCTTCGAAGATTCGGAGCTTTCGGAATTCAGTAATGGAGAGTCGGATCCTTTTAAATTCAGTATTTGGATTCAGTAATGACGATTAGGGTCCTTCTGGATTCTGATGAAGATTGGGATACTTCTGGATTCAGTAGTGAAGATTCGGATATCGAATCCAGGATTCAAATTCAAACGCCTATCCCCAGTGCGCAGTTGAAACTGCTCTCAGGTCCTTTCAGTGTTGTGATGGCTACTGCGATCAGGGAAGCTTGAACCCTTCATCCCTTGTAAAATTTCATGTTTTATAAATTTAACGTGCTTGTTACTTTTCCCTATTGCTGAAGAAGAAAGATTTTTACTCTAAGTGGTTCTCGTAACGCAAACTTTCTTCTATGTGAGTGGAAAACAATAATTATTCTTCTGTATCGATAATTGGCCAATAATCCTTGAAAGGTCAAAACAATTAGAAAGCGAGGACTGCCATTGTATGGTAGAAATAATTTAATTAGCTTCCAGACAAATTGCAAACGTAGGAAGGTTAGAAGATGGGGGTGAGAGGGTAAGCTTACCAGACGATTGTTATCCTCGATTAAAAATATGATCTCTTATGACAAGACAATGTCTGATATACGTGTCACCCACGAGCGGTTACGAAGCCAAGTCTCCAGGTTCGAACTTTGGTCTGGCATGTATTTATCAGTATGTTTGCCCTATCACCAGTCCATCATCTTTATCTTCCCGATTAACCCAAAAGGTAGAAAAGCGACATGAAATAATCAACACACAAATATAATTTGTATTATGTTTTAAAGAGTTAATATCTGCAGAAATTCTGAGAAATGAACAAGAAATAAAAGCATTTTGATAAAACTATCGACATTGAAAACTAATGCAGCAAGCTTCGAATTAGAAGGAATCGTAGATTCTGGTCTGACTACCAGCACTCTGAAGAATCGACAAATCGACGAACAAAGGCCATAGTTCGTTTCCTCTCCACCACTTAATCTTGATCTAGCCAGATTTTTTTTCTCTTCTCACTGACTGTTTTTCTATGTCGCGCGATATTCAACAATTTGCACATTTACGTTGGTTCTAAGGATAAGGAAAAACTCTAATCAGCTGCTTTTAAGGTGGTTCGTAACAGATTGTGTCCCACCTGAAATTATCAGTTTTTTCTGCTTATTTATTACATTACCGCTTCAAGAATGTTCTGACGAAGTGAATTTTTGGTAATGTTTTCCACTCTGCATTAGGGATGGCCAGATCCGGATCCGGTTGGTTCCGGATCCTAAAATTTTTCAGATCCGGATCCGGTACTTTTGGATCCGGATCCGGAATTTTCGGATCCGGACCCGTTTTGCCATCCCACATGCGCTTCTTTGGAAAGTAAGAATGTGCTTATAACATATTGTTACCTGCTAATATATATATATATATATATATATATATATATATATATATATATATATATATATATATATATATATATATATACATACATTCACGCATATATAAAGTGTGTGTGTGCGCGTGCGCGATTTGTAGTTAATTAATACACTTACAAGGGAGGTCTAAGTCTCCCCCTCCGATTTCCATGAAACTTGGCAGGTGTATAGTGCTTCTTTTCAGTAGTCCTTCCTCATTTTGCAATCCTTTCCGTTCTTTGACGTTCTATTTTTAGGAATACTGGGCCCTAAAAAGGGGGGGGGGGGATTATGACCCACACCAACCTCCCTTGGGCACGCCACTGATTGCTACCCCAAGTGTCGACATAGGGATGGCCAGATCCGAATCCTTGCGGATCCGAAATCCGGATGTCAAGATGAGGAGAAATTGTAGTGGGGATCTGACCCCGAAACCACGTAAATATGGCATAGGAAGAAACAGGGGGCATAGGGCCTTTCTATATACCTGTCAAATTTCATGGGAATCGGAGGGGGACACAGGGGTCAGATGATCCCCACGTCAATTTGTCCTCATCTTGACATTTGAGGCGGGTTTTGCCCCCTAAAACAGTTTTTTAGCCGAAACAAAAAAACAACTTATTTCTTCCTTTGGGCCCCTCTATACACCTGCCACGTTTCATGGAAATCGGAGGGGAACACAGGGGTCAGATCCCTCCCCACTTCAATTTGTCCTCATTTTGACATTTGAGGGGAGGTTGCCCCTAGAACAGATTTATAGCCGAAACAAAAAACACATTTCTTCATTTGGGCCCGTTTATACACACACCTGCCAAGTTTCATGGAAATCGGAGTTACACAGGGGTCAGATCCTCACTTCAATTTGTCCTCATCTTGACATTTGATGGGGTTTTGCCCCCTAAAATAGTTTTTTTTAGCTGAAACAAAAAAAAAAACACGTATTTCTTCCATTGGGCCCGTTTATACACACACCTGCCAAGTATCATGGAAATCGGAGGGGGACACAGGGGTCAGATCCTCACTTCAATTTGTCCTCATCTTGACATTTGAGGGGGTTTTCCCCCCTAAAACCGTTTTTTAGCTGAAACAAAAAAAAAAAACCACGTATTTCGTCCTTTGGGCCCCACTATACGCCTGCCAAGTTTCATGGAAATCGGAGGGGGACACTTCGATAACCTCCCTTGTTAGTCTTACACTTTGTAATTATATAACACTGCATATATTATAATGTTTTATTTTAATTTGTAAAACTGTAACTGTAGAACAATTGTATAATTTTTGTATAACATTTCTATCTTGTTATATGTGTTAAAGGTTTCATCCTGGAATGGAATGTCTCACATTTATGTGTGTTTCCATTTCCAATACATTCGAATGAATACATATTCGTTTCAATGGTATTTACAAAATCACCTCTGACATTTTATGTTAAACATGTAAGATTATTTTTGTGCACGAGTGTGTTAGCCGATGCTTAGCAAAGTATTTTAAGAACAACACTTGAAAAAAATTCTTGTAGGACTAACTAATGAAAAATTTCTTTGTAACCGAAGATCATAATACCTTTTAAGGTGTGGTAATATTATAATGGGATTGAGATACGAAGCTATCGGATCCGGATCCGTTTGGCCATCCCTACTCTGCATATCAAGATGTCATAGATTTTCCAGCATAATCTTCGCATACATTACGTTCAGCGTCAATTTCAAGTAGCGAAACACGTAATACAGGAACGGTTAAGGGTATTCCTAGAAGTTGTGCGACGTAGAAAGCTGTCGAAATGGGTCTGGTTATGCGACTTCCATGAAGATTTCCGTTCCACTTCTGATTTCGCTTCGCTGCTCATCTCAAGGCCAGCCTGTGTACATGATGCGAATATATCACACGTGCTGATTTTGATTTGATTGAGCTTAAAACATACAATTAGAGAGGGTACATAACCCGTAGGATCGTTATTCATTATCTGTCGGAAAATTATTTCAAAGCCTTTTGTGTTATTTTATGTAAGATTATTTTATGAATAGACATTAGACATTTTGAAGTATTTATTACAAAATGCCATAATAGTTTCCTTCACGTTAAATAATGCCTTCCCAACTCTTGAACATATATTTTATATTTAGGTTGAACTTCTCTATAAACGAGCACGGACCTTCAAGCTTGTCTATCCATGTCAAAATCGAACACAATATGAACTACAGAGCAGTTTAAAATCCAAACATTTCAACAAGAAGATAAATCCGACTGTTTCTGGCAATTGCCGTATTAGATTTGTTGATTTTGTATTTTAAGTCCACTTTATGCACAGTATGGCTAATCGAGACTGGACCTACAGTTTAAAGTGCGATCCGAACCACTTTGAGCCTCCACCGGGTATCGAACCCGGAACCCCTTAATTACAAGCGGTTGGGAGGCCCCAATTGCCGTACTAGAAATAGGCAAAAACTCATTCCACCCCTATCTCAAGCATGAGCATCACGACGGTGGGGTGGGGGATTGTCATTGTTCATTCGAAATTAGAAAAATAGTCAAAGATTTATTCACTTTAGTCAGTAACTGAACGGTAGTTCACTTTATTCCACAGAATAAGCAAAGTAAAAAAAATCCTTAGAAGAAATAGTTGAGTGTAAACTGCAGGAATAAGGCCAGAATTTTATATTTTCACACTGTCACCCAATCTAATGAATGAATGGTTTCATCACTTTTCAAAATTCTAACAACTTAAACTTTATGACTAAAATCTCTCCTTGTAATTTTATGTTAAAGGCCTCCCGGATGGCGTAGTGGTCTATTCGTCGCCTTGTAATCAGGGGTCCTGGATTCGATACCCTGTGGAGGCACATAGTGGTTCGGATCCCACTTTAAACTGTAGATCCAGTCCCGATTAGACTTAACTGTGAATAAAGCGGACTTAGAACACAAACCCAATCGATTTTGTTAAAAACTTCTCTTCAACGAGATGTGTAAATGTTAGTAACCTAATAGAATATAGCAACAGAATAATAGTATGTTTTGTACTAACTATTCAATTGTATGTTAACTGCTTGAACCCTCTTACGAAAATCTCCAGCGACTACCATGATTTGTAGGGTTTTTATTCGGTTACCATTCCAATTGGAAGTTGTTTGGCTTCACAGGTAAATCGAGGGGCATGGTTATCATTTGTTCTAAACTTATGCTCAGAATACTTGATACTGGCCAGAACAAAGCACCGACCAGCTGTAAATGATACCGTATTATTCTCTTTATAATTATTAGTTAGACTGTTTTATGTACCTTGATCGTTTTGTAAAATTAAATTACTATTTTCTATTTGGTTAATACGTACAGAGCTATTTTTTCAAAAGTTTTTTTTTTTTTTGCTCTGGATTCTTTTTAAACATCCACCCTTCCCTAGCAATGATTCTTGCTTTGATTTCACTTTATTGAACGTTGAACGTTTTCGGATTCTTATCAGTGTTACATTTAATAATCAAAAAAACAACAACAAGAAAACGTCGATTTTCTACCACATCTGTTTAATGTCGACGATGAGGATGTTTATATGGGAATGAAGAACGAACACCCACGTTGGGACTCGAACTCGAATTTTCGGTGTCAAGATTTTGAGTATTCAAAAGAGAGCTCTGCTTTGCTAATGCTTATGACTGTTCACTTCTCTAGGGTTACCAGGTTATCACTTTCAATGTATCTGATAGGCGCTTTACTTTTTAAAAAATGTACTAAATCATGCAGAAGAGTGTTATCTTAAAATACCGTAATGCCGAGTTTGATTTACTTCTAAGTGACTCAAAAGCTAAATGAAAAACCTTTATCATGCTGCTACCGATCAACTGAAAATGATATCATGTATAGTGATAGCTTTTAGAAAGTGTTGAATGTTTTTATAGAACTCTGTTAACAGATACTGTATTAGTAGTCAGTATTGAATCGCCGCCCACCTAGTGGCGGAGTGGTTAGCACATCGCGCTACAACGCCAGGTGTCCCGGGTTCGAATCCTGGGCATGGATGTTTTTGAGTGTCCATCATGTCATCACTCATCCCCATCTTCGCAAATTAGCCAAAAGTGGCACAAATTGCGAAGTAAAATAAAGCAAATTAATCAATCAGTATTGGATCTTCGGTCTGTCTCATCAAAGAACAAACACTTTTCGGAAATATATCTCCTTTTGAAAAGTTCCTCTGATATTCGAAATTCTGAAAAGTTTCATCTGTTAGCATCTCTTCTGGAGCATGCATGTAAATGCTCATGTGGTTGTCCTTTGCTGCTGTCTACTTTTCTGTCATAGAAAATAGATTTGCTGCGACAGGAGACCGTCACAGACAGCGAAAGGATACCGCACGAAAAGACACTCGATTCTCTCCAAAGAAATATAAACAGATGTGTTTTTTTCAGAATTTAGAATATCATAGCGATTTTCGAGAAAGTATTTTCTGAGGCGTACCAAAGATGTCAACACAATCTATTCTAGTGCTCATTGCCGACCTCCGTGATTGAGTGGTTAGCACAGCGCCCTACGACGCAAGGGCCTCCGGGTTCGAATCCCGGCCTGCGCACGGATATTCTTTGTGAATGTCCCTTCATAAATTTCATGATATCACAACTCTTCCTCATCGTCACGATTAGCCAAAAGTGGCAGAAAACCGACGCCAAAATAACAAAAATCAAACCAAATCAAATCGTATCGCGAGCTCCTGCAGCAGTAGTGCTGCAAATTGTACTCTGCAAGTATTTTCGCCATTTTTTTTTTTTTTTTTTGAGCTTCCTCAGCAAATTTATTATCCTGCGAACATTAAATCGAGCAAACTTCTAATGTATCGATTTCTTGCAGGCGAAAGCAATAAGATTAAAATGTTCGTTTTTTAAAAAAGAACTAATCTTGACCGAGTTTGTATAATTATATGTGTAAAAGTTATGCACTTCCTCTGGCCGTGATGTTTTGAAACGAGATACGGTTTTATGAGCAGCTACACAGGTTTTGAATAATCGGAAGGAGATGTCGCATGTCGTAAAAATAGGAAACTATAACGAACTTCTAAGGCCTTTTGAAACAAGAAAGCAATCGAATGTACAATTCGGCTTTTGTTTTCTGTGCTACTTCGCGCCTCAAAAATTCGTAAAATTTCATGATGGCTTAAAGAAGTAGAAAATATTAAATTGTGCAAGTGTTTGTGGGAAAAGCAGTAAGGAGAGGAAACAAACATTGTACAAGTGTTGCCAGATTGACTAGTGATTGTAGGAATTGCATACAGATCTGCCTAGCCTATCGGTCACCATAATCAAGTAATAATCGGAGCATACTTGTTAATTTTCCTTCCGAAATATATTAGTATGTAGATTTTGATTAGTGTTCATCACTATTACTGAATTTGCATGTGAATAGAAATATATCAACACAAGAATGTGTTATAGATTATACAGTCCAAATTTCGTGATGGCAGTTCTTTGTAAATTTCTCTGCAATTTTTAGTACAGCTTGTAGCTTTTGCACACAGTCTGAGATGGCCAAATATAATTTACGTAAACTGCATGATCATAAAGATTTCACCACGCTATTGACTATGGCTCTTGGATTCGAAATTTGAATCGGGCATGACTGCCGGTTTCTCGAGCGTCCCCCATGGCGTAGTGATAACGTTGTCGCATTCTAATCAAGGAGTGTCGGGTTCGATACCCGGTGGAGGCACATAGTGGCACGGCTCTCATTTTAAACTGTAGGTCCAGTTCAGATTAGCTTCCTGTACATAAAGCGGCTCAAAACAAAAAGTCGTGTGGGTTTCTCAGGCCTGATCCATTTTACGATTGGTTTTCATCGCCACAGTTAGCCAGAAAAAAATGGACAAAAATTCAAATTTGTTGTTTTTCGTGAAGGATTCATATGAATCACATCTCTAAATATTTTTTTTTAGAATTTAAAGCTTTAAAAAGCTATCCGCTATGCACTGTACATTGCAATGAATACACGTACGACGTGAGACAAGGACCAGTTACATTTAGGTGATGTGATCGTCATCACGCTCCGGTGCCTTAAACCCCCACCGCCA